>NC_092712.1:260358498-260958498 GCF_047496885.1 Scyliorhinus torazame
TTATTTGGAGGTGGTACATGCAAATATGTTCCCTGCGTGCACCCACTTGTTCCCTGCATGCACCCAAAATTGTTGAATGTGCCCAATCATGACATCACTGGCATCAATGGGTTGAAACAAGGTTAGATGCAACAAATGTGCTGGTAAGTCTCCCTTATTCACTCCTGAAACAACAAGCAGTATGAAGCAAGATGGACCCTGTTTTGGGGCTATTTAAAGGGCCACTTACTGTAGCCACCTAAAATGGCTGATTCCCGATTAATTTGGCCAAAACCCGATATAAAATGGCTAACCGAAAAGGCTGATGGGAAAAGCAGCCAACAGGGCACAAACGGACAGCTGCAGACAGAATAACGTATTCGGATCTGGGGAAGTCGGCCCAGATCGATACCTGCGACCATTAGCAGCACATCAACCCAGACATCTGCAGTTTAATCGGCTATCCCCGGGAACAATTGCAACATATTAGCAATTGAATGCCGGGCCAGACCCCTCGGCGCCAGCAGTGGCCAAGACAAAGACAGGTGAACGACCACCCCCCGATCAAGGAATCGCCCCATTATTGGAGCATATCGAACCCAGTGATTGGGAACAAGTCCAATCACTTGGGACTCAGGGTCAAGGTCCGCCCCGAGAGGCGGGAGGCCCCTGGGCCCTATAAAAATAGGGGCCAAGTTCAGATCGATCCTTCTCTCCCATCTTCTCCTCCTCGCAACCTTCGCAAGAACCATCGACCAGCAACCGTAAGTTTGACTCCAGCGATCGCTACCCGATAGAGACTCCTAGCCATCGACCTGTATCAGCCTTTTGAATCCCGCAGGCCAGACCCAATTCGATAAGCCATTTGTTTCCCTGACCTGGTGGGCCATTCCCAAAAGTTAAGTATTGGCCAGTAGTGGCAGGTAGTGATATAGAAAGTAGGATTATTGTGTAAGTATTTATTGCTGTACATAATAAATGACCGTTGATTCAATCTTACTAAGCGGTGTGCTGTCTTATTAATCATAACTCAAGCTTGAACCACGTGGCGGTATCAGAAAGATACCTGGCGACTCGTGAGCAAAGGTGACATAATTAGAGCTAATAAAACTAAGGCTAATAAGAGCAACATTACCAAGTTGCAGCTGAGATGCCTTTGACTTACTTGTGCTCAGGCGATGTTGCTGGAGGTTCTTTGATGAGTTACCGGAGGAATTGGTCTGGAGGGTTTTGCCGAGCACAGACAAATAGAAATTAAATAACTTGATTCCAAGCAGATTTCTGTTTACCGCTCAGTCACTTTTGTTGCTTTCCATCTCTTTTGTTTGTTCCGGTTAGTTTCAAAAATCAAATTCACAGCCACATCTCCTTGCTCAGCAACCATCTCCAGTACAAGTTAGTCCACATGGATTCCAACTGGAATTCCTCCCATTGTGTTTCCGATTCATCCATGATTACTGATCTCCGAGGAATTCAGAATTCCTTGAACTGCCTGTTCCAACGAAAGGCCACAGATCTGAAATGTTAACTCTGTTTCCCTCCCCACTGATGCTACCTGACCTACTGAGTATTTCCAGCATTTAATTCCAGATTGCCTTTTGATTAGTATGGAAGCAGTGACTGGACTTTCTCTGCAACATGAGCAGGACAGACAGAGGGAAAGGTGGAGAAGGAAATCTCTGCAAGGAGGGAGGAGAGGTATGACTCTTTCTGTAGGTTCCTACCAGGAGAGGGTCATCCAGGAGTATGAGGCGGCACGGTAGCACAGTGGTTAGCACTGTTGCTTCACAGCGCCAAGGATCCAGGTTCAATTCCCGGCTTGGGGCACTGTCTGTGCAGAGTATGCACGTGCTCCCCATGTCTGCGTGGGTTTCCTGCGGGTGCTCCGGTTTCCTCCCACAAGTCCCAAAACATGTGCTTGTTAGGTGAATTGGACGTTCTGAACTCTCCTGAGTGTACTGAACAGGCACCGTAGTGTGGCGCCTAGGGGATTTTCACAGTAACTTCATTGCAGTGTTAATGTAAGCCTACTTGTGACACTAATAAATGTTATTATGATTAAGTTCCACATTGGAATGTGCCAGTTTAATACCTCAGGAGGCATGCTTAATTCACAAAGCGAATTAGTGATCAATTGTGTCACTTCCCTCATCAAGACGTAGAACCTCAAACCAGGGTGAGGATGACCCTCCAGGTGGCTGTGCAGATGACTTTCACCCTTTCTTTCTGTACAACTGGATGCTTCCTGGATGAAGCAGATGATATCAACAATGTGTCACAGTTCACCAACTACAAAAACACCCTTGAGGTGGCAGAAGCCCCCTTTAGGAGGAGAGGGACATTTATCCTCTACTTGCTAAAGAGGAATGATCAAGATGAGACGAATTTGGCTTTGCCAGGATAACCTCTAGATGGGGTACCATGACCTGCGTGCATGGCTCTGTGGATCCCCCACATTAATGGAGAGCAATACCACAACTGCAAGGCCTACTAACTCAGTTAACGTGGATTGTTATGTGACCACATCAATAAATTCATCTTGATGAATACTTGTTCACTGGCAGCTGCCCTACTCTTTTTATCCCATCAAAGTCAGGAATTCCCACTTGGGTTTCCAAGACAGATAAGGATGGCATCTCAAAGGCAAAGGGATATTCCCTCCAAACGTGGTGGGTGGGTGTGTGGGGGGGGGGGGGGGGGGGTGCGCAAATCACGTTCATATGTTTTGGTCCTGTCCAAAGCTGGAGGATTACTGGAAGGAGGTTTTTAGGGTAATCTCTAAAGTGGTGCATGTGAAATTGGACCCGGGCCCTCGGGGGGCCATATTCGGGGTGTCGGACCAGCCGGGTTGGAAACGGGTGCGGAGGCAGATGTTGTAGCCTTCATCTCGTTGAACGCCCGAAGGCAGATCCTGATGGGTTGGAGATCAACCTCTCCACCCTGTGCCCTGGCGTGGTGGGGGGACCTGTTGGAATTCTTAACTCTTGGGAAGGTTAAGTTTGAACTGAGGTGAAGGATGGAGGGGTTCTACAATTCATGGGCGTTATTCATTATGCACTTTCAAGAATTGGATAACATCGAACATTGGGGGAGCGGGACTGGGGGGGGCGTGGGGGGCTGGGGGGGGGGGGGAGCGGGGGGGAGGGGGACTGTATATGTTAATGGTGACAATGGGTGATTCCTGATTTCTTTTTGTTATTTGTTTATGTTAACATGCGGGTTGCTGTTTGGGGGTTTGGTGGAGGATGTGATTGTTGTTGTTGATATGGGAATTGACAGTGTATTCATTACTGCTTATTGTTTTTTGTTGGTGGGTGTAAATTTGGGAGAAAATGTGAAAACGGAAGAGAATAAAAATCTTTATCAAAAAACAACAATTTTGCATGTCACCGGCAGGCAGGATGCACCATTCGCAAGCCAGGTTGGATGCTCCAGCCCCCCCAGCTGAAAGCCCCACTGGCATAAATTGGCACAAGTATTGAGGAGGGTGCAGTCCGCAGGTGGCAAGGTAGTAAGTAGCCTCCCATCAATTGCCGCTAGGGTGCCGAAGAGGGGTCCATCTAGGATATGGGGATCAGGGGGGGCTTGTGCTGGGCAGGTGGGGCTCAGGTTGGGATGCTTCCTTGGAATGGGGCTTCTTAGGCTGTTTTCCCCATCTGCAGGCATTAAACTCATCAGTCAGTCAGCACGTAACAGTTAAAGTTTTCCCATAATAAAGTGAAAATATGCTCATATGTATCCTTATACCACTTAGACAATCACTTATTAACTCATTAAGATCTGTAAGATCAATGTAAAAGTAATTCTTTTAAAGTGGTGGAAACCTTTAAAGTGGTTTTCACACAGTCAATATTATTGCCTTTTAAAGTATTGAACTCAATGTGGGTGGCTAGAAAGCTGAATGCTTTGAGCTGGATTGGTTACATTGAATTTCACACTTCATTGTCTGCTTAAAGCATCGTGATTGACAGCTCACTGGAACTTCAAAGGGTAGAATCAGATTGTTTATTTTTGTAGCTCTGCGGGGATCTATTAAGTCAGGGTAACAGCTGTTTCTCTAACCACAGCAAAAGGAGCCCCATCCCAGGGAACACCCTTGCCTTAGCACCTCCAGCCCAACACAACCCCCCTCCGACTGCCACCTCCCAGGATGCACCCTCCTTGGCACCCTGGTGGCTATTGTTGGGAGGGTAATTTCCAATAATGGGGGGCGGGGGTGGGGTCTGGGGGGGTGGGGGGGGCTGGGGGGAGGGGGACTGTATATATGTTAATGGTGACAATGGGTGATTCCTGATTTCTTTTTGTTATTTGTTTATGTTAACATGCGGGTTGCTGTTTGGGGGTTTGGTGGAGGATGTGATTGTTGTTGTTGATATGGGAATTGACAGTGTATTCATTACTGCTTATTGTTTTTTGTTGGTGGGTGTAAATTTGGGAGAAAATGTGAAAACGGAAGAGAATAAAAATCTTTATCAAAAAACAACACTTTTGCATGTCACCGGCAGGCAGGATGCACCATTCGCAAGCCAGGTTGGATGCTCCAGCCCCCCCAGCTGATTTGGCACAAGTATTGAGGACGGTGCAGTCCGGAGGTGGCAAGGTAGTAAGTAGTCTCCCATCAGTTGCCGCTAGGGTGCCGAAGGGGGGTCCATCTCGGAGATGGGGATCAGGGGGGCTTGTGCTGGGCAGGTGGGGCTCAGGTTGGGATGCTTCCTTGGAATGGGGCTTCTTAGGCTGTTTTCCCCATCTGCAGGCATTAAACTCATCAGTCAGTCAGCACGTAACAGTTAAAGTTTTCCCATAATAAAGTGAAAATATGCTCATATGTATCCTTATACCACTTAGACAATCACTTATTAACTCATTAAGATCTGTAAGATCAATGTAAAAGTAATTCTTATAAAGTGGTGGAAACTTTTAAAGTGGTTTTCACACAGTCAATATTATTGCCTTTTAAAGTATTGAAATCAATGTGGGTGGCTAGAAAGCTGAATGCTTTGAGCTGGATTGGTTACATTGAATTTCACACTTCATTGTCTGCTTAAAGCATCGTGATTGACAGCTCACTGGAACTTCAAAGGGTAGAATCAGATTGTTTATTTTTGTAGCTCTGCGGGGATCTATTAAGTCAGGGTAACAGCTGTTTCTCTAACCACAGCCAAAGGAGCCCCATCCCAGGGGACACCCTTTCCTTAGAACCTCCAGCCCAACACAACCCCCCCCCCGACTGCCACCTCCCAGGATGCACCCTCCTTGGCACCCTGGTGGCTATTGTTGGGAGGGTAATTATCACCTTGCCACCCCTCAGACTGAAAGGTGTCAGGTTGGCAGTACCATGGGGCAGAGCCTGATGCGGGTAAGTATGGAGGGGTGAGGATAGTACTGGGGGTGCTGAAGAGGGGGCCTGTGGTGATGAGTTGGGAGAATGAAGGCGGCGGGCTGAAGGGGTGTCTAGCGGGTTGAGGTGGGGCACTGAATGGGGGGCTGAATGGAAGGCGTGGAAGGTTCTGAGCAGGGGGCCTTTGCCAGCGATTAGGGTGGGGTGGTGCCCTGCCTGTGATTTGGGCTGGGTGCTGCAGCAGCTAATTGAGATTGGAGCACCCTTTAAAAATGGGGCTCTGAGTAAGGAAGGTAATGATGGAGCGAAGTCGGGGAGAGGGCGGGCTGGCGCTGCCAGATTTTAGTAACTATTACTGGGCGGCGAATATAGCCATGATCAGGAAGTGGGTGGTGGGGGAGGGGTCGGCATGGGAGCGTATGGAGGCGGCTTCATGCAAGGTCATTAGTTTGGGGGCGTTGGTAACTGCGCCTCTGCCGTTCCCGCCGGCACGGTACTCCACCAGCCCCGTGGTGGTGGCGGCCCTGAGAGTCTGGGGACAATGGAGGAGACATGTTGGAGCAGAGGGAGCATCGGTCTGGTCCCCAATCTGTAATAATCACCGGTTTGCCCCGGGAAGTATGGATGGGGGGTTCCGGATATGGCGGAGAGCAGGGATAGAGAGGATGGGGGATATGTTTATAGAGGGGAGCTTTCCGAGTATGAGGACGCTGGAGGAGAAGTTTGGGTTGGCGAAGGGAAACAAATTCAGGTATCTGCAGGTGCGGGACTTCCTACGTAAACAGGTGTGAACCTTCCCACTCCTACCGCTAAGAGGGATTCAGGACAGGGCAGTTTCCAGAGGGTGGGTAGGAGAAGGGAGCGTCCCTGACATTTACAAGGAACTTATGGGGTCAGAGGAGACGCAGACCGAGGAGCTGAAGCGCAAGTGGGAGGAGGAGCTGTGAGGAGATATAGAGGATGGTCTATGGGTGGATGCGTTGAGTAGAGTCAACGCGTCCGCAACATGTGCCAGGCTCACCCTGATACAATTCAAGGTCGTTCACCGGGCTCACATGACAGTGGCCCAGATGAGCAGATTCGTTGGGGTGGAAGACAGGTGTGCAAAATGTGCAGGAGGACCAGCGAACCATGTCCACATGTTCTGGGAATGTCCGAAGCTTAGGGGATTTTGGCAGGGGTTTGCAGATATCATGTCCACGGTGTTAAAAACAAGGGTGGCGCCGAGTCCAGAGGTGGCGATTTTCGGGGTGTCGGAAGATCCGGGATTCCAGGAGGAGAAAGAGGCAGATGTTCAGGCCTTTGCTTCCCTGGTAGTCCGGAGACGGATACTAATAGCATGGAGGGACTCAAAGCCCTCGAAGTCGGAGACCTGGCTATCGGACATGGCTAGCTTTCTCTGTTTGGAGAAAATCAAGTTCGCCTTGAGAGGGTGGCAATCGTTCGTCGACTTCTTCGCGGAAAATTAATAGTCAGCAGAAGGCGGCGGGGGGGTGGGGGGGGGGGTTAGCTTCGCTTAGAGTAGGGGGGTTCTCTAAGGAAAGGTGATGGCTTCTGCACCATGTTTATGGGTTTCATGTACATTGTTTATTTTGTTGTTGTTACAATACCAAAAATGCATCAATAAAATGTTTATTAAAAAAAAAATGGGGCTCTGATCTCAGAGGTGTGGGGCCTGCCCGAGCGATTAGGTTTGCAGTTCTCAGCTGCAGTGTGAACCACGGCATGACATGGAATGGCATGGGGAAGCCGATTTCCAAAACAATCTTTTCCAAGTGCCATGGGATGGGACGTCAGGGGCGCTCCTATTGCCAGTGGGGACCAGTCCCAATTCTCCGCAGGCGGAAGCACTTAGACTCTGGAAAGGAAAATCCCGACGTAGATTTATTTCCTGGCCTCCATCTCTCTCTGCACTTTGTGTCCAGTGTCATTAAAGTGTGAAGCTCTCACTTCCCTTGGTGTGCTATCCCCCTTCTTTCTGTGAGAAAATATGAGTAACCAGCAGCCTGGAGTGCACTGCTGCGACTTCCTTCTTTTAGGAACTGCACCTCTGATGTTGATATAATTGAGGCAAGATCAATTTGGCTAAAGACGAAAGTTGAATCCAAACAGGCTTTATTGGTATCAGATGTGTGGCCTCCCACAGCAGCTGGCGAAATGGCTGCGAGCTGGAGGACACACATATTTATACCCCGTGTCCTGGGCGGAGCCAGCAGGCAGGGGCCACAGGCGAACCTGTAGTGCAGGTTCTACCGTACATCCTCTAATATAAGTACAACAGTGGTTTACCACAATAAAGGCTGGGGTTTTCTCTGCCACTGTAAACTTAGCTCTTGGGTCATGCTTCCTGTTTCCTTTGGGTGCCAGTTCCAACTTCCTTATGCTCTCTGCATGCCTGGCCTTCCCACTTTCCCCGAATCCAGTTCCGAATTGCTTACCTTCCTTCCAGGCTTTTGTACGTGTTGCAGCAACTCCTGGTTGGGAGCTTTGGCACTGCATCCCTGGCCCTTTTCTGTCTCCAGTTCTAGCCACATCTATAATGTATATCATCCTGCAAAATATATATGACAGAAAATTCTTGCACCCTGGCTTGTGAGTGTGGTGATTACAAGCGCAATTTACCGGCAGCGTCCCACAGAATCGTGGCAGCTCACGACCGGTAGATCCCGGAGAGGCCTCTTCCAGGATTTCTGAAGGTCGTTACTCCTCTGGAGATCTAACCAGATCTTGCGAGACCCATTGTGAGCGGGACCCAGTCTCACAGAATTAAGTGAGTTTAGAAACCCATGTAACTCTGCCGACGCTGGATCGAACGACCACCGAAGCTACCAACCTTGTGGAGGAGACCCCATCAGAGTGATTGGTATCACAAACACTATCCTATACCTATGTGAGGCTACCGACCTCGCGGAGGAGACCCCATCAGAGTGATTGATATCACAAACACTATCCTCTATCTATGTGAGGCTACCGACCTCGTGAAGGAGACCCCATCAGAGTGATTGGTATCACAAACACTATCCTCTATCTATGTGAGGCTACCGACCTCGTGAAGGAGACCCCATCAGAGTGATTAGTATCACAAACATTATCCCATATCTATGTGAGGCTACCAACCTTGCGGAGGAGACCCCATCAAAGTGATTGGTATCACAAACATTATCCCATATCTATGTGAGGCCATTTATTTGCTACCTTCCTCTCGTCATCAAAAACTTTCAAATTCTTCCATAAACAAACAAGCACTTCCACCAAGTTTGCCTCACCACAAGTAACTCAAAACCACCTCAGCTACAATTTGTTGAATGGCCCTTTTAAAATAGTTCCAAAACAGGGTCCAAACTGGTTTCAAAGCGCTTACTGTTTCAGGAGTGGATAAGGAAGCTACGCACGCTCATTGTCCAATTTTGGTATTTTGCATTGCATCATGGGATCTGGTCCTTTCAACCTCTGGGTGTACATAGAGGATGAGCCTGCATATGCCACTCCAGATACTAAAGATTGTGTCGCCTGTTCAGAGGTAGCCAGCAGCATCTCCCGCACTTCTACAATAAAGATATGTCTGGCGCTACCCATAGAATACAATAATGGAATTATTCAGCACATTAGGATGCCATTCAGCCCATTGTGTTTTTGCTGTTCTCTTTGAAAGTGCCATCCAATTATTCCTACTTCCCTGCTTTTATGGAATCATGTGTCGCTGTACATGGCAGATTTCCTTCATTATATTTTTCTTCTCGTGAATTTGTCTTTATATTGGCATACAAAAGATTATTCAGATACTTTCCCATAACTATGAATAAAAATAGCCACAGACTCAAACAACACAATGCATTTGGGAATGTTCAGTGCAGTCCCTTTTTTTGATCAGCGACTGTCTTCCCCGCATATGTCGCACTGTCAAAAGCACAAGCTTTGCAAAAACTGTCCTCAGCCTTTTCATAATGCAAGAAATTGAATGTTAAATTTAGAGCAAATAAATGAGGCATCTTATCAATTTAGCAAAGAGGATGCTTCCAAAGTTCTCCTTGACTCGCATATGGGGTCATTTTCCAAGTAGAGGGCCTGGTGCAGAGTCCATAGAATTTACAGTGCAGAAGGAGGCCATTCAGCCCATCGAGTCTGCACCAGCCCTTGGAAAGAGCACCCTACTTAAGCCCCACGCCTCCACCCTATCCCCCTTTATCCCCGTAACCCAATAACCCCACCTAACCCCATCTAAATTGCCTAAGGGCAATTTAGCATGGCCAATCCACCTAACCTGCACATCTTTGGGAGAAAACCGGAGCACCCGGAGGAAACCTACTCACACACAGGGAGAACGTGCAGACTCCGCACAGACAGTAACCCAAGGCAGGAATCGAACCTGGGACCCTGGAGCTATGAAACAACTGTGCTATCCACTATGCTACCATGCTGCCCTAAAGTCACACTAAACAGGAATACAGGTTGCAGAATTGGTATTATTTGTGATCCCAGCTCCAACACAGTGAGGTTTCACACTGGAAACCTCGCCTCTCTAAATTTCCACCGGAGTTTAACAATAAACATTCAAGAGCAAGCCAAACTTTTATCAGCTTCTCACTGCTGTATTACTCACTGGATGATGAAGAGCACATGCTTGGCTGTTTCTTTCAAGCCACGTACAGAATCAGCAGCATTAGTTACATGACACAATTGTTCAACCATCTGGAACCTTTTAGCAATGGTCTACTGCCACTTGCGCAAGCCTTCTGGGCACAGTTGAACTGATGCATCATTGGGTTAAATTAAGAACTGTTTTTCAGTCTGTGCTTGTGCAGGATTGGACTCTGTGGCTTATCATCAAGGAACTTATTTTGTGCTCTGATTGCCAGACACTTCAGCTGGAGCGACAATTTACAAAACTGTCGTTTCATTTGTTCAAGTCAGGGATATATATTGTGACTGGCTAGTATTTGCCAAAATGGAGTGAAAAGAAAAGAGCAAAAATAACAACTCTACTCTTGAAACAAACTATTTGGGACATGTGAATAAAAATCTGTGGAGCTGAGCAAAATAGATTACTATAAAGTAATCAAGCAGTTAATTTTCCTGTTCTAAACCTAGCGAGTACAAAATATTAAGGGCGGGATTCTCTGTTGCCCGACGTCGATATCGTAATCGGCGATCAGGCGGAGAATCCCTTTTGACCCCGAGATCGGGGGAGGCACCTGTTTTCAGATGCTCCGCCCCCTCCAAAGCAGCATCATCGGGGAGCACGCCGCACGCCGTTGGGACGACCTCAGGAAGTCACCTGAAGGCCTTCCTCCGATGCTCCACCCCCGATGGGCTGACTTCCTGACAGAGAGGGACACGTGTGCTCTGAGTTTTTGTCAATCTCGCGAGGCGGCTGTGGTCTGTGTCCTGTGCAGCCACAGTCCTTTAAGGGAGATGTGCGTGTAAAGTTCTTTACGCAGAGGGTGGTGGGTGCCTGGAACACATTGCCGGCGGAGGTGGTAGAGGCGGGCACGGTAGCGTCATTTAAGATGTATCTAGACAGATACATGAATGGGCAGGGAGCAGAGGGATACAGATCCTTAGAAAATAGGCAACAGTTTTAGATAGAGGATCTGGATCGGTGCAGGTTTGGGGGCCGAAGGGCCTGTTCCTGTGCTGTAATTTTTCTTTGTTCTTTGTTCCTCTGGCCGGTGGGGCTTCGACGGGAGCCAGGGGGACTGGTGGGGTTGGCCCGGGGTGGTGACGGGGGGTACAGGGGGACACTATCTGTCAGGTCGGGTCCACGCGCAGTGGGTGCCATGTTGTACAGCTCAACCGCTGCAGGTCGTCGCAGTGCGCATGCACGTCCACGGACCCGCCCATTCTCTGGCCGTTTTTGGCACGGGAGCCGGGCGTTTTACCCGGCGCAGCTGCTAGCCCCTCACTGGTTCTGGAATCGGTGAGGGGTCGGTGCCGATTGTGGCATCGTAAAACGCCTCTGTTTCTCTGCTGGTGCGGAACTTAGCCGCAAAATCGGAGGTTTCAGCCCTAACAGTCAGTAACCGGGATAAAGAACTCTGCTCAGCCCCCGGAAGGTAGGGAGGTGGAGGTAGTGATCTCAATGGATGCAGAAAAGGCTTTTGATCGGGTAGAATGGGATTATCTGTGGGAGGGACTGGGACGGTTCGGTTTTGGGCGGGGCTTTATTGACTGGGTCAGGTTGCTGTATCAGGCTCCAGTGGCGAGCGTACGGAGGAATAGGACAACATCGGACTATTTTAGACTGCACCGGGGGACGAGACAGGGATGCCCCCTCTCCCCACTGTTGTTCAAGCCAGCTATAGAGCCGTTGGCAATTGCTCTGAGAGCCTCAAGGGGCTGGAAGGGGCTGGTCCGGGTGGTGGGGGGTGGGGGTGAAGCACAGAGTCTCACTCTATGCCAACGGCCTGCTCCTGTATGTATCGGACCCAATAGAGGGGATGGAAGAAATCATAAGGATTCTAGGGGAATTTGGCTGGTTTTTGGGGTATAAGCTAAATATGGGGAAAAGTGAGATGTTTGCGGTCCAGGCGAGGGGACAGGAGAGGCCATTTGGGGAACTGCCGTTTAGATTGGTAAGGGGAAGTTTTAGGTACCTAGGCATTCAAGTGGCGCGGGAATGGGGGGACCGGCTGCATAAATTAAATCTGGCCCGACTAGTGGTCCAAATGAAGGATGATTTTCGGAGGTGGGATGCGCTTCCGTTGTCACTGGCTGGGAGGGTGCTGACGGTGAAGATGACGGTCCTCCCGAGATTCCTGTTTGTATTTCAGTGTCTCCCCATCTTTATTCCACGGTCCTTTTTTAAACGGGTCAACAAAGTGATCACTGGCTTCGTTTGGGCGGGCAAGACCCCGCGAGTAAGGAAGGTAAATATTAGTAACTATTACTGGGCGGCGAATATAGCCATGATCAGGAAGTGGGTGCTGGGGGAGAGGTCGGCAGGGAGCGTCTGGAGGCAGCTTCATGCAAGGGCACCAGTCTGGGGGCGTTGGTAACTGCGCCTCTGCCATTCCCGCCGGCACGGTACTCCACCAGCCCCGTGGTGGTGGCGGCCCTGAGAGTCTGGGGGCAATGGAGGAGACATGTGGGAGCAGAGGGAGCATCGGTCTGGTCCCCAATCTGTAAAAATCACCAGATTGCCCCGGGAAGTTTGGATGGGGGGTTCCAGATATGGCGGAGAGCGGGGATTGAGAGGATGGGGGATATGTTTATAGAGGGGAGCTTTCCGAGTATGAGGGCACTGGAGGAGAAGTTTGGGTTGGCGAGGGGAAACAAATTCAGGTATCTGCAGGTGCGGAACTTCCTCCGTAAACAGGTGTCAACCTTCCCGCTCCTACCGTTAAGGGGGATTCAGGACAGGGTAGTTTCCAGAGGGTGGGTAGGAGAAGTGAGCGTCTCTGACATTTACAAGGAACTTATGAGGTCAGAGGAGACGAAGACCGAGGAGCTGAAGCGCAAGTGGGAGGAGGAGCTGGCAGGAGGGATTGAGGATGGTCGGTGGGCGGACTCGTTGAGTAGAGTCAACACGTCCGCAACATGTGCCAGGCTCAGCCTGATTCAATTCAAGGCCGTTCACCGGGCTCACATGACAGTGGCCCGAATGAGCAGATTCTTTGGGGTGGAAGACAGGTGTGCAAAATGTGCGGAAGGACCAGCAAACCATGTCAACATGTTTTGGGCATGTCCGAAGCTTAGGAGATTTTGGCAGGGGTTTGCAGATGTCATGTCCACGGTGTTAAAAGCAAGGGTGGCACTGAGTCCAGAGGTGGCGATTTTCGGGGTGTCGGAAGACCCGGGAATCCAGGATGAGAAAGAGGCAGACATTCTGGCCTTTGCTTCCCTGATAGCCTGGAGACGGATACTATTAGCTTGGAGGGACTCAAAGCCCCCGAAGTCGGAGACCTGACTATCGGACATGGCTAGCTTTCTCTATTTGGAGAAAATCAAGTTTGCCTTGAGAGGGTCACTGTTAGGGTTCGCCCGGAGGTGGCAACCGTTCGTCGACATCTTCGCGGAAAATTAATCGTCAGCAGAAGGGGGTTAATAAAGGTGGAACCTGTAAGGGAGGGAGATGGCTTTTGCACTATGTTTCTAGTTTCATGTACATTGTTTATTTTGTTGTTGCTATAATACCAAAAATACCTCAATAAAATATTTATTTAAAAAAAAGAACTCTGCTCAGCTCAGTGTTAACCAGATCCAGACTAACAATCGAACAATTTTATTTTTAGAAAAACAAGTAATAATTTCTGATCTTTGTCCAGTGTCTGGACGGGATTCTCTGTCGGCCGACGCCATAATCGGGAAAGGCAATTGGTCTTAGATCCTGTTTTGACACTGAGATTGTGGCAGGTGCTGGGTTCCCGCCACATCACAATTCTCCGGCGCTTCGACAGGGGCGTCAATGCGTTTAATTCCGCATGCACACTAAATGCCTTTTGCATATCATTAGAGGGCCTGACCCGGCATTTTCCAGGGCCTCCGCGATGCTCCGCCTACACTGGGGGGAATTAGTGAGGTGAAATTGTGCTTTTAAAAATTGAGAAACAGGCACCTTGGCTGGTGATGGCGAGAGAGGAGATAGGACATACAGAAACACGATTGTGGGCTGCTGGTCCTTACACTGCTGGAGGTGCCGCATGAGGCCTCATGTGTACTGGCAACGCCTATCGGGCTCGCCGTCAAAGACGCCACTGAGCAGGGGGACTGTATGACATATCTGACATTTGATGGTGCACCTGACACCGCAGAGGAATGGGGGAGGACACCCGCTCCTAGTGGCTGTTAAGGTTACGGTCACTGTGTACGACTACACCACAGGGTCCTTCTGGGCACCAAGTGGAGACCTGTCTGGGCTCTCACAAAGCTCAGTGCACAGGTGCATCGGCGCCCTATATACCTGGTTGGCACAATACATCCATTTCAATGTGGACCAAGGCCACCAGGATGCCAGGACAGCGGGTTCACCACCATCGCCGACATGCTCCAGGTCCAGGGGATGATCTACAGGATGCAAGATCCCCTACGAACACCTGCCGATGACAGGCCGCTCTACACAAACCGAAAGGGGTTCCACTCGATGAACGTACAGCTGGTGCGTGACCATGAGCTGCGCATCATGCACGTCTGCGCCAAATGTCCGGGCAGTCTGCATGATGTCTTCATCCTGGCACACTCAACGGTTCCCGGCATCTTCGAGGTGCACCCCCGCTGGGGGCTTGGCTCCTGGGCTACAGGGGTTACCCACTGCAGTTGTGGCTGATGATGCCTATCCGGGGGCCAGCGGTGTCATTGAGCGATTCATTGACATCCTGAAGATGTGGCTCAGGTGCCTGGATCGCTCTGGAGGGGTCCTCCAGTATAGTGTTGGGAGGGTACCCCACGTCATGGTGGCCTGCTGCATCCTCTACAGCATCATGCAGCAGAGGGGTGACAGGCTGGAGGAGGAGGATGTACGTTAGCCCTCGTTGACGAGGAGGATGTGGGGTAGGGGGAGGATGGGCAGGACATGGAACCCGGGCAGGCATGAGAGGCCACACAATGTGTGTGCCGGTTTTAATGTGCCGGATTCTCTAGTCGGCCTCAGGTTCACCGAATGGGGGGGTGGACGTGCCAGGGGCTCGGACACCGCATCCCCCCCCCCCCTGCTCCCCATCCCAGCCTGCAACCCCCTCCATGATTCCTACCTGCCTTACTACGGGATGTGGGCCCTGGGTTGGCAGTAAAAGCGAGTCTGCCCATGAGATGGAGGATGATGACAACCCGCTCTGCGATGAGCTCTGGAGCTCCGCATTGTTTGACAGCATCTGACACCTGCCCACGGTAACATTTTCCATCTTTCACCTGGGTGATCCCTGCATGTGAGCTGGCCATTCCATCACATGGTCCCATTGAATCCCTGGGGTGATGGTGCTAGGGACATTGGGGTGGGGGCTGTGTGGGACACCAGAGCGGTGAGCGCTGGCTTAACTGCGGTCCCCGGGCCAAGACAACACACAGCGTCCACCCATTCCCCCTATCACCGGAACCCACACCCCCTCTGCAGCCAGCCCAGACCAACCCACTCCTCACACCTTTCTGACAGAGCACCGAAGCAGGTTGTAACATTGTGCACAAGTGTTTAATGTGAACATATATATATAGGTTTGTGCCCTAGCCCCTAATGCAATATTGTGCCCTGCACCCATGCCAACTTAACTGGTGCCTACTTTTCTTGTCTTATGGGCCCTAATTATATACATAGGCGGATCCACAGGCGGTACATCAGGAGTGGAGGTGGCCTGCTGCGATTCCCACCCTGTGACCTGGGTCCCCTTTGGCAGCTGTCTTATGGAGCAACCAGGCCTGGGTGGGCCCAACTGCTCGGGTGTCCCAGGTGGTGTGGGGCCGCCCATGCCCGTATGATGCACCAGGGACAGGGGGGGGGAGTCCTAAGTGCCGCAGTGTTCCGTCACCTCCCCTGCTGGAGTCACTAGAATGAGCCCCATAACCTGCTCCTCCCTCGGGGTGCCCGATGGGCCCTGGGCTAACCCATGAGGCTCTCCCCACACCTGGTACTGTCAGTCCTGGAGGCCTGCTGGTCCCACCAATGACACACCCCTACCCTGGGTTTCCTGGCGACGGGGGGATAGATTCAATGGGAAATCCCATTGGTGGTGATGGGACCAAAAGATCCCGCCGCCGGCCATCGCCGGAACGTCTCTCGGCCATGGGAATAATGCCACGGGGGCGCGGAAAATCTCTCCAATGTTTCAAGTCGATAACCTTTCATCAGGATTCAATATATAACGGAACAGATATCTGCTCCCTTTGTGAAAAATGAAAGATTTATTTTCATTTGCGGGGTGCGAGCACCATTGGGAAGGCCAGCATTTATTGCCTGTCCCTAATTGTCCTTGAGAAGGAGATGATGAGCCATCGATGAGCCACCTTCTTCAACCATTGCAGTCCATGAGTGTACGTACTCCCGCAGTGCTGTTAGGGAGGGAATTTCATAGAATAGATTTCACAGAATCTCTACGGTGCAGAAGGAGGCCATTTGGAAAGAGCACCCTGCCTAGGCCCAAGCTCGCACCCCTTCCCCGTAATCCAGTAACCCCACACTAAGGGGGTTTATTGCCCATTTTAATATAGAGAAGTGTGAGGTGATTCACTTTGGAAGGAATAACAGAAACGTGGAATATGTGGCTAATGGTAAAGTTCTTGGAAGTGTGGATGAACAGAGGGATCTAGGTGTCCATGTACATAGATCCCTGAAAGTTGCCACCCAGGTTGATAGGGTTGTGAAGAAGGCCTATGGAGTGTTGGCCTTTATTGGTAGAGGGATTGAGTTCCGGAGTCGGGAGGTCACGTTGCAGCTGTACAAAACTCTGGTACGGCCGCATTTGGAGTATTGCGTACAGTTCTGGTCACCGCATTATAGGAAGGACGTGGAGGCTTTGGAGCGGGTGCAGAGGAGATTTACCAGGATGTTGCCTGGTATGGAGGGAAAATCTTATGAGGAAAGGCTGATGGACTTGAGGTTGTTTTCGTTGGAGAGAAGAAGGTTAAGAGGAGACTTAATAGAGGCATACAAAATGATCAGGGGGTTGGATAGGGTGGACAGTGAGAGCCTTCTCCCGCGGATGGAAATGGCTGGCACGAGGGGACATAGCTTTAAACTGAGGGGTAATAGATATAGGACAGAGGTCAGAGGTAGGTTCTTTATGCAAAGAGTAGTGAGGCCATGGAATGCCCTACCTGCAACAGTAGTGAATTCGCCAACATTGAGGGCATTTAAAAGTTTATTGGATAAACATATGGATGATAATGGCATAGTGTAGGTTAGATGGCTTTTGTTTCGGTGCAACATCGTGGGCCGAAGGGCCTGTACTGCGCTGTATCGTTCTATGTTCTATGTTCTAAGGGGCAATTCAGCATGGCCAATCTACCTAACCTGGACATCTTTGGACTGTGGGAGGAAATCGGAGCATTCAGAGGTAACCCACTCAGACACAGGGAGAAAGTTCAAACTCCACACAGATAGTCACCTGAGGCCGGAACTGAACCAGGTCCCTGGCGCAGTGAGGCAGCAGTGCTAACCACTGTGCCACCATGCCGCCCCTATTCTAGGATTTTTACCCAGCAAGGACAAAGGAATAATGATATAGTTCCAAGTCAGGATGTTGTGTAACTTGGAGGAGAACTTACAAGTAGTGTATGTCCTTCTAGATGGTGGAGGTCGCAGGTTTGGAAGGTGCTGTTGAAGGGGCCTTGGTTGGTGAGTTGTTGCAGTTCATGTTGTAGATGGTACACACTGTGCGCCAGTGGTGGAGGGAGTGAATGGGAATTATTGTTCCTTCACTGTTGTTCTGGAACTCAGAACCTAACAGCAGTGTGGGAGGACTTACACCACATGGACTTCAGCAGTTCAATAAGAGTTTCACCACTATCTTCTCAAGGATGATTAGGAATGGGCAATAAAATGTTGGCCTTACCAGTGATGCTTACATCCCTTGAGTACATAAAAAGAACTCCTGCCAAATACCTGTTCCTCTTATTCTTTTATGGATTCCCACCACCCCTTGTCTCACCATTGGTGACTGTGCCTTAAGGGTAGGCACCATGTGCTAGAATTCCCTGTCTAAACTCCTCAACGCTTTCCTCTCCTCATTTAAACCATAATTGAAACCCATTCTAATATTTGCCCCTTTGGCCCGTTTGACCTCTGTGAAATAGCTTGCAATGTTTATTTCTGTGTTGGGGACACTTCTCTTCTTGAATTCTCTGTGTGAAGGTAGGTCATTGGTGATTATCCGTTGAATCACGGTAAATTGCTGTGATTTTGTTTTACTATATGGAGGGTGCAGAGGCGGACTCCGAGTCTGCATCAACAGGATAACACCTTGTCCTGTTGGCATTAATCCGATCCACATGCTCGTCACCGAGCCAGTGTTTTTCAAACTTTTTTGCGGGGACCCGTTTTAACCAACTGGCCATCTTTCGGGACCCAAGCCGGCCAACCTTCGCAATCCACGCCGGCCGACCTTCGCAATCCACGCCGGCCGACCTTCGCGACGCACACCAGCCAACCTTTCGCGGCCTATGCCTGCCAACCTTCGCAATCCACGCCGGCCGACCTTCGCGACGCACACCAGCCAACCTTTTGCGGCCTATGCCTGCCAACCTTCGCAATCCACGCCGGCCGACCTTCGCGACGCACACCAGCCAACCTTCGTGACCCACTCAGGCCAATCTTTGCGACCCATGCCACCCGAACCTCACGGCCCACCATTTTCACTCACCTTTATTGTGACAGGTGAGATGCTTGGCCCTCACGACCCCACTTGCTTTGTCATTCAATGTTACATTTCTGATAATTACTTCAGCTGATGATTTAAGATCTGACTGCATCCGTTGAAAAAGATCAAGAGGTTTGTCCTCGAACTCGCCATGTCTTTGGGTTTTGAGGGTTGAGGATTTTAAACTTCCATTTGCCAGTACTTCCCTGCATATAACACACACGGAGCCACGATTCTCCGGCCTCGTTACGCTCTCGCTCAAGAGGGAGCGATCAAAACCGAGAACCACGGCAAGCGCCAAACAGTTTGAGATGCAACCAGCCCGCTCCTGTAGGAGAAATTGGAATCTCGCCTTGGCGTAGCAGGAAACCAATTATCATCACTTAAGCCCAATTTCCATACAATTAACAAGAGCCCCCACATAACCAACGGCCTCCTGTCATTCAGCGGCCTCCCCACCAAATGATCAGACTGGCGCCGATTAGTACTCCTTTTGACAAATGTGAACCTGGCGGAAGGGCTTCTGTGGGGAGCCGAGGAGGTGAGTAGTCATCTTTGCTGACAGGCAAAGAGCCCGGGGGCACTGGGAGTATCGCCCCTGTGCTCGGCGGGAGGTGGCAGACCCTCGGCTGGGGAGGGGGACCCTCTGCAGGGTTTGGCCACAATAGAAGGGTGGGGGGGAGGTGCTGTGAGGGCAACTGGGGGGTAACTGGTCACGGCACCACTATGCCAACCCCTGGATTGTGTTTACCCATTCCAAGGGCAACCCTTGCCCCTGCCTGCCTGCCCCACTGACCATCGATTATCCCCACAGACTGCTGAGGCCTCTGGCCGTGCGGCTGAAGGCTATCGCTTATAGGGAATTGGCAATCGTGGTTAAGTGAGCACTTCTGTCATGTGAGAGAACCTTTAAGAAATTGATGTTTAAGCAATGTACCTTTAAAGAATGGAGTTGATCATATTACTGAAGTGATGTCAGAGGTTGGGGGGAGCTGAGCTCACTTCTGCTTTTGGTTTCAGCTTTGCTGAGAGCAGCTTCAAAGTGCCTGGCTATTTTGCTGTGAGCTGATTAAAAGGAGAAAGCCAGTTTGAGACAGCAGCTTGAGAAGTTCTGGTTTGCTGTGAGTTGCTTGAAGGGAGAAAGCCAGTTTGAAAAAGCAGCTTGTCTGTGACTGTGTGTTTCCAGAGAGCTGCAGGAAGGAAAGCAAGGTGCTGGAGCTGAAGTCAACCAAGCTAATATATCTTTGCCACCCAACAGAAAATATATATTAACTGTGACTGGTGTGTTACTGTTTTGAAGGTTTGAAGCCTTTTGGATGTTTGAAGGAACATTTTGAGGGATTATTTAGTGTTGTATTATTTTCAGGGTTATCTTTGAAGTAAGGGGTGTTAAGGGATCCAATGTTTATTTGAAAGGTTAAGTTGACTTCATAGAATAAACATTGTTTTGTGTTTAAAAACCTCGGGCGCGATTCTCCGACCCCCCGGCGGGTCGGAGAATCGCCGGGGGCTGGCGTGAATCTCGCCCCTGCCGTGTCCCAAATTCTCCGCTACCAGAGAATCGGCAGGGGCGGGAATCGCATCGCGCCGGTCGGCGGTCCCCCCCCCCCCCGGCGATTCTCCGGCCCGCGATGGGCCGAAGTCCTGCCGCTGTCAACCCTCGCCAGCCGGCGTGGATTGACCCACCTACCTTACCGGCGAAAGCAGATGGCGCGGGCGGGCTCTGGGGTCCTGGGGGGGAGCGCGGAGCGATCTGGCCCCGGGGAGTGCCCCCACGGTGGCCTGGCCCGCGATCAGGGCCCACCAATCGGCGGGCGGGCCTGTGCCGTGGGGGCATTCTTTTTCTTCCACCTTCGCCATGGTCTTCACTATGGCGGAGGCGGAAGAGACCCCCTCCACTGCGCATGCGCGAGGATGCCGTGAGCGGCCGCTGACGCTCCTGCGCATGCGTCGCCCGGCAAAGTCCTTTCGGCGCCGGCTGGCGTGGCACCAAAGGCCTTTCCCGCCAGCCGGCGGAGAGGAAACAACTCTGGCGTGGGCCTAGCCCCTCAAGGTGAGGGCTTGGCCCCTAAAGGTGCGGATCTCCGCACCTTTGGGGCGGCGCAACGCCGGAGTGGTTCCCGCCACTCCATTACGCCGGATTCCCCCGCCCCGCCGGGTAGGGGAGAATCCCGGCCCGCGTGTCCATAATTGTAATATCACACCTGGGGAACAAACCGTGTGCTCGGAAAAGCAACAAATCCATTAAAGGGAGAGGTTGGTTGAACTCCATGATACATTTTGGGGTTCTGAAAACGCCTCGCCCATAATACTTCACACAACCCAAGTGGATTCCCACTGATAAGCGAGCCATGTAGTATGTGGGACTCATTGCCTAGCATCCCAATCACACCTTGATGCCTGGACACTGTGCTTGTACACTGCGGGACGCAAGACCACACACGCAGCATCCAACATCCGAACACCCACGGGATGGGACACAGCTCCGGGGACATGTCCGTGGCCGGAAGGTGGGTGTGTGCCATGGAGGGCGGGGGGTAGACGCCTGGACAGATAGGCCAAGGTTTTGGAGGTAAGTCCACCTTGCGGAAGGAAGTGACAGAGGCTTCATACTGGTTGTGCACAAGGATGTTTAATGTGGTTTCAGATTCAAACATCCGCAGTAATTTGCTTTTATCCAATGTTTAATGTGTAATACATGTCCCCACTTTCCCGATGGTGCCGCACCCCACACCCCCCAATCTTCACCCCCCTCCCCATCCCCTACTTACCCCCTCCACCCACTCCCCACCTCCCCCGGTACCCTCAGCGATCCTCAACATGCTTGGCCCTCCTAGCTCTACCACTACATCTCAGCTGACATTTTTAAAGACCGGCCGCTCCATTAGGCACTTCTTCCCATGATCGGAAATGGCGTGATGCATGGCCCCGTAATCGGAAACGCTGCGATGTATGGCCCCACAACCCTCCTGATGCCCGCCTGCGACCCACACGCGGGTCGCGACCCTGGATTTGAAAATGACTCATCCAGCCTACTGAGCTAACCGGCCCTCCACTGAAGGCGCCATATAAATTCAATTTGTGGATATTGTTCAAATACATGGGGACTTGCTAGTCATTGTCCTCAGTGTATAAATTAGCATAACCTATGTAATCAACACCCTTTAGTGACCTTCTCAATTATGTGAGTGGGACAAAATTGTTGTGTTAGGTACACTGGTATAACACTGGCTGCAACTGGATGCAGCTTAGATCAAAAAGATACTCCAGACCTTGAAGTTAGTTCAATCAGGTTTATTGAACTAATAGCACAGTTAGCACAGTTCTCTGTGAGTTCGACTCTCTGCTAATATAAGTGTGATTACTCTGTCTGACTGAACCAGACTAGCTCTTAGCCACGTGGTGGCGGTGTGAGATTGTAACAACACCCTTGACTGACTCTCTAGATGTTCATCAGTGGAAAGAGGCGGAGTGTGAGTGCCTCGTGTCTTTTATAGTCAGATCCCACCCCTGAGTGTCCTGCCTGCTTATTGGTCATGCCCTGTCCTCTGTGTCCATTAGCTGCTTGTCTGTATATCATTATGTGTGTGTCTGCATATCATGACAAAAATGTCTTTACTTAAAAAAGACTCACTTATTCTATAAGTGTGATAATAAATGATGAATGTGACCGAATGGAATACTTTATGGCTTCTGTGTCACACGGTCATTTTCATTTGATGTTGACGAGTGCGGCAGTACCTGTGTCCTGGCTATTTGAACAAAGTTCCTTTCGGTCATTGGTCCACTGTACAAGGAT
The DNA here is from genome assembly GCF_047496885.1 of Scyliorhinus torazame. NCBI lineage: Eukaryota > Metazoa > Chordata > Chondrichthyes > Carcharhiniformes > Scyliorhinidae > Scyliorhinus > Scyliorhinus torazame. The sequence continues at coordinate 260,380,895 of NC_092712.1, forward strand.
ATTCCAATTCCTCCACCTGGAACAAAATATTAAAACATATCAGAGGTACAATTCGGAAGAAAGATACGTTTTCTTTTCGACTGTGAACTTTGCAATTATGAAGCAAGGTGTTCATTCAGGTATCTGGATCGGTTTGTCAGGAATTCATTATTTTATTCAAGGCAAATGAAGATAGAGGCTGATGCAGTGATGATGATCAGCTGCAAAATATGTTTAGCACAGGTTGTACATTCGCATCATCCTCTAGTATTTGATTGAAATGACAGGTTGTCCAATTTGAAGCACTTGGGGCTTTTCTTTGATGTATAATTGGGTTGTCAACCATCCATTGGTGTTTCAGCATGTGATTCAATCTGACACTGCTGACAAATTCACAGTTTGTCTGGGATTAAATGAAATTTAAAACTGCTTGATAATATTCTGCAGGTGCAGAGAGAAAGATATGACTGCGTGGGTCATGCAGTTTAATTATCCAACTTATTTGTGCCACAGTGTTAGAATGCCGGCGTACAATTTAGCCAGAAAAGTTGTTTACGTGTGAGTTTATCCCCAGCAGACTCTCAAATTAGGCATAGCACGGAGTAAAGCCAAAGTCTTTCAAAGAAGGAAAGTAGATGCAGGTTGGGTGCTGGGGGCGGGGTGGGGGGAGGGTTACAGTGAAAAGTATTGTTCTGCATAAAGTCCAGGCAGATTGTTCCATACATGAAAAAACATAGGACATACATAAATACACAATGTAAATACATAGACACAGGCATCAGGTGAAGAAGGAGTGTAGTACTGCTCAGTAGAGAAGATGTGTGAAGAGATCAGTTCAGTCCATAAGTGGGTCATTCAGGAGTCTGTTAACAGTGGGGAAGAAGCTGGGTGGGATTCTCCATTCCGCCGCACCAGAAATCGCCAGCCGGCCAATAGGGTTTCCCTTGTGGGCAGCTCCATGCCGTCAGGAAACCCCTGGGCTGCCAGCGCAACGGAGAATCCCGACAGCAGAGAATCCAGCGCGCTGTTTTTAAACCTGTTCGTGCGAGGTCTCAGACTTTTGAGTCTCCTGTCTGATAGAAAAGGCTGGAAGAGCGAATAACCCAAGTGGGAGGGGTCTTTGATTATGCTGCCCGCTTTCTCAAGACAGCAGACGGCGTAAACAGAGTCAATCGATGGGAGGCAGCTTTGTGTGATGGACCGGGCGGTGTTCACGACTCTCTGTAATTTCATCCGATCTTGGGCCGAGCAGTTACCATACCAGGCAGTGATGCAGCCAGATAGGATGCTTTCTATGGTGCATCTCTAAAAATTGGTAAGAGTCAATGTGGACATGCCGAATTTCCTTAATTTCCTGAGGAAGTATAGGCGCTGTTGTGGTTTCTTGGTCGTAGCGTCGACATGGGTGGACCAGGACAGATTGTTGGTGATTGTTGCTGACCTCCACCTCGGTCCCATTGATGCAGACAGGGGTGTGTACGATACTTTGCTTCCTGAAATCAATGACCAGCTGTTTAGTTTTGCTGACATTCAGGGAGAGATTGTTGTCGTTTCACCCTCCATTAGGTTCTCTATCTCCCTCCTGTACTCAGATGTATCGTTATTCGAGATCCGGCCCACGATAGTCATGTCATCAGCAAACTTGCAGATGGAGTTGGGGCCAGGTTTTACCACAGTCATGTGTGTATAGGGAGTAGAGTAGGGGGCTAAGTATGCAGCCTTGCGGGGCCCGAGTATTGCGAACTATTGTGGAGGAGGAGTTGTTGTTTGTCCTTACTGATTGTTGTCTATGGGTCAGGAAGTTGACGATCCAGTTGCAGAAGGAGGAGCCAAGTCTTAGGTTTTGGAGTTCTGATATGAGCTTGGCTGGGATTATGGTGTTGAAGGCAAAGCTGTAGTCAATGAATAGGAGTCTGACGTAGGAGTCCTTGTTGTTGAGATGCTCCGGGAATGTGTGTAGGATCAGGGAGATGGCATCTGTTGTGGACTGGCTGTGGCAGTATGCGAATTGCAGTGGACCAAGGCATTCTTGGAACATGGAGTTGATGTGTCTCAAGACAAACCTCTCAAAGTACTTCATAATGATAGATGTCAAGGCCACCGGATGTCGTTGAGGCACGTCGCCTGGTTCTTTTTTCTGGTCCACGTTGGGACAAACACCATAGGCAAGACGAGGAAAGAGAGCACCAGAGTAGCCATCTGGGATGGCCACGTCCCGATTACAAAATGGACACTTGCAAAGAATGCAGGGAAAATTGGACAATACCGAAAAAGCAAGCAGGTGCAAGCTCTGTCTGTTGATTAGAGCCTTAGCTCTCAGACAGGACCGGTACTGCTAAGCCATCTACATACCAATGAGCCATCCCCGGGAACAAAAGGCAACAGTTAGATAAACAATGCGAAGCCAGACCTCCCGGTGCGAGAGGAGACTAAAACAAAGCAAACCAACGGCTACCTAGGACACGACCAGCAACCAGGGAACCCACCCCTCTATTGGAGGAAAATCGATAAGGACAATTGGGAAACGGTCCAATTAATTGGGGCCAAGTTCAAGGCCCGCCCAAAAGTGTGCAAAGCCCTTTTGGGGTATAAAAAGGATTCCCCAAGAGAGGAGCTCTCTCTTGGCCTTGGCTCTCAGCGAGGAGAGACCTGCCCAGCAGCTACACCAGACCAAGTAAGTTCCAAGTCAACGCACGCTACGAGATAGACACTCCTAGTTGCTATCCTGTAAACAGCTAAACCCAGCAGCCTCAGAACCGAGCAACGGCCATTGTTCCTCTGACTGAGTGGGCACCCGAAGCTAAGTATAGGCTTTTAGTGATAGTGATAGTTTAGGTTGTAGAGTTTTCTGCATGAGTAGATTTGACTGTCTATAAATAAATGAGCATTGCTTTTGAACTTACTAACTGGTGTATCGAGTCTTTGATCAGTATTCGGTTTTGAACCTTGTGGCGGTATCGAAAGATACCTGGCGACTCTTGAGCAAACGTGATTAAACAGAGCCAAATTAAGAGACAACAGCAAGTTAGCAACACCTGATGGATGATTATCAGGCACTAGGAACTAAATTAAAGAAAAGGTCCTCAAGGGTTATAATCTCTGGATTACTACCCGGACCACATGTGAATTGGCATAGGGATGATAAAATTAGACAGTAAACATTGGCTAAAGGAGTGGTGTGGGAAAGAGGGGTTCCATTTCATAGGACATTGTCATCAGTATTGGAACAGGAGGGATCTGTACCATTGGTACGGTCTTCACCTGAACTGATCTGAGACCAGTATTCTAGTGGAATGGATAAATAGGGTAGTCACAAGCACTTTAAACTAGAAAGTGGGGTGGAAGGGAAGGGTCAAACTATGGGAAGTATAATGGTTAATGGGAAGCACAGCAGCAGGTTACCATGTGGGGAGGTGGGTTCAACTACATGGAAAATTATGAAAAAGCTAAAGGCAAGAAGAACTCAGGAGATGTGATTAATGGAGATGTTAGGATTCAAAAAGAAGGTATAAAACTAACATAAGAGCACTTTATGGGAATGCTCATAGCATTCAAAACAAGGTAAATAAGTTGACAGCACAAATCATCGCCAATGAGTATGATTTAGTGGCCATTACAGAGACATGGTCACAGGGTGGTAATAACTGGGAGTTTAATATCCAGGGGTATCAGACCATTCGGAAGGACAGACAGGAAGGTAATGGAGGTGGCGTAGCTCTGATATTTAAGGATGACGTCAAGGCGGTAGTGAGAGATGATATAGGTTCGATAGAGAAAAAGGTTGAATCCATTTGGGTGAAAATTAGAAAAAGTAAGGAGAAAAGGTCACTGATAGGTGTAGTCTATAGGCCACCAAATAATAACATCACATTGGGGTGGACAATAAACAAATAAATAACTGATGCATGTAAAAATGGTACAGCAATTATCATGGGGGATTTTAATCTACATGTCGATTGGCCATACCAAGTCGGTCAAGGCAGCCTTGAGGAGGAATTTGTAGAATGTATCCGTGATAGTTTCCTCGAACATGTAATGGAACCTCTGAGGGAGCAAGCTATCCTACATCTGGTCCTGTGTAATGAGACAGGAATAATGAATGATCTCGTAATTAGAGATCCTCTCAGAAGGAGCGATCACAGTATGGTTGAATTTAAAATACAGATGGAGGGTGAGAAGGTAAAATCCAATACCAGTGTCTTGTGCTTAAACAAAGGCGACTACAATGGGATGAGTTGGCTAGTGTAGACTGGGAGCAAAGACTTTGTAGTGGGACAATTGAGAAACAGTGGAGGACTTTCAAAGTGATTTTTCAGTGCTCAGCAAAAGTATATACCAGTGAAAAGGAATAATCAGAAGGAAAAGGGATAATCAGCCATGGATATCTAAGGAAATAAAGGAGGGTATAAAATTGAAAGAAAATGCATACAAAGTGGCAAAGATTAGTGGGAAATCTTTAAAAGTCAACAGAAAGCCACAAAAAAAGCTATAAAGAAAAGTAAGATAAATTATGAGAGCAAACTGGCTCAGAATATAAAAAACAGATAGCAAAACTTTCTACAAAGATATAAAACGAAAAAGAGTGGCTAAAGTCAACATTGGTCCTTTAGAGGATAAGAAGGGGGATTTAATAATGGGAATTTAGGAAATGGTCGAGACATTGAACAGGTCTTTTGTGTCGATCTTCACAGTGGAAGACACAAATAACATGCCAAAAATTGATGGCAAGGAGGCTATGACAGGTGAGGACCTGGAAACAATCATTGTCACTAAGAAGGTAGTGTTGGGCAAGCTAATGGGGCTAAAGATATACAAGTCTCCTGGTCCAGATGGAATGCATCCCAGCATACTCAAAGAGATGGCGGGGAAAATATCAAATGCGCTCGTGGTAATTTATCAAAATTTGCTGGACTCTGGGGCAGTTCCGGCAGATTGGAAAACAGCAAATGTGATGCCATTGTTTAAAAAAGGAGGTAGACAAAAGGCGGCTAACTATAGGCTGGTCAGCTTAACTTCTGTAGTGGGGAAAATGCTTTAATCTATCATCAAGGAAGAAATAGCGAGACGTCTGGATAGAAATTGTCCCATTGGGCAGACGGAGCAAGGGTTAATGAAAGGCAGATCATGTTTAACTAATTTACTGGAATTCTTTGAGGAAATTACGACTGCAGTGAACAACGGGGAACCAGTGGATGTGGTGTATCTGGATTTCCAGAAGGAATCCTACAAGGTGCCGCACAAAAGGCTGCTGCATAAGATAAAGGCACATGGCGTTATGGATAATGTATTAGCTTTGGTAGAGGATTGGTTAACTAACAGAAAGCAAAGAATGAGGATAAATGGGTGCTTTTCTGGTTGGCGATCAGTGGCTAGTGGTGTGCCTCAGGGATCAGTGTTGGGACCATAATTATTTGCAATTTACATGGATGATTTGGAGTTGGGGACCAAGTGTAATGTGTCAAAGTTCACAGATGACACTAAGCTGAGTGGTAGAGCAAAGTGTACAGACGACACTGAATGTCTGCAGAGGGATATAGATAGTTAACGTGAGTGGGCAAGGGTCTGGCAGATGGAGTACAATTTTGGTAGATGTGAAGTCAGCCATTTTGGTAGGAATAACAACAAAATGGATTATTATTTAAATGGTAAAAAAATTGCAGCATGCTGCTGTGCAGAGGGACCTTGGTGTCCTTTTGCATGAATCACAAAAAGTTGGTTTGCAGGTGCAGCAGGTAATTAAAAAAGCAAATGGAATTTTGTCCTTCATTGCTAGAGGGATGGAGTTCAAAAGCAGGGAGGTTATGTTGCAGCTGTATAGGGGACTGGGGAGGCCACTCCTGAAGTACTGTATACAGTTTTGCTTTCCTTATTTGTGAAAGGATGTACTGGCACTGGAGGGGGTGTAAAGGAGATTCACTAGGTTGATTCTAGAGTTGAGAGGATTGAGGAGAGACTGAGTAGACTATATTCATTGGAATTTAGAAAAATGAGGGGGGATCTTATAGAAACACATAAAATTATGAAGGGAATAGATAAGATAGAAATAGGGAGGTGGTTTCCTCTGGCAGGTGAAATTAGAATTGTCATAATATGCACCCATACGCATCTTGAGGTAAAAACAGGCAGTGACAGACACCCAGGTTAGCCAATCAACTTGGTGCCCATGCATGCAAGCTACTCAATCTCGTCCAGCGCGTACATGCCATGTCTTCTGCCAATATGAATCTTCAGGCTGTCATTGACAAAATCGTGTCACAATACCCAGATGTGTTCAGTGGGATGGGCACGCTGCCGTAACACTACAAAATCTTACTCAGGCCTGATGCCACGCCTGTGATCCATGCACCATGCCGGGTGCCGGCTCCTCTGAAGTACCGTTTAAAGGCGCAGCTGCAGGAGCTCCAAGACCAGGGTATAATCCCTAAAAGTGACGGAACCGACTGACTGGGGCAACTCGATGGTCTGTGTGAAGAACCCCTCTGGAGAACTGCGCATATGTATAGATCCCAAGGATCTTAACCAAAACATAATGCGGGAACACTACCTGATCCCGAAGCGGGAGGAGCTAATCAGTGAGATGGCACATGCCAAATTCTTCACGAAGCTAGATGCATCGCGTGGCTTCTGGCAGATACAACTGCACGAGTCCAGCAGGAAGCTCTGCACGTTTAATACACCTTTCGGAAGGTACTGTTACAATCGCGTGCCGTTTGGTATTATTTCAGCCTCTGAAATCTATCACAGGATCATGGAACAGATGCTGGAGGGCATTGAGGGTGTGCGGGTTTATGTTGATGATGTCATTATATGGTCCACGACCCCAGAGGAACACATATCTCGTCTTTAGATGCATACATGCCAAAGGCCTCAAGTTGAACAAGGCCAAATGCTCCTTTGGGATGTCATCAATCAAGTTTTTGGGTGATCAAATATCCCAGCAGGGCGTGCAACCGGACTCTGACAAAGTCAAGGCCATCAACACCATGAAGACCCCGGAAGACAAAAAGACGGTACTCCGCTTCCTGGGTATGGTTAACTTCTTGGGAAAGTTCATTCCCAACCTTGCATCACACACCATGGCTGTTAGGCATCTGGTGAAGAAGTCCACTGCCTTTCAGTGGCTACCCACACATCAAGCAGAGTGGCTCGAGTTAAAGGCAAAGCTCACCACTGCTCCGGTACTAGCGTTTTTTGACCCAGAGCAGGAGACAAAAATCTCCACGGACACCAGCCAGGATGGCATTGGAGCGGTGCTCCTCCAGAAGGGTGACTCCTCGTCCTGGGCTCCAGTGGCCTATGCATCCAGGGCCATGACTCCCACTGAGCAGAGGTATGCTCAGATAGAGAAAGAGTGCCTGGGCCTCCTCACCGGTATTGTAAAGTTCCATGATTACGTCTACGGTCTACCAACCTTCACAGTAGAGACTGACCACAGACCCCTAGTCCATATCATTCACAAGGACGTGAATGACATGACGCCCAGGCTTCAGCACATTCTCCTTCGATTCCGCAGGTATGATTTCGAATTGGTTTACACACTGGGCAAGGAGCTAATCATTGCGGATGCCCTGTCTCGTGCCATCACCTCGCCCTGTGAACAGGTCGACTTCATCCGCCAAATTGAGGCACAGGTGTGCCAGCAACCTCCCGGCCTCAGACGAACGAGTCGTCAACATTCGAGAAGACACTGCCAAGGACCCTCTTCTGCAGTGGGTCATACATCACCTTGCAAATGGTTGGCAGAAAGGACAATGTTCCCAGTTCTTTAATGTCAAGGATGACCTAACAGTTGTTGAGGGGGTCCTGCTCAAGCTGGATCGTATCGTTATCCCCCGCAGCCTCCATAACTTAGTGCTCAAACAGATCCACGAGGGACACCTCGGTATCGAGAAATGCAGGCGCAGGGCCTGGCAGGCTATCTATTGGTCTGGCATCAATGAGGACATATCCAACATGGTCCTCAATTGTGCGACTTGCCAGCGTTTCCAGCCTGCTCAGCCCAAAGAAACACTCCAGCAACACAAGATCGTGACCTCTCCGTGGTCTAAGGTGGGAACCGACCTTTTTCACTCCAATGGGCATGACTACATGCTTATAATTGACTACATCTCGAGTTACCCCAAAGTGGTGAAACTATCCTCACATCAAGGACTGTCATCAAGGCCTGCAAGGAGACATTTGCCAAGCATGGTATTCCGCTCACGGTCATGAGCGACAACGGTCCCTGCTTCCACAGCCAAGAGTGGTCCAACTTCGCGAAGCTATACCAGTTCAAACACATTACCTCGAGCCCGCATTACCCGCAATCTAACGGGAAGGTCGAGAAAGGGGTCCATATCGTGAAGCAACTGCTTTGCAAGGCTGCGGACTCAGCTTCTGACTTTAACCTTGCGCTCCTGGCGTACAGGGCAACCCCTCTGTCCATCGGTATGTCTCCGGCACAACTCCTCATGAATCGTGACCTGCGGATGACTGTTCCAGCCATTCATTTACCTGACCTGGATCACCTCCCAGTGCTGCAAAAGGTGCAGCAACTCAGGAACCAGCAAAAGCTGACATAGAATGCTCATGCTACTGATTTGCCTGTGCTCTCTCCGGAAGATGCTGTTCGCATCAAGTTGTCTGGTGGAGGCTGGTCAGCTCCAGCTGTTGTTGTTCGACAGGCTACTCCCAGGTTGTTCGTGGTTCGCATGACCGATGGACCAATTGTCAAGCGCAACAGGAGGGCACTACGCAAACTTACCTGCCCACCCCCGGATCCCATGTTCCCAGCTGTTGGTATGCCTTTTCCGGACACCTCGCTCCATGAGGCCACCAATCTGGCTGCAATCCCGCCTGTCAAGGCGCCGTCGTCCCCACCTCCATCTCTCAGGCAGCCGACAAGGATCTGACGCCAGCCCCAGAGATTGGACTTATAAATATTTCCTTTGTACATATTCTGTATCTGCACGCTAGATACCTTACATGTACATATGCCTTCACTCGCCATTTGCTGTAAATAGTTATATCTGTAAATATGTCGTCTATGCTCTAAGCAACCGACAAATATTTTTTAAAAGTGGGATGTCATAATATGCACCCATGCACATCATGGGGTAAAAACAGGCAGTGACAGACACCCAGGTTAGCCAATCAACATACAGGACAGAACACAACCAATCACCAGATAGAACACCAGAGGGGGGGCTTCCAACTATAAAACACAGGAGGCATCAGTACTCTTTCCACTGGTGACAATTGTAGTGACAGCCAGGGTGCATATATCAGTCAGCACCTTCTGCATGTGGATCAGAGCTAGCCTGGTCTAGTAAGTTAGAGTTAGTACACTTAGAGTAGTAGAGTGTCAACCCACAGCCAGCTGTGTGCATTGTTACAGAAGTTCAATAAATCGTATTGAACCAATGCCTACGTTTGGTGTATGCTTTACAGTTCATCTGCATCCTATTGCAGTCCGTGTTACCCCAGGGTGAATAACACAACAAGAATTAGGGGTACAGCGTCAAAATAAGGGGGAGCAGATTTAGAACTGAGTTGAGGAGTGTGGCCATCTAAAATGGCCTCCCGCAAAGAGTGATGGGAAATGTGGTCAGGCTTGGGACACAGACAAGCTGCAGCTTGTATATTTGCAAACAGCAGCCTAGACTTATGCAGGAATTCACACCTGCAAATGGGCCATTTAAAGGCAATTAATGTAACAATGGGACAATCAGGTCCATCACATCATCTTCCAGACTAAGCAGCACCAAGATCTTGCTCGGAGCCCTCCCAGGATTGGCCACTGAGTGCCCATCCCAGAAGTGATGTTGCCGCCCCTGATTGGGTGTGACCAATCAGAGGGTGGAGCCCTGAGGAATTGATTGACAGTGACCCAGAAACCGGCCACAAAAGGGGCGGGGAAAATTCAAGCCCATTAAAAGATAGTGCAGCCATCATGTCTGTCTCAGTTGGACCAGCTCTGCACCTGACCACCAACTGCAGCACAGCTCCTGACATCAGCCAAGCTCCAGGACCCGCGACATCTATCGAAAGACATCAAACACAGACAACCTACTCGACCTCCAGCCGCCACATGTGAGGAAACAGATAAAGGCCTCATCTACCCTGCACCGAGCCAGTCATTTGGAAGCTAAGTCAAGGTTGTTTAAATTAATAGTTATCGTCTTAGTGTGCATGAACGCGTGATTACTTAAGTATATAACGAACTTTGTGTCCAATAAATAAACTGGGATTGAACTGAACTACTTGTGTGATCATTTGTCCAATAGATGGGGTACGCTCACACACCGTGGTTACAAAAGAGCAACATTTTTTGGTGACTCTGGTGGGACTTGATTAGAAGTAACTGTTACTCTGAAGGATCCCACAAAATTGATCAATTAGTTTAAAAGCAAAAACCACAGGTGTGAGCTCCGTATTGCACAAATCATCGAATTTTGGAAGTGTGTATTAACCGCATGCAAAACTAACAGGGTAGGATAGGATAGACAAATAGACTTAAGTATATAACTAACCTTATGGCCAATAAATAAACTGTGATTGAACTGAAATACGTGTGTGATTATTTGTCCAATACACGGGGTACGCTCACACACTGTGGTTACAAAAGAGCAACAAGTGGAACTTCTTCCCTTATGGGAACTTATGGGTTGTGAATCTGTGGAATTCCCTGCTCAGTGAAGCAGTTGAGGCTGCCTTGTTGAATGTTTTTAAGGCAAAGATGGATAGATTTTTGAACAGTAAAGGAGTTAAGGGTTATGTTGAACGGGCAGGTAATTGGAGCTGCATTCAAAAAAAGATTAGCCATGATTTTATTGAATGGTGGAACAGGCGCAAGGAGCCAGATGGACTACTCCTGCTCCTAGTTTTTATATTCTTATGTTCTTATACTTCAGCTTGTCCTCCTAGGTCAGCACAAACCAGGACTCTCAAAAGCTATTGAAATGTCTATTCACCCATATATCTTCCCAGCTGTGGTTCTAAGATATCCAACCTGGCAAGAGCTAATGGAACAAAGATACAAAAATAGCTGAACGAGTAAAATGAAATGACATGTCTGATATAATGTAAAAAAAAAATGTTATTAAGAAATTCATATGGTATAAATATAAAAGGGGCCACCTTCCAATAACACCAGGGATAGAATTCTTCCGAAAAATGACTAACAGCTGGATTCTCCACTCCCTACAATGCAAATCCTGTTTCCAACCCTACCACGTGAATAGCTGGATCCCCCCTGATGTGTTGGGTGTTCTGGATCACACACAGGTCACCAACACTTGAAATAGTGCAACACTATTTTATTGAATCATTAACTGTTTAAACATACTCAGACTGTGGGTTAATACGATACTGGCTTTAACTAAAGACTTTTGCCTTGTCCTAACCAGTCGATGCACTCAGCACATGGTGAATGTCTGTATTACAGGCTGTGAGCTCTGTCCTCCTAGCTAGCTGCAACTCGAATGAGCGGGAACTCTGATGCCCCCTGTCTTTATAGTGCGTGTGCTCTCACTGGCGACGAATTCTGGTTGACCGCCTCAAGGGTGGGTCGGGAGCCCCCGGCTGAGGAGCGGGCTGGACTGCATCAGAGTGAGGAGGATGCAGAGTGACTGGAATCTCTGCATAGTCCAGGTCAGGGTCAACAGGAGGGCGTGGCAATGGCGGAGGATCACGTAGCGAGCGCGGAACGAGATGAAGGGCACGTCAATTGCGGCCCAGAATGGAGCCATTTGGTAGATTTGGGTGTTGCAGGATCTGTCCTCCTAGCTAGCTGCAACTCGAATGAGCGGGAACTCTGATGCCCCCTGTCTTTATAGTGCGTGTGCTCACACTGGTGATTGGCTGCGGTATTGTGTGTGTTGATTTGTCCCACTGTGTGTCCATCAGTGTGTGTCTGCACCATGATATGCTGGTGTATATTATGACACCCCCCACCCCACAGTACACATGCATGAGGGTGATATGACCACTTCCCCACCAACCCCGATAACAGGGACCCCCTCCAGAGACCCCCACCAGAGACTCCCCATAACAGAGACGCTCCACCAGAGACCCCACAAAAGACCTCCACCAAAGACCCCTCATAACAGAGCACCCCAATTAATAACCCCTGCCTGGAAGCTAAAGAGCAATCCAGACAGAAACAGTTAAGAAATAAGGTTCAGAGCACCAGTATGAATCCCCTCTACATGCGACCTCAGTGGAGAGAATCTCTCCGAGGGCAAAAGAAATGTCAAAGTGCAGGCGCCGAGAAACACCCCATTAAATATGCCCAAAACCGGACATAAAAAGTTTTTGGGTGAATTGTGCGCCCCCTTGTGTAAGTACAGTTTCCGCCCTATTACTAGCAAAGATAAGCATGTGGATCGGGAGCTGACATAAAATATTTCTGTCTTTAAAGTCCATAGTGTTGTTGTCTTGACAACGGTAATAAATAAACATCTAGGAGAATGAGCCAAGCCCTAAAGGAAGTAGAGCTCAATCATTTCTCCTCTATGCCTGCCTGCTCCCTTTTTATCATAATTTAATAATAATCTTTATTGTCACGAGTAGGCTTATATTAACACTGCAATGACGTTACTATGAAAAGCCCCCAGTCGCCACATTTCGGGGCCTGTTCGGGTACACAGACGGAGAATTCAGAATGTCCAATTCACCTAACAGCATGTCTTTCTGGACATATGGGAGGAAACTGGAGCACCCGGAGGAAACCCACGCAGCCACAGGGAGAACGTGCAGACTCCGCACAGACAGTGACCCAAGCTGGGAATCGAACCTGGGACCCCGGCGCTGTGAAGCAACAGTTTTTACAAGGCACTTCGACTCTTTGTGCTGAAACCAAATTATCCTGGATTTTTCAGCGATGCAGATTGTGGCTTCTATAGCTTCCTGGCCTGTCCTCACATGTCCAGACAGAAACAGTGAAAGTGGGCAGCATGGTAGCACAGTGGTTAGCACAGTTGCTTCACAGCTCTAGGGTCCCAAGTTCGATTCCTGGCTTGGGTCACTGTCTGTGCGGAGCCTGCACGTTCTCTTTATGTCTGCATGGGTTTGCTCCGGGTGCTCTAGGTGGAGTAGCCATGATAAATTGCCCTTAATGTCCAAAAAGATTAGGTGGGGTTACTGGGTTATGGGGATATTGTTGAGGCATGGGGTTAAGTATGGTGCCCTTTCAAATGGTCGGTGCAGACTTGATGGGCGTAATGGTCTCCTTCTGCACTGTAAATTCTTAAAAAATTTTTTTAGAGTACCCAATTCATTTTTTTCAATTAATGGGCAATTTAGCGTGGCCAATCCACCTAGCTTGCACATTTTTGGGTTGTGGGGGCGAAACCCACGCAAACTCGGAGAATGTGCAAACTCCACACGGACAGTGACCCAGAGCCGGGATCGAACCTGGGACCTCGGTGCCGTGAGGCCGCAGTGCTAACCCACTGCACCACCGTGCTGCCCTGCGCTGTAAATTCTATGATGATTCTATGGTGATCTGATTCTCTCGGGACAGATGACGACTAGTATTCTGATTTCTTATTTAAATATATTTAATTGCTATGTGAACAGTGCAGAATAACACACTCCTGAAATAAATACCTGGGATGGAAAATGTAGTCTAAGAGTATGGCTCATAATAAAGGATTAATATAGGACTAAGTAGAGTATTGTCCTCAGATTTCGGGGTCAATGTAGTGTTGAACAGAGCTGTGTGTAGAAGCAAGCATGATGACAGCTTCTAGCTTGGAGCTTTACTGTACCTATGTGCATAGTTTCTAGTAGCTAATAAACACTTACTGTTAAAATACTTAAGGCTATGAATATCTTAATAACTGAACTACGCCTGATGTCATACAACATGGTGGCAGCGAATGGAACAACTCAAAACCTCAAGGAGCCTACAGACGAAAATATAAAGTATGGAAAACTGAAGAAGAAAATCAAAGAAGCATTCTGGCCTGAAGAAAAATTCAAGAAGCAAAGGCACAGAGGAAAGTATGAGAGAAGTGCTCCAAAGATGGCAGAAATTAAACAACTCACTGCAGCACATGATTCCATTGAATCCCAATGGAAGTCCAGCTTCAATACCCAGAGTGTGCAGAAGCAGATCTGGTGAGGTGAGCTAAAACTGTAACATTCCCAGGCAACACAAACCCTGAAAAAAATTAAATACTGCAGTGGTCAGAAACTGCCTTTTAAATCGCAGTCTGAGAAACCCAATTCCTGAGCCGCATCTGAACATGTGGCAGCCAAGCTCACTCCGAGCAAAAAAAAGTTAATCGCGATGAGTAGGCAGTTTAAGAAAACCCAGAAAAAGCTGAGATTCAACGCTTCTGAGACCCAAGAACATTGGGCTAACGTGGGGAAGACTCTAACGAGTCGCTCGAGCAAAATTAAAAATTAAACGCTGAAATTTGAGAATGCCATTGATGCAACAGCAAACGTGGGCGAACTTTGTGCAGAAGAGCGTTGTGGTGCCATATACAGTTTTCGGAAACCTCTTAAAAGCTGGACCTGCAATTTAAACATTTTAACCATGGATCAGATAAATTTGGACTTATCCAAATTCCAGATCAAAATTGTGGACCCTGGAAAATGAGATTCCTTAGATACATGCTTTTTTCAGTTCTGGATAAAAAGGCAGGAGATGAATAAGTTAACACACAGCTTTATTTGGTAGGCCCAATAGTCAATGATATCATTATATGGAGATGCCGGCGTCTATGATATCATAGCAAGACAAGGAATCATCAAATCATCTGCAAAATATGATGATGTTGTAAAATCATTCAATGCTTATTTTAAACTCAGAAGTTACAAAATCCCTGAAAGGGTTAAATTTAATAAACATGTCCAGGAGAACCCGTCTACTCTTATATTAATGATTTGTACAGAATGGCTGAAGGCTATGGTGACCTGAAATATATGAGCTTCAAGGAGAATATTTGTAGGAGTGGCGAATGACACACTCTCAGACATGTTCCAAATGCGGTCAGCACGGTGGCGCAGTGGATAGCACTGTTGCCTCATGGCGCCGAGGTCCCAGGTTCGATCCCAGCTCTGGGTCACTGTCTGTGTGGAGTTTGCACATTTTCCCCGTGTTTGCGTGGGTTTCACTCCCACGACCCAAAGATGTGCAGGCTAGGTGGATTGGCCACGCTAAATTGTCCTTTAATTGGAAAAAAATAATTGGGTACTCTAAATTTATAAAGGAAAAAAAGACACGTTCCAAATGAAAGAAGGTCTAACCTTTGAGAAAGCCAGCCAGATTGTCACACAATCTGAAATCTGTAGCATTGATTCCCTCAGCTCAGACTCTAGCTCTGAAATGTCTTCTGTCTTTGCAGAGCACGGCCAGAAGCCCCTCATTGGTCAGACGCTGGGCGAGTCTATGGTCGATTCCAGCCCCACAGACCCCGGAGTCCCAACACAAGTGAATTAATCAATAATTTATATAAAATCTGCGGAATCTTTGGCCCCTTAACTGCTCAATAAGTTATAGGCACTAGGTTTGAAAGTTGAACACAATAACTGTTTATTTAGAACAGGAACAAAGTTGAAATATGCAGTAATTATAATAGAATAATGGCCAGCTAATCTACTGCTCCCCACTTTTACCCTCCCATCCTCTACCTAAACACACACAGGACGGACATAGACCCAGGGGGAGGAAAAAGATAAAAATAGGAGGGATCAAGATGGAAAGAGAGAGATGATTGTCTTTGTTTCTGGTGTTGAGATCATTACAGCAATCTGCCGCCCAGGATGCAGAGTGATTGAAACCACCGGTTGGATTGCTAACGAGGAACTTCTGGAAACAACGTTCAGTCAGAACTCCCAGGCTGTAGGGTTTCCTCTAGGAAGTCACTTTAAATTTTATTACCCTGGGGATTCATTCAAAGGAACACCTTCAGGCCAGTTTGATTCTAAAGACTCTCAGTCTCACCTTCTTCCCAGCTTCATCCATTGGTTTAAGATCAACTGGTTTCCAGACTCACCAGAATGTCCCTTAACTTTACTGAGGAAAACAGAGTATCAGAGAAGCAGCTTCCACGAGAAGTCCATTAACCTTTCAGGGAGTTCCCTCCAGCTCTGTGTTCAAGTATTAAACCTCACAGGCTGGCTAGAGATGAAAAGCTGACTGGGTCCGTTTTCTTGGAGAGAGCTCAAGCTGAGGTGTTGACCTCATGCTGGATTTTTCAAAACTGAAACCATGATCAAACCTGCCTAGCTCTGCAGAACATTCCAGAATGGTCAGCACCAATCAGCATTGAGTATGAGCAAAGGGCCCATCAATTTCAACAGTCTGCTAGCCAAGTCCATCAAGATGTGTCACCACTGATTTCAGACCATCAGTACATCCTGCTGGAGTTTACTGACTTAGAATTAAAGGTGCAGTTCATCTTAAAGGCATAGGTCCCATTAATTGTCCAGGTACAAAAATTGAAATAGCAGAATAACAGAAAATAAAAAGATAAAGAAGGAACAGACAGGGATTAACAGAAGGATCCTTACACCAGTCAATCACTCCAGATGGTTACCATGCCACCTCCAGTAGGAGCTAGCAACGGGAAAAACCTCAATCTTCAGCTCCAACATCAGTTGGAGAGGTAAACGTTAAAAACACCGAGCAGATGCTGAAATCCTCAGACAGCATGATAGTGCCAGAAACAATGTTATAATCGGGCAGCAGCCATCTGTTGATGACAGCAAACCACACAGCCAAAGGCAAAGGTAAACTTGCTATTAAGTCACACCCTCACACCAGGAAGAGCCATCTTCCAGCCCAGCATGTGTCACGGCGAGCCACACGAAGGAAAAGGAGAAAAAGACACGAGAAACGAGCACAGAGTTCATCCGCTCCAAGAAAACCATAAACCAATCACCATCTTTCACTACAATTGGGGAATTGACAAAGCGTAATTTTTTAAAAAATTCACTGTGGAATGTGGGCACTGCTAGCTTGGATTGTCTTTATTGCTAATCTTTAATTGTCCTTGAGAAGGCATTGATGAGCTGTCTTGTACCACTGCAGTTCACGTAGTGTAGGTACACCCACAGTGCTGTTTGAGAGGGAGTTCCAAGATTGTGACCCAACGACAGTGAAGGACCGGCGATATATTTCCAAATGGTGTTGCTAACTTTTGGTTGGTTCAATTGGCTCTGTTTTATAACCTTTGCTCTCGAGTCGCCAGGTATCTTTATGATACCGCCACGAGGTTCAAGTTCAAGCAATGATCAATAACTCAACACACCAATTAGTAAGATTCAAATCAATACACATTTATTATACACAGTAAATCACTACTCATGCATAAACTCTACTTTCTGGGCTATTTCTATAACTAACAGGCCTATACTTAGCTTCGGACTGGCCCACCAGGTCAGGGAAACAAATGGCCTTTCGTTCAGGTCCTGAGTCTGCAGGATTCAACGCTGGTATGGACTGGTAGCTCGGAGCGCCTATCTCGTAGCGAGCGTTGACTTGAGACTTACTTGCTTGGAGGCAACTTGGGCAGTTCACTCTCAAGGGTTGATTCGCTGCTGAGTGACCCTGCCAAGAAGGACGATTTGAAATTGGGGGCTTTACTTTATAGTCCCCAGGGGCTTCCCGCCCTTCGGGGCGGACCCCGTACCTGGTTCCAAGTGATTGGACTACTTTCCGATCATTTGGATCGATTTCTCCAATGCTGGAGCGGTTCCCTGATCGCTAGGCGGTCCTAAGTGTCCGTTGGCCTTCCTTTGTCTTGGCTCCTGCTGGCGCCGAGGAGTCTGGCTTGGCTTTGTTTACATTTACTGTTGCCATTGTGCCTGGGGATCGCACATTACTATGTAGATGGCTGCTACATTACTATGCAGATGGCTGCTGGTTTCGGTGCTGTCTGGTTGTTTTGCAGGTTCCAATATACATGATTCCTGTATTTGCTAGTCTTTGGCTGAATTTCCCTTCAACCTTTGCGGTTCTCCATTTTAAGTCGGGAAGTGGCCAACTCAGGTGGCTACAATGGCTTGGAGGGGAAATTCTGCTGCCCCTGACTTCCTAGATGGTAGTAGTTGTGGGTTTTGAAGGTGCAGTCAAAGGAACCTTGGTGATTCCTGCAGCTTGTATATGGTACACATTTGCAATGCCAAAGAGTGGGAAAAGAGGATGAAAAGACACTCTGATGCTGGAACAATCTCCGATTCAACAAAGTTTACCTGCAGTAATAAGCCTACCACACATCCAATGTTAGTGAGAACAAAATATGTGAGGGCTATAAGGCCTCCAGACTGCCTAATCTTCCGAAGCCAGAGACATGAGAGGGGGAGATGGGATTGTAGTAATGATGTAAGTATATGTGGTAAACTGGGATGACTTGTAAACAAATTGGATAGAGTCTTGGGGGGAGGTGTAGTGTAAGGATCTGGCACATAAAGGTGAATGTGAGACTGAGATTTGTTAGTGCTCTTTGGGGGGGTTTAAACTAATGCAGCAGGGGCATGGGAACCTGGATTGTAGTTTTAGGGTAAGGGAGAATGAGAGTATAGAGGTCAGGAGCACAGATTTGACATCGCAGGAGGGGGCCAGTGTTCAGGTAGGTGGTTTGAAGTGTGTCTACTTCAATGCCAGGAGTATACGAAACAAGGTAGGGGAACTGGCAGCGTGGGTTGGTACCTGGGACTTCGATGTTGTGGCCATTTCGGAGACATGGATAGAGCAGGGACAGGAATGGATGTTGCAGGTTCCGGGGTTTAGGTGTTTTAGTAAGCTCAGAGAAGGAGGCAAAAGAGGGGGAGGTGTGGCGCTGCTAGTCAAGAGCAGTATTACGGTGGCGGAGAGGATGCTAGATGGGGACTCTTCTGCCGAGGTAGTATGGGCTGAAGTTAGAAACAGGAAAGGAGAGGTCACCCTGTTGGGAGTTTTTTATAGGCCTCCTAATAGTTCTAGGGATGTAGAGGAAAGGATGGCGAAGATGATTCTGGATATGAGCGAAAGTAACAGGGTAGTTATTATGGGAGACTTTAACTTTCCAAATATTGACTGGAAAAGATATAGTTCGAGTACAATAGATGGGTCGTTTTTTGTACAGTGTGTGCAGGAGGGTTTCCTGAAACAATATGTTGACAGGCCAACAAGAGGCGAGGCCACGTTGGATTTGGTTTTGGGTAATGAACCAGGCCAGGTGTTGGATTTGGAGGTAGGAGAGCACTTTGGGGACAGTGACCACAATTCGGTGACGTTTACGTTAATGATGGAAAGGGATAAGTATACACCGCAGGGCAAGAGTTATAGCTGGGGGAAGGGCAATTATGATGCCATTAGACGTGACTTGGGGGGGATAAGGTGGAGAAGTAGGCTACAAGTGTTGGGCACACTGGATAAGTGGGGCTTGTTCAAGGATCAGCTACTGCGTGTTCTTGATAAGTATGTACCGGTCAGACAGGGAGGAAGGCGTCGAGCGAGGGAACCGTGGTTTACCAAGGAAGTGGAATCTCTTGTTAAGAGGAAGAAGGAGGCCTATGTGAAGATGAAGTGTGAAGTTTCGGTTGGGGCGATGGATAGTTACAAGGTAGCGAGGAAGGATCTAAAGAGAGAGCTAAGACGAGCAAGGAGGGGACATGAGAAGTATTTGGCAGGAAGGATCAAGGAAAACCCAAAAGCTTTCTATAGGTATGTCAGGAATAAGCGAATGACTAGGGAAAGAGTAGGACCAGTCAAGGACAGGGATGGGAAATTGTGTGTGGAGTCTGAAGAGATAGGCGAGATACTAAATGAATATTTTTCGTCAGTATTCACTCAGGAAAAAGATAATGTTGTGGAGGAGAATGCTGAGCCCCAGGCTAATAGAATAGATGGCATTGAGGTACGTAGGGAAGAGGTGTTGGCAATTCTGGACAGGCTGAAAATAGATAAGTCCCCGGGACCTGATGGGATTTATCCTAGGATTCTATGGGAGGCCAGGGAAGAGATTGCTGGACCTTTGGCTTTGATTTTTATGTCATCATTGGCTACAGGAATAGTGCCAGAGGACAGCAAATGTGGTCCCTTTGTTCAAAAAGGGGAGCAGAGACAACCCCGGCAACTATAGGCCGGTGAGCCTCACGTCTGTAGTGGGTAAAGTCTTGGAGGGGATTATAAGAGACAAGATTTATAATCATCTAGATAGGAATAATATGATCAGGGATAGTCAGCATGGCTTTGTGAAGGGGAGGTCATGCCTCACAAACCTTATTGAGTTCTTTGAGAAGGTGACTGAACAGGTAGACGAGGGTAGAGCAGTTGATGTGGTGTATATGGATTTCAGCAAAGCGTTTGATAAGGTTCCCCACGGTAGGCTATTGCAAAAAATACGGAGGCTGGGGATTGAGGGTGATTTAGAGATGTGGATCAGAAATTGGCTAGCTGAAAGAAGACAGAGGGTGGTGGTTGATGGGAAATGTTCAGAATGGAGTATAGTCACAAGTGGAGTACCACAAGGATCTGTTCTGGGGCCGTTGCTGTTTGTCATTTTTATCAATGACCTAGAGGAAGGCGCAGAAGGGTGGGTGAGTAAATTTGCAGACGATACTAAAGTCGGTGGTGTTGTCGATAGTGTGGAAGGATGTAGCAGATTACAGAGGGATATAGATAAGCTGCAGAGCTGGGCCGAGAGGTGGCAAATGGAGTTTAATGTAGCGATGTGTGAGGTGATTCACTTTGGAAGGAATAACAGGAATGCGGAATATTTGGCTAATGGTAAAGTTCTTGAAAGTGTGGATGAGCAGAGGGATCTAGGTGTCCATGTACATAGATCCCTGAAAGTTGCCACCCAGGTTGATAGGGTTGTGAAGAAGGCCTATGGAGTGTTGGCCTTTATTGGTAGAGGGATTGAGTTCCGGAGTCGGGAGGTCATGTTGCAGCTGTACAGAACTCTGGTACGGCCGCATTTGGAGTATTGCGTACAGTTCTGGTCACCGCATTATAGGAAGGACGTGGAGGCTTTGGAGCGGGTGCAGAGGAGATTTACCAGGATGTTGCCTGGTATGGAGGGAAAATCTTATGAGGAAAGGCTGATGGACTTGAGGTTGTTTTCGTTGGAGAGAAGAAGGTTAAGAGGAGACTTAATAGAGGCATACAAAATGATCAGGCGGTTGGATAGGGTGGACAGTGAGAGCCTTCTCCCGCGGATGGATATGGCTGGCACGAGGGGACATAACTTTAAACTGAGGGGTAATAGATATAGGACAGAGGTCAGAGGTAGGTTCTTTACGCAAAGAGTAGTGAGGCCGTGGAATGCCCTACCTGCTACAGTGGTGAACTCGCCAACATTGAGGGCATTTAAAAGTTTATTGGATAAACATATGGATGATAATGGCATAGTGTAGGTTGGATGGCTTTTGTTTTGGTGCAACATCGTGGGCCGAAGGGCCTGTACTGCGCTGTATTGTTCTATGTTCTATGTTCTATGAGTACAATACCACCTACACAGTTTTGTAAGAGAACATACGACCTGCATCCAGGAGTCAGTGTAACGTTGGACAGAGCTGTGTGTAGAAGCAAGCATGGAGGCAGTTCCTACCTTTACAACTAAAGGGAAGGCTGTGGTCGAGAGGTACTGTCACTGTACTAATTATCCAGTAATCCAAGTAATGCTCTGGGGATCCAGGTTCAAATCCTACCATGACAGATAGTGAAATTTGAATTCTATAAAAATCCATTAGGTTCTCTAATGTCCTCTAGGGAAGGAAATCTTCCCTCCTTACCTGGTCTGGCCTACATGTGACTCCAGACCCTCAGCAATGTGGCTGACTCTTAAATGCCACTCAGTTTAAGGGCATTTAGGGATGGGCAATTAAAGCTGGCCCAGCCAACGATGCCTGAATGAATGTTTAAAAATGTAGTTAATAAATACTTATTTTTGAACCACCGAAGAGTATGAATATCTTAATAAGACCAACCGAACTGCACCCAACACCTTACAACAGAAAATATACTGAACATGGATTAATGTAGATCTATCTGTCAACCAGGGTGAGCTCTGAAAAGCTCTCAGGCAGGACTTTTAGGAATCACTGCACTCTTCAAGCTTGATCGTAAAGCAGAGCAGAACAATTTCTGAAAAGTTAGGGAAAGTTTTGCTTTACCGAGTTCCAAACTCCTGATATGAAACCCGATTACATAAGGATCTCTGTTGGATGTACAGATTTTTAAAACCTGGGTTTCAAAGCTTTGTTACATTCATACAACCATTTTATTCCATTTGGGTTGCATCAATAATGGCCAAAGGTGCTTCTGTCATCAGTTGCAATTCACTCCTTGAGCTCCATTTCCATCCAACCGTCCGTCTGTCTATTTATCTACACTTTTACTACATTCACATATTTGATACATTAAAGTACTGTATAACTGTGAATCGTTATAATCATCTGTCATTATATATGGATCTCCCAATTATCTATCCATCTGCCCACCTACCCGCTCATCCGTTTAGTGACACTATTTTTTCCTGTGATGGGTATTGTAAGTGTAGTGTCTGGCCTGATCATTTATCAGACTTCTCTTGAGAGAGAATTTTATATATTTGTACTCCTGTCTTGCAGTTTTGCTTGTCAGAGGATATCATATCTGTCATATCTTTCCAATATTTTCCCCACCAACAAAATCTCCTCAATTACATAGAACATAGAACATAGAACAATACAGCGCAGTACAGGCCCTTCGGCCCACGATGTTGCACCGAAACAAAAGCCATCTAACCTACACTATGCCATTATCATCCATATGTTTATCCAATAAACTTTTAAATGCCCTCAATGTTGGCGAGTTCACTACTGTAGCAGGTAGGGCATTCCACGGCCTCACTACTCTTTGCGTAAAGAACCTACCTCTGACCTCTGTCCTATATCTATTACCCCTCAGTTTAAAGTTATGTCCCCTCGTGCCAGCCATATCCATCCGCGGGAGAAGGCTCTCACTGTCCACCCTATCCAACCCCCTATCATTTTGTATGCCTCTATTAAGTCTCCTCTTAACCTTCTTCTCTCCAACGAAAACAACCTCAAGCCCATCAGCCTTTCCTCATAAGATTTTCCCTCCATACCAGGCAACATCCTGGTAAATCTCCTCTGCACCCGCTCCAAAACCTCCACGTCCTTCCTATAATGCGGTGACCAGAACTGTACGCAATACTCCAAATGCGGCCGTACCAGAGTTCTGTACAGCTGCAACATGACCTCCCGACTCCGGAACTCAATCCCTCTACCAATAAAGGCCAACACTCCATAGGCCTTCTTCACAACCCTATCAACCTGGGTGGCAACTTTCAGGGATCTATGTACATGGACACCTAGATCCCTCTGCTCATCCACACTTTCAAGAACTTTACCATTAGCCAAATATTCTGCATTCCTGTTATTTCTTCCAAAGTGAATCACCTCACACTTCTCTACATTAAACTCCATTTGCCACCTCTCAGCCCAGCTCTGCAGCTTATCTATATCCCTCTGTAACCTGCTACATGGACAACACCACCGACTTTAGTATCGTCTGCAAATTTACTCACCCACCCTTCTGCGTCTTCCTCTAGGTCATTGATAAAAATGACAAACAGCAACGGCCCCAGACCAGATCCTTGTGGTACTCCACTTGTGACTGTACTCCATTCTGAACATTTCCCATCAACCACCACCCTCTGTCTTCTTTCAGCTAGCCAATTTCTGATCCACATCTCTAAATCACCCTCAATCCCCAGCCTCCGTATTTTTTGCAATAGCCTACCATGGGGAACCTTATCAAACGCTTTGCTGAAATCCATATACACCACATCAACTGCTCTACCCTCGTCTACCTGTTCAGTCACCTTCTCAAAGAACTCAATAAGGTTTGTGAGGCATGACCTACCCTTCACAAAGCCATGCTGACTATCCCTGATCATATTATTCCTATCTAGATGATTATAAATCTTGTCTCTTATAATCCCCTCCAAGACTTTACCCACTACAGACGTGAGGCTCACCGGTCTATAGTTGCCGGGGTTGTCTCTGCTCCCCTTTTTGAACAAAGGGACCACATTTGCTGTCCTCCAGTCCTCTGGCACTATTCCTGTAGCCAATGATGACATAAAAATCAAAGCCAAAGGTCCAGCAATCTCTTCCCTGGCCTCCCAGAGAATCCTAGGATAAATCCCATCAGGTCCCGGGGACTTATCTATTTTCAGCCTGTCCAGAATTGCCAACACCTCTTCCCTACGTACCTCAATGCCATCTATTCTATTAGCCTGGGGCTCAGCATTCTCCTCCACAACATTATCTTTTTCCTGAGTGAATACTGACGAAAAATATTCATTTAGTATCTCGCCTATCTCTTCAGACTCCACACACAATTTCCCATCCCTGTCCTTGACTGGTCCTACTCTTTCCCTAGTCATTCGCTTATTCCTGACATACCTATAGAAAGCTTTTGGGTTTTCTTTGATCCTTCCTGCCAAATACTTCTCATGTCCCCTCCTTGCTCGTCTTAGCTCTCTCTTTAGATCCTTCCTCGCTACCTTGTAACTATCCATCGCCCCAACCGAAACTTCACACTTCATCTTCACATAGGCCCCCTTCTTCCTCTTAACAAGAGATTCCACTTCCTTGGTAAACCACGGTTCCCTCGCTCGACGCCTTCCTCCCTGTCTGACCGGTACATACTTATCAAGAACACGCAGTAGCTGATCCTTGAACAAGCCCCACTTATCCAGTGTGCCCAACACTTGCAGCCTACTTCTCCACCTTATCCCCCCCAAGTCCCGTCTAATGGCATCATAATTGCCCTTCCCCCAGCTATAACTCTTGCCCTGCGGTGTATACTTATCCCTTTCCATCATTAACGTAAACGTCACCGAATTGTGGTCACTGTCCCCAAAGTGCTCTCCTACCTCCAAATCCAACACCTGGCCTGGTTCATTACCCAAAACCAAATCCAACGTGGCCTCGCCTCTTGTTGGCCTGTCAACATATTGTTTCAGGAAACCCTCCTGCACACACTGTACAAAAAACGACCCATCTATTGTACTCGAACTATATCTTTTCCAGTCAATATTTGGAAAGTTAAAGTCTCCCATAATAACTACCCTGTTACTTTCGCTCATATCCAGAATCATCTTCGCCATCCTTTCCTCTACATCCCTAGAACTATTAGGAGGCCTATAAAAAACTCCCAACAGGGTGACCTCTCCTTTCCTGTTTCTAACTTCAGCCCATACTACCTCGGAAGAAGAGTCCCCATCTAGCATCCTATCCGCCACCGTAATACTGCTCTTGACTAGCAGCGCCACACCTCTCCCTCTTTTGCCTCCTTCTCTGAGCTTACTAAAACACCTAAACCCCGGAACCTGCAACATCCATTCCTGTCCCTGCTCTATCCATGTCTCCGAAATGGCCACAACATCGAAGTCCCAGGTACCAACCCATGCTGCCAGTTCCCCTACCTTGTTTCGTATACTCCTGGCATTGAAGTAGACACACTTCAAACCACCTACCTGAACACTGGCCCCCTCCTGCGACGTCAAATCTGTGCTCCTGACCTCTATACTCTCATTCTCCCTTACCCTAAAACTACAATCCAGGTTTCCATGCCCCTGCTGCATTAGTTTAAACCCCCCCAAAGAGCACTAACAAATCTCCCCCCCAGGATATTTGTGCCCCTCAGGTTCAGATGTAGACCATCCTGTCTGTAGAGGTCCCACCTTCCCCAGAAAGAGCCCCAGTTATCCAGAAATCTGAATCCCTCCCGCTTGCACCATCCCTGTAGCCACGTGTTTAAATGCCCATCTCCCTATTCCTCATCTCACTATCACGTGGCACGGGCAACAACCCAGAGATAACAACTCTGTTTGTTCTAGTTCTGAGCTTCCATCCTAGCTCCCTGAAAGCCTGCCTGACATCCTTGTCCCCTTTCCTACCTATGTCGTTAGTGCCAATGTGGACCACGACTTGGGGCTGCTCCCCCTCCCCCCTAAGGACCCGGAAAACACGATCCGAGACATCACATACCCTTGCACCTGGGAGGCAACATACCAAACGTGAGTCTCTCACGCTCCCACAAAATCTCCTATCTGTGCCCCTGACTATAGAGTCCCCAATTACTAATGCTCTGCTCCTCTCCCCCCTTCCCTTCTGAGCAACAGGGACAGACTCCGTGCCAGAGGCCCATACCCCATGGCTTACCCCTGGTAAGTCGTCCCCCCCACAAGTATCCAAAGCGGTACACTTGTTTCTCAGGGGAACGACCGCAGGGGATCCCTGCACTGACTGCTTTTTCCCAGTCCCTCTTACAGTTACCCACCTATCTCCAATCTTTGGTGTAACTAATTTCCTGAAGCTGCTATCTATGACCCCTTCTGCCTCCCGAATGATCCGAAGTTCTTCCAACTCCAGCTCCAGTTCCCTAACTCGGTCTTGGAGGAGCTGGAGATGGCAGCACTTCCTGCAGGTAAAATCAGCAGGGACACTAACTGCATCCCTCACCTCAAACATCCTGCAGGAGGAACATTGCACTCCCTTCCCTGCCATTCCTCTTACTTTCTACCAAGATCTGGCTAACAACTAAATTAAATTTTTATAAAAAATAATAATAATATAATAAAATATGGTACTTACCTCAGACCAATGGGTTTAATTATTAGGTTAGAGGAGGAGGGCGGGTGGGAGACACTACACGTGTAGTGTCTCGGGTTTCCTCTCCACCAGAATTTATTGGTGAGGGTCTTCCCAGACGTCCGCAGGTCGACTTCCTGTTCCCGCCTAAAAAACTAATTTAAAAAAAAAGAAAAATTCTCAGCTCCTGCTGAAATTGACTAACCAGCCAGCTCCACTCCCGCCGAAATCGACTGGCCTGCCCCTGCAAAGACAAGTGGACAGGACAAGGACAGACTTACCTCCCAGCAGCCACTTTCGCACTGCTCCCGCTGAAACTGACTCACCAGCTGTTCTCCCGCCGAAATCGACTGGCCTGCCCCTGCAAAGACAAGTGGACAGGACAAGGACAGACTTACCTCCCAGCAGCCACTTCCGCAATGCTCCCGCTGAAACTGACTCACCAGCTGTTCTCACGCCGAAATCGACTGGCCTGCCCCTGCAAAGACAAGTGCTTTTAAAGGTTGACTTACCTCCCAGCAGCCACTTCCGCAATGCTCCCGCTGAAACTGACTCACCAGCTGATTCTCCCGCCGAAATCGACTGGCCTGCCCCTGCAAAGACAAGTGCTTTTAAAGGTTGACTTACCTCCCAGCAGCCACTTCCGCAATGCTCCCGCTGAAACTGACTCACCAGCTGATTCGCCCGCCGAAATCGACTGGCCTGCCCCTGCAAAGACAAGTGCTTTTTTTTTTTTTTTTTTTTGGCATCATAAATTATTCTGACAGTCTGTGTAACAACTTCTCGCCCACCCTTCTTCTGACCCATAAGAATAAAATTGAGAGAGCAAAATTGGTATAACTTTAACGGATGACAAGTCGAACACCAAAGCTAGTAATATAACTGGGTTTGAGAGATAATTCTAAACAGAAAGGATTGATGTAATGGGAAGTGCGCGTTAAAATCTAACAAAATTGTTTAATGTCTTGTTCCCAAAACGATTGGACAAATATCCAGCAAAACACCATGATGACAGTAGAACATTTAAACAAATATTGTCAGGCAGGGGGCAATATTGACAAGGCCGATCAACTGTCCATCCCCAGTGGAGGGAGGGATGGAATCAAAAAAGAAACCAGGGTTGCAAAGAGGGGGCATGAAATAATACTGGCAAGAAAATCAAGGTGAAGCCAAAAATACTTTATCAATACATTCAGATTAAGAGGATAACTAAGGAAAAAGAAGGGTTCATTAAAGACCAAAAAGGTAACCTGTAAGTGGAGTAAGATGTGGGTAAGATTCTTTTTGTCTGTTTCCACAAAAGAGGGGGTGTACACACATTGCAGTCAAGGAGGAGTGTAAAGTATTTGGATTTGATAAACACGGGGAGTGAGGAAGCATTAAGGTGATTAGCATCCTTGAAAGTAGATAAATCGCCTCGCCAGGGCCTGTTGAAACATACCCTAGGCTGTTAAACAAAGCTAGGGAAAAAATAACATAGGGCCTTGATGTGTTGGGTAAGCTGGGTCTGCGAGGACTGCGTTTACTGTAGCAGAGAGAGAGACAGGCTTCCAAAACTTGAATAAATGCAACTCTATTTTATTAAACTCTCAACTATTAAACACGCTTGAACTGTGGGTTGACACTATGCTGAGTTGACTGGAGACCTGAGGCTAACCTGACCAGACTATCTTACTGCCACATGGTGGATATTCTAGTTGCTGCTCACAGGCTCTGACTGTCTCAGAGGCTGGATCCCCAGAGAGCAGGAAAACTAGTGCCCCCTGGTTATATAGTGGCCGTGTCTTGTCTGGTGATTGGCTGTAGTGTTTTGTATGTTCATTGGTCATCCTTTGTGTTACTCACTGTCTGTCTGTGCACCATCATATACTTGTGTGTATATTATGACAGGCCTGACCATTGTTTTCCAAACCTCACTGTATAAAGGTAAGCGGCGCGGAGCTGGGCGGCCGGGGGAATCGTGGGAGAAACCCAATCGGGCTTTGCATGTCACTCGACTCGCGGCACCTGGTGCGATTTGAATCACAAGGCATGATCCCGGCAATTGTATTTAAATATGTGTGGCCATCATGACGCAGCACTACCCTGGTGCCCGGCAGTCACTGGCCACATGGTGAGGCGTCAACCGGGTGTCGATTATTACTGGTTTTCACAAATGGAGATCAATTGTGATGACCACTTGAAGGTTTGGAGGTCATTGGAGACCCCCGGAGGGTCAGAGACAGGGCAGGGTAGCTTCCTGGCACACCCACTGGCACCCGGTAACCCTAGTAGTGTCAACTGGGCAACTGGTTGGAACTGCCAGGGTGTCATGGCACTGCTTGAGTGCCAGGCTGGCAGTGCCAGGGTGCTCACGTGCCATGTTGGCACAGCCAAGGGTTAGGACCTGAGGGGCTCCATGCCATGAAAGAGGGGGTGGGGAAGTATGAGGGCGGGGGGGGGGGGGGGTGAAGAGGGTACGAAGGGGCCTCATAAAGGTTCGGGGGGTGAAGGGAGTCCTGAAAGGGGGGCCTGAAAAAGGGTTCAGGGGCTTCTAAAGGGGGGGCCCTCAGCCACTCCTTAGCGGAGTGTCCTCATTTAGGGGAGTGTGGGGTAATGCCCATATGTGTGGTGGGTGGCATTGTCCGCGGGTGGGGGTGTGCTGCAATCCAAAAATGATGGGAAGAAAAGGTGCCATGGGCACATTTGATGAGGAGGAGGAGACATGAAACTCATGAGGAAAGATTCCAGTCATTCCTTAAAGCCAATCAGACACCAGCAGACCTAAATACTGTGACCTTTCTCAACACAATTCGGAGGAAAACATTCATGCTGTTACAGAATTTAGCGCACCCAGCTAAACATGGAGACCGGTCATATGATGAATTAATGACTGTCTTGCAAGAACAATTCTCTCCACGTCCACTATTCATAGCTGAAAGATTCTGCTTTCACTGTCGTACACAGGAGGAAGGGTAAATTGTTTCACAATCTGTTGCATCACTGTGAAAGTTAGGAAAGTACCGAGAATGTGGGCAGACTTTGGATGATACATTTCACGACCGATCTGTGGCCTCAGGAATGAAGCCATCCAAAAGAAATTGTTGGCTAAAGGTGATTTAATTAAAAATCTGCAGTAGCAATCACAATGCCTATGGAACTTGCTGCGAGAGAAGCTTCACTAATTGGATTTTGAACTAAAGTCCATAAGATGGAGCTTGTGAGAAGGAGGTCCACCAAGAACCTACCATATTATCGCTGCAACCAAGTGGGACATATGGCTGGAGATTATTGAAGCAAGGAGAAATTGTGGTAAAGTTGGTCACATTGCCAAGGCACGTTGGTCACGCCAACCTTCATCAACTCAAACAGAAGGATGCGGGGGGATCTTATAGAAACATATAAAATTATGAAGGAAATAGATAGGATAGATGCGGGCAGGTTGTTTCCACTGGCGGGTGAAAGTAGAACTAGAGGGCATAGCCTCAAAATAAGGGGAAGTAGATTTAGGACTGAGCTTAGGAGGAACTTCTTCACCCAAAGGGTTGTGAATCTATGGAATTCCTTGCCCAGCGAAGTAGTTAAGGCTCCTTCATTAAATGTTTTTAAGATAAAGATAGATAGTTTTTTGAAGAATAAAGGGATTAAGGGTTATGGTGTTCAGGCCGGAAAGTGGAGCTGAGTCCACAAAAGATCAGCCATGATCTCATTGAATGGCGGAGCAGGCTTGAGAGGCCAGATGGCCTACTCCTGCTCCTAGTTCTTATGTTCTTATGTTCAAATAATGTGTGCCAAGAAAAGTGCTGTAAAGTATACAGGGTGAGTTTATCAGTTCAGTGGTCCAATTGAAGACTCACCGAGTGCCAAAGTGTGAAGTCAGCTTACGGAATTTTATCTCGGCATTCTAGCAGTACAAGGGGACCAGCAGTGATTCAAAATTAGATGGGAACACCAATAAAATGGAAGTGGATATGGGTGCTGCAGTATCACTTTTACCTGAATCGATATACTGTCAAAATCAAGTATCTGCCGTTACAGCTATCATATGCGGCCTTGTAGATATAAACCTAGGAGGTTGTGCTGTTAGGGCTTCATCAAGGTGACTGTGGAAGTTAACGAGCAGAAAGTGGATTTGCTTCTTCAAGGAAACTTTCCAGTATTGTTTGGGTTATCTTGGTTAAGGAAGATTAAGCTAAACTGGGCCATCATGAACCAAATTGTTGACTCTACGAACAATCGTCAACCACTTCTGAGAAAGTATACGAACGCATTCAAGGAATCACTTGGAACCATGCCTGGGATCAAGATAAAGACAAACAGACTGCCTAAGTGTTTGAAAGCATGTCTCATACCCATGCCATTTGAACTAAAGTGAAAGAAGAACTCAGGAAGTTATTGAAGACAGGAGACTTGTGCCTGTCATTACCAGTGATTGGGCAAGCCCAATTGTCCCAGACGGATAGTTCAGTGTGAATATGCGGGGATATCAAAATGTGTATTAACCCTGTGTTAGGTGCTGATCAGTCCCCTCTGCCACTTATTAAAGATCTTTTTGCAGCCTATCAGGCGTTTATAATTTAGCATAATTGATCTCTCCCAAGTCTATCTGCAAATGAATGTATCTATTAAGCCTCAACTGTTACTGACCACAATAACTCACAAGGGTCTGTTTTGCTATCGGAGGCTTCCATCCGGGATAACATCAGCTCCGGCACTCTTTCAACTATCTATGGATCAGATCTTGAGGGGGTTATTGGGTATGCATTGCTCCTTGGACAACATTTTGATTTCAGGTTTAAACAATGTAGAACATGTAAAGAACCTAGAAGCTACTCTTGCAAGGCTGCAACTACATAATCTCAGGGTCAAGAAAGAGAAGTAAGAATTTTTTTAAAATATTCGCTACCTTGGTCACATCATTGACCAAAAGGGTCTTCGTAAGGTACCCAAGGAGATGTCGGAGATCCTGCATGCTCCATGGCTGCAGAACGTGACTCAGTTAAGGTAATTTCTAGCATTATTAAATGGCTATGGAAAGTTCGTACCGCACCTTTAAAGATGTTGCTTTGTAACAAACAAGCTTGGCTCTGGACGAATGATTGTGAGGGTGCTTACCAAAATGTCAAAACAAATCACAGGAATCGGAGTTATTGGTCTATTATAACCCAAAACTGAAGCTGCAGCTTGCTGGCGACGCATCACCCTATGGGGTTGGAGCAGTTGTCTCACATATAATGCCTTCAGGCGAAGAACGGCCAATAATATTGGCTTCCAGACATTGACTAGCGCTGATTCCAACTATGCTCAACTTGAGAAAGAGGCTCTCAGCATTATTTTTGGTATTTGAATTTTTCAGCATTATTTATTTGCCCGTCAATTTACTCAATTGTCTGACAGTCGGCCCTTAACAAAAATTTTTGGGCCTTCGCTCGCTGCTGTCAATTACAATGTTGAACGTTAATCTTGTCAGCACACGATTAGGTCATCAAATATAGTAGGTCTGAACAGCACGCAGACGCTTTGTCTAGACGGCCGCTGCAAGAACAAGACAAAGTTCATGAATTTGATGAACGTGTCAACAGCATATTCTATCTGTCTCATGTTGAAAATGTTCCAATAAAATCTTCTCAGGTGCGACAATTTACCCGAACAGATCCGGTGATGCGGAAGGTGTTAGACATGATTCGAAAAGGTACTCTAACACGAGTACAGGAAGAATACAGACAGTACAAAATGGAGTATTGTTATGGGGTATTAGAGTAATCATTCTGCCACGTCTATGAAATAGAATCCTGGAACAGCAGCACGACGATCATCCCGGTGTAGTTAGAATGAAAGAATTGGTGAGAAGCTACTTCTGGTGGCCCAGGTTGGTTGCCTTAATAGAGGAGGAGGTGGAGTTATACTAATCCTGCATTGCATTGAGGAATATACCTCCACTTCAACCTTGCACCCATGGGAATGGCCTACCAGGCCATTGCAAAGAATCCTTATCGATTATGCGGGACCAATCAAAGGACACATGTTTTGGTCATGGTTGACCCGTATTCAAAGCAGGCCATTAGACACGCCTGGGTGGTCGGGGACAGAGCAGGCTGGTACCCTGGCACTCCACTGGCACCTGGGCACTGCCAGCCTGACACCATGGCAGTGCCACCCAGGCACCCTGACAGTCTGAACACAGCACTGCCAGGATTCCTGTGTGGCATTGCCAGGGTGCCAGGCTGGCAGTGGCAAGGTGCCCAGGTGCCAGGTTCACATTGCCAGGGCTCAGGCCCGGCGGGGTGGGGATGGGGGGGGGTGCTTGCCCATTAAAGGAGGGTGAGGGTGCTTCCAGGGGCCACAAGAAGGTCAGGGGAGTGAAGGGGGTCCAAAAAGCAGTGGGGGGGGGGGGGGGGGGGGGGCCTGAAAGGCCAGTTCAAAATGGCACGAGGAGCCGGTTCTGCTGGTGAACGCAACTCCCCAGAGCAGGAAATCGACTCAAGTGTGGACTCGGCGGGGAGAAACTCCCCGACCCCAAAAAACGGCAAAGTGCCGGTGAATAGCAAGGTGAACCGTGCTGCAGCCACCGAGAAACACCCCGCCAAACAGGCCCGAAAGCGGACTTTTATTGATGTCCGCTGAATCGCGTCCTCGATAAAACATTTTTCAGATTGTGTTTGCGGAAAATGAATCCACTCTCTGATGTAAGCCAACTAGTGTGGGCAAGCTCATGATGAATAAATAAAAGTCTGAAGCCGCTTCATAATTAACACTTGAGGCTGGAATATTAATGATGCACCGTTACATATTTAGTCACATTCATTATTTATCTGAGATTAGCTTTGAATAAGCCAAGCAATAATTATGATATTCATGTGAGCTTTTCCCTCATCGTGTTTGGAAAAATGAGAATTCTTCGGGAATTCGATGGAAATCCAGATAATAAATATAAGGCTCTGAAATTTGGATGTGTAGCATTGCTGGCGACGGCACTGTAGAAGCCAAAGTACTTCTGAACGAAAGGGCATTGTGCCTCCAGCTGCTTCTGGGTGCAGCCTTTACTGAGAAAGATGTTTGTGTGCTGGAAATCTCTGGGCCAGGGCTGCCATATCGTCATTCAGCCCGACTGGTTGATTTGATACAAACCTGCACAAAGCTCCATCCATAGTCACTGGTCCCTCATCAAACAACAAGCTGCAAAAGGGGCACAGAACTAGTGTTACTTAAAGGGTCAGGCACCCAACTTGTAGGTATTGTAACTTAGAACAGATTATGTCTGGAAGTACTATGGGGTGTATTTTTAGGACGTACTGCGGTGAGGTCCTGCATTTGGCAGAGAGTGTTGCTCCATTATTATAGAGTGAGCAGAGGATTTGGTGATCAGTCCAAGTCCACACAAAGGCTGCAATAGGCTTGGAGGCAGAAATGGCAATGCCTGTGGGTCTGCAGCACAACAGGGAGATGGAACAGAGGTCATGGCAAAGGCAAACTTTGCCCCGTGCCCTCGGCCAAGTTACTAGTGGATTTGTCCATGCTCCCTGGCAGTGACAGGAAGATGTGTGGCAGGCCAGTTCGTACACCCAGCATCTCAGTGTGCATTCAGACCAACATTCTCCTGTGTGCTATCCCATCGAGATCTTTATTCCGGTCCCCTTAAACAGAATTCACCTGCGACCTCGCTATCTAGTGAGATGACGCACAAACTGTCCTTTCTCCCTGCTCTGGTTGCAGACCATTCATGCCCAGCGACTCACCGCATCCTAACCCAATGTACATACCCTAGAGGCAAGTTGTGCTTTTATCTGAGCTGGTGGTTGTTGATGTCAGATCAAGTGATAGGGCCTTTTCATAGGTCCTTTACTGTGGCCTCTCACCCCCGGGTGTGTTGGGGCTGGGCTACTAGTTCTTAAGTGTCTGGAAACTGGAAATTACAAAGGGAAGGTTGGAGTGAGGGAAGGGGGATTGGGGGGAAAGCAAGAGGCCTGTGGTGATGCCATCTACAACTTGCTCACCGTGACAGATAGCAGAGTGAGCTGGCTGTTAAATGGCCGGGTGTGTGTTTGAAAGAGGGCGAGATGAGAGTGCGAGTAG
Source organism: Scyliorhinus torazame (assembly GCF_047496885.1). Classification (NCBI taxonomy): domain Eukaryota; kingdom Metazoa; phylum Chordata; class Chondrichthyes; order Carcharhiniformes; family Scyliorhinidae; genus Scyliorhinus; species Scyliorhinus torazame. The sequence goes on from NC_092712.1 coordinate 260,415,515, forward strand.
GTGTGAGAGGGAGAGAGAGAGAGAGGGGTGAGAAGTCAGTATTGGACTGGAGGGTCAGCCTTCGTTGCTGTGCTTAAGCTCAGAGTGTGTCTTGAACTCAGAAGTTTGTGATTCAAAGGTGCGAGTGCAACCAACTGAGCCCTGGCTGAAGCAGTTTCCTCTAGATGTTTATCCATGTCCTCCTCACAATTCACAATACTTCCAAGTTTTGTGTCATCTGTAAATTTTCTTGTCACCAACAGCTGAATAATTTCAGAGTCTCCTGAAGCTAACACCGAGTGGCCTACATCCAGGGGGTGACATTAGGGGCTGGTTTAGCACAGTGGGCTAAACAGCTGGCTTGTAATGCAGAACAAGGCCAGCAGCGCAGGTTCAATTCCCGTACTGGCCTACCCGAACCGGAACGTGGCAACTAGGGGCTTGTCACAGTAACTTAATTGAGTTACTGGGAGCTGGGATTGAACCCGGGTCCTCAACTCGTGTAGGCAGCAGTGCTAACCACTGCTCCCCCGTGCCGCCCATTACGGACCAAACTGTGATGCAGCCAGATAGAATGCTTTCCAAGGTGCATCTGTAGAAATTGGTCAGAGTCAATGTGCACATGCCGAATTGCCTTAGTTTCTTGAGAAAGTATAGGCACTGTTGTGCTTTCTTGGTCGCAGCGTCGGCGTGTGTGGACCAGGACAGATTGTTGGTGATATGCACACCTAAGAATTTGAATCTTTCAACCATTGATGCAGACAGAGGAGTGTGTTGTTTTGGGTGTTCTGGATCCGTGGATCACATACAGGTCACCACCACTTGAAATAGTGCAACACTATTTTATTGAATCATTAACTGTTTAACATACTCTGACTGTGGGTTAACATGATACTAGCTTTAACTAAAGACCTTTGCCTTGTCCTAACCAGTCGATGCACTCAGCACATGGTGAATGTCTGTGTTTCAGGCTGTGAGCTCTGTCCTCCTAGCTAGCTGCAGCTCGAATGAGCGGGAACTCTGATGCCCCCTGTCTTTATAGTGCGTGTGCTCTAACTGGTGATTGGCTGCAGTGTTGTGTGTGTTGATTGGTCCCACTGTGTCCATTAGTGTGTGTCTGCACCATGATATACTGGTGTATATTATGACATCCACCCTTTTATAAAAAAATGTACCTGTGTAGCAATAAATAGTGTATGGTGAGAATGTCCCTGACTACGTGAGTGCGAAATATTTACAGGACTATGTACATGAGAACTAAGCTATTTACATGGGAAGGTGCCTGGTGCAGAAAAACAGTATGCAACAAGAATAACGAGATGAACAATATATACAAACATATAAACGAGTAAACGGAAGAACAGAACAAATCAGAAAGTCCATAAGCCCACAAAGTTCACAAATTAAGTCTCTGAGGTGGGCGACGAATTCTGGTTGACCGCCTCAAGGGTGGGTCGGGAGCCGCCGGCTGAGGAGCGGGCTGGACTGCATCATAGTGAGGAGGATGCAGAGTAACCAGGAACTCTGCATAGTCCATGGCAGGGTCAGCAAGAGGGTGAGGCGATAGTGGAGGATTACATAGCGAGCGCGGAATGAGACGAAGGGCACGTCGATTGCGGCGCAGAATGAAGCCATCCAGTAGACGAACCAGGAACAAGCGGGGGGCCACGTGCTGAAGACGCACAGCGGTTGCAGACCAGTCACCATCCGGAAGATGGATGGGGACGTTGTCATCTGGAGTCAGAGCAGGGAGATCAGCTGCACGGGAGTCATGAGCCGCCTTGATCTGTGCATGAGACAGCCGCATCCGGCGAAGGACCGGAATGTGGTTGAGGTCTGGGACATGAATGGACGGCACCGTCGTCCTCAGGGTGCAACCCATGAGCAGCTGGGCTGGCGACAGGCCAGTGGACAGTGGGGCCGAGCGATAGGCCAGCAAGGCAAGGTAGAAATTGGACCCATCATCAGCAGCCTTGTAGAGGAGCCGTTTGACTATGTGGACGCCCTTCTCTGCTTTGCCGTTGGATTGGGGGTACAGGGGACTGGATGCCACATGTGCAAAGTTGTACCTCCTGGCAAAGTTGGACTATTCCTGGCTTGCGAAGCAGGGGCCATTGTCCAACATCACAGTGAGTGGGATGCCGTGTCGAGCAAAGGTGTCTTTACAGGCACGGATGACTGCAGACGATGTGATGTCGTGCAAATGTACCACCTCCGGGTAATTTGAAAAGTAGTCCACAATCAGGACATAGTCTCTACCCAGCGCGTGGAATAGGTCGATGCCCACCTTGGTCCAAGGTGACGTGACCAACTCATGGGGCTGCAGGGTCTCACGTGGTTGGGCCGGCTGGAAGCGCTGACAAGTGGGGCAGTTGAGCACTGTGTTGGCTATGTCCTCATTAATGCCGGGCCAGTACACTGCCTCTCGGGCCCGTCGGCGGCACCTTTCCACGCCAAGATGGCCCTCGTGTAGCTGTTCCAGGACGAGCTGGCGCATGCTATATGGGATGACAATGCGGTCCAGTTTCAGAAGAACCCCATCTGCTACTGCCAGATCATCTTTAAAATTATAGAACTGAGGGCATTGGCCCTTGAGCCACCCGTCTGTTAGGTGGCGCATGACACGCTGTAGCAAAGGGTCAGCCGCCGTCTCGCGGCAAATTTGGACGAGGCGTTCATCCGTGGCAGGTAGACTGGAGGCCACGAAGGCCACATGGGTGTCAACCTGGCAGACGAATCCCGCTGGGTCACATGGAGTGTTGACTGCCCTGAAGAGAGCGTCAGCAATGACGAGGTCTTTGCCTGGGGTGCATACCAGCTGGAAGTCATATCGCCGGAGCTTGAGAAGAATACGCTGGAGGTGAGGCGTCATGTCGTTCAAGTCTTTCTGTATTATATTGACCAGCGGGCGATGGTCGGTCTCGATGGTGAATTGAGGAAGTCCGTACACATAATCGGGAAACTTAACGACTCCGGTCAGAAGGCCCAGGCACTTCTTTTCTATCTGCGCGTAACGCTGTTCCGTGGGGGTCATGGTGCGTGGCGCATATGCAACAGGGGTCCATGATGAGGCCTCATCGAGTTGCAGGAGCACTGCCCCAATGCCGGATTGGCTGGCATCGGTCGACATTTTGGTCTCTTTTGCTGGATCAAAGAAAGCTAAGACTGGGGCCGTGGTGAGTTTGGTTTTTAGTTCTCTTCATTCGCGCTCGTGTGCAGGGAGCCATTGGAAGTCTGTCGTCTTCCTGACCAGGTTCCTGAGAGCCGTGGTATGAGAGGCGAGGTTAGGGATGAACTTCCCTAAAAAGTTGACCATGCCCAGAAATCGGAGGACCGCCTTCTTGTCCTCTGGCATTTTCATGGCTGTGATAGCCACCACCTTGTCCGCATCCAGCCGCACACCCAACTGGGAGATGTGGTCTTCGAGGAACTTGAGTTCCGTCTGACCAAAAGAGCATTTGGCCCTGTTGAGGCATAGGCCCTGCTCACGTATGCGTTAGAACACGCGCTGGAGGCGACTGACATGCTCCTGCGGGGTGGTGGACCAAATTATTTTATCGTCGACGTAGACGCGAACACCTTCAATGCCTTCCATCATTTGTTCCATGATCCGATGGAACACTTCTGAAGCAGATATGATCCCAAACGGCATCCTGTTGTAACAATATCTGCCAAAGGGAGTGTTAAATGTGCAGAGTTTTCTGCTGGATTTGTCGAGCTGGATTTGCCAGAATCCTTTTGAGGCGTTGAGTTTGGTGAAGAGCTTGGCGCGAGCCATCTCGCATGTGATCTCTTCGCGCTTGGGAATTGGATAATGCTCCCTCATGATATTGCGATTCAGATCCTTGGGATCAATGCAAATTCTCAATTCGCAGGAAGGCTTTTTTACACATACCGTGGAACTGACCCAGTCGGTTGGTTCCGTGACTCTGGAGATCACTCCTTGGTCCTGGAGGTCCTGCAGCTGCTGCTTAAGGCGGTCCTTAAGGGGTGCTGGGACCCTGCGAGGTGCGTGCACCACAGGCGTGGCATTCTGTTTCAATAAGATCTTGTAGGTATATGGGAGTGTGCCCATGCCTTCGAAGAGGTCGTGGTGCTGGTCGATGATGGCGTCGAGTTGCGCCCTGAAGTCAGCGTCCTGAAAGGCAGACATGTCATCAGGAGAGAGAAAGTGAACTCTCTGAACGAGGTTCAACAGCTTGCATGCCTGCGCGCCAAGCAGGGAGGCTTTCGAGGAGCCCACGATTTCAAAAGGAAGGATGGCTTTGCGTGACCTGTGCGTCACTTCAAGTTGGCACGAGCCGCTAGCAGCAGTGACATTGCCATTATAATCTAATAGCTGGCAGGCTGATAGAAGGATGGCTGGCTTGACACGAAGGCTTTGTAAGTCAGATTGGCGGAGGCACCAGTGTCCAGGCGTAATAGTATTTGGGACCGGTTGACCGTCAGGATGGCACACCACTCATCGTCTGGATCGATGCTGTATACCGACAGCGACTGATGTCATTGCTTCGGGAACAGCCTGTTTTTTGTCACGACACCGACTCAAAAAGGCGCCTTCGGGTCCTCTGTGTCACTGCTGTGTGGGAGGTCCGCATCGGACTTGGTGACCGTGGGTTGAATTTCCCGGACATTCCTGCGAGGCTGGCTGAAGCGATATGAATTGGCAGGCTGAGCTGCTCGGCAGCAGGCAGCATAGTGGCCAAGTCTGCCACATCGTAGGCATTGTCAAGATTTGGCAGGGCATTGCTGTTTTAAATGGGCGGGGCCACAGTTGCCGCACGTCGTAGCGTCAACACGTTCGCTGCGTCACCGCGCATGAGCGGTGCGTTCGTACTTGGTGCGTGCCTGCGCATTACATTCTTTGACGTCGCCGTCCCCTCGTTAGGTGCGCACAAGGGCAGGAGTCCGCGAAAAGCGCGCGAAATGGCCGCCCTCATCCAGGCTGAGGCCCTGGAGTTGCTCAATCACTTGGACCCGTTCCGCCTCGTGGGGACCTTGCCGTTTCAGCCGCTTGGATGTGGGAATACCGACTCGTAACGTTTTCGTGTAAGATGCAGGTCTCAATGGCGGTCGCTAGGGTGAGCTGCTTTACTTTAAGGAGCTGCTGTCGTAGGGGGTCCGACTGAACACCAAAAACAATCTGGTCGCGTATCATGGAGTCGGAGGTGGGCCCGTAGCTGCAAGACTGCTCAAGGATGCGGAGGTGCGTGAGAAAGGATTGGAAAGGTACGTCCTTACCCTGCAACCGCTGTTGGAACACGTAGCGCTCGAAACTTTCATTCATCTCTATGCTGCAGTGAGTGTCAAACTTGTGGAGGACCGTCTTGAACATTGATTTATCTTCATCATCCGCAAAGGTGAGAGAATTGAAAATGTGGATGGCATGGTCTCCGGCCATGGAGAGGAGGAGAGCGATCTTCCTGGTGTCTGAGGCATCCTCCCTGTCTGTGGCCTCAATGAAGAGCTGGAAGCGCTGTTTGAATATCTTCCAGTTGGCCCCTAGGTTGCCGGCGATGCGGAGCGGCAGCGTCGGGCTGATGTTGTCCATGTTGCAGGATGACAGAATGCTGGCGGAAGGCAGATCACTTGCAGGTAGGTCTAAGAAGTGCTAATATCCCTCAACTCCTGGTATCATGTTGTGTTGAGTGTTCTGGATCCGGGGAACACATACAGGTCACCAATACTTGAAATAGTGCAACACTATTTTATTGAATCATTAACTGTTTAACATACTCTGACTGTGGGTTAACACGATACTAGCTTTAACTAAAGACCTTTGCCTTGTCCTAACCAGTCGATGCACTCAGCACATGGTGAATGTCTGTGTTGCAGGCTGCGAGCTCTGTCCTCCTAGCTAGCTGCAGCTCGAATGAGCGGGAACTCTGATGCCCCCTGTCTTTATAGTGCGTGTGCTCTAACTGGTGATTGGCTACGGTGTTGTGTGTGTTGATTGGTCCCACTGTGTGTCCATCAGTGTGTGTCTGCACCATGATATACTGGTGTATATTATGACAGTGTGTATGATATTTCACTTCTTGAAGTCAATGACCAGATCTTCAATTTCGTTGACATTGAGGGAGAGATTATTGTCATTACACCACTCCACTAGGTTCTCTATCTCCCTCCTGTACTCTGTACTCGTTGTTCAAGATCCGATCCACTACAGTCGTGTCATCAGAAAACTTGTAGATGGAGTTGGAGCCAAATTTTGCCACACAGTCCCACCCAACTCCGAAACCTTACACCGCCTTGTTCATCATGAATCTATCTAGCACAACCTGAAAAATATTCAAAGACCTAGATCGGAATTTTCCGGCCATTGGATTCACTTTTCCCACTGGCTGTGCACCCCCACTGGGATGGCTTCAATGGGAAATTCCATTGACAAGCGGCGGGAGTGGAGGATCCCGCTGTCAGAGAACAGCACACCGCCGAGAATCACGCAGTTGGGGAAATGAAGAATCCCACCCACTGATGCCGTGCCTTTTTAGGAAGAGTTACAAAGACTCACAACTCTATGAGAGAAAAAGCTTTTCTTCTCTGTCGTAAATGAGTGATCTCTTATGTTTAACCAAAACTGTACACAGTGCTCCTGATGTGGTCTCAACAGTACCATGTACAACTGAAGCATAACCTCACTACATTTGTAAAAAATTCCCCTCATAATAAACAATAACACTCAATTTCCTGGAGTGGGAATTGAACATACAACTATCTAACTCAGAGGGAGGCGTGCCATCACTGAGCTACTGCAGGGAATTGTTTTTCTATACGCTCTCCTATGTGTTACGGACACCTGGTCAGCTCTCAGCAATGTCTAAGATTCTGGACCAGAGCCATAAGTTTTTTAAAGTTTTAAGATGGTATGGAAAGATCGATTCATTCCAGGAGTGATAATATATGAAATAGGGCTTGATTATTTTATTAAAAAACTTTATTGAAACAAAATAAAAGAAAGTAATAAATATTTAAACTTTTAAACTTTAACACTAACAGATTAAATGTAGTTCCTTAATCTTGCCACACTGGTTCGCTTTATACATCACCTTAAATAAGCAGCTCTCGTTCCACTTACTCAGACAATCAAATGCAAGATTTGCATTTTGGAAGCAATCTTTCTTCTGTTCGGGACATTGATTCAGAACCCTTTTCCGAAACCTGCCTCGTAGCAACTTTCATGACCTCTCTTGGTCGATTTCCAAAGCTTTCTACTCTGTAACTTTCATGACCTCTCTCAGTCGATTGCCAAAGTTTTCTGCTGTGTAACTGTTCAGAACAGCATTCTTTATCTTTCTTTCTCTAAGCTCTGCCCAGCCGTTCAAGCAAAGATTCTTAGCTGGGTTTCCAGGATTGAACCCATCAGAGTTATCTTGGCTGTTTGATTGCCAATTTATACAAAAGAACAGAGCCATGCTATTGATATGCAACTAACCTCCCATTGATGGAAGAAGATGCCATCAGGCTCTGAAATGGGCTAATAGCTGGTCAGACAGGAGTGTCCTGAAGAACAATAGATCTGGGGTACCCTGTGTATTCCCACCATCGAGTTTAAGTCTGACTGGGACAGTGTAACTCAGTTAGGTGTGGGCATATCTCTCTGACTCTGTGCTAGCAGGTCCCGTTCCCCCCCCCCCTTCCCCTCAGTCTGTTTAACCCCTAAATTGTCTGCTACATTGGGGTCTTGTTTCTGGAACCAATTTCCTTGTGTAACATATGTCAGAAAGCAAATGTTACCCATTAACATGCCAACTATCTCCGGCAACAGCGCACCCCTCCCCGATGAACTCAATGCATTCTATGCTCAGTTCGAGCAGATAACCAACAATCCACTGTCAAGTGCCCCAGCAGCCCATAACCCACCCATACCCGCAATCACAGTTTCCGAAGTCAGATCGGCTTTCCTGAAAGTGAACCCTTGGAAGGCGACGGGCCCGGACGGGATCCCTGGTCGTGCACTCAGAGCATGCGTGGACCAGCTGGCAGAGATGTTCGCAGACATCTTTAACCTGTCCCTACTCCACCCCGAGTCCCCACCTGCTTCAAGAAGACCACCAGGCAACGTGCCTCAATGACTACCGTCCGGTGGCCCTGATTTCAGTCTTAATGAAGTGCTTCGAGAGGTTGGTCATGAAGCGCATCACCTCCATACTCCCAGAACGCCTTGATCCACTGCAATTCACATACCACCACAACCGGTCCACAGCAGACGCCATTTCCCTGGCCCTACACTCATCCCTAGAGCATCTCGACAACAAGGACTCCTACATCAGACTCCTATTTATTGACTACAGCTCCGCCTTCAACACCATAATCCCAGCCAAGCTCATATCAAAGCTCCAAAACCTAGGACTTGGCTCCCCACTCTGCAACTGGATCCTCGACTTTCTGACCCACAGACCACAATCAGTAAGAATGAACAACAACACCTCCTCCACAATAGTCCTCAATACTGGGGCCCCACAAGGCTGCCTACTTAGCCCCCTACTCTATTCCCTGTACACACACGACTGCATGGCAAAATTTGGTTCCAACTCCATCTACAAGTTTGCTAACAATACGACCATAGTGGGCCGGATCTCGAATAACGACGAGTCCGAATTCAGGAGGGAGCTAGAGAATCTAGTGGAGTGGTGTAGCGACAACAATCTCTCCCTCAATGCCAGCAAAACTAAAGAGCTGGCCATTGACTTCAGTAAGCATCAACGGGGCCGAGGTGGAGATGGTTAGCAGTTTCAAATTCCGAGGGATGCACATCTCCAAAAATCTGTCCTGGTCCACCCACGTCGACGCTACCACCAATAAAGCACAACAGCGCCTATACTTCCTCAGGAAACTAAGGAAATTCGGCATGTCCACATTAACTCTTACCAACTTTTACAGATGCACCATATAAAGTTTCCTATCTGGCTGCATCACAGCCTGGTATGGCAACTGCTCAGCCCAGGACCTCAAGAAACTTCAGTGTCGTGAACACCGCCCAGTCCATCACACAAACCTGCCTCCCATCCATTGACTCCATCTACACCTCCCGCTGCCTGGGGAAAGCGGGCAGCATAATCAAAGATCCCTCCCACCCAGCTTACTCACTCTTCCAACTTCTTCCATCGGGCAGGAGATATAGAAGTCTGAGAACACGCACGAACAGACTCAAAAACAGCTTCTTCCCCGCTGTTACGAGACTCCTAAATGACCCTCTTATGGACTGACCTTATTAACATTACACTCCTGTATGCTTCATCCGATGCCGATGCTTATGTAGTTACATTGTATACCTTGTGTTGCCCTATTATGTATTTTCTTTTCTTCCCATGTACTTAATGATCTGTTGAGCTGCTCGCAGAAAAATACTTTTCACTGTACCTCGGTCCACGTGACAATAAACAAATCCAATCCAATCCAACTACGGAGAATCTTGCAATGAGAGTGCACGTCTTGAACGTCACACAGAAATCACGACTGGATTATTGTTGTAAAACATTCTTTCTTTTCAAATTATTGCAATAACATTAATAATTTTTTTAACCACTGCCTGCAAACCCGGAACCCCAGCTAACCTTTGGACACTAAGGGGCAATTTAGCATGGCCAATCCACCTGACCTACACATCTTTGGATGTGGGAAGAAACCAGAGCACCTGAAGGAAACCCATGCAGACAAGGGGAGAATGCACAAAGTCCACACAGACAGTCACCAGAGGTTAGAATTGAACTTGGGCCTCTGGCACCATTTGTGCTAACCACTGTGACACCGTATTATAATAATTTAATCCAACCATGTATAGCATTTACTTAAACAGGGCTAATGGAATTTTGTTTATAGAAAGAAGGTTTCCTGGGGTTTAGATAATTGAGGGTTGTGGTTAGCCTTAGTAAGTTGTTCCTTAACCCAGTTAGTGGGATAACGATGATGTAGTTAATGGGAGGAGCCAGGGGCAGAAGCAGTCAGGTGTTAAGTTTCAATTTAGATTTTGCTGTGAACAGAACAGGAGCTTTTTTGGCAAATGTTGGGAAGTTAAACAATAGTTTTACACAGGCAAGATTTACACACTTCAGGCTGTTTCCTGAAGGATCTCTCTCTCTCAAAGCATTTTCTCCAAGCCATCTCTGTACAGCAAGTATTCCTATGTTTACGAACTGTATCTAAAAGTGGATTTTGGCCTGAGATGGGTTTTGCTTGATTGGTGATAAAAAGTTAGCAGTTGGGAGTTGAAGTGTTTCATGTTATTGTTAAGCATTATTTAACTAGTAATTATAAGCTATTTCTTGGATAATGTTAAAGTTAATTTAGCCCTGTGTTAATAATAAAGTTTGTTTCAATATACCATATCCCTATTTGTGCATGGGGTCACTCTGGAGCAAAGTATCCTTTCCTCACAGTCTTACAAATTAAATAAAATATTGCTGTTTCTGTCCGGTATCCTAGCAACTGTTGGGGTCTGGTCTGGTCTGGAATTTGGTAAATCATTTTCTAGAATTTTATTCAGTCAATTTTTACCAAACCTTTAATGAACTTATTTCAGTTTTGCATTTTCACAGCTCTCAGGATTTCTTTTTTCTTAGAAAATATTTTATTCAAGACTTTTTCACACATACATACAAGAATCAGAAGAACAACAGAACAACTCAATGAACAACCAGACCCCACCTGCCCCCCCTAAATCCAACCCCCACCACATCTCGCCTTCCCAGTTTAACACCCTTACCCACTCCCCCTCAGACCTCCCCTCCCTTACTGACTCCTCAATCCTCCTTGAAGAAATCAACAAATGTCTTCCACCTCTGGGAGAACCCCTCTGCCGACTCTCGCGAAGCAAACTTGACCTTCTCCAGCCCCAGGAATTCCACCAGGTCGCTCACCTACACTCCCGCTTTTGGTGGCTCCGAGTTTCGCCAACCTAGCTAAATCCGTCTCCGGGTTATCAGGGAGGCAAAGGCCAAAACATCGGCCCCTCTCACCCCCTGGACTCCCGGGTCTTCCGATACCCCGAATATCGTCATCTCTGGACTCGGAACCACCTCCCACACCCAGTACCACGGACATCATGTCCGAGAACCCCTGCCAGAACCCCCTCAGTTTTGGGCATGCCCAGAACATGTGAACATGATTCGTGGCCCCCCCGCGTACCACCCACATCTATACTCTACCCCTGCAAAGAACCTACTCAGCCTTGCCACCGTCCTATGCACCCTATTTATCACTTTAAACTGGATGAAGCTTAACCTCTCACATGATGAGGACACGTTCACCCTCCACAAGGCCTCTGCCCATGTCTCGGCCCTCACCTCCCCTCCCAGCTCGTTCTCAAGATTTCTTGAAGAGCTCTTTAACAAGTAAACTTTCTGAATCATGTCGGAGATGGATCTGTAGTTTCTCAGCTTACGAGGTGTCTTGCCACGAGGGCAATCTTAACAATGACAGAAGCAATTGTTTCCAGTCCAGGCGAAGGGCCAACCATGACAATATAGATGTTTGAGAATTGCAGGTCAATGAGAGACTGTTCTTTTGTGCACATGACAGGAAAGAATAAATTGAACTGAAACCTACCATAGGCAGAGTTAGATTACATATGGAAAATGGGATGGAGAAGAGATGGATTGAGAGATAAATCAATGTTGTGCCAGTGAAGAGTTGGAAGGTTGCAAAGGGGTCATGGAAAGCAATGATTGGAAGGCAGCATGTAATGAAAAACTCATTTATGAGATTCAAACAGGAAATAGATTTGAGATTGTGCAAAGTATTGGAAAATAAGGGATCAACATCACACAAGTCAAATGATAATGGAAAAGACCTCTGGAGAACAGCTAGTTTATTAAAATGGCCATATCTAACTAGCTATGGCATACAATGCAATACTAAAATAAATGCACTCTTCAACCTGTACAACCTTGCAAGAAATCCTACTGGTTTTGTTTGGACTGAACTGCAGCAATCATTACAGTGTCTTGCGCTTAAAGCTGTATACAAAATAGATGAGCAGGAACTACCATCCTATCTGATGTGGATTGTTTGAGTTATGTTGCTAGTTTGGGTGTGGACTAGTCACACACATAATAATGTGATGGTGGATGTTATTTTTAAAAATATTTTTGGGAATGTGGTGGTATTCTGTAAAGAAGGCTGTGTGTTTGTCCATGATTAATTAATCTGGGACAGCAAACGCGATCTAACGGGAATGGTTTTAAATGCCATAACAAAGAACAAACAAAGAACAAAGAAAAGTACAGCAGAGGAACAGGCCCTGCAAGCCTGCACCAACCATGCTGCCCGTCTAAACTAAAATCTTCTACACTTCCGGGGTCCGTATCCCTCTATTCCCATCCTAATCATGTATTTGTCAAGATGCCCCTGCTGCCACCACCTCCTCCGGTAGCGAGTTCCAGGCACCCACCACCCTCTGTGTAAAAAACTTGCCTCGTACATCTCCTCTAAACTTTGCCCCTCGCACCTTAAACCTATGCTCCCTAGTAATTGACTCCTCCATCCTGGGAAAAAGTCTCTGACCATCCACTCTGTCTATGCCCCTCATAATTTTGTAGACCTCTATCAGATCGCCCCTCAACCTCAGTCGTTCCAGTGAAAACAAACCAAGTTTATTCAACCTCTCCTCATAGCTTATGCCCTCCATACCAGGCAACATCCTGGTAAATCTCTTCTGCACCCTCTCTAAAGCCTCCACATCCTTCTGGTAGTGTGGCGACCATAATTGAACACTATACTCCAAGTGTGGCCTGAGTAAGGTTCTATACAGCTGCAACATGACTTGCCAATTTTTATAATCAATGCCCTGGCCAATGAAGGCAAGCATACCGTATGCCTTCTTGACTACCTTCTCCACCTGTGTTGCCCCTTTCAGTGACCTGTGGACCTGTACACCTAGATCTCTCTGACTTTCAATACTCTTGAGGGTTCTACCATTCACTGTATATTCCCTACCTGCATTAGACCTTCCAAAATGCATTACCTCACATTTGACCGGATTAAACTCCATTTGCCATCTCTCCGCCCAAGCCTCCAAACGATCTAAATCCTGCTGTATCCTCTGACAGTCCTCATCGCTATCCGCAAATCCACCAACCTTTGTGGCAGCCGCAAACTTACTAATCAGACCAGTTACATTTTCCTCTAAATCATTTATATGTACTACGAACAGCAAAGGTCCCAGCACTGATCCCTGCGGAACACCATTAGTCACAGCCCTCCAATCAGAAAAGCACTCTTCCATTGCTACTCTCTGCCTTTTATGACCTAGCCAGTTCTGTATCCATCGTGCCAGCTCACCTCTGATCCCATGTGACTTCATCTTTTGTACCAGTCTGCCATGCGGGACCTTGTCAAAGGCCTTACTGAAGTCCACATAGACAACATCCACTGCCCTACCTGCATCAACCATCTTTGAGACCTCCTCGAAAAACTCTATCAAGTTAGTGAGATACGACTTCCCCTTCACAAAACCGTGCTGCCTCTCGCTAATACGTCCACTTGCTTCCAAATGGGAGTAGATCCTGTCTCGAAGAATTCTCTCCAGTAATTTCCCTACTACTGACGTAAGGCTCACCGGCTCACGGTTCCCTGGATTATCCTTGCTACCCTTCTTAAACAAAGGAACAACATTGGCTATTCTCCAGTCCTCCGGGACATCACCTGAATTCAGTGATAATCCAAAGATTTCTGTCAAGGCCTCAGCAATTTCCTCTCTAGCCTCCTTCAGTATTCTGGGATAGATCCCATCAGGCCCTGGGGACTTATCCACCTTAATATTTTTCAAGACGCCCAACACCTCGTCTTTTTGGATCTCAATGTGACCCAGGCTATCTACACCCCCTTCTCCAGACTCAACATCCACCAATTCCTTCTCTTTGGTGAATACTGATGCAAAGTATTCATTTAGTACCTCGCCCATTTCCTCTGGCTCCACACATAGATTCCCTCGCCTGTCCTTCAGTGGGCCCACCCTTTCCCTGGCCACCCTCTTGCTTTTTATGTACGTGTAAAAAGCCTTGGGATTTTCCTGAACCCTATTTGCCAATGACTTTTCGTGACCCCTTCTAGCCCTCCTGACTGCTTTCTTTCTTTTCTTCCTACTTTCCTTATATTCCACACAGGCTTCGTCTGTTCCCAGCCTTCTAGCCCTGACAAATGCCTCCTTTTTCTTTTTGACGAGACCTACAATATCTTTCGTTATCCAAGGTTCCCAATATTTGCCATATTTATCCTTCTTCCTCACAGGAACATGCCGGTCCTGAATTCCTTTTAACTGACATTTGAAAGCCTCCCACATGTCAGATGTTCATTTATCGTCAAACATCCATCCCCAAATTAGGTTCTTCAGTTCCCGCCTAATATTGTTATAATTAGCCTTCCCCCAATTTAGCACATTCACCCTAGGTCCACTCTTATCCTTGTCCACCAGCACTTTAAAACTTACTGAATTGTGGTCACTGTTCCCGAAATGCTCCCTGACTGAAACTTCTACCACCTGAATGAAAATGAAATGAAAATCGCTTATTGTCACGAGTAGGCTTCAATGAAGTTACTGTGAAAAGCCCCTAGTCGCCACATTCCGGCGCCTGTTCGGGGAGACTGGTACAGGAATTGAACCGTGCTGCTGGCCTGCCTTGGTCTGCTTTAAAAGCCAGTGATTTAGCCCAGTGAGAAACCAGCCCTGGCCGGGCTCATTCCGCAATAACAGGTCCAGTATAGTCCCTTCCCTAGTTGGATTATCTATATATTGTTTTAAGAAGCCCTCCTGGCTGCTCCTTACAAACTCTCCCCTGTCTAAGCCCCGAGCACTAAGTGAGCCCCAGTCAATACTGGGGAAGTTAAAGTCTCCCATCACAACAACCCTGTTGCTTTTACTCCTTTCCAAAATCTGTCTACCGATCTGCTCGTCTATCTCTCGTTGGCTGTTGGGAGGCCTGTAGTAAACCCCCAACACTGTGACTGAACCCTTCTTATTCCTGATCTCTACCCATATAGCCTCACTGCCCTCTGAGGTGTCCTCCCACAGCACAGCTGTGATACTCGCCCTAACCACCTCATTTACATCCCCCTCTATCCCGCCTGAAACATCTGAATCCTGGAACGTTTAGCTGCCAATCCTGTCCTTCCCTCAACCAGGTCTCTGTAATGGCAACAACATCATAGTTCCAAGTACTAATCCAAGCTCTAAGTTCATCTGCCTTACCTGTTATACTTCTTGCATTAAAACTTATGCACTTCAGGCCACCAGACCCGCTGTTTTCAGCAACATCTCCCTGTCTGTTCTTCCTCCGAGCCATACTGGCCCTATTCCCTAGTTCTCCCTCAATGTTTTCACCTTCTGACCGATTGCTCCGGTGCCCTCGAGCAAGGATTACGGTGAGCATCTCGACGTCCGCGTTGGTGAGACCCTGACCCATATCTAACATTAATTAGGGCCGCAAATGATCCACCACGGGTTTCTCAGTGGAGCCGGCTGTTCTGCCAGCTGATTCGCCTGAGCTCTCGCTCGGCAGCTCCTCGCTACCAAGGGGGAGCAGCACATAATAGACGCTCCAAACACACACCAGTCACTACACAGCCATGCCACCGTGTAGAACAGCTTCACGCTTTGGGGGTGCTGACCTGGCCAGGCTGATTGATGCCGTGGACGCGAGGTGTGACATCCCTTTCCCCTGAGGGGACCGGGGGACCAGCAACAGGGCCAACAATGCCACCTTGGAGGCAGTGTCAGCGGCCATCACTGAGGGCATCATGAACAGGAGGACTACCCTGCAATGCAGGAAGATGCTCAATGACCTCCAATGGGCCGCAAGGATAAGTTGACATCAGCCCCCTGGTACCAATCCCTCCTGCCACACCTTGACACCCCCCCGCCCCCATACGTCATTGGCTGGTGCCATAAGCTCTCCCACCCCCCACCCCCCCCCCCCCCCCCCTCTCAGCATAGCACCACACTTGTTCCCGGCAGACTCTGGCAATCATCGGCACGACCCAGGGCGGCACAATGGCACAGTAGTTAGCACTGCTGCCTCACAGCTCCAGGGACCCGGGTTCAATTCCAGCCTTGGGTAACTGTCTGTGTGGAGTTTGCACGTTCTCCCGGTGTCTACATGGGTTTCCTCCAGGTGCTCCTGTTTTCTCCCACAGTCTAAAGATGAACGGGTTAGGTGGATTGGCCATTCTAAATTGCCCGTTGGGTCGGGTTATAGGGATGGGGTTAAGTAGGGCACTCTTTCCAAGGGCCGTGCAAACTCAATGGACTGAATTGTCACCTTCTGCACTGTAAATTATATTGGATTGTATTGTATTCTATTCTATGAACCCCTCCATGCCCAAGAGCAGTACCCGCACATGCCACCTACCACAGACACACCCTGATGTACCGAGCGTTCAGCTTACTATGCCCTCTCTTTGTCCCACAGGAGAAATTGGCTGACAACAGACGTGAAAGGGCCCAGACAGACATTAGGGTGCCAGACATCAGAATCTTCCCCTCTTATGAGGAATGATTAGAGACCAATGAGGAGATTTACACGTGGAAGCAAAGGACATGGCTGAGGTATTAAATTAATACTTTGCACCTGTCTTTACCAAGAGAGAAGAGGAGGTAATTCAGACACTAGAAATGTTTAAAATTAACAAGGAGAAAGTATTGGATAGGCTGACGGTACTTGAAATTGATAAGGCACCAGGACCAGATGAGATGCATTCAAGGATACGAGGGAAGCGAGATTGGAAATTGTGGAGCCACTGACCATTTTCCAGTATTCCTTGGGCTCAGGGTGATGACAGAGGACTGGAGATTTGCAAATATTACGCTCTTGTTCAAAAAGAGTGCAAAGATAAGCATAGCAACTACAGATCAGTCAGTTTAACTTTGATGGTGGGGAAACTCCTAGAAACAATAATTCAGGACCAAATTAATAATCATGTGGACAAATGTGGCTTAATGAAGGAAAGTCAGCATTGATTTCTTCATATTTAACTATCTTCCCGGAGTTTTTTGCAGAGATAACAAAGCATTGATAAGGGCAATACTGTTGATGTGGTGTACATGGACTTTCAAAAGGTATTTGATACAGTGCACATAACAGGTATCTGAGCAAAGTTTAGAGCTCATGGAACAGTAGCGACATGGATATGAAATTGGCTAAATGGCAGGAAACAGAGAAATGGTTAATAGATGCTTTTCGTGCTGGAGCAACGTTTGTAGTGGTGTTTCCCAGGGTCAACTGCATATCAACTTGCATATTAATGACCTAGATCTTGGTGTACAAGGCACAATTTCAATGATTACAAATGATATGAAACTTGGAAGCATTGTGAACTGTGAGGGGCTAGTATAGATCTGCAAAAGGACAAAGACAAGTTGGTGGTTCGAATGCTGCCATGGCAGATGGTGAAATTTGGATTCAATAAAAATCTGGAATTAAATGTCTAACGATGATCATGAAACTATTGTCGATTGTCGTAAAAACTCATCTGGTTCACTAATGTCCCTTAGGGAAGAAAATCTGTTGTCTTTACCTTGTCTGGCCTACATGTGACTCTAGATCCACAGCAATATGGTTAACTCTTAAATTACCTCAGGGATGGGCAATAAATGCTGGCACAACCAGCAATGCCCACATCCAATGAACAAATAAAAATAAAACAAGTTCAGCCTCAGCTAGAATATTGCATCCACTTCTGGGTACTGCACTTTGGGAAATATGACTGCAGAAAAGAGTCATGAGAATGGTTCTAGGAAGGTGGCAAGGTGGTGCAGTGGTTAGCACTCCAGCCTCACAGCACTGAGGACACGGGTTTCAATCCCGGGTCACTGCCCATGTAGAGTTTGCACATTCACCCCGTGTCTGCATTGGTTTCACCCCCACTACCCAAAGATGTGCAGGGTAGGCGAATTGGCCATGCTAAATTGACGCTTAGTGTTCAGGTTTGGTTATGGTGCAGAGTGGACGGTGCCGACTTGATGGGCCGATTGGCATCCTTCTGCAGTGTAGGGATTCTTTGAATTTACACATTCTCTCCATGTCTGCATGGCTTTCCTCTGGGTGCTCCAGTTTCCCCCCACAGTCCAAAGATGTGCAGGTTAGGTGGTTTGGCCATGCTAAATTGCCCCTTATGTCCAAAGGCTGGGTGGGATTGTGGGGTGGGGGCGTGGGCCTGGGTGGGGTGCTCTTTCTGTGGATCGGCCTCCTTCTGCACCATAGGGATTCTATGAGATAGATTGGAGAAGTTAGGACTGTTTTGCTTGGGGGAAAGCAGGCTGAAAGGAGATTTGACATAGATAGTAGTTAGGGCAGAATAGCTAGGGAGAAATTGTTCCCACTTGTGAAAGGATCAAGAATGAGAAGGCACAGTTTCAAAGTAATTGGTAAAAGTGATATGAGAAAATATTTTTTCATGTAGTAATTGCCTAGGTCTGGATTGTGCTCTGCCTGAGAGTGTGGTGTAGGCAGGTTTAACCAAAGCATTCAAAAGGGAGACTGTTATATGAAAAGGAAGTATATGCAGGGTTGTGGGGAGAAGTCGAGAGAATGAGAATAAGGGAATTGCTCATTCGGAGAGTTAGTGCTGAAGTGATAGGCTGAATGGCCTCCTCCTAGGCTGCAACAATTCTGTGATTCTGTGAGCAACCGAGTTCGTAAAAGTGGCTCATTTATGCTTTCTGGAAACGGCATGCTTTCATACACAGGGACACATTTTCTGCAAACTAAAAGAATCTGTACAAGCCTTGCACCTTGCTTGGGGAGGCTGCAGTTCCCTTTCTCTATGGCAATGCCTCAGTCATTTAGAGTTGACTTACCAACTGATCCCCTTTTTTCCTGTAGTATAATTTGTTGTGATTGTTTGAAATTTGGTGTTCTGCTATTTGTTGTGATAAGTGCAAGATGTAAAGTTTCGGCAACATGTCCCTCTTTTCAGCAAGATTTTGAAATTAACAAGAACTGAGAATTAAGAGTTGACTGGAATGGGTGCATTCAATGCAAAATCATATACAGAAAGAGAAAAAAAGGGCAGAATGTTCCCAGTCAGCAGGAATGGAGGAAGGGTTCTGATGAAATAGTATGGCTCTGAGTTAGGCAGGCTCCCCAAATGAGGGTTCGGGTTCCACTGCTGACCAACTTTACAAGATGTGGATAGTGGGCCGGATTACTGCAGACACATTGGTGGTGAGGAGGACATTAAATCATAGAATCCCTATGGTGCAGAAGGAGGCCATTCGGCCCATCGAGTCTGCACCCCACCTCCGAAAGAGCATCCTACATAGTCCAGACTGACCCACTCCCCTATCCTACCTCGGTAACCCCACCTAACCTTTGGACACTAGGGGGCAATTTATCATGGCCAATCCACCTAACCTGCACATCTTTGGACTGTGGGAGGAAACCGG
Source organism: Scyliorhinus torazame (assembly GCF_047496885.1). Lineage (NCBI taxonomy): Eukaryota > Metazoa > Chordata > Chondrichthyes > Carcharhiniformes > Scyliorhinidae > Scyliorhinus > Scyliorhinus torazame. Next base: position 260,434,875 of record NC_092712.1, read on the forward strand.
AGCACCCAGAGGAAACCCACGCACACACGGGGAGAATGTTCAAACTCCATACGGACAGTCATCCAAGGTCGGAATTGAACCTGGGCCCCTGGCGCTGTGAGGCAGCAGTTACATCCACTGTGCCACCATGCCACCTGGCACCTGTGCCAAAGTTGTTAAGTAATCAGTTATCAGATATTTTCCGACCTTTTTGCAATGTTGGTTGGTTGGTTTGGTTTATTGTCACATGTACCGAGGTACAGTGAAAAGTATTTTTCTGCGAGCAGCTCAAAAGATCATTCAGTACATGAAAAAAAAAGAAAAAGAAAATACATAATAGGGCAACACAAGGTACACAATGTAACTACATAAACACCGGCATCGGGTGAAGCATACAGGGCTGTAGTGTTAATCAGGTCAGTCCATAAGAGAGTCATTTAGGAGTCTGGTAACAGTGGGGAAGAAGCTGTTTTTGAGTCTGTTCATGCATGTTCTCAGACTTTCTCCTGCCCGATGGAAGAAGTTGGGAGAGTGAGTAAGCCAGGTGAGAGGGGTGTTTGATTATGCTGCCCGCTTTCCCCAGGCAGCGGGGGGTGTAGATGGAGTCAATGGACGGGAGGCAGGTTTGTGTGATGGACTGGGCGGTGTTCACAACTCTCTGAAGTTTCTTGCGGTCCTGGGCTGAGCAGTTGCCATACCAGGCTCTGATGTATTCCGGCTTGGGTCACTGTCTGTGTGGAGTCTGCATGTTCTCCCCGTGTCCGCGTGGGTTTCTTCCGGGTGCTCCAGTTTCCTCACACAATTCCTGAAATAAATGCTGTTAGGTAATTTGGACATTCTGAATTCTCCCTCTGTGTACCTGAACAGACGCCAGAATGTGGCTACTAGGGGCTTTTCACAGTAACTTCATTGCTGTGTTGATGTAAGCCTGCTTGTGACAATAAAGATTGTTAAAAAAAGGAAAAGGTGATGCGCTGTTAGTGGAAAGGAACGTCCCAGAGCACTCCGGCACCTTCCATTTCAAACAGATATGTAAACTCAATGCGTTCTGCCAAAGCTGGACATTCTAGTGACTGATATTTGAAAGATGTTTCAAAGCTGATCAGATCCAAACACAGGCTTGTTCCTCACTGCACTTGCTGCTGATAGGCTCACTAGATAGGCAGGACAGAAGGAGACCATCAGCGCACTGCCTTTGTGCATGTTCACTTTTTACTTTTCTCGCGTCTGGTTTTTTTGTTAATCACCTTACGGTTCCCGACCTTCCACCGATGGGAACAGTTAATCCCCATTTACACTTTTCAGATCCCTCGTGATTTTGAATGCCTCTGACAAATCGCTTCTCAACCTTCTCTTCTCCAGGGAGAACTACCCAATTCACCAATCTATTCACGTAACTGAAGCCTCTCACCCTCGGAAGCATTCTTGTAAATCTTTTCTGCACCTTTCCAAAATCTTCACATCCTTCACGTTGTGATTGAGCGAGTGTTTTATGAAGGTTCATAACTTACTTGCTTTTGTACCCTTGTTTTACACTCTTGTGCCCCAATGTATGAATGTAAGATTCAGTATAATTTATTAACTGCTTTCTCAACCTCTCCTGCCACCTTCAATGACTTCTGCACATATGCACCCAGGTTCCTGTGCTCCTTGCATTTCTTTTTGAAATGAAATTCTCGTTATGCTAAAGACTAATGCTTGAAAGTACCGCATGGTTCGAAATAAAATGCTTAGAGGCACGAATATTTTTCACTTAAAAAGCATAGTTTTACTGATGTTTGGGAACTAAAAATGATTAATACATAGGAAAACAACAGAGCAGTAGATTTGAAATTTGAAAACACATTTTCTTCAAGCCCTTGCACCACAAAATCTCCCACTATACCAGTGCCCAGATCCACAGCAGCCACTGGAGGCAGGACGTTCTGAGAGGTTCACTGCAGTGGAAGTTTCATCTGGATATGGGATCGATGCTTTTGGAATTTGACTTCTCCAGTGAGGATGCAGTCAGGTTGCAGTGGCCAGAGGAGGGGGAGCCATTTTATATGGTCAGTGAGGGCGAGAAGACAATCTCTAGGTCGAAGAAGGTGCTACCCAGCTCAAAGGATTTACCGTCACAGGGTCAGCTTCGCAGAGATATCTGACCACCAATATCTACGAAGATTGTGTCTCTCTAGGAAGGTGATGGGGAAGCTCTGTGGAATGCTGGGAGGGGGTTATGCCAATGGGAATTGATGATCATCGAATGCCTGTTGCCTTAAACGTGACTCTGGCACTCACTATTTCACCCTGGTTCATTCCAGGGTTTAACTGGAGATCTGTGTTTCTCAATTGGTGGCCCATCACTACATAAAGAAGGTCACAGATGTCACGTACCTTCGGGTTGGACCAAAGTATCAAGTTCACAACTGATCAGGTCAGTCAAGCCATGAGGGCAGTTGGCTTCAGGGCCATGGCTGGATTTCCCGGGTGCAGGGGACCATTGATTGTATCCATGTGGCCATCAAAGCTCCCTCAGAATGCCAGGCTCTTTTGTGTACAGGAAGGGATTTCACTCGCTGAATGCTTAAATTGACCGCAACCACTCCAAAGAGGTCAAGCAGGCACGCGGAAGCTTCTGGAACATGGTCACAACTCTTACATCTTTAGATAGTGCCAATTGCCTCAGCTCTTCTGGCCATCTAACATCTTCATTGCTGGATACTGGAGACAAGGGATAGCCACTGAAAACATAGTTTCTGAACCCTGTGCACAATCCCAAAACAGCTTTTGGCATATTCATGAATGTCGAGACCGTTAACACTTGTAAAACATTAAAGGTTTCTCCAGTTAACAAATAACGATCACCCAATGAAACACCAAATACTAGTCCATATGTTTACGCACTTGCTTATGGTCACTTCTCTGGGGTACTCTCTCTGAACATTGAGTTGATGTGGAGCCAGATTGCTGCCTTGGTCTAGTGCAGTAGATGTCCATGGCCTCCATCCTCTGGGTACCTGAGCTCTGATGGGAGCTTTACACAAAAGGCCACCTGTTTTGATGGAGTGACTGCTTGAGTCATCAGAATAGAATGCAACAGTAGTGTCACCATCAAATTGGCTGAGGATCCACCTTGAACAATGAACGCACCATAAGAGAAGGCCTCTATTGCCTTCAGCTCACCCTTTTTCTGCTCTTTCAAGAACAAACAAAGATCAAAGAAAAGTACAGCACAGGAACAGGCCCTTCGGCCCTCCAAGCCCCTGCCGACCATGCTACCCATCTAAACTAAAATCTTCTACACTTTCTGGGTCCGTATCCGTCTATTCCCATCCTATTCAGGTATTTGTCAAGATGATCCTTAAATGTCACTTTCGTCCCTGCTTCCACCACCTCCTCTGGCAGCGCGTTCCAGGCACCCATTATCCTCTGTGTAAAAAACCTGCCGCGTACATCTCCTCTAAACCTTGCCCCTCGCACCTTAAACCTATGCCCCCTAGTAATTGACCCCTCTATCCTGGGGAAAAGCCTCTGCGTATCCACTCTGTCTATGCCCCTCATAATTTTGTAGACCTCCATCAGGTCGCCCCTCAACCTCCGTCGTTCCAGTGAGAACAAACCGAGTTTATTCAACCGCTCCTCATAGCTAATGCCCTCCATACCAGGCAACATCCTGGTAAATCTCTTCTGCACCCTCTCTAAAGCCTCCACATCCTTCTGGTAGTGTGGCGACCAGAATTGAACACTATACTCCAAGTGTGGCCTAACTAAGGTTCTATACAGCTGCAACATGATTTGCCAATTCTTATACTCGAAATCATTTATATAGACTATGAACGTCAAAGCTCCCAGCACTGATCCCTGTGGAACACCACTAGTCACAGCCCTCCAATTAGAAAACAACCCTTCCATTGCTACTCTCTGCCTTCTATGACCTAGCCAGTTCTGTATCCACCTTGCCAGCTCACCCCTGATCCCGTGTGGCTTCACCTTTTGTACCAGTCTACCATGAGGGACCTTGTCAAAGGCCTTACTGAAGTCCATATAGACAACATCCACTGCCCTACCTACATCAATCATCTTTGTGACCTCTTCGAAAAACTCTATCAAGTTAGTGAGACATGACCTCCCCTTCACAAAACCATGCTGCCTCTCACTAATACATCCATTTGCTTCCAAATGGGAGTAGATCCTGTCTCGAAGAATTCTCTCCAGTAATTTCCCTACCACTGACGTAAGGCTCACCGGCCTGTAGTTCCCTGGATTATCCTTGCTACCCTTCTTAAACAAAGGAACAACATTGGCTATTCTCCAGTCCTCCGGGACATCACCTGAAGACAGTGAGGATCCAAAGATTTCTGTCAAGGCCTCAGCAATTTCCTCTCCAGCCCCCTTCAGTATTCTGGGGTAGATCCCATCAGGTCCTGGGGACTTATCTACCGTAGTATTTTTCAAGGCGCCCAACACCTCGTCTTTTTGGATCTCAATGTGACCCAGGCTATCTACACACCCTTCTCCAGACTCAACATCCATCAATTCCTTCTCTTTGGTGAATACTGATGCAAAGTATTCATTTAGTACCTCGCCCATTTCCTCTGGTTCCACACATAGATTCCCTTGCCTATCCTTCAGTGGGCCAACCCTTTCCCTGGCTACCCTCTTGCTTTTTATGTATGTGTAAAAAGCCTTGGGATTTTCCTTAACCCTATTTGCCAATGACTTGTCGTGACCCCTTCTAGCCCTCCTGGCTCCTTGATTAAGTTCCTTCCTACTTTCCTGATATTCCACACAGGCTTTGTCTGTCCCCTGCCTCCTTTTTCTTTTTGACGAGGCCTACAACATCTCTCGTTATCCAAGGTTCCCGAAATTTGCCGTATTTATCCTTCTGCCGCACAGGGACATGCTGGTCCTGAATTCCTTTCAACTGACTTTTGAAAGCCTCCCACATGTCAGATGTTGATTTACCCTCAAATATACGCCCCCAATCTAGGTTCTTCAGTTCCCGCCTAATATTGATATAATTAGCCTTCCCCAATTTAGCACATTCACCCTAGGACCACTCTTATCCTTGTCCGCCAGCACTTTAAAACTTACTGAATTATGGTCACTGTTCCCAAAATGCTCTCCGACTGCAACTTTTACTACCTGGCTGGGCTCATTCCCCAATACCAGTTCCAGTACAGCCCCTTCCCGAGTTGGACTGTCTACATATTGTTTTAAGAAGCCCTCCTGGATGCTCCTTACAAACTCTGCCCCATCTAAGTCCCTAGCACTAAGTGAGTCCCAGTCAATATTGGGGAAGTTGAAATCTACCATCACAACAACCCTGTTGTTTTTACTCGTTTCCAAAATCTGTCTACCTATCTGCTCCTCTATCTCCCGCTGGCTGTTGGGAGGCCTGTAGTAAAACCCCAACATTGTGACTGAACCCTTCTTATTCCTGATCTCTACCCATATAGCCTCACTGCCCTCTGAGGTGTCCTCCCGTAGTACAGCTGTGATATTCTCCCTAACCAGTAGCGCAACTCCTCCACCCCTTTTACATCCCCCTCTATCCTGCCTGAAACATCTAAATCCTGGAACGTTTAGCTGCCAATCCTGTCCTTCCCTCAACCAGGTCTCTGTAATGGCAACAACATCATAGTTCCAAGTACTAAACCAAGCTCTAAGTTCATCTGCCTTACCCGTAATACTTCTTGCATTAAAACATATGCACTTCAGGCCACCAGACCCGCTGTTTTTAGCAACATCTCCCTGTCTGCTCTTCCTCAGAGCTATTATGGACCTATTCCCTAGTTCTCCCTCAATGCTTTCACCTGCTGACCTATTGCTCCGGTACCCACCCCCCTGCCATACTAGTTTAAACCCTCCCGTGTGACAATAGCAAACCTCGCGGCCAGGATATTTATGACTCTCCAGTTTAGATGCAACCCGTCCTTCTTATACAGGTCACACCTGCCCCGGAAGAGCTCCCAGTGGTCCAGATAATGGAAACCCTCCCTCCTACACCAGCTGTTTAGCCACGTGTTTAGCTGCTCTATCTTCCTATTTCTAGCCTCACTGGCACGTGGCATAGGCAGTAATCCCAAGATTACAACCCCAGAGGTCCTGTCTTTTAACTTTCAGCCTAGCTCCCTGAACTCCTGCTGCAGGACCGCATACCCGTTCCTGCCTATGTCGTTAGTACCAATATGTATAACGACCTCTGCCTGTTTGCCCTCCCCCTTCAGGATGCCCGCTACCCATTCGGAGACATCCTGGACCCTGGCACCAGGGAGGCAACATACCATCCTGGAGTCTCTTTCACATCCACAGACGTGCCTATCTGTGCCACAAGCCTCATGTGCACTCCCCTCATTGTCTGGAATGATTCAGCTGGCCCATCTCACCCATCCATCACAACATAAATCTCATGGATATGTCCCTGCTGTCGAGGTCTGTGCACACCCAGCATCCACTCGATGTTATGGCCCATGTGTCTCTCCATGAGACTTGCCATTCACTCAGTGGAGGACACCATGTGTTCACATATGCCAGAGAAATAGCATAGCTCATGTCATTGATGGATTTCTCCATTGTTTGTCTGTGGCACTGCATTGCCTCTGAAAACTCTGATCGTTGTTCATATATTTCATATTGTTGCTGAGCCTCTTTTGCTTTGCTGTTGACACCCAAGGCTTGGCATCTGCATGAAGCTGAATATACCTGGACCGTTCTTTGGTCCTCAAAGGGAAAATGGCTGCAGGTGCCACTGCTTCCAGTATCTCTGCTTGTGTGTCTGTACACTGCTCACCAGATAATGTCACCTGTTTTACACTCATGCTGGTGGACTTCGATCCTCATGTATCTGTGCTGGTGAAGGGTGGACTGGAATAATGTGACAGTGTTTTGAGATGGTATTGCATTTTCTGAGCTTTGCAGTATAGCTGGAGCTCTAGTCCGCTCCTCATCTGCTGCCATACCTGCTGGAGAGACGTGATTTAACTGCTGCTTCAAGAAGCCTCAGGTGCCTTCACTTGGGCAGGAGCTTCCAGTGGTGTTAAAGGCCTACAGAGGTGTCACAGGTCACACAGCCGAGAAAACTTTGAAAGTAATCATCACTTTATTCATTTTCCATTGCGTCCATCCTTGCCTCATCCTCGGCGACATCCCCTGTCGTGACCCCCATGTCTAATCCTCCTCCATCAGTGTCACCATGGAAATGAAATATACTCCACCTCCAGCGTTGATGCACCGAGTCTGATCCTCCTGCAAGCAAACTCCCTCCACCTCCCTCCTGGGCACAGTGGCAGCAGTTTGTACCATCTACAAGATGCATTCAGCAGCTCAATAGAACCATCCAAATCTGAGGTCTCTACCATCTAGAAGGCATACCACTACCTGCAAATTCCCCCCCAAGTCACACACCATCCTAACTTGAACTATATTGCAGTTCCTTCCCTGTGGCTGGATCAAAATCCCGGACCTCCCTCTGCAAGTTCTGTGGGTAGACCAACATCACATGGTTAAAGAAGGTGGCTCATCACCACCACCATCTCAAAGCCAAATAGGGATGGGCAACATTTGCTGACCTTACCTGTGATACTCACATCACATGAATGAATTTTTAAAAATCCGTTTCAAATTTCCTCCTGCCTGCATTAGGCAGATGCTCTGGTCGTCAATCTCAAGTTCTTATTCAAGATGGAGTCAGAGAAGCATTAGAAAGGTTCAAGTGTATTGGTGCGGGTTAAGAGGAGGAGTATAAATCAGGGGCCTATCTGATAAGCAAAGAACCCATAAGCATCCTGACAGAACTGGATTCAGACTCAGCAGATGGGTCAATGCTGTGCCCACCCTTCACTCCTGTTCTCATTGAATTAGATTGTCTCCAATTTAGATTTCTTATCTGTGTGGTTAACGTTTCCATGCCCGCCTTCCATATTGCCCCCTTTTATCTTCATCAGCCCATCCACCCCCTACCTCACCTGACAATCCACCCCAAGTCAAACTTTGGGCTGCATTGGCTGTATGAGTATCCGTCCAGATAGTGTGGCACCAGGGAGAAGGAGGCCCCTGAACTTCCCAACTGCAGGTGCAATACTTATTCGACTCGGTGATGCAAGAGGGTTCATGGGTCCACCAACACGGTGCTGTCCATGAAGACCAGCTTGGCATGGAGAGCAGGAACCAGTCTGTCCCAGCAGAGTCATGCACAGTGCACCAGGAGCAACACAGTACAATGGCAGAAAGGCTTTTCTGCACTCACCTCAAAGTCTCTTGTGAACTGAGGACCACCTTGTGCCCGCCACTCTTTATCAATCAGGTTTCAGACCGACATTTTAATGATCATTCATGATGGCATTCACGCCACTAATTTGTCGAAAGAACAACACACCATTAAAAAAATTTGTTGATGGGATGTGGCTGGGCCAGCATTTATTGCCCATCCCTGAGGGCATTTAAGAGGCAACCACATTGCTGTGGATCAGGAGTAGGCCAGACCAGGTAAGGACGGCAGATTTCTTTCCGTAAAGGGCATTAGTGAATCAGATGGGTTTTTAACAACAATTGACAATGGTTACATGGTCAGCTCTAGACTTTTAATTCATATTTTATTTTTATTGAATTCAAATTTCACCATCTGCCATGGCAGGATTTGAACCCGGGTCCAGAGCAAGTTCTGGGTCTCTGGATTGTGGTGTTTTTTTGTGTTGCTAATTTTAGAATGGTTGGTGTAGTGTTCATAAAGACCACAAATAGCTTTAAACTGAACAAATAATTCGCACAGTCCCTTTGGCGCTGGCTAGCGCGGCGCCTCCCCCTCCGGCGCCGGCCCAGCCCCCAGAAGTGAGGAGAATTCCGCTACTTCCAGTTGGCCCTACGCCGGAGTGGTTTGCGCCGTTTTTGACGCTGGCGTCGGGCCATCGCGCCGATCGCAGGAGAATCCCACCCATAATCTATACTTATCTACTACTAATCTCTACACTATTACTTTGACTATGATCTGCTCTCACTCATTTTATCTTTCCTTCTGTCTGTCCTCTAGCTTTCTCCTCAACCTCGCACCATAAGGCTCAGCATCAATGTCTTATATACTTGTACATCTAGCTCTCTCTAGTGGTTGATTTCGACATTTCATTAACCCTTTCAGTTCTTACATTTATGATAATGTCACATGGATTACTAGTAGAGCGACAATACCACTATGCCACTGCCTCCCCATTACCCAACCATTCGGAGAATTGCAGCATGATTTTAGGTTGCTGAATTTCAAATTTTCCGCCTCCTGCTAGATTCTCCGCTCCTGCCCGGCACCAAAAGCACTGTGGGCGGGGTGGGAGGATTCCGCCCAAGTTGTCAGTAGACTCGAAAACCAGAAAAAAACAAATTGAGATACTTACCTTGACTTTGTTGACTAAGAACTCAGATCCTGCGATGATTCAATTCACACAGAAGCTACCACTGCTCCCCCACGAGGGTCTCCGATAAAAATTGACAGGTTTTTATGCAACAGGATCTGCATATTTAAAGTGGGACTCAGCTGGCTGGGTAAGGTGTTCCTGCCACTGGCAATTTACTGATTGCATTCGGACAGATTGCTGTGACTCTCATTCCATTTTCACTGCCCTGTCATTTCTCTGAGCTGTGAAATGCTGCGGGGGTTGGGGGAGGGGTCGGTGACAGTGGAAATAGAAGCTATCTCTATTATTTAACATGGCATTCAAAAGTAAATACAACTAACAGAGGGGCCTATTTCATGAATGTATTTACAAATTGACGCCATGTTTCTGAAGATGCCAGGAAAATAAACGCATGAATTATGCAGTGTGCACCTGCTTCTCTCCACTCCAGTCTCAGGTATGTGAAGGGAAATGAAATGAATTTGTGCCATCGCAATGTTAAATTCATGTTATCAGAAGTAACAGGGTCAGCGGAGCCTTTTAAGGTTTTGTCAACAGTTTGAACATTATTTTGTTGGGGAAACTGGTGAGGCAACTTGCGGAAGGCACTGTACAACGTGTAGGAGAGAACTTAGACCAATTAGAACGTAGAGGTCAGGTGTCACCAAGCTTACTTTTCAAAAGCCTATATAAGAGTAGGAAGGCTGAGTCAGCTAAGGGCTCAGAGCAATTTATATTTCTCTTTAGCGACCTCATTTGCTTTGTGTTCCTGGAAGGGAATGTTTTTATAGCCCCAGTACATAGTTTATCAGGACAACAACACAGGAAAATCGGTGTTGAAGGTTGGTTGTTAGCGCAGACAGGAAAAACAGCCAATTGTGTTAATGCACCATGGGCTGAATTATAATGAATGATGTGTGTGTTTGTAGGGGGAGCGGTGGGGGCTTGGCGGTGGTGGTGTCACGTGCTCCTTGGCAAGGTTGGTCCTGCATCGACCGACATTAGACAAGGCCAGGGCGCAGCCATATGGGCGCCCTCAATAATAATATTTATTAGTGTCACAAGTAGGCTTACATTAACACTGCAATTAAGTGACTGTGAAAATCCCCTAGCCGCCACACTCTGGCACCTGTTCGGATATACTGAGGTGTTACACTCTGGTGCTTGGCCGGTTGAAATAAGTGCACTGTAGAATGTCTAGTTCTTAGACTAGTTAAAGTTTTATTATTTAACAATTGCATATATAACTATAAGAATGTTATCAAAAACTACTAACTATAATAAATTAATTACGAGTTCTACAAATTGTGACTATCCACTACGAAGATCCTCTATCAACTCCCTGAGGTAACAGTGTCACGTGGTTGTTCTCCACTACCAGCTGGTGGTCGGAGGTCTTGTCTATCACTATATACATAACTGCTTATGCATATCATCACATCCCCTTTCCTTTGGAAATGTAAAGTTTTACATACATTATCTCAATTTACTGTACAATATACATGATATGCATAATGTATTCATTATTCACATATTTACAGTTCATCACAAGTTCAATCTGCCTGGCTTTCTTCTGTGTCTTGTCGACCTTCTGAGCATTGGTTGAACCTGTGTGTTTGCTTCATTTTCATTTGTTATCAAAGATGCGTCTTGCTGTTTTTCTTGGCTTTGTACATTTTTATCTTGTTCTGGTTCTGAATGCTGAGGTTTCTCTTGGTCTGTTGTCCTTGAATTGCTTACAATATCATCTTGTGGTTCCATAACAAAGGTTGCTGAACCTTCAGCAAGGCTCTCCTGTTTCGTCGTAAACTTTCCCATCTTCAGTAATGATGATATATAGAACATAGAACATAGAACAGTACAGCACAGTACAGGCCCTCCAGCCCACAATGTTGTGCCAACCATTTATCCTAATCTAAGATCAACTTAACCTACACCCCTTCAACTTACTGCTGTCCATGTGCCTGTCCAAGAGTCGCTTAAATGTCCCTAATGCATCTGACTCCACCACCTCCGCTAGCAGTGCATTCCACGCACCCACCACTCTCTGTGAAAAGAACCTACCTCTGACATCTCCCCTATACCTTCCTCCAATCACCTTAAAATTATGTCCCCTCGTGACAGCCATTTCCGCCCTGGGGAAAAGTCTATGGCTATTCACTCTACCCATGCCTCTCGTCACCTTGTACACCTCTATCAAGTCACCTCTCTGTCTTCTTCGCTCCAGTGAGAAAAGCCCTAGCTCCCTCAACCTTTCTTCATAAGACATGCCCTCCAGTCCAGGCAGCATCCTGGTAAATCTCCTCTGTACCCTCTCCAAAGCATCCACATCCTTCCTATAATGAGGCGACCAGAACTGGACACAGTATTCCAAGTGTGGTCTAACTAGGGTTTTATGAAGCTGCAGCAAACCCTCACGGCCCTTAAACTCAATTCCCCTGTTAATGAAAGCCATCGCACCATACGCCTTCATAACAACCCTATCAACCTAGGTGGCAACTTTGAGGGATCTATGTACGTGCACCCCAAGATCCCTCTGTTCCTCCACACTTCCAAGAATCCTGCCTTTAACCGTGTATTCAGCATTCAAATTCGACCTTCCAAAATGAATCACTTCACATTTATTGAGGTTGAATATATGATTGAGGACCTGATGATTGTAGTACCTCAGCACACTTCAACTATCCTATTCCATCAGGATCTTCCACCCTGACTGTGTCATCTTTTTCTAGTGGTCATAGTCTTCTTGTCATTTTGTCATAATACTTCTTCTGCCTCCTTTGTCGAAATGTGAGCTTCCTCGCAAATTTTCGATTTGTTTGTTCCAATGGAATGCATGGTAAGGTTGTTCTAAGCTATCTGTTCATCAACAACTGCAAAGAAGGAATCCATTTATTAATGGTGCTGCTCTATAGCTATGTAGCGCAAGATTTGGATCTTCCCGGCTGTCCATAGCTTTTTTGAGAAGCTGCTTCACAATGTGAACACCTTTTTCAGCCTTCCCATTGGACTGTGGATACAAAGGACGAGAAGTCATATGCTGAAAATCATGGCCGGGATTCTCCGAGCCCCCGCTGGGTCGGAGAATCCCCGGGAGGCTGCGCGAATCCTGCCACGCTGCTCCGACGCCGGTACACGATTCTCCGGAGAGCGGAGAATCGGCGCCATTGGCGTCGGCGCGGCACCAGTCGATGCCGCTCTACGCGGCCCCCCCCCAACGATTCTCGGCCTGGGATGGGCCGAGCTGCCGTACCAAAAAACCCGAGTCCCGCCGGCGCCGTTCTAACCTGGTCTTAGCCGGCGGGACCTCAACGTGAATGGATCCGGGGGTGGCCTGGTGGTGGGGGAGGGGGGTCCGACCCCGGGGAGGGGGGGTGGCCTCCGCTGTGGCCTGACCTGCGATCGGGGCCTTCCGATCGGGGGGCCGGTCTCTCGGGCTGGGGGCCTCTTTTGTTCCGCACCGGCCCCTGTAGCCCTACGCCATGTTGCATCGGGGCCGGCGCGGAGAAGGGAGTCACCGCGCATGCGCGGCAATCCCGCCGGTCCCACTGCGCATGCGCAGACACGCGGTGCCCATCTGACGCCGGAATCGACAACTAGAGCAGCGTGGGTCGTTCCAGTGCCATGCTGGCCCCGTGTAGGGGGCAGAATCGCTGCTCCTGAGGCCATGGTGACGCCGCTGAGAAACGCAACGGCGTTTACGATGGCGTCAACACTTAGCCTGAGGATCAGAGAATCCTGCCCCATATGTCTGTGTGAACTCTGTCCATTCATAACTGCTCAAAAATGGGCCATTGTCACTCATGACAATTTGAGGTATTCCATGGCGAGTAAAAATTTCTTTGGAGAATGCTTGACGACACATCTAGCTGATGGGTTTGCGAGTTGTACCACTTCTGGAAAGTTAGAGAAATAGTCGATCACGAACAGTTATTCTTTTCCTGCCAGATAGAACAGATCCATTCCCACTTTCTGCCATGGACTTCGCTCATTTGCATTGTTCTTGTCGCTGTTGGCGCTGAAATTTCTGACAAATTGCACACATGTCAATCATTTTTTAAAAATTTAGAGTACTGTCATGCGAGAGTGCCTTTAAGAACTGGATGTTTAAGCAGTGTACCTTTAAGAAAACAGTGATATCATACAGTGGGTGGAGCTCAGCTCAGTTCAGCCATTTTGCAGTTGGATTTTGCAATTTAAAAAGTGTCTGGCTGGTTTTGCTGAGAGCAGTTTAAAAGTGCCTGGCTGTTTTGCTGTGAGCAGTTTAAAAGTAGAAAGCCAGTTTGAGACCGCAGCTTGAGAAGTTCTGGTTTGCTGTGAGTGCTTGAAGGGAGAAAGCCAGGTTTGAGACAGCAGCTTGGGGTGTGTCTGTGTATTTCCAGAGAGTTTGCAGGAAGAAAGCAAGGTGCTGGAGCTGAAGTCACCCAAGCTAATATATCTCTGCCATTCTACAGAAAATATATATATCCTTTAACCTGCTGTGATACTGTTTAAAGGTGTTAAGTCTCTTGGAAGTTTGAAGGAACATTTTAAGGAATTGCAATACTGTTGCAATATTTTCTGAGTTATCTTTGAAGTAAGGGGTGTTAAGAGATCCAATATTTATTTAAGATGTTAAGTTGAGTTCATGGAATAAACAGTGTTTTGTGTTTAAAAACCCACGTGTTCAAAATTGTAATCCCACACCTAAGGGAAAAGCAACAAATACATTAAAGGGTGAGGTTGGTTGAACTCCATGATACATTTTGGGGTTCTGAAAATGCCTCGCCCATAACAGTACCCAATTCATTTATTCCAATTATGGGGCAATCCACCTCCCCTGCACATCTTTGGATTGTGGGGGTGAAACCCACGCAAACACGGGGAGAATGTGCAAACTCCACACGGACAGTGACCCAGAGCCGGGATCGAACCTGGGACCTCGGCACCGTGAGGCAGCAGTTATAACCACTGCGCCACCATGCTGCCCTCACACATGTCAATTATGACTTGAATATCTTGATTAATACCCAGCCAGTACACCGTCTCCCTGGCTCGTCTTTTACATTTTTCTATGCCAAAGTGCCCTTCATGAATCTTTTTCAGAATCATTGATCGTAATGATTTTGGAATTACCTTTCTATTTTGCATTAGCAATAACCCATTAGCTGCACTTGAAAATGAAATGAATAGCTCTGTTCTTATATTATAGTAGTTAGAGCAGGATCCTTTCGGCCATCCCTCTGTGAGATATTTTATTATCTTCTGTAAAATTTCATCTTTCATGATTTCATCTCTTATTTGTTTTGACTTCTCACCTGAGACTGGAAGGGATTCCGTTACAAAATTCATTTGTGCTTGTAAATCCTCATCCAAATGTTGCTGTTCTTTCATGTCTGTAGCACGAGATAATGCATCTGCTACGATGAGATGTTTACCTGGCCTGTATATCAGATCAAAATCATGGGCTGGATTCTCCGTCTCTGGGACTGTGTCAGCCAAAAGCCCTGAATCCAACCTCCACTCTGGCAACTGCGCCTGACCCAAACGTAGGTCTAGAAAGTGCGGAGCGTGGTCCGAAATCACTATTCCCCCCCCCCCCCCCCCCCAATAATCAGTTGGTGAGAATCCGAGTCTGGAATTGCCCCGAATAGCCTCTTCGTGAATCCAGCATCATCCCAATTGGGCACATACACATTCACCAACACCACCGGAGTCCCCACTAGCATCCCACTCACTATCACAACCACCCCCCCCCCGGGGTCCTGCATTTCCTGGCCCACGTAAACCCTGTTTTCTTGCTCAACAATATGGCAACACCCCTCGACTTCAAGTCAAACCCAGAGTGGAATGCTTGTCCCCTGCCCCTTCCTCAACTTCATCTGATCTTTCACCTGGAGATGGGTCTCCTGCAAGAAAATTACCTCTGCTCTCAAACTCTTCAAATACGTGAACACCTGGAACCGTTTAACTGGCCCACATGTCACGATTCTCACTGGAGGCTTCCACCTCTTCTTCCCCCTAAAATCTGCCATCATCACCCTTAGGCTCCGCCCCCCCATCCCCACTTTGAATCAGATCCACCCAAGGTGGCCCCCATCCCGTCCATGACCAAACTTAACCTCCATAACTACCACGTTGCCTCCCCCTCCCCTTCATTCCTGCCCCCAACACGCCCTCCCTGCCCCACACTGGCTAGCCATTGCAGCCCCCTCCCACTTCACTTCCGTTCACTAGCATTCTTTGCTCGTATGGCGACTCCCATCTGAAGGCCCCCCTAAGAAACCACCATCCCCCCTCCCTACCCATCTGACCTGCACCCCTCCTGCCCACTCCTTCTCTCCAAACCTCATCCCCGGCCCTTCCCCATACCCCACACCCAACCCAAAACGAAACCCAACATCCCAACCTGGCCCCACTACAGAGCATTTTCAAACTGTGCCACCTTGACCCACATCCACTTTCAAGGAGGCAATTCCCTCTGGGACATGCCCATCCCAAACTTGCAGCGATTTCACGCTAGGGTAAAGCCTTGGACAGAAAGCCTGTGCTTTCCCCAGGTGAAGCCTGTAAGTGGCCAATTAATGGCTACTTAAGGGCCGTTTCACACCCAGCCTCACCTTTGTGGTTGCCAGGCAGATTTAAGGTCTGTGGGAGAAACCCGATAATAAAGAAAGTTAGATTTTGAACGGGAATATGAGGATGAGCCTACATCAGAAACCCCATTGTGACTGGGATGCTCTCCCCTCAAGGCCCAGTAACCTTCGGACCTCCCACCTCCCAGCCTAACCCCAAAACTTTGGTCACCCCCTTGTCGACCCCCAGGCCTTTCATACCCTCCCCATCCTGGGACCCCTTATACTTACCTGGGTCTCTGGTTCCCAGGACTTTGTCTCAGGCAGTTCCATGCAGTTCCTCTTCCAGCCAATGCAGTGCTGTTGCTGGTGAGACGTCCTCCTAAGTGAGAGGCGGAAGTCTTGCCTAATATTAATCAATGCTCATTAGAGCGTAAATTGGAGCAGGAGAGGCAGAATTGGCGGGGATACCATCCTAAAAATTCAGGTGAATGATTTCCTGACGTACTGATTCAATTATGACGTCAAGAGCAAATTTGTTGTTGTTTATGGTCTGCCCTTTCCAACTCTGACCTGTTAGTCAACATGGCCCTAACCTTTTAATTGCTAATTGCCCTAATCTTTAACTTACATTGTAAAGTTCTAATTCCCAAACAAAAGGTTATATTCCTAAAACTAAAAGTTAGATTCTAAAACATAGGAATCATGATCCATATTGTCGCAACAACTTGAACACAATTTTGAGAAACTTATAATGAAGATGTGTGTCAGTCATTAAATCTACCATCTGTCATTGCCCCCGCCTCACTTGTGGCTACATATTCTAATGTCCAGATTACAAGGAGGCTTCTCGAGGCTCACTCACATAAGTGACACTTGTTGAATTTGTCTTAAAAATAGAACACATTTTGATGTTTGTGACTTTGAAGAATAAACATAAGCCCTTAATTTTCAATGATTTTTCAGCCTGCCTGACTTTTGCAATCATTAATCTCACTCCAAGTATTTCTCTTGTACTGGCAGCCTTCGTACAAGTAAGTAATGAACTGCCGCCATTGGTAATTAATGTTAAAATGATTTGAATTGGATATTTGTCCTGAAGCAGTTACAGGTTTGTACTTTTTATCAATTGATTATTATCATTTATTTAAATATTTCAGCCTATACTCTTTTATAAAAGTGAACGATCTTAAAAGTGAATGCTAATATTTAAGAGAAAAAGAAAAAGCAAGTGGTTGGATGTATTTATGGAGCTGCGTTAAGTCAGAACACTGGCTGCTGTCATTTCAATATGAGTATGAGGAACAGCCATGAAATGGCTCCAGCATAACAGGGTTGCTAAAGGATGTAGAAAATTGCATCATTCCTTTTGAGAATGTTCTTAGATGTAACTTTTTAAAATATAAATTTAGAGTATCCAATTCTTTGTTTTCCCAATTAAGGGGCAATTTAGCATAGCCAGTCCACCTACCCTGCACATCTATTGGGTTGTGGGAGTGAGACCCACGCAGACATGGGGAGAATGCGCAAACTCCACACGGACGGTGACCCGGAGTCGGGATTGAACCCGAGTCCTCAGCGCCATGAGGCAGCAATGCTAACCACTGCCCCACCGTGCCGGTGTAACAATAGTGAAAGCAAACAGGTAGAAGGAAGACCCCACTTCTAATGGCAGAGGCTTTCAGATTTTCAACCTCAAGGTGTGAAAAATGCATACTTTACTGTATAGATAAACCTTTATGATAAATTTTCTACAAACGCTAGACTTGCTTAAAGGTGTAACCCATATAAAAATAATACATTCAAGGGGGAAAATAAATTAAGTTCCGTTTTCAGTTGCGAGTGTCATGATTTGCAAGCTGCCTGTGCCCGTTCTGGTTGAGGCAGCCAGAGTTCAAACTTTGTGTTGCCTCCTCATTTCTATGGTTCCTGCATGTGATCATTGCTGCTGGCTGGCTGCATTCACACAGGGCGCCCCGCAGCACGGGAGGTTAGCATGAGCTCCAGATAGCCTCCAGCTCAGAAAGGCAGACTTTCCCTCTTAAAGGGAGGCTGCACTGAATCCAAAGAGGCTGATGCTCACTGTCATTGCTGCAAATAGAGAATAGAAAAGGAATAGGAGGGCAGAGAGAAGTCACGGTATATCACTGATGCGGTGCTGGAGGCCTTACAGTCATGGAGATGAACAGGAGGACCGAGACCATTATGTTTCTGCAGGAGCCAGAAGGTCCACACTCTGAAAGAATGGGAGCAGGTGGTCAGGGAGGTCAGCTCCCAGAGTCTTGCCCCGAGGAACTGGCAGCAGTGCTGGAAGAGGTTGAAGAAACTCATGCAGGTGGTCAAGGTCAGTGGATGCATCTTCACATAGCCCCTATTACCTGGAGAGGCACTGGCATAGTCACTGGACTTGTAATCCAGAGACCCAGGGTAATGCTCTGGGACCTGGGTTTGAACCTGACCACGGCAGATGGTACAATCTCAATTCAATAAAAAATCAGAAATTAAATATCTAATGAAACATTGACGATTGTTGTAAAAACTCATCTGGTTCATTAAATGTTTCATTGCTGCATTTTTTGCATTTCTTATGCATTTTACTGCATTTGTGAGGCCACAGCTGGAGTATTGTGTGCAGTTTTGGTGTCCTTATTTGAGGAAGGATGTTCTTGTTATGGAAGGAGTGCAGCGAAGGTTTACCAGGCTGATTCCTGGGATGGTGGGACTGTCATATGAGGAAAGACTAAATCGGTCAGGATTACATTCATTGGAGTTTAGAAGAGTGAGAGGGGATCTCATAGAAACTTTTAAAATTCTAATAGGATTATAAAGCGTACATTCAGAAGGAATGTTCCTAATGGTGGGGGAGTCCAGAATTAGGGGTCATAGTTTGAGGATAAGGGGTAAAACATTTAGAACTGAGGTGAGGGGTGGCACGGTAGCACAGTGGATACCACTGTTGCATCACAGCGCCAGGGACCCGGGTTCGATTCCCGGCTTGGATCACTGTCTATCCGAAGTTTACACGTTCTCCCCATGTCTGCGTGGACTTCCTTCGGGTGCTCCAGTTTCCTCCCACAAGTCCCGAAAGACGTGCTTGTTAGGTGAATTGAACATTCTGAATTTTCCTTCCGTGTACCCAAATAGACGGAGTGTGGCGACTAGGGGATTTTCACAGTAACTTCATTGCAGTGTTAATGTAAGCCTACTTGTGACAACAATAAAGATTATATTGTAGGAGAAATTTCTTCACCCAGAGAGTGGTGAATCTGCAGAATTCACTCGCACAAAAAGTAGTTGAGACCAGGGGCTGTATTCTCCGCGCCGAAATCGCGCTCGGCGCGGGGGCAGAGAATGGGCGTCGACGCTGAAATCTGGCGCGAACCCGCTCCTGTGATTCTCCGGTCCCCGGAGCATCGCCACCAATCACTCGCGCGCGGTCGATGCGGCGCCAGTCGGGGTCCATTGAAAGAGGCCCCCGCGGTGATTCTCCGCCGATAACTGGCCGAGTTCCCGCTGCCGTTGTTCTAATATGGTTCCACCCAGCGAGTACTCAAAGTGGCGGCTGCGGGCTGAGTCCGCGGCCGCCCAGGTGGGGTACGGAGGGGATCCTTCACCGGGGGGCGGGGCCTCCAGGACAGCCAGGTTCACGATCGGGGGCCACCGATCGGCGGGCACATGCTATCTGGGGGGGGGGGGCGGCTATATTGTGGGGGCTGGTCCACTGTGTGGGTCCGCCATGTTGCGTAGGGCCGCCGCCACAGGCGCCGGAAGTGCAGGGCCCCGGATCGGCAGCCGGAGCTACGTGGAGCATTCTGGCGCCCTGCTGGCCCTCTTCAGGTAGGTGGAAAGCTGGGCTATGGGGCTCCGGTGTTTACGCTGGCGTCATCACTTAGCCCCCGTTTCAGAGAATCCTGGCCTGGATGTGCAAACTTGCCTGAATAACTGCAGCTCCAACAACATTGAAGAAGCTCAACACCATCCAAGACATACCAGCACACTTTATTGGCATCCCTTCCACAAGCATTCAGTCCCTCCACCACCGACAAAGAGTGTACCATCACTGCAGGAACTCAGCAAGGTAGTTTAGGTAGCACCTTGCACAGTATGACTATTGCCATCTACAAGGACAAGGGCAGCAGATACTTGGTAACACCATGGAGCTTCCCATCCAAGTCACTCACCATCCTGACTTGGCATGCATTGCCGTTCCTTCATTGTCACTTGGTCAAAACCCTGGAACCCCTTCCTTAACAGCACTGTGGGTGTACCTACACGACATGGACTGTATCAGTTCAAGAAGGCAGCTCACCACCACCTTCTCAAGGGCAATTAAGGATGGGCGATAAGTGCCAGAGATGCCCACATCCTCTAAATACATTTTAAAATATACAGGTTAACCTCTCATGCTGCTCAATGCACAACATTACCATCACTCACCCAGCAATGGCCACTAGTTGTCAGGATTCAGGCCTAAAATTCAAATAGTTCACCTCATCCTCAATAACCCTCCAATGCTTCCAGTCTCACACCCACCTTTCACTGTCAGCTATGGCAGGCACCCCACCTGCAATTGGTGCAACATAATCTCATGCCAGAAAGGTGGCACAAAATACAGGGGAGCAATGGAGAGCTAGCGATGCATTCACTGAGCATGCCTTCATCCCCAGAACACAACGGAGAAAATGGTTCTCTGCATCATGGGGAAGGCTGTAATAGAGCCTGAAGCATCCAATATCACTGACAGTCTGTTATTGCCTTATGCCCCTTCTCAATGCCCACCGCATCCTCATCTTGTAATCTTGCCTGAATTACAAGCTGCAAATGGTGTGACCATGTACTTTTTGCCTTTCACCCCAACCGCCTCCTTCACTCTCATCCTCCCTTCTGTTTTTCTGGTTTTGGATGCCCAAGAACTGCTGCCTGGCCAGTGAGAGCATCCCCAGGAGCAAAGGAGAAAGCTACATCAGTCCTCTGAGGAAGAAGCACCATTTCTTGATCTGACATTTGCTGCAGCACTGGGCGAACCTTAGAGGCTAGAATAGAGTTCCCTCACCTGGTGCACGCATGGCAGGCAGTGCTAGTGCCCTGCACAACATGGGGCATCACGTTACCATGCTGGTCGCGGTCGGCGCCACTTTAGGCCTTTAGGGCTTCTATAGCACTGGCACCAGCAATGGTACAGAGCCCAATTTCACAGCCTTAATTTACTAAACCTGATGATAAAATATTGGCCACCATCTTGTGATCAGTGGAAAAGTGAAGGTATTCGCTGCTGTGTGAAAAACCTGGGCCCTGTTTATAGGTTGCAGTTGGAACTTGTTCTTCCAGCTACAGCATGGGTCCAACAAAAACAGCGACTTGAGGGGTCTCGTGGCATGACATATTTTGACAAAGGACATGCCCCCTTTTATGTTATAAAGCTACACCCCTTGAGGTTTGGCTTGACTTTTAAAAATTAATTTACAGGATGTGGGCGTCGCTGGTTAGGCCACCATTTATTGCCCATCCGTAGTTGCCCTTCAGATGGTGGTGGTGAGTTGCCTTCTCGAACCGCTGCAGCCCTTGAGGTGTAGATACACCCACTGTGCTGTTAGGGAGGGAGTTCCAAGATTTTGCCCCAGCGACAGTGAAGAACGGCGTTATATTTCCAAGTCAGGGTGGTGAGTGACTTGGAGGGGAACCTCCAGGTGGTGGGGTTCCCAGGTATCTGCTGCTCTTGTCCTTCTATATAGTGGTGGTCGTGGGTTTGGAAGGTGCTGCCTAAGGAACCTTGGTGAGCTAATGCAGTGCATCATGGCTGTCAGTGTTCGTCGGTGGAGCGAGTGAATGTTTGTAAAAGGAGATGCTTTGTCCTGGATGGTGTCGAGCTTCTTGAGTGTTGTTGGAACTGCACTCATCCAGGCAAGTGGAGCCTAATGACAGGAACATGGTTTTTAATATTCTTCTGTTAAATTTAGTTCAGTTTAGTTTTCGTTGCAGGTCCACACTAGCTCTGCTCCCCAACCCCAATACCGACACCCACCCGCCAACATACCACTGCTCTCCCGACGCTGGCTCATCCATCTACTCTGAAACCCAGCCTCTTTATTTTTTTAATTTTTTATATATTTTATTGAAAATTTTTGGTCAACCAACACAGTACATTGTGCATCGTTTACACAATATTATAACAACACAAATAACAATGACCTATTTTATAAACAGAAAATGAATAAATAATAAATAACAAAAATGAAAACTAACCCTAATTGGCAACTGCCTTATCACAAGTAACACTCTCCAAAAATATGATTTAACAGTCCAATATATAATTATCTGTAGCAACGACCTATACATATTATACAGTATATATTAACAACCCTGAGAGTCCTTCTGGTTCCTCCCCCCCCCCCCCCACCCCCGATCCTGGGCTGCTGCTGCTGCCTTCTTTTTTCCATTCCATCTATCTTTCTGCGAGGTATTCGACGAACGGTTGCCACCGCCTGGTGAACCCTTGAGCCGACCCCCTTAGGACGAACTTAATCCGCTCTAGCTTTATAAACCCTGCCATGTCATTTATCCAGGTCTCCACCCCCGGGGGCTTGGCTTCTTTCCACATTAGCAATATCCTACGCCGGGCTACTAGGGACGCAAAGGCCAAAACATCGGCCTCTCTCGCCTCCTGCACTCCCGGCTCTTGTGCAACCCCAAATATAGCCAACCCCCAGCTTGGTTCGACCCGGACCCCCACTACTTTTGAAAGCACCTTTGTCACCCCCATCCAAAACCCCTGTAGTGCCGGGCATGACCAAAACATATGGGTATGATTCGCTGGGCTTCTCGAGCACCTCGCACACCTATCCTCCACCCCAAAAAATTTACTGAGCCGTGCTCCAGTCATATGCGCCCTGTGTAATACCTTAAACTGAATCAGGCTTAGCCTGGCACACGAGGACGACGAGTTTACCCTGCTTAGGGCATCTGCCCACAGCCCCTCCTCGATCTCCTCCCCCAGCTCTTCTTCCCATGTCCCTTTTAGTTCATCTACCATAGTCTCCCCTTCGTCCCTCATTTCCCTATATATATCTGACACCTTACCATCCCCCACCCATGTCTTTGAGATCACTCTGTCCTGCACCTCTTGTGTCGGGAGCTGCGGGAATTCCCTCACCTGTTGCCTCGCAAAAGCCCTCAGTTGCATATACCTGAATGCATTCCCTTGGGGCAACCCATATTTCTCGGTCAGCGCTCCCAGACTCGCGAACTTCCCATCCACAAACAGATCTTTCAGTTGCGTTATTCCTGCTCTTTGCCACATTCCATATCCCCCATCCATTCCCCCCGGGGCAAACCTATGGTTGTTTCTTATCGGGGACCCCCCCAAGGCTCCAGTCTTTCCCCTATGCCGTCTCCACTGTCCCCAAATCTTCAGTGTAGCCACCACCACCGGGCTTGTGGTGTAGTTCCACGGTGAGAACGGCAATGGGGCTGTCACCATAGCCTGTAGGCTAGTCCCCCGACAGGACGCCCTCTCTAATCTCTTCCACGCCGCTCCCTCCTCCTCTCCCATCCACTTACTCACCATTGAAATATTAGCGGCCCAATAATACTCACTTAGGCTCGGTAGTGCCAGCCACCCCCCTATCCCTGCTACGCTGTAAGAATCCCTTCCTCACTCTCGGGGTCTTCCCGGCCCACACAAAACCCATGATGCTCTTTTCGATCCTTTTAAAAAAAGCCTTCGTGATCACCACCGGGAGGCACTGAAACACAAAGAGGAATCTCGGGAGGACCACCATCTTAACCGCCTGCACCCTCCCTGCCAGTGACAGGGATACCATATCCCATCTCTTGAAATCCTCCTCCATTTGTTCCACCAACCGCGTTAAATTTAACCTATGCAATGTGCCCCAATTCTTGGCTATCTGGATCCCCAGGTAACGAAAGTCCCTTGTTACCTTCCTCAACGGTAGGTCCTCTATTTCTCTACTCTGCTCCCCTGGATGCACCACAAACAACTCACTTTTCCCCATGTTCAATTTATACCCTGAAAAATCCCCAAACTCCCCAAGTATCCGCATTATTTCTGGCATCCCCTCCGCCGGGTCTGCCACATATAGTAACAAATCGTCCACATACAAAGATACCCGGTGTTCTTCTCCTCCTCTAAGTACTCCCCTCCACTTCTTGGAACCCCTCAACGCTATCGCCAGGGGCTCAATCGCCAGTGCAAATAATAAAGGGGACAGAGGGCATCCCTGCCTTGTCCCTCTATGGAGCCGAAAATATGCAGATCCCCGTCCATTCGTGACCACGCTCGCCACTGGGGCCCTATACAATAGCTGCACCCATCTAACATACCCCTCTCCAAAACCAAATCTCCTCAACACCTCCCACAAATAATCCCACTCCACTCTATCAAATGCTTTCTCGGCATCCATCGCCACTACTATCTCCGCTTCCCCCTCTGGTGGGGGCATCATCATTACCCCTAACAGCCTCCGTATATTCGTGTTCAGCTGTCTCCCCTTCACAAACCCAGTTTGGTCCTCGTGGACCACCCCCAGGACACATTCCTCTATTCTCATTGCCATTACCTTGGCCAGGATCTTGGCATCTACATTTAGGAGGGAAATAGGTCTATAGGACCCGCATTGTAGCGGGTCCTTTTCCTTCTTTAAGAGAAGCGATATCGTTGCTTCAGACATAGTCGGGGGCAGTTGTCCCCTTTCCTTTGCCTCATTAAAGGTCCTCGTCAATACCGGGGCGAGCAAGTCCACATATTTTCTATAGAATTCGACTGGGAATCCATCCGGACCCGGGGCCTTTCCCGCCTGCATGCTCCTAATTCCTTTCACCACTTCTTCTACCTCGATCTGTGCTCCCAGTCCCACCCTTTCCTGCTCTTCCACCTTGGGAAATTCCAGCCGATCCAAAAAGCCCATCATTCTCTCCCTCCCATCCGGGGGTTGAGCTTCATATAATTTTTTATAAAATGTCTTGAACACTCCATTCACTCTCTCCGCTCCCCCCTCCATCTCTCCTTCCTCAGCCCTCACTCCCCCTATTTCCCTCACTGCTCCCCTTTTCCTCAATTGGTGTGCCAGCAACCTGCTCGCCTTCTCCCCATATTCGTACTGTACACCCTGTGCCTTCCTCCATTGTGCCTCTGCAGTGCCTGTAGTCAGCAAGTCAAATTCTACATGTAGCCTTTGCATTTCCCTGTACAGTCCCTCCTCCGGTGCTTCCGCATATTGTCTGTCCACCCTCAAAAGTTCTTGCAGCAACCGCTCCCGTTCCTTACTCTCCTGCTTCCCTTTATGTGCCCTTATTGATATCAGCTCCCCTCTAACCACCGCCTTCAGCACCTCCTAGACCACTCCCACTTGGACCTCCCCATTATCATTGAGTTCCAAGTGCTTTTCAATGCACCCCCTCACCCTTAGACACACCCCCTCATCTGCCATTAGTCCCATGTCCATTCTCCAGGGTGGGCGCCCTCCTGTTTCCTCCCCTATCTCCAAGTCCACCCAGTGTGGAGCGTGATCCGAAATGGCTATAGCCGTATACTCCGTTCCCCTCACCTTCGGGATCAACGCCCTTCCCAGCACAAAAAAGTCTATTCGCGAGTAGACTTTATGGACATAGGAGAAAAACGAGAACTCCTTACTCCTAGGTCTGCTAAATCTCCACGGGTCTACACCTCCCATCTGCTCCATAAAATCTTTAAGTACCTTGGCTGCTGCCGACCTCCTTCCAGTCCTGGACTTCGACCTATCCAGCCCTGGTTCCAACACCGTATTAAAATCTCCCCCCATTATCAGCTTTCCCATCTCTAGGTCCGGAATGCGTCCTAGCATCCGCCTCATAAAATTGGCATCATCCCAGTTCGGGGCATATACGTTTACCAAAACCACCGTCTCCCCCTGTAGTTTGCCACTCACCATCACGTATCTGCCCCCGTTATCCGCCACTATAGTCTTTGCCTCGAACATTACCCGCTTCCCCACTAATCTAGCCACCCCCCTGTTTTTCGCATCTAGCCCCGAATGGAACACCTGCCCCACCCATCCTTTGCGTAGCCTAACCTGGTCTATCAGTTTCAGGTGCGTTTCCTGTAACATAACCACATCTGCCTTAAGTTTCTTAAGGTGTGCGAGTACCCGTGCCCTCTTTATTGCCCCGTTCAGCCCTCTCACGTTCCACGTGATCAGCCGGGTTGGGGGGCTTCCTACCCCCCCCCCTTGTCGATTAGCCATCCCCTTTTTCCAGCTCCTCACCCGGTTCCCACGCAGCTGTATCTCCCCCAGGCGGTGCCCCCCCGCCCATCCCCTCCCATACCAGCTCCCCCCTCTCCCCAGCAGCAGCAACCCAGTAATTCCCCCCTCCCACCCCCCCCCCCCCCCGCTAGATCCCCCGCTAGCGTAATTACTCCCCCCATGTTGCTCCCAGAAGTCAGCAAACTCTGGCCGACCTCGGCTTCCCCCCGTGACCTCGGCTCGCACCGTGCGACGCCCCCTCCTTCCTGCTTCTCTATTCCCGCCATGATTATCATAGCGCGGGAACCAAGCCCGCGCTTCTCCCTTGGCCCCGCCCCCAATGGCCAACGCCCCATCTCCTCCACCTCCCCTCCTCCCCCATCACCACCTGTGGAAGAGAGAAAAGTTACCACATCGCAGGATTAGTACATAAAACTCCTCTTTTCCCCCCTTTTTAACCCCCCTCTTCGCCCCCCACATTCGCCCCACCACTTTGTTCAAACGTTCTTTTTAATAACCCCATCATTCCAGTTTTTCTTCCACAATAAAAGTCCACGCTTCATCCGCCGTCTCAAAGTAGTGGTGCCTTCCTCGATATGTGACCCACAGTCTTGCCGGTTGCAGCATTCCAAATTTTATCTTCTTTTTATGAAGCACCGCCTTGGCCCGATTAAAGCTCGCCCTCCTTCTCGCCACCTCCGCACTCCAGTCTTGATAAACGCGGATCACCGCGTTCTCCCATTTACTGCTCCGAGTTTTCTTTGCCCATCTAAGGACCATTTCTCTATCCTTAAAACGGAGGAATCTCACCACTATGGCTCTGGGAATTTCTCCTGCTCTCGGTCCTCGCGCCATCACTTGGTATGCTCCCTCCACCTCCAACGGACCCGCCGGGGCCTCCACTCCCATTAACGAGTGCAGCATCGTGCTCACATATGCCCCGACGTCCGCTCCCTCCGCACCTTCAGGAAGACCAAGAATCCTCAGGTTGTTCCTCCTTGCATTGTTCTCCAGTGCCTCCAACCTTTCCACACATCGTTTCTGATGTGCCTCCTGCGTCTCCGTCTTCACCACCAGGCCCTGTATGTCGTCCTCATTCTCTGCTGCCTTTGCCTTCACGACCCGAAGCTCCCGCTCCTGGGTCTTTTGTTCCTCCTTTAGCCCTTCGATCGCCTGTAGTATCGGGGCCAACAGCTCTTTCTTCATTTCCTTTTTGAGCTCTTCCACACAGCATTTCAAGAACTCTTGTTGTTCAGGGCCCCATGTTAAACTGCCACCTTCCGACGCCATCTTGGTTTTTGCTTGCCTTCCTTGCTGCTGTTCTAAAGGATCCACTGCAATCCGGCCACTTTCTCCTCCTTTTTTCATCCGAATCCAGGGGGATTCCCTTCTGGTTTACCGCACAGTGTTTTTAGCCGTCAAAATTGCCGTTGGGGCTCCTATCAAGAGCCCAAAAGTCCGTTTCACCGGGAGCTGCCGAAACGTGCGACTCAGCTGGTCATCGCCGCACCCGGAAGTCCACCCAGCCTCTTTATTAAGTGCAGTTTTCAAAAACAGTCGGACTGAGAAGCTGGTGTGGACAGGTGTAGGGGTGGGGATGGTTGGTAACCTAGCTGGAGTGCCAGGCAGGTAGTGGGGCTCGGGGATGCTGAGATGCGGGTGGGGGCAGCCGGGCACATGCGATCACTCGCGCGCCAATCACTCGAGACAGAGGGCGCGATTCTCCGCTCCCGCGCCGGTTTGGAGAATCGCGCCCTCTGTCTCTCACATGATAATTAAATACTGACTCCATCTCAAGGCAATCAAAGATTATTTTAATTTTCTGAATTTGTTTTTGAAGGAGTGCCGATGGAGGAGCGCCGAGGATGCTGGAGGAGCGGGAGCGTGTTCACCTTCCTGTTGATTTAAAGGGATGTGCAGGCTCTACAGTTGATCGGAACAGCCTTTGATAAATCACCGTAAAAAGTGGTGTAGGTTCTGGACAATCAGCCAGCTATTTAGCCCTGTGCTAAACCAGTTTATACCAGTGAGTGAGATTAGCAGTAGGTGAGTGTAGTTAGATGTTATTGATCAATTCTGTATTCTAAAAGGATTGAGTGTTGAAACCCATAATAGTAGTGTAAATAAAATCATAGCTTTGTTTAAGTAAAAGCTATTTTGTGGTCTTTGTGGAACACCACGCCAACCATCCTAAATAAGCAACACAAAGAACACCACATAGGTGTCACTAGGAAGGTTAGAATGTTTTGCCTGTCCCTAGTTGCCCTGTCACAGTGATGGCCTGTTGTGGTTTGATACAACTGGGTGATTTGCGAGGCCATTTCAACAGGCAGTTAAGGGTTAATCACGTTGGCTTATATTCTGTTTCTTTCCCTCAAGGTCATTGTTAAACCAGTTAAATTTTAACCTTAATCCGACAGCTTCACAGTCGCTTACACTGACGCCAGCTTTGCACCCCTTGATAGTGCAAGAGTAGCACCAAGGAGTAGCACCTGATCTACTGGCTATTAGCTTTTCATTGCTGTCTTCATATTTATTAAACTCTGCAGATCGGGGGGATTGCAATATTAAGGCAAGCTTGATCAGGTCCAAATGGGCTGCAAGGTAGCACAGTGGTTAGCACTTTTGCTTCACAGCTCCAGGGACCCGGGTTCGATTCCCGGCTTGGGTCACTGTCTGTGCGGAGTCTGCACGTTCCCCCCGTGCCTGCGTGGGTTTCCTCCCACAAGTCCCTAAAGAGTTGCTTGTGAGGTGAATTAGACATTCTGAATTCTCCCTCTGTGTCCCTGAACAGGCGCCGGAGTGTGGCGACTAGGGGATTTTCACAGTAACTTCATCGCAGTGTTAATGTAAGCCTACTTGTGACAATAACGACTATTATTATTATTATTTGCTTGAGAGATGGCCAGACAGTATGGAACTTGAGTCTGTCCCTTTAAACCAGCTTGAAAGTGCCTTTGCTTTGTTTAGAATATTACAGCTCCCCCAGGAGTTAGAGGACACAAACATCGGCCATAGCAGTGGTGTTGTGCCTGCCACCTACACGTCCCTGTGCGACCGTGACGGCAAAGGCACTGGCAATTGATGTACTTCTTCTCTCATATAATGATTCATCATTAATGTTCAGAAGGTACTTATGCCTTTTAAACCACCTGGCTTCACCTGCAAGCACTCTGGGCGCGATTCTCTGCTCCCGTGACTAAGTGCCCACGCCGTCGTCAACGGCCCGAATCGGCCCCGATCTCAACCAATTCAGGGCCCGAAAATGGGCTAGGATCGGGGCCGCGAGAAACTCGGGGGCGTGTCGCTAAAGCAGCGCCGTCAGCGCGCGCCGGGCATTGGCGCCGCACAAAAGCGGCGCCGCGTCATCCGCTGCCTAATTGGTGTCACCCGCACATGCGCGGATTGGCCGGCGCCAGCCGGCGCCAACCTGCGCATGCTTGGTTGCCGTCCTCCCCGAGGCCGCCCCGCAAGAAGATGTCGGATGGATCTTGCGGGGCGCAGAGGAAAGGAGGTCATCCTTCAGAGAGGCCGGCCCGCCGATCGGTGGGCACCGATTGCGGGCCAGACCCCTTTTGAGTGCAACCCCGGTGAAAGAACCCCCCTCGCCCCCCTACAGGCCGGCACCCCCCAGCGTTCCCGCGCTTTTCCCGCCGGCAGCGACCAGGTGTGGATGACACCGGCCGGGCCGGAGAATAGCGGGTGTGGTGGAGAATCGCCATTTTGGGTGTCCCGGGCGATTCTCCGGCCTGCACCGCGCAGAACCCGACAGGGCCGTTCTCGACGCTTGGGTGCATCGCGGGAGGGCGTCGGACCGGCGTCGCGGGGAAAAATGGCGCGCCAGGCGATTCTCCAAACCGGCGCGGGAGCGGAGAATCGCGCCCTCTGTCTCTCACATGATAATTAAATACTGACACACTTCACTCCATCTCAAGGCAATCAAAGATTATTTTAATTTTCTGAATTTGTTTTTGAAGGAGGAAGACTGTCTGAAACACCAGAGAGAGAGGGGTCACAGGTGCCAAGAGCAGCAGCAGGTCATCACACACCCAGGAAGAGGTTGAGTTTGGCTTCCTGTGAAGATACATAAGAAAGAAAGAAGAGACAGAGACTTGAGGCAACAGCAGGTGTTTGCTGTGGATTTGTTGCAGCAATCTGCTTATTTTCAATTCCAATTTATTGAATCACACATAACCTGTCAATCCTTATGTTACTCCTATTGGGATTAACTGTAGACTTCAACAGCCCATCCCCTTAAATGTAATGTTGCACACCTTGAAGACACAAAGGAAGAAGAGTATCTTCTAGGCCTTCCAGTATTGCGAGCTGTGGTGAATGCATTATACCAATAATCCACCATTGTATCAGTATCATGCTTTGCCTTTGTATTTGCATCTATGCTATGCTGTTGCCCTTGTGTGATCCTCCTATGGGCCATTGTATGGCGAACATGTTGTGACACGTATGGGCTCTGCCCATGGCTCCTCCCCTTGAGGGGGGGGTATAAAGAGCAGTTGACCTGTAGGCAGTTCACAGTATTGTTTCAGTCGCAGGCAGGCACTGTTCTAAGTTGATTAAAGCCACGGTTTACTTTTACTCTAGTCTCGAGTGAATTGATGGTCGCATCAATTTAATCAACTTAAACGCAACTATGGAATCGGCCCTCAAACCAGACCGACTGGAACTCGATCCGCAGGCCGCGGAGGTGAAATAAATTTTTTCGCACTGGCTTTGATGCTTCAAGGCTTATCTCGCAGCCTCCTCCACGCCTTCCGTCACCGACGAACAGAAGTTGAGCCTCCTCCACGCACGGGTGAGCCATCGAATCTCTGTTCAACTTGAGGAAGCCTCCACCTACGCAGACGCCCTCGCGATGCTCGAACGCCTCTATGTACGGCCTGTGAACGAGGTCTACGCGCAACACATCCTCACCACTCGCCGCCAGTATCCCGGGGAGTCACTAGATGACTACCTACGCGACCTCAAAGGCCTCGCACGCAACTGTAATTACCAGGCCATTACGGCCACTCAGCATATGGAACTCGCCATCCAAGACGTCTACGTGGCGGGAGTCCGGTCTAATTACGTGAGACAGCGCCTACTCGAAAAGGGGGCCCTGGACCTGGATGAGACGGTAAAGTTAGCCTCCTCTCTGGAAGTGGCGTTCCAGAGACTTACTGCGTTCCCGGCTGACCACGCTACCCCCTCGTGGACCCTCGACCACAGACTACCCAAGGCTTGTGCCGCATGGCTGCCCACCCATCATGGGGGGACTACCCTGCTATTTCTGCGGCCAGTGCAACACCCCCGGCAGCACTGCCCGGTCCGCAACGCAAACTGCAGCAGCTGCGGGAGAAAAGGACATTTCGCTAAAATCTGCCCGGCCAGGTCTAAGAACTCTAACCCACAGGTCCGATCCTCAGACTCACAAGCCCGCAGACCCCGCAGCGTGGCAGCGTGCCTGTGACTCCGCCCCCTCATCAGCCTCGTGCTATCAGTGGGAGCAGCCATCTTCCGGTCCTCACAGCACGTGCGACTCACGGGGGCCGCCATCTTGGACGCCATCTTCCTCGCCGCCTGCCACGCTCGACCAATGGGGGCCGCCATCTTGGCCGCCATCTGCTACGCTGCTCGACGCGTACGATCAACATGGGCAGCCATCGCGGAGCTGCCCCAGCACCTCTGACCACGCTGGCTACCCGCAACTCAGCGCGGTCACCCTGGACCAGTCACGAACCAAGCACCTCCGGAGTTCCATGATGGCCGTCCGGGTAAACGGGTACGAGACACCTTGCCTCTTCGACTCCGGGAGCACAGAGAGCTTCATTCACCTGGGCATGGTAAGACGCTGCTCGCTCCCAATTTTCCCGGCGCACCAAACCATCTCCCTCGCCTCTGAGTCGCACTCGGTGCAAATCCAAGGGTGCACTACCGCAACCCTCGCAATACAGGGCGCTGTGTACGCAAATTTTAAATGATATGTGCTCCCAGACTTCTGCGCTCCTCTCCTATTGGGATTCGATTTCTAATGCAACCTCAGGAGCCTAACCCTGAAGTTTGGGGGGCACCTGCCCCCACTCACCATATGCAGCCTCGCGACCCTAAAAGTCGACCCTCCCTCGCTCTTCGCAAACCTTTTTTTTATTAAATATTTTATTGAAAATTTTTGGTCAACCAACACAGTACATTGTGCATCCTTTACACAATATTATAACAACACAAATAACAATGACCTATTTTATAAACAAAAAATGAATAAATAATAAATAACAAAAATGAAAACTAGCCCTAATTGGCAACTGCCTTGTCACAAGTAACACTCTCCAAAAATATAATTTAACAGTCCAATATATAATTATCTGTAGCAACGACCTATACATACTATACAGTATATATTAACAACCCTGAGAGTCCTTCTGGTTCCTCCTTCCCCCCCCCCCCCCGATCCTGGGCTGCTGCTGCTGCCTTCTTTTTTCCATTCCGTCTATCTTTCTGCAAGGTATTCGACGAACGGTTGCCACCGCCTGGTGAACCCTTGAGCCGACCCCCTTAGGATGAACTTAATCTGCTCTAGCTTTATAAACCCCGCCATGTCATTTATCCAGGTCTCCACCCCCGGGGGCTTGGCTTCTTTCCACATTAGCAATATCCTGCGCCGGGCTACTAGGGACGCAAAGGCCAAAACATCGGCCTCTCTCGCCTCCTGCACTCCCGGCTCTTGTGCAACCCCAAATATAGCCAACCCCCAGCTTGGTTCGACCCGGACTCCTACTACTTTTGAAAGCAACTTTGTCACCCCCATCCAAAACCCCTGTAGTGCCGGGCATGACCAAAACATATGGGTATGATTCGCTGGGCTTCTCGAGCACCTCGCACACCTATCCTCCACCCCAAAAAATTTACTGAGCCGTGCTCCAGTCATATGCGCCCTGTGTAATACCTTAAACTGAATCAGGCTTAGCCTGGCACACGAGGACGACGAGTTTACCCTGCTTAGGGCATCTGCCCACAGCCCCTCCTCGATCTCCTCCCCCAGCTCTTCTTCCCATTTCCCTTTTAGTTCATCAACCATAGTCTCCCCTTCGTCCCTCATTTCCCTATATATATCTGACACCTTACCATCCCCCACCCATGTCTTTGAGATCACACTGTCCTGCACCTCTTGTGTCGGGAGCTGCGGGAATTCCCTCACCTGTTGCCTCGCAAAAGCCCTCAGTTGCATATACCTGAATGCATTCCCTTGGGGCAACCCATATTTCTCGGTCAGCGCTCCCAGACTCGCGAACTTCCCGTCCACAAACAGATCTTTCAGTTGCGTTATTCCTGCTCTTTGCCACATTCCATATCCCCCATCCATTCCCCCGGGGGCAAACCTATGATTGATTCTTATCGGGGACCCCCCCAAGGCTCCAGTCTTTCCCCTATGCCGTCTCCACTGTCCCCAAATCTTCAGTGTAGCCACCACCACCGGGCTTGTGGTGTAGTTCCTCGGTGAGAACGGCAATGGGGCTGTCACCATAGCCTGTAGGCTAGTCCCCCTACAGGACGCCCTCTCTAATCTCTTCCACGCCGCTCCCTCCTCCTCTCCCATCCACTTACTCACCATTGAAATATTAGCGGCCCAATAATACTCACTTAGGCTCGGTAGTGCCAGCCCCCCCCTATCCCTGCTACGCTGTAAGAATCCCTTCCTCACTCTCGGGGTCTTCCCAGCCCACACAAAACCATGATGCTCTTTTCAATACTTTTAAAAAAAGCCTTCGTGATCACCACCGGGAGGCACTGAAACACAAAGAGGAATCTCGGGAGGACCACCATCATAACCGCCTGCACCCTCCCTGCCAGTGCCAGGGATACCATATCCCATCTCTTGAAATCCTCCTCCATCTGTTCCACCAACCGCGTTAAATTTAACCGATGCAATGTGCCCCAATTCTTAGCTATCTGGATCCCCAGGTAACGAAAGTCCCTTGTTACCTTCCTCAACGGTAGGTCCTCTATTTCTCTACTCTGCTCCCCTGGATGCACCACAAACAACTCACTTTTCCCCATGTTCAATTTATACCCTGAAAAATCCCCAAACTCCCCAAGTATCCGCATTATTTCTGGCATCCCCTCCGCCGGGTCTGCCACGTATAGTAGCAAATCGTCCGCATACAAAGATACCCGGTGTTCTTCTCCTCCCCTAAGTACTCCCCTCCACTTCTTGGAACCCCTCAATGCTATCGCCAGGGGCTCAATCGCCAGTGCAAACAATAATGGGGACAGAGGGCATCCCTGCCTTGTCCCTCTATGGAGCCGAAAATATGCAGATCCCCGTCCATTCGTGACCACGCTCGCCACTGGGGCCCTATACAACAGCTGCACCCATCTAACATACCCCTCTCCAAAACCAAATCTCCTCAACACCTCCCACAAATAATCCCACTCCACTCTATCAAATGCTTTCTCGGCATCCATCGCCACTACTATCTCCGTTTCTCCCTCTGGTGGGGCCATCATCATTACCCCTAACAACCTCCGTATATTCGTGTTCAGCTGTCTCCCCTTCACAAACCCAGTTTGGTCCTCGTGGACCACCCCCGGGACACATTCCTCTATTCTCATTGCCATTACCTTGGCCAGGATCTTGGCATCTACATTTAGGAGGGAAATAGGTCTATAGGACCCGCATTGTAGCGGGTCCTTTTCCTTCTTTAAGAGAAGCGATATCGTTGCTTCAGACATAGTCGGGGGCAGTTGTCCCCTTTCCTTTGCCTCATTAAAGGTCCTCGTCAGTACCGGGGCGAGCAAGTCCACATATTTTCTATAGAATTCGACTGGGAATCCATCCGGTCCCGGGGCCTTTCCCGCCTGCATGCTCCTAATTCCTTTCACCACTTCTTCTACCTCGATCTGTGCTCCCAGTCCCACCCTTTCCTGCTCTTCCACCTTGGGAAATTCCAGCCGATCCAAGAAGCCCATCATTCTCTCCCTCCCATCCGGGGGTTGAGCTTCATATAATTTTTTATAAAATGTCTTGAACACTCCATTCACTCTCTCCGCTCCCCGCTCCATCTCTCCTTCCTCATCCCTCACTCCCCCTATTTCCCTCGCTGCTCCCCTTTTCCTCAATTGGTGTGCCAGCAACCTGCTCGCCTTCTCCCCATATTCGTACTGTACACCCTGTGCCTTCCTCCATTGTGCCTCTGCAGTGCCCGTAGTCAGCAAGTCAAATTCTACATGTAGCCTTTGCATTTCCCTGTACAGTCCCTCCTCCGGTGCTTCCGCATATTGTCTGTCCACCCTCAAAAGTTCTTGCAGCAACCGCTCCCGTTCCTTACTCTCCTGCTTCCCTTTATGTGCCCTTATTGATATCAGCTCCCCTCTAACCACCGCCTTCAACGCCTCCCAGACCACTCCCACCTGGACCTCCCCATTATCATTGAGTTCCAAGTACTTTTCAATGCACCCCCTCACCCTTAGACACACCCCCTCATCTGCCATTAGTCCCATGTCCATTCTCCAGGGTGGGCGCCCTCCTGTTTCCTCCCCTATCTCCAAGTCCACCCAGTGTGGAGCGTGATCCGAAATGGCTATAGCCTTTTACTCCGTTCCCCTCACCTTCGGGATCAATGCCCTACCCAGCACAAAAAAGTCTATTCGCGAGTAGACTTTATGGACATAGGAGAAAAACGAGAACTCCTTACTCCTAGGTCTGCTAAATCTCCACGGTTCTACACCTCCCATCTGCTCCATAAAATCTTTAAGTACCTTGGCTGCTGCCGGCCTCCTTTCAGTCCTGGACTTCGACCTATCCAGCCCTGGTTCCAATACCGTATTGAAATCTCCCCCCATTATCAGCTTTCCCATCTCTAGGTCCGGAATGCGTCCTAGCATCCGCCTCATAAAATTGGCATCATCCCAGTTCGGGGCATATACGTTTACCAAAACCACCGTCTCCCCCTGTAGTTTGCCACTCACCATCACGTATCTGCCCCCGTTATCCGCCACTATAGTCTTTGCCTCGAACATTACCCGCTTCCCCACTAATATAGCCACCCCCCTGTTTTTCGTATCTAGCCCCGAATGGAACACCTGCCCCACCCATCCTTTGCGTAGCCTAACCTGGTCTATCAGTTTCAGGTGCGTTTCCTGTAACATAACCACATCTGCCTTAAGTTTCTTAAGGTGTGCGAGTACCCGTGCCCTCTTTATCGGCCCGTTCAGCCCTCTCACGTTCCACGTGATCAGCCGAGTTGGGGGGCTTCCTACCCCCCCCCCTTGTCGATTAGCCATCACCTTTTTCCAGCTCCTCACCCAGTTCCCACGCAGCTGTATCTCCCCCAGGCAGTGCCCCCCCGCCCATCCTCCCCCATACCAGCTCCCCCCTCTCCCCAGCAGCAGCAACCCAGTAATTCCCCCCTCCCACCCCCCCCCCGCTAGATCCCCCGCTAGCATAATTTCTCCCCCCATGTTGCTCCCAGAAGTCAGCAAACTCTGGCCGACCTCGGCTTCCCCCTGTGACCTCGGCTCGCACCGTGCGACGCCCCCTCCTTCCTGCTTCTCTATTCCCGCCATGATTATCATAGCGCGGGAACCAAGCCCGCGCTTCTCCCTTGGCCCCGCCCCCAATGGCCAACGCCCCATCTCCTCCACCTCCCCTCCTCCCCCCATCACCACCTGTGGGAGAGAGAAAAGTTACCACATCGCAGGATTAGTACATAAAACTCCTCTTTCCCCCCTTTTTAACCCCCCTCTTTGCCCCCCACATTCGCCCCACCACTTTGTTCAAACGTTCTTTCTAATAACCCACTCATTCCAGTTTTTCTTCCACAATAAAAGTCCACGCTTCATCCGCCGTCTCAAAGTAGTGGTGCCTCCCTCGATATGTGACCCACAGTCTTGCCGGTTGCAGCATTCCAAATTTTATCTTCTTTTTATGAAGCACCGCCTTGGCCCGATTAAAGCTCGCACTCCTTCTCGCCACCTCCGCACTCCAGTCTTGATAAACGCGGATCACCGCGTTCTCCCATTTACTGCTCCGAGTTTTCTTCGCCCATCTAAGGACCATTTCTCTATCCTTAAAACGGAGGAATCTCACCACTATGGCTCTGGGAATTTCTCCTGCTCTCGGTCCTCGCGCCATCACTCGGTATGCTCCCTCCACCTCCAACGGACCCGCCGGGGCCTGCGCTCCCATTAACGAGTGCAGCATCGTGCTCACATATGCCCCGACGTCCGCTCCCTCCACACCTTCAGGAAGACCAAGAGTCCTCAGGTTGTTCCTCCTTGCGTTGTTTTCCAGTGCCTCCAACCTTTCCACACATCGTTTCTGATGTGCCTCCTGCGTCTCCGTCTTCACCACCAGGCCCTGTATGTCGTCCTCATTCTCGGCTGCCTTTGCCTTCACGACCCGAAGCTCCCGCTCCTGGGTCTTTTGTTCCTCCTTTAGCCCTTCGATCGCCTGTAGTATCGGGGCCAACAGCTCTTTCTTCATTTCCTTTTTGATCTCTTCCACACAGCATTTCAAGAACTCTTGTTGTTCAGGGCCCCATGTTAAACTGCCACCTTCCGACGCCATCTTGGTTTTTGCTTGCCTTCCTTGCCGCTGTTCTAAAGGATCCACTGCAATCCGGCCACTTTCTCCTCCTTTTTCCATCCGTATCCAGGGGGGATTCCCTTCTGGTTTACCACACAGTGTTTTTAGCCGTCAAAACTGCCGTTGGGGCTCCTATCAAGAGCCCAAAAGTCCGTTTCACCGGGAGCTGCCAAAACGTGCGACTCAGCTGGTCATCGCCGCACCCGGAAGTCCACTCTTCGCAAACCTCACTGCCGACTGCAAACCAGTCGCCACCAGAAGCAGGCGGTATAGCATGCAGGACAGGACGTTTATTCGGTCTGAGGTCCTGCGTCTCTTGCGGGAGGGAGTCATCGAGGCCGGCAATAGCCCCTGGAGAGCTCAGGTGGTGGTCGTCAAGACCGGAGAAAAGTTCCGGATGGTTGTGGATTACAGCCAAACCAAAAACCGGTACACGCAACTTGATGCGTAACCCCTTCCCCGGATTGAAGACATGGTAAACTAGATCGCACACTACCGGGTGTTCTCCACGGTGGATCTGGAAGTCTGCATACCACCAGCTCCCAATTCACCTGGAGGACTGCCACTCACGGCTTTTGAGGCAGACGGCCGCCTTTTCCATTTCCTCCGGGTCCCCTTTGGCGTCATGAACGGGGTTTTGGCGTTCCAAAGAACAATGGACCAAATGGTGGACCAGTACGGGCTGCGGGCCACATTTCTGTACTTGGACAATGTCACAATCTGCGGCCATGATCAGCAGGACCACGACGCCAACCTCCACCGATTTCTCCAAACCGCCCAAACCCTCAATCTCACCTACAACAAAGAGAAATGCGTTTTCCGCACGACCAGACTAGCCATCCTCGGCTACGTCGTGGAGAATGGGGTCCTAGGGCCCGACCCTGACCGTATGCGCCCCCTCTTGCAACCCCCTCTCCCTCACTGCCCCAAGACCGTGAAGAGGTGCCTCGGGTTCAACTGAGGCAGCCAGGCCTTCAGCTGCATCAAGGCGGACATCGCCAAAGCCACAATGCGCACGGTGGATGAGTCCGTCCCCTTCCAGGTGGAGAGCGACGCATCAGAGGTAGCTCTCGCCGCTACCCTCAATCAAGCAGGCAGACTGGTAGCGTTTTTTTAGGGCACCCTCACCACCTCTGAAATTCGACACTCCTCGGTCGAAAAAAAAAGCCCAAGCCATCGTGGAAGCTGTATGGCACTGGAGGCACTACCTCGCTGGTAGAGACCAACGATCGGTAGCCTTCATGTTCGACAATACGCAGCGGGGCAAAATCAAGACCGATAAGATCTTGAGGTGGAGGATCGAACTCTCCACCTATAACTACAATATAGTGTATCGTCCTGGGAAGCTCAACGAGCCCCCAGATGCCCAGGTGGCGGCACATGCGCCAGCGTGAAAGATGACCGACTACGGGCTATACACGATGACCTCTGCCACCTGGGGGTCACCCGGCTTATCCACTATATCAAGGCCCGCAACCTGCCCTACTCCACTGAGGAGGTCAGAGCCATGACCAGGGACTGCCAGATCTGTGCGGAGTGTAAGCCGCACTTCTATCGACCAGATAAGGCCAACCTGGTAAAGGCATCCCGGCCCTTTGAGTGCCTCAGTATCGATTTCAAAGGGCCCCTCCCCTCCAATAACCGCAATACATATTTCCTCAATATTATTGATGAGTTCTCCCGCTTCCCCTTTGCAATTCCTTGCCCCGATATGACCACGTCCACCGTCACTAAAGCCCTACATCGTGTCTTCACCATGTTTCGTTTCCCCAATTATGTCCACAGTGACCGGGGCTCGTCGTTCATGAGTGACGAACTGCGTCAGTACCTGCTCAGTAAGGGCATTGTCTCGAGCAGGATTACCAGATATAACCCCAGGGGAAATGGGCAGGTGGAGAGGGAGAGCGCGACGGTCTGGAAGACCGTCCTACTGACCCTGCGGTCCAGGAATCTCCCAGTTTCTCACTGGCAGGAGGTCCTCCCCGATGCGCTCCACTCTATTAGGTCCCTACTTTGCACAGCCACAAACGAGACCCCTCATGACCGCCTGTTTGTTTTCCCTAGGAGATCCACCTCAGGGGCCTTGCTTCCGTCCTGGCTGAAGACACCAGGGCCAGTCCTACTCAGAAAACTCGTCGGGAGCCATAAGGTCGATCCTCTGGTAGAGAGGGTCCAGCTCCTACACTCAAACCCCCAGTACGCTTATATCGATCACCCCGATGGCCGACAAGATACGGTCGCCCTCCAGGACCTGGTGCCTGCCAGCACCACCATTACCACCACCACCGCCCCTCCACTATATCCCGCCAACCTACCATGATCAGCGCCCCTGCCCCTTTATGGCTTCCGCCCGCCATCCCCCCTTCACCAGTCCACAGGATTGAAGCTCCAGAAGAGACGCTCCTGGAGTCCACGTCTGTACCCGCACCGGCGCCCCCACTACCGATGCCAGCACGGATGAGCTCGACACCCGGGCCAGCAACAACGCAAGAGCTTCGGCGATCACAGCGCACAATCCGTGCGCCGAACCGGCTGAACTTATGAACCCGTCACCCCTGCCGGACTTCATTTTTTTAACAGGGGCTGAATGTGGTGAATGTATTATACCAATAATCCACCATTGTGTCAGTATCATGCTTTGCCTTTGTATTTGCATCTATGCTATGCTGTTGCCCTTGTGGGCTCCACCTATGGGCCATTGTATAGCATCATCCATAGGGGAACATGTTGGGACACGTATGGGCTCTGCCCATGGCTCCTCCCCTTGAAGGGGGTATAAAGAGCAGTTGACCTGTAGGCGACGCACAGTATTGTTTCAGTCGCAGGCAGGCACTGTTCTAAGTTGATTAAACCCACGGTTTACTTTTACTCTTGTCTCGAGTGAATTGATGGTCGCATCACGAGCATTGCATTGTGCACACCCATCGTTCACCAACCCATTCACACTCATCTGAGGGGCATTAGACAGTGAGGTAGCGGTGACAGCACAGTGTGTTACAATGTCTAAATGGGCAAGAGAAACTGACAATGGAGATCAGGAGACAAGCATTGCTGATCGAAGGGTGAGGAATTATCGTACATCAGCTAAAAAGTATCAGGACCTCAATGAAGGAAGCTCGAGAAGTATCATGCATCTATCCATGCACTAGAAATGGTTTCTGTGAATATGCAGCAGGTCCAATTGGAAGAGTACATCAACAATGTCTTCAGCCTCAGACTGAAAAGTTCACAGAACCGCAGTCGACTACATGGCAGCCCAAGCTAATCTGGAGCAGAACACAAAGAAAAGTCTGATAGGGTGTCATTGATTTGCAGATCCGTGGCTATAGCGAACCAGTGCCACATTCCTCTAGACTCACATGATGCTACTGTTTCTCAGGAAAGCCCCGCATTGGTATTCTCCTGTTAACTTCCACTGAAACATAGAACATACAGTGCAGAAGGAGGCCATTCGGCCCATCGAGTCTGCACCGACCCACTTAAGCCCTCACTTCCACCCTATTCCCGTTACCCAATAACACCTAATCTTTTTTGGTCACTAAGGGCAATTTAGCTTGGCCAATCCACCTAACCTGCACGTCTTTGGACTGTGGGAGGAAACCGGAGCACCCAGAGGAAACCCACGCAGACACTGGGAGAACGTGCAAACTCCACACAGACAGTGACCCAGCAGGGAGTCTAACCTGGGACCCTGGCGCTGTGAAGCCACAGTGCTAATCACTTGTGCTACCGTGCTGCCCGTCAAAGGTGACAGAAATGAACAGAAGAGGTGCAGCAACGACATCTCAGGGTTATGCTGCCATGAGCTATGCAGAGTGGAGAGAATCTGCTAAACAGGATAGCAATGGGAATATGATGAGACCATAAATTTGGTGCAGAGTGGGTTGCGGTTCTAAGTAATTTAAATCACGTGGAAACAGTGCATAAGTAAATATATGAATCAGAGTTAATCATATCTGAAGGGATAAAATTAAAATTAACTAAGTAGAGGGTACCAGCATTAAATGGATATGTATTGTATTAAATACAAATCTGATATACATAAATAATTAAATAATAAATAGGAGCAAGGGTACATTAAATTAAAAATTTATGTAAACTAAATGTAATTATTTAAAACGACGGGATAGTCTACTGCCTGCAATTCCTGTCCCATCTGGGAGCTCTCAGCTGTTTCATGTATCATGGATAACTAGGTGCACAGGAAGTTCCTTCAGTTGCTTTAACCCAAGTTTAAGGCTTCGACGTCTGAGGAATGACTCTCTGTAAGGCTAAACATTTCCTGGCATACATGTTCCAGGAGATGGTCAACCTGCAGCTACAAAGAGTTCAAGAGGATAGGAAATCAATAGTTAACTGGCAAGGTGGGAGGAGGTAGCAGAGTAATCCCCTGAGTGTGGTGCCCTTCAGCATTTTTCAGTGTTTTCCTTTTAATTTAGAGTACCCAATTATTGTTTTCCAATTGAGGGACAATTCTAGTATGGCCAATCCATCTATATGCACATCTTTGGGTTGTGGGGGTGAAGCCTACACAGACACGGGGAGAATGTGCAAACTCCACACAGACAGTGACCTGGGGCCGGGATCAAACCTGGGACCTCAGTGCCGTAGGCGCACTTGGGTACTTTAAAAGAAGTGAATCTCTGAAGAATTTGCGTGCTTTTCGACAGAAGTTTGGATGAGAAAGCTAAAAGTCACTTGAGTAATAAATTAAGTTAATTCTAACAGGAAGACATAGACACAAATCTTTTTGAAGATGAGGTGAAACAATTCATTCATTTCATCGATAATGTGCTTCGAGGTCACGAGCTGATTTGTACAGACTTGTACGTGATGGTTTGCAGGCATCCTTTCCAAATGTAGAAACCATTCTGAAAATAGTTTTCATAATACTTGTCACAGGTGCTCTGGTGAACGTTCTTTATCTGTATTGAAAGAAAAAAAAAGTTAAAAATCGATGAGTCAGGAACATTTGACAAGTTCAGCAATATTGACGATTTAAAGTGCACCTTTACAAGATTTTACCTATGATAATGGAATTGAGCATTTTATGAAGAAAAGGTATAGAAAAAAATCTATTTATGTGCCATGCCAACAAGAAATGAAGCATGAAAATCTTAAGAATCTCTCCGTCTTCCATATTCTCTTGTTTAAATTCTGTTTTTTAAAATGGACCATTGCTGGTCTGATATAGTGGCCGCAGCTGGTCACATGCTGATAGTTCCAACCACCATCACTCTCCAGACTGACCTTCAGAAAGTCTCTTCAGGACAAAGAACAGAATCCTGCTGACAGAGCCACTGAGATTGGGTTTGGACTACGTGGATACTCCACTTAGGTGAATTTACAGCAATAACTTCTTTGAATTTGTGAGAGCAAATAAGGAACTTAACTTTTAAAACTGAATGAGACTCTGAAATGTACTGAATGGCAGTGTATGCACCTTGTTGATTGGAGTTTTTGCTCCTGCGCTGGACTGGCTCATTCTGTCCTGCACTGGTCTGTGCTGCAGTGATGTCATTGGCTGATTTTTCCATCTCGTTGCTCATCAGCAAGTTCCATGTTTGTTCACCTCAATGCACACATCGCAATATTAATCGTCTTTATCATCATTCTGAAAAGATGTAAGCCTGGATTTCAATTCAGCAATTATTCATACGGACGTGTTTTTACAAGTTAAAAAGCACTAAAGCAGTGACCCATTTGTGCATTTTTGCGGCTTACGCATTTGTACTCTGTGGGACGAGGGTGAGTAGTGTCGTGAGGAGCATGGCATCAGTGGGGGGAGCAGAAATGAAGGTGAGTGTGGGGCCCCACAAAGTGTAACCCCACCTCTGCTTCCCTGCTGCATGATCTTGTGATGCTTCCCCCGTCAGTGTCTGACTTTTGAAAAAATATCATACCACAGCTCACAAAGCTCTGTTAAGTTGCAGTTGCCATAGCAGCACACTCCACATGCTGCACCCCTCGCTGCAATTCAGACCTTCTCACACCCACCTTGAAGCACTCCAGCTCGGAGAATGCAGCAAACTGAGCATCCACCCCTAGCCTACCCCGAAAAGCACCACAAGGAAGCCACACATTCTCTCCATACCTCTTGTGCCCTTATAACATTAGTGAAAGTGTGGAGCATAGTTTGCCACCCTCTCACAAGCTATGTTAAGATTGGGCCACAAATCCATTGCCAGCCGTATCTTTCCCTCCCAGGCCACCCACAGAGCATCCTCGTCTCGTCAGGAACGTTACTCTGCACTCTACATGAGAAGGGAAGGCATTGTGCATACACATGCTGGCTCATTCCTCAGAGCAGCCTGAGTTCTGAGTTGCTCTTCAGTTCCCCGAACATAACCTGGAGATCCTCCTGCACTAAGGATGTAGGCTCACAGGAATATTCTGTTCCCCTAGGGCCCTGGCAGACTCCCAGTTCCACTAAGGCAGCTTGGGTCAAGACAGCACCAGAGAATCTTTAGTGGCATGAGAAGGTCAATGAGATGCTTGCTTAAAGCCATGCAGCCCAGCCTTACTACATGCTGGCCTCATTCGCATACAGTATGTTATGCAGCAGCAAATGCCCATTGCCGAGAGTAAACAATTAATGCTCATGTCAACAGAGGAAATTGGTGGCAAATTTGGTGGACCCATCAAAGTTAATCAGACTTTGAAATAAAAATAGAAATTCCTGGAAATACTCAGCAGGTCAGGCAGCATTCTGTGGAGAGAAGCAGACTTAACAATGATCTTTCATCAAAACAGAAGAAAGATCGAAATGTAAGAGTTTTTAATACAGTAGAAGGAGGAG
Source organism: Scyliorhinus torazame (assembly GCF_047496885.1). Taxonomy (NCBI): domain Eukaryota; kingdom Metazoa; phylum Chordata; class Chondrichthyes; order Carcharhiniformes; family Scyliorhinidae; genus Scyliorhinus; species Scyliorhinus torazame. Next base: position 260,479,391 of record NC_092712.1, read on the forward strand.
GGGACAGGAAGAAGGGAAGGGGAAGCATTTGGATTTGTGTTGCCATGGAGATTAGTCAGAACAGTGGAAATGGAAACTATAACAAACATGTTGGCTACATCCCGTGTCATATGTTGTCCAAAATAATGGAAGCACACAAGCTAACGATCTGGGATTGTCGACATTGAATTGTGCCTTTTGTAATATTAATTACTTAATGGTCATCTTAATGGATTAACTGTTAAGTTAAATCTGGAGGTTGGACAATAAGGAGCTCGCTTCAATATACATTCTGGGCTTTACATAGAACATAGAACATACAGTGCAGAAGGAGACCATTCGGCCCATCGAGTCTGCACCGACCCACTTAAGCCCTCCCTTCCACCCTATCCCCGTAACCCAATAACCCCTCCTAACCTTTTTGGTCACTAAGGGTAATTTAGCATGGCCAATCCACCTAACCTGCACGTTTTTGGACTGTGGGAGGAAACCGGAGCACACGGAGGAAACTCACTTTTACGTAACTTATCTCATAAAGAAAGGGTACACACAGATCGGGGTACAGCTTTTTTTAAACTCAGAGAACACATGGTACGGTCAGAAGTCTAACATCTACAGAAGCCAAATTTGATCCCTGGGCACCCTGGATGTTTTGTGAGCCCATTTCCTTCTCCTCTCTCTTCCAGCAGCTTGTCATGCTCTGCATGTCCTCTGTTCATTCACAAAGTCATGCTGTATTCCAAGGGAGTGGCTACTGGTGCACCTCTGTATGGGACCAACTACTTGATGCTAGCAAAAGCTCATTCAGCACCTGCTATACCTTTCCCTATGCCATGTGACGTAATGATGCAGAGCTCCAAACTCTTGTAAAATAAAGCAACAGACAGAAGAAATCAGTTAGTTGGTAAGTAGCTGATGATCCATTTAAATAAAGCTGGTGGGAGGCCCTTCCTGCAAATACAAATATGGGATACATAGCCAGAACAGTGGTATTTTAATCTGCAGATGTTATGATGAGGCTTGGCGATCATATATTGGACCACATTTGGAAGACTGGGTGAAATATTGTGCTTACCCCTATGGCGTGTTTGGTAATGAGGGAATTTAATTGGATAGGAGAGTGGCAGGTGGGGCCAAAGAACTCCGATTAAGTCCATGTAGGAGGACCCACGGACGGTCGTCCGGTCCTACCGCCAACTGAGGCCCTTAATTGTCCAATTAATAGCTCCTTCATCCTGCTGCCACAAACCTTTACCAGCAGGGGGCAGGGGGCTCACCCTGTGGGGATCATGGCTAGCAAGCATTGACGTATTTGCTTGCGGGCTCACAGGGAGTTGGGGGTGTCACTTGTTCAAAGCCATTTAGTGCTTGATTAAGGGATCCCTCATTTACAAATGGAGGGGTCAATTAAAACCCTGCTCTTGCTGTTGAATCCCCTCAATACCCTCTCCCACATCCTGCGAGCCCCCTCCTGCCATCACTCGCCTCTACCTGGGTTCCTCCTCATTCCAAGACCTTGGATGGGTGTAGCACCATCAGCAGCTACTCTTCCCCAGTAATACTGCTGAGTACAGAATTGTTGCTGACCTCTGATTTACCAGCAGCTTTTGGCATTTGGGACTTAAGCCCCCGGAGTGAGGGAGGCCTGTTAAATACCTGAGTACTGTAGAGGGACAGGTAGTATTGAGGAAGCAGGGGGGCTGCAGAAGGACTTGGACAGGCTAGGAGAGTGGGCAAAGAAGTGGCAGATGGAATACAATTTGGAAAAGTGTGAGGTTATGTACTTTGGAAGGAGGAATGGAGGCATAGACTATTTTCTAAATGAGGGACTGCTTAGGAAATCAGAAGCACAAAGGGATTTGGGAGTCCTTGTTCGCGGTTCTCTTAAGGTTAATGTGTAGGTTCAATCGGCAATTCGGAAGGCAAATGCAATGTTAGCATTCATGTCAAGAGGGCTAGAATACAAGACCACAAATGTAATTCTGAGGCTGTATAAGGCTCTGGTCAGACCCATTTGGAGTATTGTGAGAAGTTTTGGGGTCCCTACCTACGGAACGATGTGCTGGCCTTGGAAAGGGTCCAGAGGAGGTGCACAAGAATGATCCCTGGAATGAAGAGCTTGTCGTATGAGGAACAGTTGGGAACTCTGGGTCTGTACTCGTTGGAGTTTAGAAGGATGAGGGGGGATCTTATTGAAACTTGCAAGATACTGCAAGGCCTGGATAGAGTGCACGTGGAGAGGATGTTTCCACTTGCAGGAAAAACTAGAACCAGAGGACACCATCTCAGACTAAAGGGGCGATTCTTTAAAACAGAGATGAGGAGGAATTTCTTCAGCCAGAAGGTGGTGAATCTGTGGAACTCATTGCTGGAGAAGACTGTGGAAATATGTTGCTAACTTTTGGTTGGTTCAATTGGCTCTGGTTTATAACCTTTGCTCTAGAGTCGCCAGGTATCTTTATGATACCGCCACGGGGTTCAAGTTCAAGTAATGATCAATAACTCAACACACCAATTAGTAAGATTCAAATCAAAACACATTTATTATGCACAGTAAATCACTACTCATGCATAAACTCTACTTTCTAGGCCATTCTTATCACTAAAAGGCCTATACTTAGCTTCGGACTGGCCCACCAGGTCAGGGGAACAAATGGCCTTTCGTTCAGGTTCTGAGTCTGCAGGATTCAAAAGCTGGTATGGACTGGTAGCTAGGAGCGCCTATCTCGTAGCGAGCGTTGACTTGAGACTTACTTGCTTGGCGGAAGCTGAGACAGGTCACTCTCACGGGTTGATTCAAGTTGCTGAGTGACCCTGCCAAAGAAGGATGATTTGAACTTGGGGGTTTTACTTTATAGTCCCCAGGGGCTTCCCGCCCTTCGGGGCGGACCCTTTTCGATCACTTGGATCGATTTCTCCAATACTGAAGTTGTTCCCTGATCGTTGGGCGGTCCCTAAATGTCCGTTGGCCTCCCTTTGTCTTGGCTCCTGCTGGCGCCGAGGAGTCTGGCTTGGCTTTATTTACCTTAACTGTTGCCATTGTGCCTGGGAAGCGCTCATTACTATGTAGATGGCTGCTGCATTACTATGCAGATTGCTGCTGGTTTCAATGCTGTCTAGTTGTTTTGCAGGTTTCAATACACATGATTTCTGTATTTGCTAGTCTTTGCCTGTGTTGGCTGAATTTTCCTTCAGCCTTTGCGATTCTCCATTTTAAGTCGGGAAGTGGCCAACTGGTTTAGGGGGCTGGTTTAGCACACTGGGCTAAATAGCTGGCTTTTAAAGCAAACCAAGCAGGCCAGCAGCACGGTTCAATTCCCGTACCAGCCTCCAGGAACAGGCGCCGGAATGTGGCGCCTAGGGGCTTTTCACAGTATGTGGCGACTAGGGGCTTTTCACAGTAATTTCATTGAAGCCTACTTGTGACAATAAGCGATTTTCATTTTCATTTAATTTCAACTCAGGTGGCTACACTATGGAGGCCAAATCACTGTGTCTTTAAGACAGAGATAGATAGGTTCTTGATTAATAAGGGGATCAGGGGTTATGAGAGAAGGCAGGAGAATAGGGATGGGAAAAATATCAGCCATAATTGAATGGCGGAGCAGACTCGATGGGCCGAGTGGCCTAATTCTGCTCCTATGTCTTATGGAGTGGCACAAACTTTGGTGAGTCTTGTCAAAACGAGGTGAGGCATTGGTCTTGCCATCGGTCCAGTCAGCAGCTAAGACCCCTGTTACTCAGACCTGCTGAGATTGTCCTGTATTTTCTGTTTTTCTTTCAGATTCCAGCATCCGCAGTAATTTACTTTTACCCCTGTTACTCCTGCCTACTGTGTACAGGTTTGGCCAATAGATGGAAAATTCATTTGATGGGGAAAGACTGGAGCAACATGTTCTAAAGTGTAAAGGGGAAAGTTGTAAGTGACAAACTGAAGTGACAAATTAACTTACAGTTCTACAATGACTTTCTTTCAGTTAGCCCTTAAATCTGCTCTAATTTGTATTTCTACTCATATTATTTCGGGATGGGTGCACTTTGCTGAATGCATAGCAGCTGCCAATTTGTTTTGTGTCAGCTTCGTTAGCAAACATTCAAACAAAGCAGATCATTATGAAGTTGCTGACGACTGCATCAAACAAAATGTGGAGTTTTCAGAAGATGAATAGGAACACTCAATCATAGAATTCATACAGTGCAGGAGGAGGCCATTCGGCCCATCGAGTCTGAACTTACCCTCTGAAAGAGCACCCCACCTCGGCCCACTCCCCCACCCTATCCTCGCAACCCCCCCCAACCCGCACATCTTTGGGCACTAAGGACACTAAGGACACTAGCATGGCCAATACACCTAACCGGCTCATCTTTGGACCGTCATAGATGGATAAATCATAGATCTCGGACTGGATTCTCCATCCCGCCAGCCTCGTTTTCCGGAGCGGCACGCCCTCGCTGGCGGAGGGATTCTCCGTTCCTGCCACCTGCCAATGGGATTTCCCATTATGGCCAGCCCATGCTGCCAGGAAAACAACAGGCATGGGTGTGCTGCCTGCGCCATGGAGAATACCGCCGGCGGAGAATCCAGCCTTCATGTTTTGATTTGATGACAATGGGGCAATTCCGAGGAAGTGAATAGATAGATGTTCTGAATTGAAGTACCCAGCACAGTTTTTCATGCAGTTAATTCTGGTACAGATTCATTTAATAGATTATCATAGAATTTACAGTGCAGAAGGAGGCCATTCGGCCCATCGAGTTTGCACCGGCTCTTGGAAAGAGCACCCTACCCAAGGTCAACACCGCCACCCTATCCCCGTAACCCAGTAACTCCACCCAACACTAAGGGCAATTTTGGACACTAAGGGCAATTTTATCATGGCCACTCCACCTAACCTGCACATCTTTGGACTGTGGGAGGAAACCGGAGCACCCGGAGGAAACCCACGCACACACGGGGAGGATGTGCAGACTCCACACAGACAGTGACCCAAGCCAGAATCGAACCTGGGACCCTGGAGCTGTGAAGCAATTGTGCTATCCACAATGCTACCGTGCTGCCCACATGAAGTTACTGTGAAAAGCCCCTAGTCGCCACATTCCAGCACCTGTTTGGGAGGCTGTTATGGGAATTAAACCGTGCTGCTGTCCTGCCTTGGTCTGCTTTCAAAGCTGCTAAATCGCCACATTCCAGCGCCTGTTCGGGGAGGCTGATACGGGAATTGAACCGTACTGCTGGCCTGCCTTGGTCTGCTTTCAAAGCCAGTGATTTAGCCCTGTGCTAAACAGCCCCTCATTTGAAAGGGTGGGAAACCGCGTGGGGCATACTGACCTCATTGCTTCAATTTCCATATGTCCACCTGTTTGGTGAAACTAATTCATAAAATGTATTCAAAAGTATTAGGAAAAAGGATTTTCTAAAATAGTGGGAAACATTAATGCAAATTTAATCCTGTTCTTCTTATTAGACATTTTGTTCTTATTATCAGTTCTAGTGGCTAAAGTACTGAAAGGCACCAAAAGTAGAGAATGGGGAGAAAGATCCATTTGAATAGCTGGAAGGCACTTTTTGCAGTATAATGGACAGAGACATGGGAAGGATTGCTCAGGTGAAATAAAATACTTACTTCCAGCCAAACCTGTTTTCACACACTAAGTCAAGCTGTGGAGCTATCACATTGCTATATTCTTAACTGCAGGGAACTGGTGTTGCATCAATTGTAGGCTATCATATTGCAGAGGAGCAGATCACAGAAACTGCAGCAGAGACACAGCACTCTGTCTACCAGCTGGCACAGCAGTTGGGCATCGCATAGGGACCTGAACTTCACAAAGCCGAGTACAGATGTAATCACCCAAGCAAAAGACTGTGCGTGCTGAAAATCCAAAATAAAAACAGAAAATTCTGAAAGTACAAAGCCGAGCACTCTTACTGTGTCCCAATGACCCTCAGTGTGAGCTCGTCTTCCGATAGAGGCATTGCACAGCATTGTGCTGAAAAGCTTCAGATAATAACCTCCGCCACCACTTTTTCAGGCTGCAGCTGTTTATCAGAGAGTCATAGAATGGTTACAGTACCGAAGGAGGCCATTTGGCCCATTGGCTCTGTGCTGGCTCTCTGAAGGAACAATTCACCTAACCCTACTCCACTGTCCTTTTCGCTGAACCCTTCGAACATTTACTTTTCAAATAATGATCCAATTCTATTTTGAAGGTCTCGATTGAATCTACCTCCACCACACCCACAGACAGTGCATTCTGCTTGCTGCAAAAAGAATGGTGTCATGTCTCCATTGCTTCTTTTCCCAATGACCTTAAATCTGTGGGGTCGGATTCTCTGTCAGCCGATGCAGAAATCGGGTAAGGCGATTGGGTGGAGAATCGGTCTTGATGCTAAAGTTGGGTCGGGTTCACGCCAAATTGCAATTCCCCGGCGCCTCGACAACTGCGTCAATGCGTTCCAATCCGCATGCACAGTAAACACCGTTTGCATATCATTAGCGGGCCTGACCCGGTATTCTCCCGGGCCTCCACAGCACTCCGCCTCCACTGGGGTGAATTCCCAAAGGTGACGTTCACTAGTGCTTTTAAAAATCGTGAACAGCCGCCGTGGCTGATGAGGGGGAGAGAGGCGGTAGGACACGGAGTGGTGCGACCGTGGGCTGCCGGTCTTGGCACTAGCCGGCTCGCTGGGGCAGTGGGGGGTGAGGTGGGGTAGTGGAAGCAGGGGATGATGGGGAGAAGGGCTGGGGTGACCCACACGGGACTGGGGCGGTGTTCAGGCATGGATCGCCATTGCCGTGACCTGCAAGGCAGCATTCTTGCTGTACACCCCATTGGCCACCTACCTTGGCCCGTGGTTCTGCAGACTGACACCGGCCGTTCGAGTGCCCCAACCCTCCCACCCCAACACCCACCCGGAGTGATGCGCCAGGGACAGTAGTGGGGGAGTCAGAGGCATTGCGGTGTTCCGGCACTTCCTGTGCAGGAGTCACCGGCATGGGCCCCATCACCTCCTCCTCCTCCTTCGGAGTGTCCAATGGCCCCCGGGATACTCCATGGGATGGGGGTGTGAGGGGAGCTGACCCCTGAGGCTCCCCCTCCACCTGGCACAGCCAGTCCTTGAGGCCTGCTGTCATCTCGATCATGGCCTGCATGCTCCTGGCCTTGGAGCAAGGGAGTGGACCACCTCCGCTTGGGTCAGTGCCACATCACGCTGCGATTGTACCACCACCTTCTGGGTCAGTGCCACATCAGCCGGTGACTGCGTCATCACCCTATGGGACTGGGCCACATCGGCCAGCAATGCCTCTGACTCCCCCACTCCGTGTGAGTGTGCACACCAAATAGTTCCCCAGGAGCCTCTTCACTAAAGTGCCCAACCGAAGTGAGAGTCTCTGAGGTGCTGGAGGGTGTGGAGACAGCTGTGATGGGAAGTCAGTGTCTTCCCTGCCTCGAGCCCCGAGGTGTCTCAGGATGCAGATCGAGGGCTCCCATCCGTGTCGGTCTCGCCCTCGTCGCTGGTCGACACACGGGGTTCTGACTGTGGTCAGGGTCGGGGGACACCAGAAGGGCCCACCCCTTCACGAGCAGCTCCTGCAACTCACAAGACAAGACGCATGATTGCATCACGAGCCGGAGGTGAGTGGGGTGGTGGGTGTCATGATATTCAGGTAAACATCATGGTACAAACATACATACATACTGATGGACAGATCAACGGACCAATCAACACACACACAACACCACAGCCAATCACAGGCAAGAGCATACACACTACAAAACAGGGAACACGACACTTCCCGGGCATTCCAGCAGGAGACAGCTCAGGGCACAGAGCTCACAGCAAGCCACTCAGACATCCACCATGTGCTGAGTGCCACTCCAATATAGCATTAGGAATATACCACAGATTCTAGGGTTATGATCGAACCTCAGTAACCAGTTTACCACTGTAAATAAATGTCAGTAATAAAACTGAGTTGTACCATTCGCAACCGTGTTGGTTCGTCTGTGTAGCAGAGTACCCAACACATCATAGTACCAGGAGTAACTGTGGGACCTACCTACGAATCCTCCGGAATCTGCCATCCTGCGCCATGGATACCTTCAGCACGCCGCAGCCGCTACAAGTCACTGGAAACCTCGGCGTCAATTGGAAGCTGTTCAAACAGCGCTTCCAGCTCTTCCTGGAAGCCAACGAAAAGGAGAGCGCTTCAGACACCAGAAAGATCGCCATCCTCCTCTCCACGGCAGGTCAACACGCCATCCATGTCTACAACTCCCTGGTGTTCGCGGAAGGTGAGGACAAGACCAAGTACAAGACGGTCCTTCTCAAACTCGACCAACACTTCAATGTCGAGGTCAACGAGAGTTTCGAGAGGTATCCCTTCCAGCAGCGCTTGCAGGGTAAGGATGAGCCCTTTCAATCCTTCCTTACGCACCTCCGTATCCTCGCACAGTCCTGCGGTTATGACACTTCCTCCGATTCAATCATTCGGGACCAGATTGTTTTTGGGGTCACCTCGGGCATCTTACGCCAGCAGGTATTAAAAATGAAAAGCCTCTCCCTAGCCTCCGCAATCGAAGCCTGTGTCCTGCATGAAAACGCGACTTGCCGCTACTCCCAATTTCAAGTGGCCGAATCGGCGCTGCAGGGGTCCTACGCGGCCGGATCGGCGAGGCAGGCATCCTACGAGGCCGAATGGGTCCAGGCGATCGAGTTCCTCCCGGCCCGGACGAGGGCGGCCATTTCGCGTGCTTTCTGGGGCCTCCCGCGTTTGTGCGTGCCAAAAAAAGACGTCGACACAGTGGGACGTGATGTGTAGGCACGCTTGACGCAAGACCGAACTGCGCATGCGTGATGGCGCAATGAACGCCATGATGTCACGACGTGCGGCAACTGCGGAGCTGCACATTTAAAGCGGCAATGTCCGGCAAGAAACCGACAATGCCTCCGCTGTGGCAAGATGGGCCACTACGCTGCCTGCTGTCAAGCAGCTCAACCTGCCAATGCTCCCCAATTCCGACAACCTCGCAGGGACGTGCGGACCATTCAGACTCCTTACTACGAGTCGTGCCCAGACGATATCCAGACCAGTGACACACACGACCGGGACGCCTCCCGTGTTGCGGTCATTGATGGGAACCGGATGTCTCAAGCCAGGACCCACCAGCCGTTGCACGTGAACACTGTCAATCCAGGTGATGAATGGTGTGCCACCCTAACGGTCAACCGATCACCGATAACATTCCGTCTGGACACTGGCGCCTCCGCCAACCTCATAGCATGGTCAGCCTTCTATGCCATGAAGGTCAGACCACCAATTCGGCCATCCCGTTGCAAGATGGTCGACTACAATGGGAACGTTATCCCGGCTATGGGATCCTGCCAGCTCCAGGTGACACACAACACACACAAGGCCACACTCTCATTCGAAATAGTCGGATCATCAAAGGACTCCCTGCGAGGCGCACAGGCATGCAAGGCTTTCCACCTCGTGCAACGAGTCCATGCTCTGTCTCCAGAAGGCACATCTGACTTCCTGGATGCAGAATTCAGGGCACAGCTCCAATCACTCCTCGCCCACAACCAGGAGGCATTCGATGGCATGGGAACACTGCCCTCCACCTACAGAATACGGCTCAAACCGGACGCCATCCCGGTCATTCACACACCTCGCAGGGTCCCAGCGCCACTCAAAGACCGCCTCAAGCAGCAGCTGCAGGACTTCCAGGACCAAGGGGTGCTGTCCCGGGTCACGGAGCCCACGCCATGGGTCAGCTCCATTAAGAAGCCCTCCGGCGAGCTCCGGATCTGCATTGATCCAAAAGACTTCAACAACAACATAATGAGGGAACACTACCCCATACCCAAACGGGAAGAGATCACGAGCGAAATGGCCTGGGCTAAAATCTTCACAAAACTGGATGCCTCGAAGGGTTTTTGGCAGATCCAACTGCATCAGTCCAGCCGAAAGCTGTGCACCGTCAACACCCCTTTCGGCAGGTTCTGCTATAACAGAATGTCATTTGGCATCATCCCGGCATCCAAGGTCTTTCACAGGATCATGGAGCAGATGATGGAGGGCATCGAAGGGGTGCGCGTCTACGTGGACGACATCATCATCTGGTCCACCACACCACAGGAGCACATCAATCGTCTCCAGCGCATCTTTGCGCGCATACGGGAAAACGGCCTGCGCCTCAACCGAGCCAAGTGTTCTTTCGGCCAAACCGAGCTGAAGTTTCTGGGGGACCACATATCCCAGTCAGGGGTCCGTCCGGATGCGGACAAGGTGAGCGCCATCACAGCTATGCCGCAACCGGCAGACAAGAAAGCAGTGCTACACTTCCTAGGCATGGTCAACTTCATGGGGACGTTCATTCCCAACCTTGCCTCCCACACAACGGCTCTGCGCCACCTAGTCAAGAAGTCCACGGAGTTCCAGTGGCTGCCCACACACCAGAAGGAATGGGAGGAGCTCAAAATTAAGCTCACCACAGCCCTGGTATTGGCGTTCTTCGATACATCTCGTGACACTAACATTTCGACTGATGCCAGCCAGTCCGGCTGTGACGTCCAGCGTGACGTCCAGGCCTCTGCATCCCCAGTCCAATGGAAAGGCGGAGAAGGGCGTTCACATCGTCAAGCGGCTCCTCTGCAAGGCTGCTGCTGCCGGATCGGATTTCTGCCTAGCCCTGCTGGCCTATCGATCGGCCCCACTAGCCTACAGTGGGATGACACTGCGTCATGGGCCCCGGTCGCCTATGCCTCGCGGGCCATGACCCCCACAGAACAGCGCTGCGCGCAGATCGAAAAGGAGTGCCTGGGTCTGCTGACCGGAATAGACAGGTTCCATGACTATGTGTATGGTCTCCCCCAGTTTACCGTTGAGACTGACCATCGCCCCCTGGTCAGCATCATACATAAAGACCTGAACGAGATGACCCCTCGCCTCCAGCGCATCCTACTTAAACTCAGGAGGTATGACTTCCAACTGGTCTACACCCAGGGAAAGGACCTTATCATTGCGGATGCCCTATCTAGAGCAGTGAGCACACCGCCCGATTCGGAGGGGTTCGTCTGTCAGGTTGAAGCGCAGGTGGCCTTCACATCGGCAAATCTGCCAGCTGACGACTCCAGTCTGGCCCGTATTCACCGGGAGATAGCGGCTGACCCCCTTCTACAACGGGTGATGCGCCACATGACGGGAGGGTGGCTCAAAGGACAGTGCCCACAGTTCTACAATGTCCGAGGCGACTTGGCTGTCATTGATGGTGTCCTCCTAAAGCTGGACCGGATGGTGATTCCGCACAGCATGCACAAGCTGGTCCTCGACCAACTACACCAAGGCCATCTGGGGGTCGAGAAGTGCAGACAGAGGGCCCGAGAGGCGGTATAGTGGCCGGGCATCAGTGATGACATCACCAATATGGTGCTCAACTGCCCCACCTGCCAAAGGTTTCAACCGGCGCAACCTCCTGAGACGCTTCAGCCCCATGAGCTGGTGACGTCCCCCTGGGCGAAGGTGGGTGTGGACCTTTTTCACGCGCTCGGCAGGGACTATGTAATCGTCATTGATTACTTTTCAAACTATCCAGAGGTCATACACCTGCACGATTTGACATCATCCGCTGTCATAAGGGCCTGCAAAGACACCTTCGCTCACCACGGCATTCCGATTACTGTCATGTCGGACAATGGGCCCTGTTTTGCCAGTCATGAATGGTCGTCCTTTGCTGCTGCGTATGGCTTCACACACGTGACGTACAGCCCTCTGCATCCCCAGTCCAATGGAAAGGCGGAGAAGGGCGTTCACATCGTCAAGCGGCTCCTCTGCAAGGCTGCTGTTGCCGGATCGGATTTTGCCTAGCCCTGCTGGCCTATCGATCGGCCCCACTAGCCACTGGCCTCTCACCAGCCCAGCTGTTGATGGGTCGCGCCCTCAGGATCACGACCATTCTGGTACCCACAACCAACCATGCTCCGATACTACACTGAATGCAACAGCAGCGCGCTCGCCAGAAGATGGCATATGACACATGGGCAACTGATCTTCCCGCCCTGGCGCCTGGAGACGACGTCTGCATCCACCTAGCAGAAGGTGGTTGGTCAGCACCTGCCGAAGTTCTCCGACGCGTGGCTCCCCACTCGTTCCTGGTTCGCATGCCAGATGGATCCATTTGTAGGCGCAATCGCCGGGCTCTTCGCCTACTTCCACGCTCGCTACGGGAACTTACACCGGCACCACGCCTTCCTGTTGTTCCTGATATCGACTTTGTGGAGCTTCCTGGCACCATGCCCCTTCCGTCGTCGCCCGTGGCCCGGCCCATTCCTCAGCCGGTGGATCCAGACCCACCCTTGAGGCGGTCAACCCAAATTCGTCGCCCACCTACTAGACTGGACTTATGAGCCTGTTTGTACATAGAACTCATAATACCATTCATAATTATGAATACTCATAATATGTTTGTGTTCTTCCTTGTCTTTACAGGAATTTGTTTTGTCGTTCAACATTTCCCCGTTCTTTGTTTATGGTACATCCTCGTTGCTCTGTTGCACCCGACATCGCCCCTTGTATATAGTTTAGCCCCATGTACATGCTGTAGATATTGCACACACACACATCCAGCTGCACTCAGTACACATCTCTATTTATAACCACATAGGCACATGTTCTTGTAAAAAAAGGGGGGATGTCATGATATTCAGGTAAACATCATGGTACAAACATACATACATACTGATGGACAGATCAATGGACCAATCAACACACACACAGCACCACAGCCAATCACAGGCAAGAGCATACACACTACAAAACAGGGAACACGACACTTCCCGGGCATTCCAGCAGGAGACAGCTCAGGGCACAGAGCTCACAGCAAGCCACTCAGACATCCACCATGTGCTGAGTGCCACTCCAATATAGTATTAGGAATAGGTCCACAGATTCTAGGGTTATGATCGAACCTCAGTAACCAGTTTACCACTGTAAATAGATGTTAGTAATAAAACTGAGTTGTACCATTCGCAACCGTGTTTGTTCGTTTGTGCAGCAGAGTACCCAACACATCAGTGGCAGTATGTGGGAAGGGGGTGTAGGGGTGGTGGTGTGGAGAGGGGATGGTGGGGTGGTATGGATGTGGGGCTAGTGTGGTTGTGGGGATGGTAGTGGAGTGGGGATATGAGGGTGGTGTGGGTGTGGAGGGGGGTGTGGGGTTGGTGTGGGTGTGGGGTGGAGGGGTGTGTGTGGGTGGTATGGGGATGGGGTGATGGTGGGGATGGTGATGGGTTGTGGTGGGTTAGGGGTGGGTGGAGGGATGAGGGGGTGACACATGGGCCATTAGGAACTGCAACCCAGCGGGGTCTCACTTCCTCCCCCGATGCCGACCTCCGCCCCAGCAACTGCGGTACAGGATGGGGTTTGGCCGTCCACTGGATAGTGGGGCGGGCTTACAGCTGTGTGGGATGGGGGTTAGTGCCATGGGCACAGTTCTGCCTACTCACCCTGGCCGCCCTGAGGAGGTCATGTAGTTTCTTCTGTCACTGCTGGCTGGTCCGGATGGTGTTTCCCACGGCACTGATGGCCTCTACCACCTGAGCCCAGGCCTGGCAAATGGCGGCTGGCAGCCTCCTCCCTGAACCAGGGTACAGGGTCACCCGCCTCTCCTCCACGGCGTACAGCCGCGTCTCCAGTTAAGTGTCGGTGAATCTCAGTGCTGCTCTCCTTGCTGCCATGTTGTTGGCTGGGATGGTGTGTGTGTGGGGCATGCAGTGTGTATCTGTGGCTGTAGCTTGTCAGCCTCCTGAGCGTCAATCCCAAACCTGGCGAATCCAGCACCATTTCTCATTAGAATCGATTGTGTTCCATGTGGCGCCGGTGCGAGCCCCTTAACAGTCGCTGAATCGGTCCAGGTGCACCACCAGTTTTGCCGTCGCAGAAGCCCACGAACCCTGCTCCGGCGGCAACACTTATAATAATAATAATAATAATAATCTTTATTGTCACAAGTAGGCTTATATTAACAGTGCAATGAAGCTACTGTGAAAAGTCTCAGGAACGGAGAATCCGGCTGGTGACCTTTGGTTCTTGATCCTGCCACCAACAGGAGAGGTTTCTGAACTTATCTACTCTATCCAGACGCTTAATGATTTTGAACATCTCGATCAAATCTCCTCTCAACCTTCCCACTCCACAAGGGGAACAACCCCAACTTTTCCAATCTATCCATCTAACTAAAGTTCCTCATCTTTGGAACCATCCTCATGAATCGTTCCTGCCCTCTTTAATGCTTTCACATCCTTCCTAAAATGTGGCATAACAGGGACACAATACTTCAGTTGAGACCGAACCAGTTTTTTAAATGCAGATTTAACATAACTTCCTTGTTTTGAACTCTATACCCCCATTAATAAAGCCCAGGACACTTTGTTAATCACGCTCTCAACCTGTTCTATCATATATCATAGAATTTACAGTGCTGAAGAAGGCCATTCGGCCCATCGAGTCTGCACCGGCTCTTGGAAAGAGCACCCTACCAAAACCCACACCGCCACCCTGTCCCCATAACCCAACCCAACACTAAGGGCAATTTTGGACACTAAGGACAATTTAGCATGGCCAATCCACCTAACCTGCACATCTTTGGACTGTGGGAGGAAACCGGAGCACCCGGAGGAAACCCACGCACACACGGGGATAACATGCAGACTCCGCACAGACAGTGACCCAAGCCGGGAATCGAACCTGGGACCCTGGAGCTGTGAAGCAATTGTGCTATCCACAATGCTACCGTGCTGCCACATTCAATGATGTTTCGAATCTAAACCCAGGTAGCCCTGCTCCTCCACCGCCTTTAGAATTGTCTTTTTCTTACATTGCCTCTCCACATTCTTCCTGCCAAAATGAATCACTTCACATTGCATCAAATTCCATCTGCCATTTGTCCACTCAGCACACCAACGTGTCTAAGTGCTTTTGGAGTTCTACACTGTGCTCTTCATGGTGATTTTGGTTTTCCCATTTATACCTTCTCTAGACCCACTTTTTGTTTTTTCACTTGTGCCATTAACACCCTCTTTTACCTTGCACCATCATCCCCTTTGTCATCGGCCCTATCACAGACCTTCCCTTTCGTTATTCCACCCCTCCCCCATTTCCCTGCATCAATATTTGTTCCAAATCTATTCCATCTCTGTCTTTTTCAGTTTCTGATGAAAGATCATCAACCTGAAACATGAACTCTCCACAAATGCTGCCAGACTTACTGCGCATTTCTGTTTCCAGCACAATGCAATCACCAAGTGCGCAGAGAGTGAAGCTGAAGATTTGCCCTATCAGAGGAAGGGATAGTCACCATGCCCTCAATTTCTAGTCAATGGTAACTTCCTATCGGAGGCTTTACAGCAGGATTTTTCAAAGTGCGGGTCCCGACCTGCAGGTGGGTCAGAAGCGGGTGTTGGGAGGGTCGGGGAACGATTGGTCACGCCATTCCACGGTGGTCCCAATCATGTGGGAAGCGCCCAATGGCTACCGGCTTTTAAATTGAGAATGGCGCTTGCTGCTGCCTTTTAAATGAAATTAAATGAGGCTGTGTGAAGTCTTCCAGGCAGAAACAGCAGCAGAGAGCAGGTCAGGCGCCCAGCGCGTACATCTGGGGCTGGATTCTCCGTCGGCGGGATTCTCCGTTTTGCCGGCGCCCGGGGGTTTCCCGACGGCGTGGGGCTGCCCCATGCTGGGAAATCCCATTGACCGGCCGGCGTAAAGGAGAATTCCGCCGGCGGGTCGAGGCTGAAAAGTGGCTGGGCGGAGAATCCTGTCCCTGATGTCAAGAGCCCACCATGTACGTGCTTTTGGCACCAAATCACAGAGCATAGCTGCTCCCATTTTCTAGCTGCTGGCAAGAGGACTGTGAAGATGGATCATTTTCTTAAAAGTATGAGATGGCCAAGGACCTACTGGTCAGGATCTCACAACAGAATCTGCTGGAGAGAGCTGCTCAGGTGAGTCCAGGTCAGGACTGAGCAGTGATAGTGTTAGCTCTGTACAAAGCTCCAGGGCCTCTGGTCAACAGCTTACAAAGAAGAAACTTAACTCTGGAATAAAGCACTCTAAAGATGGTTTATGGAGGTATGGTTTTGTCAATTGTGCCAATGCAAATAAGGATGCTAAGCCCATGTGTGTTATATGCAGGGAAGTACTGCCAAATGAGAGGAAAAGTTTTAGATTTTGAAAGTGAAGTGTTGGGTGAAAAATCCCTTTTGAGGTTGAGACCCTAGGGTCAGTGGATCCTCACCTATCTGGCACAGGCCAACCTCATTGTCGGTGACTGCTCTCTCCTCAGGCAAGCCTGTGATTTCCAGGGCCCATTCCTCATAGGAGGTGAGGACTCAAATCTATGGCTTACCTCCCCTTCTCTTGGCCCTTTTCCACTTATTATGGTTTATCTTCTCCTGTGAGGACGAGGGAAGGACATTCTGAGCCGCATGCTTGATGGGTCAGGGGTGTCTATAGCAGATGGCATATGTGGGCACTGCACCTGGACATGAAGGGGTTGTGTTGCTGGGTTCCAAGGGGGTTCTGAGTAACATGCTTGAAGATTGGATTTGAGGAGGGTGCGAGGTGTCAGCCAGTGAATTGGGGGGGGGGTAATTTGAGGGGTGGCAGGCTGAACTGATGCCAGGAGAGAGGTGGTAACTTACCTTGTAGCTCATTGGAGGTCGTTGGTCTTCTTCCAACATTGGACGGCGGTCCTCCTGGTCGTGCTGCCCGCACTGACTGCCGCTGCCACTGCCTCTGAGGTGGCATTGCTCACCTTGCTGCTGGTTCTCCAATCCCCTTGGGGAACAGGGTGCCCTGTTTCTCATCCACAGCATCGAGAAGTCTGGCCACGTCAGCATTGCCAAAGTGAGGAGCAGGTCTGCGCACTGCCATGCTTGTGTGTTGACTGGGAGTGCGTGGCGAGGGAGTGTTTAATAGCAGCTCCCCCTTGTTAGAGCAGCTGAGAAGCGAGTCGGGTGAATCAGATGGTGAGGGAGCCAGTAATGTCAAGAATCTTGTGAAGGCTCCTTTTTGGCACTAAATGCCGTTGAATACAGGCTGCGATCTCGCCAATGTGGTAGTTGTGAAACTCTCCGCTAAACTCGTCCAAAACCGGACTTTAACTATTGTTCCCTGAATTGCGCCCATAGTTTCTGAAAGTTACTGAAAGCTGAGTAGAAAGACAGCCTTTTTAAATGTGACATTGATAGATTCACTCAGCTACTTAGCCCCCCAGGGAAAATGGAAAAGGAAATATTTAACCATGGGTCAGATCTGGAGTTAGTGAACGTATTAAATAGATTGTGAAATATTGTTCTAGTAATGAATAATACAAAGGAGCTTCCTTTCCAAAGGAAGCAAACTACAGTTAACCATTGATGGTCACTGCTGAAAAGTGTGTAATGTGACTTCCGAGACACAACTTCAATGATGCACAGTAACTTTGTGGTTATGGTACGGGAATAGCAACCAGTGTTCTTGGGCTCACAATCTCACCGAGGCAAGGTGCAAAACTGATTTTTGTCATTTGTGGGACGACACCAGTGAAATGAAGACAACAAAACCTGCAACAAATTCTTGTAAAAAGCCAAATTGTTCACTAGTACTTTTTAGCCTGGCCTTGACATTTGTTCAAAAGTATGCTATTAATTTTTAATGTTGTCAGGCACTTAGCGAATAGCAATATACATTGACTTTCCTGAGCTGCCCATATCCCCAAAACAAGTTTACTAATGCAGAATGGAAATCAGTCACATTAAAATGTTCACTATTAAAACATATCACACCTCATACAGGTGAAGTCTCTATCATGTTAACCTTCACAGTGGGCCTGCCCACACCTCCACCCTCTGTTGCCTTCCGTTCCCCCCACGTCCCCAGGCACAGTGGTCCAATATCAACCACCCCCGATGCAGACCCCGTTCAGAGGGTGAGTGTGCTGTCAGCAGAAAGACAGGAGTCAGAGTTTAGCAGAAACTGAGGAGCATCAGAACTTTCCTCACAGCGAGTTAGCATCACTCTGATAACTTAAATAGTGACCCGCTGACAGCCAACACAGGCCCACCACCCTGGAGTGATGTTACACAGACCCTTGGAGGGGGGGTAGAGGGTAGGCGGAGAGGGGGCTGTGTTATGGGGGGAGGGGTAGAGGGAGTTTGGGAGGTGGAGGGAGATTTGGGGGGGAGGGGGCAGAGAGATTGTAGGGAGTGGAGAGAGGGTGATTAGAAGGAAAGGGCTGAGGGAGATTGGGGGGAAGGACGAAGGGAGATTGGGGGGAAGGAAATGAGGTTTGGGGTGTTGAACTGACTATTCATTACTAGAACTGATATTATCCAAGTCTTTCTACATTTGGCCTGCTTCAGTATCTGAGGAGTTGCGAATGGTGCTAAACATTGCGCAATCATCAGCAGACATCTCCACTTACGAAGGAAGAAAGGTCACTGATGAAGTGGCTGAAGATAGTTGGGCCTCGGACACTCTACTGAGGAAGTCCTGCAGAGATGTCCTGCAACTGAGATGACTGACCTTCAGCCACCACAACCATCTCTTTGCGGTGGGTATGACTCAACAAGCAGGAAGCTTCCCCTGTTTCCCAGTGACTCCAGTTTTGCTAGGGCTCCTTGATATCACACTCAACAAATGCAGCCTTGATGTCAAGGGTAGTGACTCTCACCTTACCTCTGGAGTTCAGCTCTTTTGTCAATGTTTGAACCAAGGCTACAATGAGGTCTGGAACTGAGTGAATCCAGGCGGAACCCAAACTTGAGTATCCGTGAGCAGGTTATTGCTGAGTAAGTGCCTCTTTATAGCACTGTTGATGGCCCCTTCCATCACTTTACTGATGAATGAGTTAGACTGATGAAGTGGTAACTTACCAGGTTGGATTTGTCCTGCTTTATGTGTACAGGGCATGTATGGGCAATTTCCACATAGTTGGGTCGTCACCAATGGTGTAGCTGTAATGGAAAAGCTTGGCTATGGGTGTGGCTACTTCTGAAGCACAAGTTTTCAGTACTATCGTTGGTACATTGTCAGGGCCCATAGCCTTTGTAGTGTCCAGCGCCTTCAGCCTTTTCTTAATGTGATGTCGAGTGAATGGAATTGGCTGAACATTGGCATTTGTTTTATGCTGGGGCACCTGGAGGAGGCCAAGATGGATCATCCACTCAGTACTTCTGGCTGAAGATTGTCTTATCTTTTGCACTGATGTGCTGGGCTCCTCCATCTTTGAGGATGGGGTTATTTGTGGAGCTCCATCCTACAGTGAGTTGTTTAGATGTCCACCACCATTCACGACTGGATGTGGCAGGACTGCAGAGCTTAAATCTGATCCATTAGTTGTGGAATCGCTTAGCACTCTCCATCATTTTCTGATTTTGCAATTTGGCATGCAAGTGGCCCTGTGTTGTAGCTTCATGAGATTGACACCTCATTTTTAGGTATGCCTGGTCACTTCCTGGCGCACCCTCCTGCACTCTTCATTGAACCAGGGTTGGTGATAATGGTAGAGTAGAGGATATGCCAGGGTATGAGGTTACAGATTGTAGTTGTGTACAATTCTACTGCTACTGCTGATGGCTCACAGTGCCTGATAGTTGCCCAGTCTTGGGTTGCTTAATCAATTGAAATCTATCCTATTTTTACTGGAAAGAGGGAGGCTGAGGGGAGACCTGATAGAGGTCTACAAAATTCTGAGAGGCCTAAACAGGGTAGATAGTCAGAGGCTTTCTCCAAGGGTGGAAGTGTCAATTACAAGGGGGCACAGGTTCAAGGTGAGAGGGGGAAAGTTTAAGGGAGATGTGCGGGGTAAATTTTCATGCAGAGAGTGGTGGGTGCCTGGAACGTGCTGCCAGAGGATGTGGTGGAAGCAGGCACTTTAGCAACTTTTTAAGAGGCAACTGGATGGGTACATGAATAGTGAGGAAATAGAAGGATACGGACCAAGTAAGGACAGAAAATCTTTTTTTAGTTAAGGCATCATGATCGGCTTGGAGGGGCGAAGGGCCTATTCCTGTGCTGTACTTTTCTTTGGTCTCTGTTCTTTAGTAGGTGATAATGCTGCACAACATGATGGCGGGTATCCTCAATGTGGAAACAGACCTCATCTCCACAGGGTCAATATGGTGGTCACTGCTCCTGATACTGTCATGGACATGGATCCATCTGCT
The DNA here is from genome assembly GCF_047496885.1 of Scyliorhinus torazame. Classification (NCBI taxonomy): domain Eukaryota; kingdom Metazoa; phylum Chordata; class Chondrichthyes; order Carcharhiniformes; family Scyliorhinidae; genus Scyliorhinus; species Scyliorhinus torazame. The sequence goes on from NC_092712.1 coordinate 260,499,582, forward strand.
GAGGGGGCATGCTACATGGTAATAAGCAGGAGTTTCCTTGCCCATGTTTGACGGAGTCTGCAGTTGCCGCTAAAGGCTCCCTCCTGGCTGTATACCACTGTGCTGTCACTTCTGCTGGGGCTTTATATACCCACAGATAGTGATAGTGGTGTCTGGGACATTATCTGCAAGGTCTGATTCCTTGAGTCTGCCCAGTCTGTAAGACAGCTCTCCCAGTTTTGCCACAAGCTCCCAGAGGTTAATAAGGACTTTGCAGGGTCGTCGGGTTGCTGTTGTGTCTAGGTTGATGCCAAGTAGTGTGTCACTTATTACTCCTTACTGTCTTTCTAGCAGTTTAACACAATTGTGTAGCTTGCTGGGCCATTTCAGAGAGCATTTAAGAGTCTGTATCTGGAGTCACATGTAGGCCAGACCAGGTAAGGACGGCAGATTTCCTTCCCTAAAGGACATTAGTGAACCAGATGGATTTTTACGACAATTGACAATGGTTTCATGGACATTGTTAAACATTTTTCATAGTGGGATTCGAACTGGATCCCCAGAATTTTACCCTGGGAATTACTAGTCCGGTGACTATATCAGTACACCACTGCCTCTCTTCTTCAGTTCCCCAAAACTTTAATTTGTACAAAACTTTGTTGCCCACACCCTGTTCTGTACTAGGTTTTGCTCACCCTGAACATCTGTTCCAGCTGCCATAAGCATGCCTCCTCAAAGAACAAAAACAAAGAACAAAGAAATGTACAGCACAGGAACAGGCCCTTCGGCCCTCCAAGCCCGTGCCGACCATACTGCCCGACTAAACTACAATCTTCTACACTTCCTGGATCCGTATCCTTCTATTCCCATCCTATTCATATATTTGTCAAGATGCCCCTTAAATGTCCCTATCGTCCCTGCCTCCACTACCTCCTCCGGTAGTGAGTTCCAGGCACCCACTACCCTCTGCGTAAAAAACTTGCCTCGTACATCTACTCTAAACTTTGCCCCTCTCACCTTAAACCTATGCCCCCTAGTAATTGACCCCTCTACCCTGGGGAAAAGCCTCTGACTATCCACTCTGTCTATGCCCCTCATAATTTTGTATACCTCTATCAGGTCGCCCCTCAACCTCCTTCGTTCCAGTGAGAACAAACCGAGTTTATTCAATCGCTCCTCATAGCTTATGCCCTCCATACCAGGCAACATTCTGGTAAATCTCTTCTGCACCCTCTCTAAAGCCTCCACATCCTTCTGGTAGTGTGGCGACCAGAATTGAACACTATACTCCAAGTGTGGCCTAACTAAGGTTCTATACAGCTGCAACATGACTTGCCAATTCTTATACTCAATGCCCCGGCCAATGAAGGCAAGCATGCCGTATGCCTTCTTGACTACCTTCTCCACCTGTGTAGCCCCTTTCAGTGATCTGTGGACCTGTACTCCTAGATCTCTTTGACTTTCAATACTCTTGAGGGTTCTACCATTCACTGTATATTCCCTAACTGCATTAGCCCTTCCAAAATGCATTACCTCACATTTGTCCAGGTTAAACTCCATCTGCCATCTCTCCGCCCAAGTCTCCAGACAATCTAAATCCTGCTGTATCCTCAGACAGTCCTCATCGCTATCCGCAATTCCACCAACCTTTGTGTCGTCTGCAATTTAAAATCCTCATTGTTATCTTTAGATCATACTGCGGACTCCCTCACCCAATCTCTGCATTGTTTACTAACCAAACATCTAAATCATTCTGGGTGTTTTGTGAATCCATTAACTCCACCATTGGCTGCAGGGCCTTCAGTAATATGGACCCTGGGCTGGGATTTCCAACCCCGCTGCGGTGGGACTCGCTGCGGGTGATTCGGTGACCCAGCCAAAAGCCCACTGACTTTCAGTGGGACCAGATGATCCTAGCAGTGGGTGAGGCTGGAGAATCCCGCCCTTAGTCCAGAATTTTCTACCTATACATCTCTAATCCCCCTGCTCCTTTAAAAACCACCTCAAAATCAGACTCTTCAACCAAAGCACCTGGTCATCCTCTTAACCTCTCCTTCCTGGTGTTACAATCCCAGACCAGACCCCAACAGTGGCTAGGATACTGAACAAAAAACCCAATAATTTATTTAAATTTTGTAAGACTGTGAGCAAAGGATAATTCGCTCCAGGCGTGACAGGGATGTGGTCTATTAAAACAAACTTTATTACTAACACAGTATGAAAATACCTTTAACATCACACCAGAAAATAACTTAGTTACCCCTTAAATAATACTGCTCAATACAGTGAATATAACAGCCCTAATTGCTATCTTTATTTCCACTCAAACAAGAAAAAAACCATCTCAGCTTAAAATCCACTATTAAACCACTGGCACTCAGGAATACTTGCTTTACAGCGATGTTCTTTGAGGAAGAGAGATCTCTTGACTCTGATTTAAAGATAAGGGGCGGGATTCTCCGACCCCCCCCGCCGGGTCGGAGAATCGCCAGGGGGTGGCGTGAATCCCACCCCCGCCGGCCGCCGAATTCTCCGGCACCGAAAATTCGGCGGGGGCAGGAATCGCGCCACGCCGGTCGGCGGGACCCCCCGGCGATTCTCCGGCCCGCGATGGACTGAAGTCCCGCTGCTGTCATGCCAGTCCCACCGACATGAATCAAATCACCTACCTTACTGGCGGGACTAGCGGCGCGGGCGGGCTCCGGGGTCCTGGGGGGAGCGCCGGGTGATCTGGCACCCAGGGGGTGCCCCCACGGTGGGCCCTGATCACGGGCCAGGCCACCTTGGGGGCACCCCCTGGGTGCCAGATCACCCGGCGCTCCCCCCAGGACCCCGGAGCCCGCCCGCGCCGCCTCGGCCACAGCCTCCGCGATGGCCGACACGCGAAGGTGACACCCCCCTGCGCATGCGCGGGAATGACGTCAGTAGTCGATGACGCTCCCGCGCATGTGCGGACCTCTGCCGGCCGACGTAGTCCCTTCGGCCCTGGCTGGCGTGGCGCCAAAGGCCTTCCACGCCAGCCAGCGGGGCGGCAACCACGCCGGCACGGGCCTAGCCCCACGCCCCTTATCTGCCTCCTGTCAGACCCATGCCGAAACTCTGGCTGTATTTCTTAAGATGCTTCTTAGTTTGTTTCAGTTCATCTTGTTCTCAGACAAGTCTGTGCTGCTTTATAGACTGTTAATCGCTTTTAATTGAACTGCAGAGAGAGAAAACTGCTTCACTTCTGGTCACAGCTTCATTCAGCTCAGAATTACACTGACCTGCTTTCTTCAAAATGCCCTGATACCTTGGCTCCACCTAGTAATGACATCATCTTACCAAGCTGAAATCTAATTAATCAAAACAACATTCCATTAGCCTAAGCTTTATACGATGCTTTAATTGCACCGCTGGCTCCCAAAATATACTTGCCTTTTAAACTAGGATTTATTTTAAAACATGACTGCAGCAGTCGCACACACTAACCCAGGCTTTTAACGCTTACTGCACCAAATACCGATAATACAATACATCTGAAATTCTTACATTCATTACACTGGTTTGTCATTGGTTTCCTCATGCCAACCTATGTAGTCCCAAGGGACATTCTTTATATTAAGGGCATTTATAAAGTTGTTTTTTGCTGTTTTTAGCAATGCCAACACAGCTAAGAGGACAATTTGCACTATATATTATAATAGTACCATGGTTTATCCATCCTTATTTTGATAAATATGACCCTTAACCATTTGCACCTGACTGAAAGGTATCTGCGCAGACCTATGCATCTTCTTTATGTAGTCAGACTCAGTAACACACCAAAACTTGACAATACTCATTATTTAAACAGGTCAGATTGAATATACTGAGACAGTACACTTTCCAATATGCCTCTTGTGTGCAGTGAGTCTGAGATTTTCACTCCAATATTTTTTTTTTCTTTTTAATGTTTTTATTCAAAATTTTTCAATAATTTTTACAAACCACTACTAAAGAAAATATAATGCAAAGAGAACAAAACAATATGCCAACAAAAACAACTTAACCCTCTAACAAATTAACAATTTAACAAACAAAACAAAACAAGGTGGGGCATTTGCCCCTTACAAATAAAATGAAATCAACACCACCCCCCTCCCCCCTCCCCGCTCTGGATTGCTGCTGACCTCCATCTAACGTTCTGCGAAAAAGTCAAGGAACGGTTGCCCCCGCCTGGAGAACGCCTGCAAGGACCCTCGCAAGGCAAACTTCATCTTCTCCAACCTGAGAAACCCCGCCATGTCACTGACCCAAGCCTCTACGCTTGGGGGCATCGCGTCCCTCCACATTAACAAGAGCCTTCTCCGGGCTACCAAGGAGGCAAAGGCTAAAACTCCGGCCCCTTTCGACCCCTGCACTTCCAGATCGTCCGATACCCCAAATATCGCTATCCCCCAGCTCGGTTTTACCTGAGTGTCCAAGACCTTTGATATAGTCGTAAGTGCCGGGCATGTCCAAAACATATGGACGTGGTTCGCTGGGCTCCCTGAACACCTCACACACCTGTGCTCTACCCCAAAGAACTTACTCATTCTCACCCCTGTCATATGCGCCCGGTGCACCACTTTAAACTGAATCAAGCTAAGCCTGGTGCAAGATGAGGAGGAATTAACCCTGCCCAGGGCGTCAGCCCACAGGCCCTCATCCAGCTCCTCACCCAGCTCCTCCTCCCACTTGCCCTTCAGCTCTTCCACCGGGGCCTCCTCCGTCTCCTGCAGCTCCTGGTATATGTCCGATACTTTGCCAACCCCTACCCACACGCCCGAGACCACCCTGTCCTGTATCCTCCGGGCAGGTAGCAGCGGGAATTCCCCCACCTACTTTTTCACAAACGCCCAAACCTGCATGTACCTAAAAGTGTTCCCTGGGGGCAACCCAAATTTCTCCTCTAGACTGGCAAAAGTCCCATCGATAAACAAGTCCCCCATCCTTTTGATTACCGCCCTGTGCCAGCTTAGGAACCCGCCGTCCATCCAACCTGGAACGAACCTGTGGTTGTTCCGTATCAGGGTCCAGACTGAAGCCCCTACCTCCCCCCTATGCCGTCTCCACTGCCCCCAAATCTTGAGTGTCGCCGCCACCACCGGGCTCGTGGTATACCGTTTCGACGGAAGCGGCAACGGTGCCATCACCAGTGCCCCCAGGCTAGTACCTATACAGGACACCGCCTCTAACCTTTTCCACGCCACCCCCTCTCCCTCTATTACCCATTTCCAAATCATCGACACATTTGCTGCCCAGTAATAGCTGCACAAGTTCGGCAGCTTGTGCAAGACCCCCCAGCTCTTGGCCACCTGGATGCCCAAGTACCGAAAGCTCCTCGCCTTGAAAGTCAAAGGCTTTCTCCGCGTCCATTGCCGCTACCGCTTCTGCGTCCCCACCCTCCGAGGGCATCATGATCACATTCAGAAGCCTCCGCACATTCATATTCAGCTGCCTGCCCTTCACAAACCCCGTCTGATCCTCATGAATCACTCCCGGGACACAGTCCTCAATCCTAGTGGCCAAGATCTTGGCCAACAGCTTGGCATCCATATTAAGGAGCAAAATCGGCATTTAGGAGCCGCATTGCAGTGGGTCCTTATCATGCTTGAGAATAAGCGAGATCAGAGCCTACGGCATTGTCGGGGGAAGGATTCCCTTTTCCTTAGCCTCGTTAAAAGTTCTCAACAGCAACGGGCCCAACAGCTCCGAGAATTTCCTATAGAACTCTACGGGAAACCCATCCGGCCCCGGGGCCTTGCCCGCCTGCATACTCCCCAACCCCTTAATTAGTTCCTCCATCTCAATCGGGGCCCCCAATCCCTCTACCCGCCCTTCCTCCACCTTTGGAAACCTCAGTTGGTCCAGGAACTGCCTCATCCCCTCCCCTCCCTCCGGGGGTTCTGACTCGTATAATTTACCATAAAAGTCCTTAAAGACCTTGTTTATCTTAGCTGAGCTCAGCACCATGTTTCCCCCCGCTATCTCTAATTCCCCCAATCTCCCTAGCCGCCTCCCTCTTCCGCAGCTGATGCGCCAGCATCCGACTTGCCTTCTCCCCATCCTCGTACACTGCTCCCTGTACCTTCCTCAACTGAGCCTCAGCCTTCCCCGTAGTAAGCAAGTCAAACTCCATTTGAAGGCTCCGGCGTTCGTTCAACAACCCCCTCCTCGGAGGATTCCGCATACCTCCTGTCCACCCTAAGTATCTCCCCCACCAACCTCTCCCTCTCCATCCTTTCTCTCTTCTCCCTGTGGGCCCTGATTGAGATTAGCTCTCCCCTGACAACTGCCTTCAGCGCCTCCCAGACCACACTCACCAAAACCTCCCCATTATCATTGGTCTCCACATATCTTTGGATTCACCTCCGGACCCGCCTACAGACCTCCTCATCCGCCAGTAGTCCCACGTCCATTCGCCACAGCGGGCATTGGCCTCTCTCCTCCCCCATACCCAGCTCCACCCAGTGCGGGGCATGGTCCGAGATCGCAATGGGCGAGTACTCCGTCCCCTCCACTCTCGGAATTAGCGCCCTGCTTACCACGAAAAAATCTATCCGCAAGTAAGCCTTGTGTACATGGGAGAAGAAGGAAAACTCCTTCGCCCTTGGCCTGGCAAATCTCCACGGATCTACTCCCCCATCTGGTCCATGAACCCCCTCAGGACCTTGGCCGCTGCCGGCCTCTTACCCGATCTCGACCTGGACCGATCCAGTGCCGGGTCCATGACCGTGTTAAAGTCCCCCATCCATTACCAAACTACATGACTTCAGATCCGGAATCCGGCTCAGCATTCGCTTCATGAATCCTGCATCGTCCCAGTTCGGAGCATACACATTCACGAGCACCACCCGGGCCCCCTGCAACCTGCCACTCACCATAACGGCCCCCCTTATCTGCCACAATACCCACAGCCTCAAATGCCACCCGCTTACTCACCAAGATTGCGACCCCCCCTGTTCTTCGCATCCAGCCCTGAGTGGAAAACCAGTCCCACCCATCCCTTCCTCAGCCTGGTTTGATCCGCGATCTTCAGGTGTGTTTCCTGTAGCATGGCTATGTCTGCCTTTAGCCCCTTCAAGTGCGAAAGCACCCGGGCCCTCTTGACCGGCCCATTCAGGCCTCTCACGTTCCATGTGATCAGCCGGATCGGGGGACTACCCCCTACCCCCCCCCCCCCCCCCCCCCCTCCGCGCCAACTAGCCATTTCCTTTTTTAGGCCAGCCACGTGCCCGCGCCTCCCGCACCCTCCAGCCCCCCATGCAGAGGCTCGCCGCCCCGATTCTCCCTCTTACCATCAATTCCCCTCAGTCAGCACAGCAGCAACCCAGTCCCCGGAACCCCCCCCCAACCCCCCTCCCCCGGCCAGGCAACTGCTTAAGCCCTCTGCCCCGCCCATTACACTCCCGTAAGTCAGCTGACTCACGCTGACCGCGGCCGCTCCCACCTCTGCCTCCAATCCCCCTGTGGATTCCCCATCCAGATCTCCAGACCCCCCCCCCCCACCTAAGTGGGGTAGAGAAAGTCCACCCCCCTACACCCCGTATGAACCAATGCGGACATCAAACACAGTACCGTCCCCCGCTTCAGGTACCGGTCCCATCATGTCTCGGGAAAAACCGCGCTCCCTGCCTGGGCCGACCCCACCCCCTGTGACGCAGCTCCTCTCAACTGCGACCTCACCCAAATCCCCGAGGGCCCTGGGCCACGGGGCCACAAAGACACAAGAAAACGCGGAGAAAACCCCACCCAAACACCGCCCCACCCCCCTCACCAACAACCCCCATAACATACTGCAATCCATTAACTCGAGTCCACCTTCTCATTCTTGATGAAAGTTCACGCCTCATCCGGCGTATCAAAATAATGTGTCGGTCCTGGTATGTGACCCACAGCCTCGCAGGCTGTAGCAGCCCGAACTTCACCCCCTTCCCGTAGAGGACCGCCTTGGCCCGATTGCATCCCGCACACTTCTTGGCCAGCTCTGCACTCCAGTCCTGATAAATCCGGATCTCGGTGTTCTCCCACCTGCTGCTCCTCTCCTTCTTCGCCCATCGCAGGACACACTCCCTGTCGGTGAAGCGGAGGAACCTTACCACCATAGCTCTCTGCGGCTCGTTCGCCCTCGGCCTCCTTGCCAGGACTCTGTGTGCCCCATCCAGCTCCAGGGGCCCCGGGAAGGCCCCCGCGCCCATCAGCGTACTCAGCATCGTGGTCACATACGCCCCAGCATCCGACCCCTCCACGTCTTCAGGGAGACCCAAGATCCGCAGGTTCTGCCTCCTTGACCTATTCTCCAGGTCCTCCAGCTTCTCCTGCCATTTTTTGTGCAGCGCCTCGTGCGCTTCCACTCTGACCGACAGGCCCAGAATCTCGTCCTCATTATCAGAGGCCTTCTGCTGCACCTCCTTGATCACCGCCCCCTGCATCCTCTGGGTCTCCACCAGCCTTTCAATCGATGCCTTCATAGGGGCCAACATCTCCGCCTTCAAGTCAGCAAAGCAGCTTCTTAAAAAGTCCTGCTGTTCCCGGGACCACTGGGCCCACGCTGCCTGATCCCCGCCCGCCGCCATCTTATTTTTTCACGCCCGTTCTCCTCTCTTCTCTAAAGCCACTTTTTTGACCGCTCCACTCCTGGTCCACTCCATACAGTGCTGGGGGACCCTCCCTGTTTCCTTCCCACACCGGGAACCGTCGTCCAAATGCCGCTGGAGCTCCTTAAAAGGGCCCAAAAGTCCGTTATCGGTGGGAGCTGCCGACCGTGCGACCTTCCTAGGCATAGCCGCAACCTGAAGTCCACTCCAATATTTTTTAAGTAACTTAAGAAATTATCAATAAATTTGCCAAAATAAATGTTTTTTTGCTTAATGTGGAATAACATTCATGGAAATCATAGCTTCAAATTCTGATAAGTTTAGCAATAGACAGTACCATCTGTGACTCAGCTGGTAGGACCCCTGCTTCTGAGTCAGATGGTAGTGGCGTCACACAGTTGTTGACTGCAGTGGTTCAAGAAGGCAGCTCACCACCAGCTTCTCAAGGACAATTGGTGATGGGCAACAAATGTTGACCTAGACAGCGAAGCCCACATAACCTTGAATGAATAGAAAATTGCCCCACTTCAAGTGTTGCACTGCCTGAGATGCTGTCTTTCAAATGAAATGTTACAAGGCCCTCTTTGTGCAAAACGTTCTTTGGGTACAGTTTCAAAGAGTAACATGGGGCTGTATCTTGAACAATATTTATTCCTTAATTATCTTCCCATTACTCATGGCTGTTTGTAGGACTTTGCTGTTCATGCATTGACTGCTGGGGTGGCATGGTGGCACAGTAGTTAGCACTGCTGCCTCACAGTGCCGAGGACCCAAGTTCGATCCTGAATAATTGTGTTTGGAACTGGATACTGTGCAAACATCAGTGAACACCCTGACTTCTGGCCTTATGTTAGAGGGAAGATCATTGATGAAGTAACTGAAGAAGGCAGGGCCTATGACACCATCCTGGACTGAGCTGATTTGCCTGTAACTACAACCACCTTCCTTTGTGCTGGGTACTATAGGCCAAACCTAAGGGTAATGTCTCAGCTTTGGGCTCAGTGGTGGTAATCACAAGAAACTGGATTTAAGACCAACTCCAGAGGCTTAAGCATATAATCTAGGCCAGGGTTCTTCAAAGTGGGGGTAGTAGGTGGATCGCGGGCGGGTGGGGGAGGATCACGGAGCGATCGATCACGACGTTCCTGCGGTGATCCTGATTGCGAGAGAAGGGCCCAATAGCCGCTACTGGCATTTTTATTGAGAATGGCGACTGCTGCCACCTTTTAAATGAGTAGGAAATGAGGCCGTGTGCAGTCTTCCAGCCATAAGCAGCAGCAGTCAGCAGGGCACGCGCCCTGTATGTACACTTGATATCAAGTGCCCTCTATGTACGTGCTATTGGCGTCAAACCATGGAGGAGAGCTTCTTCTATTTTCTAGCTGCTGGCAAGTAAGTCAAGAGGATTGTGAAGACTAATAATATTCTTACAAGTAAGGGATGGCCAGAAACATAAATAGGCAGAGTAGCTGCTGGCCAGGATCTCTTATCTGAATCTGCTGGAGAGTCCAGAGCCGGACAGAGCAGTGCTAGCATTAGCTTTGTACAGAGCTCCAGAGCCTCTGGTTAACAGCCTATAAAGAAGAAATTTAAATTAGGAACAAAGCAGTTTAAAAATGATTTTATGAGGTATGGTTTTGTCAATTGTGCCAATGCAAATAAGGATGCAAAGCCCATAGGTGTTATATGCAGGAAAGTACTGGCAAATGAGAGGAGAAATTACAGATTTTGAAAGAAAAATGGGTGAAAAATTCCTTTTGAGTTTGAGACTCCAGAGTCAGTTATTAATTTATAGCTGACTCTAAATGAAAAGACTACGCTGCTATATCTGACCTGTGATAACACATTGCAATTCCCTACATGTGTGAGGTTAGATTTCCATTCTGACAAGGTTGAAGACAGCACCTGACATGCACATTGCCCTCTCCTCCTGTTAACCTGATTAAGGTTGTGAGAATCAAGCAGGCTCCCCATTCACATTTAAGATAAGCGAACGTGGCTTGTATTGCAGAAGTCGGCTGATGTGGTCATCAAGGTCAGTCAAGCAGGAGTTCCAAAGGGTAGTTGGTTGTCAAAAGTGGATCCTGGGAAATAAAATTTGGAAAACACTGATCCAGGCGGATACTGAATGGGATACTGCACTTTTGGACGAGCTATCATTCAGGTGAGATGTTAAATTGAGGCACTGTCTGCTCTCACAGTTCGATGTAAAATATCTCATGCCACGATTTTCCCAGTGTCCTGGGCAATTTTATCCATTAACCAACATTCCGAAAACAAAACATCTGGGGCTGGATTCTCCGGTTCCCCGGTCGTGTGTTTCTTGGCGGTGCTGACGGTGGGATTCTCCACTCCTGCCCACTGGTCAATGGGGTTTCCCTGTAGAGATAAGGCTTATGCTAAAATGACTTCCTACAAGTTTGTTGCTCAACTTCAAATGACAATATTCAGGGACATTGTGACCTGACTTATTTAAGGAAAGTTTGCAATGTGCAAAAATAGGAGTTTGCAATGCACAAATCAAAAGTGTAAACAGGAACTTTATAACTGTAAGAATCTGGGGCAAAATTCTCCCGAAACGATGCGATGTCCTCCGACTGGCGCCCAAAACGGCGCCAATCAGACGGGCATCGCGCCGCCCCAAAGGTGCGCATCTTTGGGGGCCAAGCCCCAACATTGAGGGGCTAGGACGGCGGCGGAGGAATTTCCGCCCCGCCAGCTGGCGGAAACGGCCTTTGTTGCCCCGCCAGCTGGCGCGGAAATGACATCTCGGGGCGGCGCATGCGCGGGAGCGTCAGCGGCCGCTGACAGTTTCCCACGCATGCGCAGTGAGGGAGTCTCTTCCGCCTCCGCCATGGTGGAGACCGTGGCAGAGGCGGATGGGAAAGGGTGCCCCCACGGCACAGGCCCGCCCGCAGATCGGTGGGCTCCGGTCGCAGGCCAGGCCACCATGGGGGCACCCCCCGGGGCCAGATCGGCCCGCGCCCCCCCCCCCCCAGGACCCCGCGGGCCCGCCCACGCCGCCTTGTCCCGCCGGTAAGGTAGGTGATTTAATTTACGCCGGCGGGACAGGCAATTTATCGGCGGGACTTCGGCCCATCCGGGCCGGAGAATCGAGTGGGGGGGGGCGCAATCCGGCGCGGCCCGATTCCCGCCCCCGCCGAATCTCTGGTGCCGGAGACTTCGGCAACCGGCGGGGGCGGGATTCACGCCAGCCCCCGGCGATTCTCCGACCCGGCGGGGGTCGGAGAATGTCGCCCCTGCACCTGACGGGCAGCACGGTGGCGCAGTGGATAGTACTGCTGCCTCACGGCGCCGAGATCCCAGGTTCAATCCCGGCTTTGGGTCACTCTCCGTGTGGAGTTTGCACATTCTCCCGTGTCTGCGTGGATTTCGCTCCCACAACCCAAAGATGTGCAGGTTAGGTGGATTGACCACGCTAAATTGCCCCTTAATTGGAAAAATGAGTTGGGCACTCTAAAATTTTCAAAAATGTAATTACATTTTTTAAAAATCTGCACCTGTGACCATAATGTCTGAACACTGGAAAACCAATGTCTGAAGAATGGACCTGCGATTAGAAGTAAGACGTCATTTGGCATCTTGGAGAAGAACACAAGGGTCTGACTTGTCTATGGAATACTCATGACAGAAAAATATAAAAATCAGAGATCTGAGACGATTTCTTTAGCAATGACCCTTGGGACTCACCTTGCACATGAAGCACCCTGAGTGAAGGCTAAGCGAACAGAACAGACCTCTGAGAAAAACTTGGCCAATTCAAAGCGGTAATATCTACCTATGTCTAAAGGTGTGAGTCTTCTGGGAGCACGATGGTGCAGTGCAAAGCACTGCTGTCTCCTGGTGCCAAGGACCCCGGTTCAATCCCAGCCCTGGATCACTGTGTGTGTGGAGTTTGCACATTCTCCCCGTGTCTGCTTGGGTCTCACTCCCCCAACCCAAAGATATGCAGGTTAGGTGGACTGGCCACGCTAAATAGCCCCTTAATTGGAATAAAATCTGTGAGTCAAGGCAAATTGTGGTAATTTGTATAGCATAAGATTTGAATACATAGTGTATTTGATGCAAGATTAGTAAATAAAATTATGTTGAATCATAAGTTCAATGTAGTGTTTGTTTGATACATAACTGTTTGACCTCTTGTAATAGTGCAGAGACCAAGAGGCTCAACATCCCATTGAAGCCACACCACGTTCCCGGGAAACCTATGGACGGGGTTACCCTGCCAGTGGGAAAAGTGAATCGCAATGGCTGGAGAATTCCGGCATTGGTCATTTATCTTATCCCAATGTTTCCGATCTTGTGCATAAATGTGACTGCCGCGTTTTCATCATTGCATCAGTGGGTACATTTCAAAACATATTTATTGGCTGTGAAGTGCTGTGGAATGTCCCCCAAGCAATCTTTCGACAGTACCAAATATGGGCATTACTTTCAGGTGTTGGTGCGAATGACCTGTGTGTTCAGCACCAGCCATGATTCAATGAAATGCTGGAAGCAAGTTAAGGTGCTGAATGGTCTATTACTATTTCTCATGTTCCGATCTCAGTGCTTCTTCCTTATTGGAACTCAATTCACAGAGAAGAATCTACTTTGCTATTTGTGATATGAATAATAAACTGAATGGGGTAGAAAAATTAAGGAAACAAGAAACACAGGAAGAAAAATTATTAAAAGCAGAATCGCAGATCAGGAAACACGATAACAAAGCACCGGGTCTTATTTCTAGGCATATGGAATTCAAAGTATTAAAGTTACGTTAAATTTATCTAGGACCCCAGTCAGATTACATAAAACTGTGCAAGTTCTGGGACTGGATTTTCCGTTTCAGGGACTGTGTCCCCATGCCGGCGTGAAAACTGTAGTCTTTTACGCCAGAAAAACTGGCATCAAGAGGCCACAGATTCACAGCCTTGCAGGGGGCTAGCAGGCAGCTGTCGTGGAGCTCGCAACTCCAGCTGCCGATACTGCCCCTCGCACATCCAGGTCAGAGGCTGCGCATGTGCACGGCAGTGGCCTCTAGCGGCCGCACCGTGCTCCATGGCAGACTCAGACTGCGGACCTGGACCGCGGAAATAGAGCCCCCGATCGGCTGGGTGCCCGACCCAGACCACCTGCACAATAAAAGCCCAGTCCCAATTGAGGCTCCCCTGCCCTCCGATCGGCTTGCCCCCGACTGCGGCGGCCGAGACTGAGTCCGCATCCGCCGCGTGAGTCTCCCGAACGGCAGGACCAGATTAGAAATTCGGGAATTGGGTCAGTCCGGTGCGGAGAATAGCAGGGCAGGCCTCTGGCAATGGCCTCAGGTGGTGGATACCCTGCGCGGCGTATTGCCATGCGGGAAACTGAATTCTCTGCCCCGTCGCCGAACTTGATTTCAGCGTCGGGGTGCGGAGAATTCAGCTCCTGGGGCGAAATTCTCCGGAAACGGCGCGATGTCCGCCGACTGGCGCCCAAAACGGCGCAAGTCAGACGGGCATCGCGCCGCCCCAAAGGTGCGGAATGCTCCGCATCTTTGGGGGCCGAGCCCCAACCTTGAGGGGCTAGGTCGGCGCCGGACGAATTTCCGCCCCGCCAGCTGGTGGAAAAGGCCTTTGGTGCCCTGCCAGCTGGCGCGGAAATGACATCTCCGGGCGGCGCATGCGCGGGAGTGTCAGCGTCCGCTGACGGCATTCCCGCGCATGCGCAGTGGAGGGAGTCTCTTCTGCCTCCGCCATGGTGGAGACCGTGGCGGAGGCGGAAGGGAAAGTGTGCCCCCACGGCACAGGCCCGCTCGCGGATCGGTGGGTCCCGATCACGGGCCAGGCCACCGTGGGGGCACCCCCCGGGGCCAGATCGCCCCGTGCCCCCCCCAGGACCCCGGAGCCCGCCTGTGCCGCCTTGTCCCGCCGGTAAGGTGGGTGGTTTAATTTACGCCGGCGGGACAGGCATTTTAGCGGCGGGACTTTGGAAAATCTAGCGGGGGGCCCCGCCAACCGGCGCGATTCCCGCCCCCGCCGAATATCCGGTGCCGGAGACTTCGGCAACCAGCGGGGGCGGGATTCACGCCAGCCCCCGGCGATTCTCCGACCCGGCAGATTCTCTCGCCCCTGGTCTCTATATCTAAAAAAAAATCACAGGAGCTCTGGAGAAAGTACAACCAAGATTACCAGGGACGGCATCAGAATCAAGAGATTACAGATATTGTGATAGATTGAATAGGTTGCAGACTTTTTTGTTGAGAAAAGTAAAGAGCTGATAGAAGTCTTTAAAATTCTGAACAGTTGGGGAAGAATTGAATAAAGTAGATATTAGCTGGCCCAGATCTGCTGGTCTCTGGGATAGTCAGGAGGCCTGACATACCCACCAAGTTGTGGGACCCCGCAAAGGTCCGATGCACTGACTCCGTGGAAATTTCTCAGGAAATTTGAACTTCTATTGGGCAATACCCCTGCTTCCTGGAACCCTCGGAAAAGCCTCCAACTCTGAGTTAGGGTGAGTGGTGTTGGGCAGTTCTGACTTATGTGGATAGTTATCCAGCAATGTTAGACAGGAAAATCCTCGTCAACTCCTGGGTAACAATACAACTGATCTTCCTGAAACCTAGCACCCCCCCCCTCCCCCCCACCCAATCCCCTGACTACCTCCCTGTCCCTTGACCACCCCACTGACCCCATCTCACACCCTGAATACTTGACTACACCCGGCTCCCCGACTCTCCCCCTAATTGACGTGACTAGACCCCACCACATGCCTACACCTCAACTCCACCTACCCTGACCCCACTCACCTAACCTGACAAGACCACACCACCCTAGCACAACCCCTGATCCCCCAAATTCCTCTGACCCAACCTGACTAGCCCCTACCACCCGACTCCTCACCTGACCTCCTCAGCGCCGCCGACTCCCTCCTGACCCAAACTGACCAACTACCCAACTACCCCCAACCCTCAATTACCCCTGGCCCACCCTGACTAGCCCCCCTGACCCCCAACTAACCCCCTGACCCTAATACCCCCTGGCCCAACCTGACTAGTCCCCGTCCTGACAATTCCACCCAATCTAACCTAACTACTGCCAACCCACTACAGCTCACTCTGGTGCTCACTCTGGCGTCTCAGCCATCTCATGGAGTAGCGAGCACCCCAAGGGAGGAGGCAGTGATGGGATCCATGTCGGTGCCTACCAAAGGGGAGGTGTCGGAACATCTCAGCCCTTCCAAATCCCCCTCACCTGACACTTGTGCATCTCATGGGCAGTGGGCAGAACAGGGTGACACATTATCAGCAGTGATACCCGAAAGTCAACTGGGTCCATCCAGGTTCAGGCACTCCAGAGAACGACTGCCAAGGGGATCACAGGTCAGGGGGCAAGATAAGCAGCAGGCCGCCTCCAGTTCTGATGTGCTGTCACAGAGAAGGAGCGGTAGGCAACATAAGACAAGGAAGAAATTATGACATTTAGGTTGACACGGGCGTAGTATATAGATGATAATTAGGGGTTAGGGCACACCATTCTAAGTAATCACCATTAAACACGTTTGCACCACCAGTCCGACTTGCCTCTGACAAATGGTCATCCAGACTCGAAACGTTAGCTCCCTTCTCTCTCCAGCCTTCAGACCTGCTGAGATTGTCCAGTATTAGGGCAGCACGGTGGCGCATTGGTTAGCATTGCTGCCTCATGGGGCCAAGGTCCCAGGTTCGATCCCGGCTCTGGGTCACTGTCCGTGTGGAGTTTGCACATTCTCCCCGTGTTTGCGTGGGTTTCGCCCCCACAACCCAAAGATGTGCAGGGTAGGTGGATTGGCCATGCTAAATTGCCCCTTAATTGGAAAAAATTAATTGGGTACTCTCAATTTATTTAAAAAAAGAGATTGTCCAGTATTTTTCTGTTTTAGTTTCAAATCCCAGCATCTGCAGTAATTTGCTTTTATCCCCTAACCTCTGTCAGGCGGATGTGAAGGATGGACTAGGGCTCAGTGTTGTGCATCTGCTGGGTGGGAGGAGGGGGGGGGGGGGGGGCGGTAATGGAGGTTGGAAAGGAGCAGGGTGCCCATGACACATGAACGCCCCACATGGTGACACCCTCATTGAGAGGGGGCCAGGTATGGGAGCAGCAGTGCGAGCCCACCTTGTCTGACAATATCCCCAGTGAGTGAGCCCTAACCGTTCACCATCTCCCAAAGCGCGCCCCCGCTAAATATGTGGACCTGTGAGAAGGACTTGCCAGCGCACATGCAGGGATCACCCGGGCAGACTGTGGAATGTTATCCTAAAGGCTGGAATCAGAGTTTGTCAAGCAATGAGGAGCACCAGAGCTCATCTCACAGCGAGTTGTCATCACTCTCCATCCCATGGACAAGACCCACTGAAACTGCCAACCCAGGGCCCTGTGTTGATGCTGGTATGAACTTCGGAAGGAGGAGGGGGAGCTGTGGAAGTGGGAAGGAGTAGAAGGCTCGAGATAAGGTGGAGTGAAGGAATGAGGGAGCGGGAAGATGTGGAAGGACTGAGGAAGAGGGAAGGGATGAGAGGTTCTGGGGTAGAGGGAATGTGTGTGGGATGGGATGAGGTTGGAAGGGAGGGGTGGTGGAGAGGTGGGACAGGGCGACTGAGCTGTTGGGGCCAGGCCTCCTAGTTAGTAAACCGGGAGGTGATGAGGTTGTCACATGTGCGGTGGCCCTGGATCACATGTTGGGCTGCCTGCTGTGCCAGTTCTGGCTCCATGGCCCGGATCCTCCTGTCAGATGAGGCCTGCCATTCTTCCTCCTCCTCTAGCATGCCCCCCCACCCTCCTCTGTTGTGCAAGACGCAGCAGGCCACCACGATGCTCAAGACCCTCTCAGAGCTATATTAGAGCGCTCTGCCAGAATGGTCCATGCATCGGAAGTGCATCTTGAGGATAGCAATGCACCATTCAGGGTGATCATCACCTTGATGGCCAGCGTCAGCAGGTGTCCTCCTCCAAACTCCCACCATTTGGCACAGGTGGGGCACAGCCTCCCTGGAAAACTGGAGTTGTTGGCGGCAGCTCCTCGAAGGGCAGGCACCGACAGTATACGCTTGGCCTGACGCCGTGCCTCCATCACACCTCCGCCTCTGCCTGTTGGACGGCCAGCATTTGAGATAGTGAGCATCTGAACTCACTATCTACCTGGCCCCTGCTCTTCTGGGATCGGCTTCTCTTGTGCAGAGTTCTCCCTGGGCTGACTCTGGTGTTCTACCCTCTGCACGTCTGCAATGGCAGCAGTGGCCAGGTAGTGAGCATAGCTGGCTGTATTCCGATATCCATGGGCGCGATTCTCCGCTCCCGTGACTAAGTGCCCAAGCCGTCGTGAACACCGTTGAGTTTCACGACGACGCGAAACGGCCCCGATCTCGACCAATTCAGGGGCCGAAAATGGGCTAGGATCAGGGCCGCGAGAAACTCGGGGGGCGTGTCGCGAAAGCCGCGTCGTCACCGCGCGACGGCCTAATGACGCGGCGCTGCGCCATAAGTGGCGCAACCCGCGCACGGAAGGACCCGGAGTAGGGGAAGGAGTAGCGATGGTTGAGCCCCGACAAGCCGCACCGAGGTTCCGGGACACGGACTTGGACACCCTGCCAGATGAGGTGGAGAACAGAAGGGCCACCCTCTGCCCAAGACGTGGGCATCGCCAGCCATCCAGTGTGGTGAGGTGCGGTTGGCGTGATGTTGGCACCACTGTCAGTGCTGTGGGGCAGACCCCCCGGACTGGGGAGCAGTGTCGAAAGAAGCTGCACAACCTCACTCGGGCTGCTAGGCTAAGTGCCATGAGGGTGCCCCCCCCGGGCACGAGGGGGGGAAGTGGGGTCGGGGGGGGGGGTCAGGGAGGGTTTGGGGGGTCAGGGTGCACAACGATTTACTCGACCCACATGAGCCCCGGGACCCCCCCTGGAGCGATGCCATGGCATGGCTCCAACTGTCTCCTGAACCAGCATAAATGTAGTTTATATGTGCACGCCCTGATGATACCCGCCTAATTGTGATGCTTTACCCAACCCCCCCCCCCCCAGGACAAGACAGCTCACAACCAGCGTCAAGCGCACCCAGGGACGCACGCCAGAGGGTGGCAGTCGGTCGGACAGGAGGACCATCCTCTCAGTATGGGACGCAGGACGGGGACGCTAATACCACAGTCAGAGACAATACTGAGGGGCACAGGGCGGACAGTGCTGAAGACGCACACGTCACGGCCACACACCCCGTGGATTCACCTGGAGGTCAGCACGACATGGCCCGCATGCAGCTTGCGCTGGGCCATGAGGGGGAGCAGCACACACAAGACTTCCTAACGGACGATGACCTCGAGCTAGCGGCACTGCTGCCTCCCACACCATCCACCATTGCAGAGACACTCACCTCGGTTGGGCATATAAGTGATGAGGCTCCCGGGTCACGGTCTGGTGCGCACCCCACATCCGACCCGGTACAGCAGGTGGAGTTTGGAGCAGCCGAGGGGCTGGAGGTTCAGAGGGCAGCCCAGGCCCAGCAACCAGCTGCCACCCAGACGGTTCCCGGGTTCCTGGATGTACTTGACCCACCCGGACAACCGATGCATGAGGACACTGAATAACGGGATGAGGGCCATCTTCCAGGACCTGCACACGCAGCTGGAGGAGCCCATCCGCGTTCAGGAGCAGGGAGAGGTGCCGCTCATCGCAGCCACCCAGGCCGACACCGCACGGGTGGCGTCTGCGGTGGAGGCAATGGGTGAAACGGTTTCGGCCATGGGTCAGGTTCTGCAAGGCGTTGGGCTTCACGTGCACGCGTCATCCATGGCCCAGGAGCGGGCTGACTCTCACAGGCAGCCATGCGCCAGAGCCAACACGACATTGCCGCCGCTCTCCGGGCCCTGGCCGAGTCTCACCATCCCATGGCCCGGTCCCAGCAGGCGATGGCACAGTCCCAGAAGTCAGTCGCGGAGAGCATTGACCGACTGGCGCACGGGATGGATGGCGTCGCGCACTCACAGGTTGAGATAGCTCTGTCCCTGGCAGGAATGTCGCACACCCTGGGCCCCGTCTCTGCGAACATTCTGACCGTGGTCGATCCCGCTGCAGGCCTCCAGGACTGGCAGCGCCAGGTGTCGGGGGTGCGACGGGGCATGTCTCCGATCGCATCTCTGTCCCACAGTGAGGCCCGGGGGCCACCGGGCTCCACGAGGGAGGAGGAGGTTCTGGGGCCCATCACGGTAGCTCCAGCAAGGGATGACCCGGTACACTCGGCCTCCCCCCGTTCCGTCCCTGGCGCATCTGGTGGGCAGCGGGCAGGTCAGGGTGGCACAACGCCATCCAGCACGCCCGCCAAGCAGCCTGGCCCATCGAAGCCGGGCCGCCCCAGGAAACGCGTGCCGACGGGGAGCCATGTCGAAGGGCGTCATTCTCAGCAGTCCGCCTCCACTCCTGCTGTACCATCTGGGAACACACCTAGACATAGTGGTAAGGCAAAGAGGTTAGGCACATAAGAAGTTGGCACGGGTGCAGGGCACAGTTTAGTTGTAGTGGGTAGGGCATCTGTATGTTAATCACACAAATAAACACACTGTTAAATCTGACTTGTAAGACTGTGTGCTATGTCCGGTGCCAGGGGGCTCGTGAGGGTGCCTGAGTGGCGTAGTGGTATACGAGCGGTTCAAGGTCTGTTCCAGATGTGCTGTCCCTTTCCCCCCTGCCTCCCATAATCGGACACCGACGCCAGCTACCCCATACGGGCACGTGGTGAAATATCCGTCAAGAAGGCTCTGACCACCCGAGTGCATGGTTCAGCTATAGCCATGAGTCAGACCTCGGCTGGCGAATCTGAGCTCACAGCTCATCACAGAGCGGGCTGTCATCATTCAACATGGCACTGATCACACCCGCTTACCCAATCATCACTGTTGTGCAATCCCGTAGTGCCGCAGTGGTAAGGTGATGTGGAATTGGTGCCGTGAACGCGGTCCGGGGAGGGGGGGGGGGGGGGGGGGGGGGGGGGGGGTTGGGGGGGGGGGGTGCTGTGTAGTACCCGTGTTCAGCAGTGATGGTGCAAGTGGCAGTGTTCAGCGAATCCCTCCCCCACGGTGCGTGAACCGTGCGGCCACCAACGCGTCGCGTGCCCGCTGTCCGCGGTGGTGCCGTCGTGCAGCCTCCTGGACGTAACCAGCACCCGGGCAGTGTCTGTGTCCTGCGACCCTCCCCCCACCCTGATGCACGCCATCCTCCTCCGCATCCTCCTCTACCCCATCCCCCTCGTTTGCGTAAGCGTCGGTGCCGTCGGGTCCTCCCTCCGGCTACTCCACCAGGTCATCTCCCCTCTGCATGGCTATGTTGTGCATCGCACAGCAGGCCACAACCATGCATCCGACCCTGTCGGGATGGTACTGCAGGGCCCCTCCTGATTGGTCCAGGCATCTAAAGCGCATCTTCAGCAGGCCGAAGCACCGCTCCACCACACCCCTGGTTGCTGCATGGGCCTCGTTGTATAGGCTCTCCGCGTTGGTGTGAGGCCTCCGTATTGGCGTCATCAGCCATGACCTCAACGGACAGCCCTTGTCGCCCAGCAACCAGCCCCTCAGCCGGGGGGGGCATCCATAGAACATTGCGGGGATGAATGACTGTGCCAGAATGTAGGCGTCATGCACATTCCCGGGGTACCTTGCACACACGTGCATGATCTTCATGTGGGGGTTGCACACCACCTGAATGTTCATGGAGGGTATGCGCCCTTTCTGTTCATGAACACTTTCCTGCTGTCTGCAGGCGGGCGCAGGGGGATGTGCACACCATCAAAGACACCCTGGACCTTCGGTATCCCGGCCACTTTGGCGAATCCACGTGCCCGTGCTTCTTGATGTTTTCGGTCATCGGGGAATTTTATGTACCTGTCCGCGATGGCGTACAAAGCGTCGGTCACGGCCCTGATGCACCTGTGGACCGATGCCTGTGATATCCCGGATAGGTCCCCGCTCAGCGCCTGGAAGGAACCGGTCGCATAAAGGTTTAGGGCCACCGTCACCTTGACGGAGACTGGTATCGCGTGTCCTCCTCCCGTTCCAAGTGGTGCGAGGTGCGCCACGAGGTGGCATAGATGTGCGACCGTCTCCCTGCTGAACCGTAGTCTCCTCCTGCATGTGATGTCCGTTAGGGCCTCGAACGACATTCTGTCACGGTTCACCCTCGGCCTTGCTGGACGCCTGTGGCGCCCTGGCACCACCATCAGTGGATCCTCCTGCTCCACCTGCTCCTCCTCCTCCTCCTTCTGCTCCCCCCAAGCACTTCCTCTGCATTCCTCGCCGTCTGGCGGTCAATGTTCCCCTCGGCAACCCCCTGGACATTCCGGGCCTGAGCGCCTGCGGCCTGCGTGTCGACGACGGGCCACTCCGCGGCCATCCCCTCTGCTGCAGCGGCGACCGCTGCATCTGCAGCCACTGTGGGCCGTCCGACTCTACGCTGCCGGATGGCAAACTCCAGAGCTGCTGCTCCAACTACGGCAGTGAACATCGCTGTCTGGTTGGCATACATGGTGACCTGCAGGAGGGTGGTAGGGGGCAGAGAAACGACATGTTACACGGAGATTCTTCCACACCTCGCCAGCCGGGTTGCATGGGATACCTGTGTGCCCCGGTGGCCTGGTCGCGCTGCAGATACGCAGCCAGCCTAACACCTGGTCACTGTCTGCGTCCAACGGTCAGTTCACACCGTCCTCCTCACCAGTGTGCCACTCGCCTGTGCCCATCAGCCACACGACAACCTGCGGCCGTGTCCTCGTCACCGTCCTGCCATATCAGGGCGGCTGACATGTGGCATCCGCGGATGGACGATACCATCCACACTCTCCCCCACCCCCCTCCCACCTGCAATCTGCACCGTCACCCCCCCCCACCTGCACGCTGTCCCTCACCCCCCCACCTGCACACTCTCCCTCACCCCCTCCCACCTGCACACTCTCCCTCAACCCCCTCCCACCTGCACACACTCCCTCACCCCCCTCCCACCTGCACTCCGCTCCATCACCCCCCTCCCACCTGCACACTCTCCCTCACCCCCCTCCCACCTGCACACTCTCCCTCACCCCCTCCTACCTGCACTCCGCTCCCTCACTCCCCCTCCCATCTGCACACTCTCCCTCACCCCCCTCCCACCTGCACACTCTCCCTCACCCCCCTCCCACCTGCACACTCTCCCTCACCCCCCTCCCACCTGCACACTCTCCCTCACCACCCCTCCCACCTGCACTCTCCCTCACACCCCTCCCACCTGCACTCCGCTCCCTCACCCCCTCCCACCTGCACACTCTCCCTCACCCCCCTCCCACCTGCACACCCTCCCTCACCCCCCTCCCACCTGCACACTCTCCCTCACACCCCTCCCACCTGCACTCCGCTCCCTCACTCCCCCTCCCACCTGCACTCCGATCCCTCACCCCCCTCCCACCTGCACACTCTCCCTCACCCCCCTCCCACCTGCACACTCTCCCTCACCCCCCCACCTGCACTCCGCTCCCCCAAACCCCCTCCCACCTGCACACTCTCCCTCACCCCCCCTCCCACCAGCACACGCTCCCTCACCCCCCTCCCACCTGCACACTCTCCCTCACCCCCCTCCCACCTGCACACTCCCCCTCACCCCCCTCCCACCTGCACACGCTCCCTCACCCCCCTCCCACCTGCACTCTCCCACATCCCCCCTCCCACCTGCACACTCTCCCACCCCCCCTCCCACCTGCACTCCGCTCCCTCACCCCCCCACCTGCACACTCTCCCTCACCCCCCCCTCCCACCTGCACTCCGCTCCCTCACCCCCCCACCTGCACACTCTCCCTCACCCCCCTCCCACCTGCACTCCGCTCCCTCACTCCCCCTCCCACCTGCACACTCTCCCTCACCCCCCTCCCACCTGCACTCCGCTCCCTCACCCCCCCTGCACACTCTCCCTCACCCCCCTCCCACCTGCACTCCGCTCCCTCACTCCCCTCCCACCTGCACTCCGCTCCCTCACTCCCCCTCCCACCTGCACACTCTCCCTCACCCCCCCTCCCACCTGCACTCCGCTCCCTCACTCCCCCTCCCACCTGCACACTCTCCCTCACCCCCCTCCCACCTGCATTCCGCTCCCTCACTCCCCCTCCCACCTGCACACTCTCCCTCACCCCCCCTCCCACCTGCACGCTCTCCCTCACCCCCCCTCCCACCTGCACACTCTCCCTCACTCCCCTCCACCTGCACACTCTCCCTCACCCCCCCTCCCACCTGCACACTCTCCCTCACCCCCCTCCCACCTGCACACTCTCCCTCACCCTCCCTCCCACCTGCACACTCTCCCTCACCCCCCCTCCCACCTACACACTCTCCCTCACCCCCCTCCCACCTGCACTCCGCTCCCTCACCCCCCTCCCACCTGCACACTCTCCCTCACACCCCCCCCCTCCCACCTGCACTCCGCTCCCTCACCCCCCTCCCACCTGCACACTCTCCCTCACCTCCCCTCCCACCTGCACTCCGCTCCCTCACCCCCCTCCCACCTGCACACTCTCCCTCACCTCCCCTCCCACCTGCACTCCGCTCCCTCACCCCCCTCCCACCTGCACACTCTCCCTCACCCCCCTCCCACCTGCACTCCGCTCCCTCACCCCCCCTCCCACCTGCACACTCTCCCTCACACCCCCCCCCCCCCCCCCCACCTGCAATCCGCTCCCTCAAACCCCCTCCCACCTCCCCGTTGGCCGCAGCCTTCTCAGGGAAAGCCGACCCGGTCTCCAGGCGCTGCGCAACAGTCCGCTCACCTCCTCCCTGATCAGCGTCAGCCAGCACGACTGGCTGACGACTTTAAATAGCAGGTGTGAACCCAGTTCACGCCGTCGGGACTGCGGCCCATCCGGGCCTGAGAATAGCAGGGGTGGCGGAGAATCGCCATTTTGGGTGTCTCGGGCGATTCACCGGACTGTGCCGCGCAGAACTAGATAGTGCCGATCTCGCCACTTGGGTGCATCGCGGGAGGGTGTCGGACCGGCGTTGCCGGAAAAAATGAAGCCCCAGGTGATTCTCCCAAACGGTGCGGCATCGGAGAATCGCACCCCATGTATCTGCAGGTAAAGGGGGAGAGACAGAGAATGTCAGCAAGATGAGGGTTCCCTTCACTAACCAAAGCCACCAAGTTATGTGGTCACCCCGAGTTGTACTGCAGCACCACCCTCAACATGTCCCAACCTCTCACCTCCCCCCCCATATACGGCCACTTTGATATGTTGTCATCTGCACTGCAGCCCTGTCCCCATCAGTGAGCGTGAGCTTAAGTAGGGTTCTCTTTCCAAGGGTCAGTGTAAACTTGATGCCAAATGGCGTCCCTCTGCACTATAAATTCTATGATTCTATGACCAGAAGGTCTGTGAATATTTACAGGACACACTGAGCAGTCAGCAGAGTGAACAGCCAGGGGCCTGTAAATTGCAGCAAAGAGGTAAGTTTAACTAACGTACTGCAACAATGGCGGTCAGAGGTAGTCCACCCCGATTTGAGGGGGTCACCCTGAGTGTACGCACTTGCCACCATGTCAGTATCCAGTACTCCTGCGGTCCAGACATACACCCCCAGCCAGGCCGAAATGTTTGGAGAGTTTTATGACCTTATGTTCTCCCTCGGCAATCATGGCGCCCGGGTCCCAATCGTAAATACTTGCACCAATTCAATACTTGCGTGACTCCCGCCTGTGAGGGGTAAAGCAGCATTGAGAGGTGGAGCATCCGGTGACCAATTGTCGGCAAATCGATGCAAATCATGGATTTGCACATGGCCACGGGCTCTGGGCATGAACCTTGATGCCGCTGCCAGCGGGGGACCGGACCATCGCTTCGGAATTGCTGCCAGGCGCAAATCCCATTCTTTGCTCTCAATGGGCACAGGAGACCTTCCAAAATGAGGGACCCACCATTAATTCTGCCTTTTATCCCAAGTTGGGAAAGTTGTGGCTCGCTACTTTCCTTCTGCCTTCCTCAACCATTGTATTATTGCAGCAGAAAGGGGTCCTTAATTGACCTTTAATTGGCAACTTAAGGGCCACAATAAGGCTAAGGGTGGGCAGGCTGGCTGACACCTTACCTGCCCACTGTATTCTGGGGGACAGCTTGTGAAGGGCAGCAAGGCGGGGGCTGGCCCGTTTTATTTCAAATCCACCGGTGAGGGTGTTGGATGATGTAAATTAGCTCCTGTTCCTACTCCATAACTGTTTGATGTGCTCTTGGCATCCAATAAGTCACTAATTGCCCCATTATACCCATTACCGTTAGTAGTCATCATACAATTATTGTGTTAAATATCAAAATGAATCAATGAAAGCTGCAAATACTGTCAGCAGTAATTGGAATCATTTTAGCTCAATATTAAATGCGAGCAAAGTTAGGTTAAAATGAAACCCACACATTAAGTAGTTGATTAAGTAAGTCACTTAATGCTGATGTTGGAAATGCAACTTGTAAGATTAAGTATTAATATTGGATATGCTATGTTTTGGATAAATTGTTAAATTGACTTTGTGTGCCTGCTCAGATAGATGCTGATTGCTTTCCTGGTGGCCTGGCCAATATTCCTGGTTTAGCTCAGTGGGCAAGATAGCTGGTTTGTAATGCATAACAAGGCCAGCAGCGCGGGTTCAATTCCCGTACCAGCTTACCTGAACAGGCGCCGGAATGTGGCGATTAGGGGCTTTTCGTAGTAACTTCATACTTGTGACAATAAAAGATTATTATTATTCCTCCCTCAAACAACCTCCTGAAAAGAGATGAATATTTGATCATTCATGTTGCTTCTGGGGGTCTTGATGTGTGCAGATAAATTGCTGTGATTGCCAATGTAGCAATATGAAATAATATGACGAACTTCATTTTAATAATAACTCCTTAACTCAGTCACATTCCATAAAATATTAATAATCTCCAGCGTCAACGATTCTGCCCCAGCTTAAATTAATGTAAATTTGACCTTCCAATGGTAAAATCTAGGGTACAAACTATGACACACTTTGAAACACAAGCTGTGTGAGTTAATTTTGTTGCCTACACAAGCAGATTATTTTAACTGATAATTATTTAAGTCCAAACAGCTACTTTCTGGGACATTTTATTTGTTTGGATCGCTCAGAAAACAGAGAGGCAGGATTCTCCACTCCCCCCTCCTCGCTCTTCCCCGCGGCTTATTATGTCGCGATGGGGGTGGTCAGCCATTGGCCGGCGGGGTCTTCTGATCCCACCGCTGTCAGCGGGATTTCCTGTTCTATGCACCCACCTCCGCCAGGAAACCCGCAGTGAGGGATCGCCGTTGGCAAGACCGGAATACCCCACCAGAGAGAATGGCCAGAAAATTCTGACCAGAGTCTGTCATGAAGAGAAAAAATCAGGACAATTAATTCCTGTAAGGATATTAAAGACAGTAGATTGCAAATCACTTTATTTTCTTGATCAGCCTTTTCCAGGAGTTAGTTGTGGTTCCTTTTTAACTCTCTCGTGGCTGTGCCTGACGAACATGTATCCATCAATCAGATTTATCTGGTCATTTATCCCATTGTGGGAGTTTGCTGTCAGCAAATTGGCTGCCATAGTTCCTACATCGCAATTAAAGTCACACTTCAAAGGTAGTTAATTCCTTCTGGAACATATTGGCACATCCTGAGTTAGGAAATGCTGAGTAAATGTTATCCATAAAGACCCAGGAGGCCGAGTCGTTGTGTGAACGCTAATTTATTCACGGTCAAAAGAAACTGCCCTAAGGCAGTAAACACACACACAGTATCAGTCCTGTTGGGACGAGCAACATGCTGGTCCCTGTCCGGACCGGCCTTTATACAAGGTAATTATGAGCCCCAGCTGGGCGGGCCTCCGCCCACTACTGGGGAAGCTCGTATTCCATGAGTCCCACGGGGAGATCAATTAGGGTATCCCCATGGGCTTCATGGGGTTATGACACCCAAGTCCGAAGGTTCTCCTTCAGTAACCATCAGGCTTTCTTTGCTGATTTGCACGCGGTTGTGCTTCTGCCAGCAGTGGATCTGGGTCGGGTGGTGTGTAGCGATTTGTTGGTCGCCTTTTCATAGACGAATGACAAAAGGACACTGCCGGGGGTTTAGCTCCGGCCTTGGCATCACCCATGAGTGCGGATGCTTTGGTGTCCATCTTCGAGCCTGAGTCGTCATCATCCAGATGGTGTGGGTCTTGGACCATGGCGGGTTACACTCCTTAGCTATGGAGTGGTCCCATATGCGGTGGAGGTATCGACGTCCCTGGCACAGCTTCCTCCGAGGTGGGATCTCTGCCTTTGAGATGGTCCACATGTTTAGGCAGGGTCTTCCCTCAGGTTCTGACCTTGCATGATATGGACCCTGATTTCTCCAACACCATCCCCAGGAGCCAATGAGCACCATCTCCAAAATTCCAGATATATACAGTGTCCCCAGGTAGTAAACTCTTCTCCCAGGTGTCCTGTGGTCATAATTCTTCTGACCATCTTGTTTTGAGTCAACCTTTCTGCCAAGACTTGAGAAAGTCAGACTCAAGAGAGTTTGGACGGGGCTGGCCCATTAACAGTTCTGCCGGTGCTACCCTGTGGTGAAATGCGGGATGGCCCAGTAATGAGAAAGGAACCTCGCCAGTCATGTGTTCACAGAGCCTGTGGTCTGTTTCCGCATACCCTGCCTAAACATTTGTGCCACCTGCTCTGCAAAGCCATGGAGGGTGGGTGGTACGGGGCGGTCTAGATAGGTCTTAAACCGTTGGCACGCACAAACGTTAAAATCTTCTCGCTGGTGAACAGGGTCCCATTATCTAAAACCAGTACATCTGGTATCCTATGGGTACTGGGCGAGCACCTTAATTTCTCAATAGTGGTTCTTGAGGTGGTGCTGATCATCTGGTGCACATCTAGCCACTTAGAATGGGCATCTACAAGGACTAAAAACATGGACACCATGAAAGGTCCAACAAAGTCGGCGTGCAACCGCACACAGGCTGCCTTGTCCATCCCCAGGGATGGAGCGATGCCAACAGGGGGGATTTCTGGTGCTCTTGACATGCCAGGCATATTTTCACCACTCTCCCAATGTCGCCATCGATCCATGACTACTGGACATAGCTCTTCATCAACATCTTCGAAGCCCTGGGTGCCCACTATGCAGGTCCTGAGGATCAACTCTTGGCCCGGTCGCGGGATGACCATGTGAGCTCCTCATAGGAGAATGCTGTCCTCAACACTTCTGCTGCTTCATGATGTCGGGCTGCCAGGGGGTCCCCTGTAATCCACCATGTAAAATAATGTGGTGAAGTTTCACCAATGTAAGATCTCTCTGAATCCATATGGGAATCTGGGTGGCTGTTACTGGCAGAGTATTCATGAAATTTAGAGTCGCTACAACTTCATCCGCCACTGGTGGAGAGGAGGGGCTCACAGGCAGCAGGAGACAACTGAGGACTTCACTGTGTGCTATTTGGACCCCAGGGTGATGTTGAAATGTGCATTCGCATGCTGCTAGTAATAGAACCCAGTGCTGAATTCGGGCCAAGGCTATGGAGAGAATCCCCTTGACCTCCTTGAAATGACCTGGTAGTGGCCTATGGTCCGTGGATGAAAAAATGCCGTCCATAGTCATATTGGCGAAATTATTTCACCGCATATATCACGGCCAAATATTCTTTTCGATTTTGGAGTAGCGGTATTCCATATCTGCCAGGGTTCTAGAAGTGTGCACAATCGGGGGATCCGTGCCATCGATATGATATGACCGCTCCAATGCCATATGTGGCGGCTTGGTGGCACAGTGGTTAGCACTGATGCCTCATAGTGCCAAGGACCTAGGTTCAATTCTCCCCGTGTCTGAGTGGGTTTCCTTCGTGTGCTCAGGTTTCCGCCCACAGTCCAAAGATGCGCAGGTTAGGTGGATTGGCCACGCTAAATTGCCCTTTAGTGTCCATGGATGCGTAGATTAGATTAAGGGGTTATAGGAATAGGGCAGGGAAGTGGGTTTGGGTGGCATGCTATTTCAGAGGGGCAGTGCAGACTCAATGGGCCAAATGGCCTCCTTCTTCACTGTAGGGATTTTATGTATTCTATGTAAGCAGCCAGGAAGGATCGTAATGGGCCAGCAACTGGGAGGAGTACATTTTTCACTTTTTGTGGAGCTCCCAAAGCCCATTTCTGATTCTTCTTCAATAAGATGTGAAGAGATGCCGGCAGGGTGGCGAAATTCAGAATAAACTTCCTGCAATAATTTACAAGCCCCAAGAACAATCTCGATTCTGTCGTGTTTTGTGGAGTCGAGGCTCCCTTTATGACCTGGACCTTTACCTCGACGAGGTGCAAGCCAACTTTGTCCACGGGGTAACTCAGGTATGGAATTGCCTTTGCTTCAAAGACGCATTTGCCTCTCCTCAGACGAACGCCCGCTTGGGAGAATCGTCTGAGGACCTCTTCAAGATTGTCTCAGTGCTCCTTCTCAGTGGCCCCCATAATGAGCACATCATCCAGGTATACCATCCCCTTGGGTAGCCGCTGGAGGATGCCTTCCATCACTCTCTGGAAGAGACCCCGAGGGGAAGGCGAGTGCACTCATAAAGCCCTCTATGAATATTTATGGTCACGTACCTTTGAGATGCGGTAACCAGTTCCAACTGAAAATATGTGTGGCTCATATCTAGTTTCCTGAACAAGCTCCAGTTTTGTGTACAAATCCTCTACACGCAGCTAAGGTTGTGGTGGGAGGCCCTGTTCACGACCATTTTATAGTCAGAGGCTAACTGACTTATCTGGCTTCAACACCAGTACCACTGGTGCATCCACTCTGCAAGTCGCACTGGGCGCATGATGTCCAAACTCTCCAGGTGCCGTAACTCAGTTCCACCTTTGTGAGCCAGGCCTAGGGGACTGGTCATATTCTGAAGAATTTGTGTTGGGCCTCCGAGTCAAAGTAAATTTGCACCTTAGCCCCTTTTATTCCTCCTGGAATACCTCCAGATACTTCACGAGGACCTCGTATAGGTTGCCGGTGGCCATCCAAACAATCTGATGCTACGAGTCCCACTGGGAGATCAATTAGGGTGTCCCTGTGGGCCTCGTAGAGGTTATTATACTAGCCTTTCTTCATTTCCAGGAGTAGATATTGCCTAAAATAAGGCCTGTTGCTGGTGTTACTCTGCCACTTTTAAATATGCCACAGGAAGATTGTTGAAAGCACCAGGTAGATCGAAGAGCTAAAGAAATCTAACGATAGTCAGAAACCCAGGAATGCTAACACCTTAACTAGATACCTGAGCCAATGAAGGATACCCTTGAAGGTTCCAGACAGTAAGACTCACCTATGATTCTAATTAAGTTGAGGAAACCAGAACAGCTAGAGTATGGGCAAGAGAAACTTAAGAAGTAAAAAAACCAGTAACTGCACCAAAAGTATGCATGTGGAGATTCTGGGGTCCCTGTAGAGATAACCAGATGCCATAAAAATGCATATTATTTCTGCTTTTTTTACCTCTGGGCAGAAAGAATATTGATATTACCTCCACAATAAAAGTTTCAACCTTTTTAGTTGGCACGTTAGCTGTTGAAACTCATGATTGTGCAATACAACTCACTGAATATTTTATCTTTGATGTTGCATGCAATTTGAGAGTGTCTATTATCAATATCAATTTAAATGAGATTTGACATTTCAGAATATACGCGGGACACATGGTAATATTGTACTGCATAATAATTCTTATAACTGTTGTCAAGTATTTTTTTTTTAAATTGGCATTCAGCGAACAAGTGTGTGAAATAGGCAGACAGGCATTGATTAACCTCTTAACCTACCTCAGCAAAATCAGTTCACAAGAAGTCACAACTGGGGATTTAACTTCCTTTAGGTGTACTGTTATTCCAATTTGCATAAAATTTATCTGTGCAATATTTTACAACAGTCTTTAAATCTGTTAAAATGTTACACCAGCACATCAAGATGTTTTATGTATCTGAGTTAACCAATGGTCAGAGAAATGAAACCTCTGAATGCAAATTTCACACAAACAGCGGAATGAAATTAAATGGTGGAAAAACAAGCACAATGATTGGAAGTTATACAAAGAGAAAAAGGGGAACACTTTTAGCAAGGATTATAGAAAAGTAATAAAGTGTGGCAATCAACAACAAAAATCAAACACAAAAAAACTAAGAAATGAAAAGTTATCACAGCCAGAAAGATATATAGACAGAAAAACAAAGGTGTTGAAATCACACTGTGCGATATTGGTAATATATGTTCATGTGAAAAATGAAATGAAAATCGCTTATTGTCACAAGTTGGCTTCAATGAAGTTACTGTGAAAAGCCCCTAGTCGCCACATTCCAGCGCCTGTTCGGGGAGGCTGTTACGGGAATCGAACCGTGCTGCTGGCCTGCCTTGGTCTGCTTTAAAAGCCAGCGATTTAGCAGAGTGTGCTAAACCAGCCCCTCACGATCATGTAACATCATTGATCCATTTAAAATAGATAGGTTGATGCACTTATTAAAAGTGATGCCTGTACTTGTTGAACATGATCTAACGGGAGAATTACTAAGTGGGGTAGCGAGCGCAACTTGCCATGTGCTTCTGGAAAGCCTATCCAGCTAACGTCAATTAGGGCCAGTAATGATCTCCCACGGGCTTCATGGCAGCAATGGCTATCCCGCCAGCTGATTCATCTGGACCGCGCTGCCCAAGGTGACCTGCAAGGTGACTCTCCTGGTCGGAGAGAGCGCCGGATGCTGACCAGCAGCCGTCGAACAGGGAGACAATGGTGGTCTCCAGCTCTCCAGAGACACCCCTCCTGACAACGGCGCGTCCCGGGGTCAGCAGGCGGTACAGGATGGCTTGGTGAGGCAAGTGCCACCAACAAAGCGGTCAAGACCCTCCTGCCCTAGGACCTCCAGAGGATGCCCACCAGGGGCATCAAAGGCCACAGGACGTGGAAAGCAGCAGGCTGCGTCCACGTCTGATATGCATCCTGGGGACACACCTAGACATAGTGGCAGAGCACGGAGGGCTAAGAAGAGTGAGGATCACTGAGTGGGCACTGTGGGGGGAAGGTGGGGTGGTGAGTCATCGGTAGCTAGGGACAGTTAAGGTTTTGATTGTTCACCATTGATACATGTTACACCTGAGACCTGTGAAGCCTCTGTCACGTGATTCCACACTGCACCCTCACCCCTGCTGCCCTCCGCTCTCCCCCAGGCCTGTCCCCTGGGGACAGTGGTCCTAGATCTGGGGCCCCCGAGGCACACCATGTGCAGGTGATGGGTGTGAGCTCGCTGTCAGCAGAAAGACAGCAGTCAGACTACGGCATAGATTGAGGAGCACCAGAGCTGACCTCACAGAGGGTTATCATCACCCGCCTGCCTTGTATATTGACCCGCTCACAGTGCCGACACAGATCCATCACCCTGGGGTGATGTTAGGCAGACCTGGGTAGGTGGAACAGGGTAGTTGGGGAGGGGGAAAATGGGTGCGAAGGGGAGAACAATGAGAGGTTGCGGAGTCGATGGGTGGAAATGGGGGTGGGGATAAGGGGTAGGATGATGGACAAAGCCCCATCCTACGAGAAGCGGGCGAGGATGAGAGCCTTCCTGATCCTCCGGGCATGCCGGACTCTCGCGTCACCTGTACTCCATTCTCCGGCTGCACCCATGGGTCCTGCCTGGACATGTCCTCCGGCCCTTCTTGGTCCGGCTCCTCCTCGCTGCCATCCTCAGACGAGGCCGCATTTCCCTCCTCCACCACCTCTAGCATGTCGCCCCGCTGCTGTGCCAGGTGTGGAAGGCACAGCAGACCTCAGCGGGTACCCCTTATCCCCCAAGAGCACACCGGTCATCCTGGGGTGTCCCTTGAAGATGCCAAGGATCTCCAACTGTCCCAGGATGTAGCTGACGGGCACACTCCCTGGGAAGTGTGCACACACGTGCATGATCTTGAGGTGGTGGTCGCACACAAGTTGAATGTTCAGGGAGTGGAACCTATTCCTGTTAATGAAGGGTGCTCCTGGACCACCCAGTGGCCGCAAGGCGAGATGGGTGTTATCACCCCTAGACGTGGGGCATCCCGGCGATGGCGGAGAATTCTGCTGCTCAGGCAAATTGATGGGCTTGGTCCTGGTCAAAGTTGATACAGGGCATCCGTGATCTCACGGATGCACTTGTGGACTATTCGTTGGGATATGCCACACAAGTCCCCGCTCGAGTCCTGTAATGATCCTGAGGCGTAAAGTTTCAGGACTGTGGTGACCATAACGGTCACCGGGAGCGGCTATCCTCCTTCCTCCACGTGGTGCCAAGTCTGCAAGGACATGGTACAGGTGCCGCACCGTCCACTTGTTGAGGCAGAGCATCCTGCAGCACACGCTGTCTGTCATCTGTTCGAAGGACCAGCAACGCCTGTACACCCTGGGCCGTCCCAGGCCTCCTCCTCTGCGTCCCTCCCTGGCCTGATGGGCAGCCAGGTCCCCAGGATGTGGAGTGGAACCCTGCACATGGACTGCCGCTTCAAGCCTCTGTTGACGCTGCTGCCTCCGCCTTCTCCGGCGCCTGGCCGCCTGGACTACCACCATCATCGCGAGGGCAGCTGCTGCGGGGTCCACAATATCATCCATACCGTGATATCTGTGAGGAATTGGAAAGGGTGAGAGACCAACAACCAGTTGTTGTGTTCTGTGATCCCACCGTTGTCATGATACACACAGAACACCTGGTTGTTTAACTGGAACGGTGATTTATTGGCAAACATGTGCAAAGATACTTACAGATTCCTATACAAAGTTACTTGAATTCTCCTGCAGCTACACTAAGTGCGACTATCCTGTTGTACATCTTACTATCAACTGGCGGGTCACTCCAGTCATGTGATGGATCCCTGATGCCACCTGCTGGCCGGAGGTCATACCGATAGTTGTGTGCACTAATATGCAACTATATACATTTATACAACGATATACATTTATGTGTGCATGCATATCACCACATTCTCCTTCCTTTGGAGACATTAATATTTACAAACATGACTGTTCTTTAAACAATCTGATATGCATGATGGCTTTAAACATGTGCTGTACACATTTTATTACAAGTTCAGCCTGTCAGGCTTGCGCCATAGATTTCCACACGTCATGAGTGTTGGATGAATCGGTGAACGTGTACCACCTTCATCTGTTACTGGTGTGGTGATCCACGTATTGCTACTATATATACATTTACCGTTATTCATCCTACTGTTATCCACCACTGTATATATGTTCACTGTTGTTCTTATTCACTGTTACTTACTGTTGTTGTGTTGATGCTTCTGTTGGCTCCGCCTGTGGCTCCGCCCCTCGGGGGAGGTATATGATTGGCAGACCTGTGGCCAGCTCTCAGTGTGGGAGCAGCAGCAGGCTGGCATACTTCTTAGCTTATTAAAACCACTGTTCTCTTCTACAACTCGACTCGTGTGAATTGATGTTCCATCAGCTGGTGTCCCTGCTTGTTCCACATTCACTGCTGTGGATGTGTCATCGATCACTGGCTCTGTTGGGTGGTCTGTGTCTTCTTCAAGTTTGGGTTTGCACCCCAGCTCTTACATTGGATTCAGCACGAAAGGCCGTTGCACTTTTAGTAAGGCTCTTTGTTTCCTTCGCAGGACTGAACCATCCTCAGTGAGCACCAGAAACGACTGTGAACCTGCCTGTTGCTAAACCTTTGCCAGTTTTAACCATCCATTTCCGTTGGCATCCTCAAGTCTGATGGTCTCATTTGGATGCAGTGGCTGGAGTTTCCTTGTGGATCTATTATCAACCTCTTTCTGCCTCCTCTTTTTCGCTGCAGTCATCGATTTACTGGGGGAGCCACCATGGAAGCCCGGGTCGTCCAAAGCTGTCTATTCATGAGCAGCTGTGCTGGCGACAGTCCATTGACAAGTGGCACCCGGCTATCAATGGCCTTCTTTAGCAGCTGCTTCACGATATTCCCGCCTTCCTGTTTGACTGGGCAGATAGAGGACTAGAGGTGATGTGCCTAAAATCATAGTGACGGGCAAATTCAGTCCATTCAGCATTTGGGGCAGCACGGTAGCATTGTGGATAGCACATTTGCTTCACAGCTCCAGGGTCCCAGGTTCGATTCAGGCTTGGGTCACTGTCTGTGTGGAGTCTGCACATCCTCCCCGTGTGTGCGTGGGTTTCCGTCGGGTGCTCCGGTTTCCTCCCACAGTCCAAAGATGTACAGGTTAGGTGGATTGGCCATGATAAATTGCCCTTAGTGTCCAAAATTGCCCTTAGTGTTGGGTGGGGTTACTGGGTTATGGGGATGGGGTGGAGATGTTGACCTTGGGTAGGGTGCTCTTTCCAAGAGCTGGTGCAGACTCGATAGGCCGAATGACCTCCTTCTGCACTGTAAATTCCATTCATGATTTTTGAAACAAGGCCCATTGTCCGACATGACGATATTTGGTACACCATGCCGGGCAAAAATCGTTCCCCGCACACACCATCCCAACCAACAAGATGGCAGTAAGAAGCGCGGCCCCACGTTTCGCGGACGCAGAGATTGAGACCTTCCTGGACGTTGTGGAGGAGAGGCGGATGACCCTGGACCACGGCCTGGGAAGGAGTCTGTCAGCAGCCGCCATTCGCCATGCCTGGGCGCAGATGGCAGAGGCAGTGAGCGCTGTGGGCAACACCGTCCAAACGGCCAGCAGTGCCGAAGAAACTGCACAACCTCCTCAGGGCGGCCAGGGTGAGTAGGCACAATGAGCCCCTGCCATTACCCCCGTCCCACACACCTGTAACCCGACCACCCACCCCACCTCCACCGGGAGGGCAGGCGAACCCCCGCCCTACACCACATGCCGGCACCCATACCTGCCGCCATGCCCGGGTGCCCTGGTCACTGAGATCACCAGCCACCCAACCCCTGAGCTGCATGAGTCGGACTGTCTAACACTGTTGTTTTCTGTTCCTCCCCCCCACCCCCTGCCAGGGGAAGGCCGTCCACAGCCGGAGCATCCCTCCCCACCCCTCCCTCATGAGCCGAGCAGCGTCGAAGAGAGCAGCTCCGATGGCAGCCCTCTGCCCGAGACTCAGGAGACCCTGGATCTTGAGTCAGAGGATGACACCGACTTTCCGTCACAGCTGTCTCCAACGCCCTCCACCATCCCAGAGACACTCGGTTGGGCACTTTAGTGAAGAGGCTCCTGGGACACTATCTGGTGTGCACCACACAGCTGCTCCAGTACAGCAGGTGAAGTTAGGAACACCCCAGGGGGCAGATATCGAAGGACAGGCTGACCCGAGGAACTAGACACCGTCCAGGTGGGTTCCGGGCTTCTGGAATGGACAGTCCCATCAATTGTGGAGGTGCAGTCGCAGAGCCAGGGACTACATGAGGGGTTGTCGGCGGGCATGCAGCACCTGCAGGTGCAGGTAGAAGAGTCCAACCGCGTGCAGGAGCAGGAGGTGGTGCAGACAATGCGTGCCACCCAGGCCAACACCAGGCAGGTGGCATCCACGGTGGAGGTATTGGGGGCGGGGGTTGCGGCTATGGATCAGCATGTCCAAGGCCTGAGGCATTCTGTGCAGGCACTGGCCAAGGCCCAGGACGGTATTGCCGCCTCACAGGCAGCCCTGTGCCAGAGCCACCTGGAAATCGCAGCGGCGCTCCTGAGCGTGGTCCAGTAACAGCAGGCCATGGTTGGGAACATCGGCAGCATTGCCCAGGCGCTGGCCGACATGGCACAGATGCGGAGGGAGGTGTCTCAGTCCCAGAGGGAGATGGAGCAGTCACTGGCTGATGTGACACAGAGCCAGAAGTGGTGGCAGAGTCACAGGGTGATGTGGTGCAGTCCCAGACGGAGATGGTTCACTCCATGCAGACCCTGGTCAAGACCAGAGCGGGCCTTCAGGACTGACAGCGCCAGGTAGCGGGGGAGCCTCAGGCGATAGCTCTGCTCGTACCTGTGCCCCATGGAGGAACCCGGGGGCCAATGAGCATCTGATGGAGGAGGAGGCAATGGGGCCCATGCCGGTGACTCCCGCAGGGGAGACGCCAGAACTCCTCAGCACCTCAGTCTCCCCACCTCCTGTCCCTTGTGCATCTGATGGACAGCGGGCAGAACAGGACAGCACCACATCACCTGGGACACCCGAGTAGGCCTGGTCGCCCTGAAAACACCAACGGGAGCCACGTTACAGAGCAGGAATCACAGCAGGCCGCCTCCACTCCTGATCTACCGTCTGGGGAACCACCAAGATGTAGCGTTAGGGCCCGTAAGGCCAGAAAGGGAGACACTAGTTACGTTGGCACAGGTGCAGGGCACAGTTTAGTTATAGGGGCGAGGGTACAAATCTGTATGTACGTTAAACACATTAAACACCTGTTACCACTGTTACAACCTGCCTCAGTGTTTTGTCAGTTGGGTGTGAGGGGTGG
The DNA here is from genome assembly GCF_047496885.1 of Scyliorhinus torazame. NCBI lineage: Eukaryota > Metazoa > Chordata > Chondrichthyes > Carcharhiniformes > Scyliorhinidae > Scyliorhinus > Scyliorhinus torazame. The sequence continues at coordinate 260,537,600 of NC_092712.1, forward strand.
GCTGGTCTGGGCTGGCCAGAGAGGGGTTGTGGGGGAGGGAATGGGTGGACGTTGTGGGTGGCCCGGTCTCCCCACCCTCCCACCCCCTAACCGTCCCCACCTCCACCACCCCAGAGAAACAATGGGACTGTGTGATGGAATGGCCAGCCTGCATGCAGGGATCACCCAGGTGGATGGTGGGAAGTGCTACCGCGGGCGGGAGTCATACGATATGGAGCACCAGAGCTCACCGCAGAGTGGGTTGTCATCATACTCCATCCCATGGACCAGACCCACTATTAGTGCCAACCCAGGGACCGCACCCTGAAGTGCAGCAGGTATGTATCACAGACGGGTTGCATCTAAACTGGAGAGGCATAAATATCCTGGCCACGAGGTTTGCTAGTGTCACATGGGAGGGTTTAAACTAGTATGGCAGGGGGGGGTGGGTACCGGAGCAATAGGTCAGAAGGTGAAAGCATCGAGGGAGAACTAGGGAATAGGGACAGTATGGCTCTGAGGCAGAGCAGACAGGGAGAGGTTGCTGAACACAGTGGGTCTGGTGGCCTGAAGTGCATATGTTTTAATGCAAGAAGTATTACGGGTAAGGCAGATGAACTTAGAGCTTGGATTAGTACTTGGAACTATGATGTTGTTGCCATTACAGAGACCTGGTTGAGGGAAGGACGGGATTGGCAGCTAAACGTTCCAGTATTCAGATGTTTCAGGCGGGATAGAGGGGGATGTAAAAGGGGTGGCGGAGTTGCGCTACTGGTTAGGGAGAATATCACAGCTGTACTATGGGAGGACACCTCAGAGGGCAGCGAGGCTATATGGGTAGAGATCAGGAATAAGAAGGGTGCAGTCACAGTGTTGGGGGTTTACTACAGGCCTCCCAACAGCCAGCGGGAGATAGAGGAGCAGATAGTAGACAGATTTTGGAAACGAGTAAAAACAACAGGGCTGTTTTGATGGGAGACTTCAACTTCCCCAATATTGACTGGGACTCACTTAGTGCTAGGGGCTTAGACGGGGCAGTGTTTGTAAGGAGCATCCAGGAGGGCTTCTTAAAACAATATGTAGACAGTCCAACTAGGGAAGGAGCTGTCCTGGAACTGGTATTGGGGAATGAGCCCAGCCAGGTGGTAGAAGTTTCAGTAGGGGAGCAGTTCGGGAACAGTTACCACAATTCAGTAAGTTTTAAAGTGCTGCTGGACAAGGATAAGAGTGGTCCTAGGGTGAATTGCTAAATTGGGGGAGGCTAATTATAACATTAGGCGGGAACTGAAGAACCTAGATTGGGGGCGGATGTTTGACGGTAAATCAACATCTGACATGTGGGAGGCTTTCAAATGTCCGTTGAAAGGAATTCAGGTCCGGCATGCTCCTGTGTGGAAGAAGGATAAATACGGCAAATTTTGGGAACCTTGGCTAACGAGAAATATTGTAGGCCTCGTCAAAAAGAAAAAGGAGGCATTTGTCAGGGTTAGAGGCTGGGAACAGACAAAGCCTGTGTGGAATATAAGGAAAGTAGGAAGGAACTTAAGCAAGGAGTCAGGGGGGCTAGAAGGGGTCACGAAAAGTCATTGGCAAATAGGGTTAAGGAAAATCCCAAGGCTTTTTACACGTACATAAAAAGCAAGAGGGTAGCCAGGGAAAGGTTGGGCCCACTGAAGGATAGGCAAGGGAATCTATGTGTGGAGCCAGAGGAAATGGGTGAGGTACTAAATGAATACTTTGCATCAGTATTCACCAAAGAGAAGGAATTGGTGGATGTTGAGTCTGGAGAAGGGTGTGTAGATAGCCTGGGTCACATTGAGATCCAAAAAGACGAGGTGTTGGGTATCTTGAAAAATATTAAGGTAGATAAGTCCACAGGGCCTGATGGGATCTTCCCCAGAATACTGAAGGAGTATCGAGAGGAAATTGCTGAGGCCTTGACAGAAATCTTTGGATCCTCACTGTCTTCAGGTGATGTCCCAGAGGACTGGCGAATAGCCAATGTTGTTCCTCTGTTTAAGAAGGGTAGCAAGGATAATCCAGGGAACTACAGGCCGGTGAGCCTTACATCAGTGGTAGGGAAATTACTGGAGAGAATTCTTCGAGACAGGATCTACTCCCATTTGGAAGCAATCTGACGTATTAGTGAGAGGCAGCATGGTTTTGTGAAGGGGAGGTCGTGTCTCACTAACTTGATAGAGTTTTTTGAAGAGGTCACAAAGATGATTGATGCAGGTAGGGCAGTGGATGTGAGGCCTTTGACAAGGCCTCTCATGGTAGACTGGTACAAAAGGTGAAGCCACACGGGATCAGGGGTGAGCTGGCAAGGTGGATACCGAACAGGCTAGGTCATAGAAGGCAGAGAGTAGCAATGGAAGGGTGCTTTTCTAATTGGAGGGCTGTGACTAGTGGTGTTCCGCAGGGATCAGTGCTGAGACCTTTGCTGTTCGTAGTATTAATAAATGATTTGGAGGAAAATGTAACTGGTCTGATTAGTAAGTTTGCAGATGACACAAAGGTTGGTGGAATTGCGGATAGCGATGAGGACTGTCAGAGGATACAGCAGGAGATCATTTGGAGACTTGGACGGAGAGATGGCAGATGGAGTTTAATCCGGACAAATGTGAGGTAATGCATTTTGGAAGGTCTAATGCAGGTAGGGAATACACAGTGAATGGTAGAACACACAAGAGTATTGAAAGTCAGAGAGACCTAGGTGTACAAGTCCACAGGTCACTGAAAGGGGCAACACAAGTGGAGACGGTAGTCAAGAAGGCATACGGCATGCTTGCCTTCATTGGCCGGGGCATTGGAGTATAAGACCTGGCAAGTCATGTTGCAGCTAAATAGAACCTCAGTTAGGCCACACTTGGAGTACAGTATTCAATTCTGGTCGCCACTCCACCAGAAGGATGTGGAGGCTTTAGAGAGGGTGCAGAAGAGATTTACCAGAATGTTGCCTGGTATGGAGGGCATTAGCTATGAGGAGCGGTTGAATAAACTCGGTTTGTTCTCACTGGAACGACGGAGGTTGAGGGGTGACCTGATAGAGGTCTACAAAATTATGAGGGGCATAGACAGAGTGGATAGTCAGAGGCTTTTCCCCGGGGTAGAGGGGTCAATTACTAAGGGGCATAGGTTTAAGGTGAGAGGGGCAAGGTTTAGAGTAGATGTACGAGGCAAGTTTTTTACACAGAGGGTAGTGGGTGCCTGGAACTCGCTGCCGGAGGAGGTGGTGGAAGCAGGGACGATAGTGACATTTAAGGGGCGTCTTGACAAATACATGAATAGGATGGGAAAAGAGGGATACGGACCCAGGAAGTGTAGAAGATTTTAGTTTAGTCGGGCAGCATGGTCGGCACGGGCTTGGAGGGCCGAAGTCCCTGTTCTTTTGCTGTACTTTTCTTAGTTTTTTGTTCTTTGTTCAGGGGGTTGCAGGCGGTGGTTAGCTGCGGGGTGGAAGGGAGTGTGTCATGTCCATGCCTCTGGCCAGTCCCCCCCCCACCCCCCAGTTGGTGAACCTGAGGCGATCAGAGCGCACCAATCATGCAGCCTCCCCTACCTGCCTGGGATCTATGTCCTGCCCATCCTCGCCCACACCCACATCCTCCTCATCAGATGAGGCCTGGTGTTCATCCTCTTCCTCGAGCACGTCGCCGCCATGATGCGGGCGACTCTCTCAGCGTCATACTGGAGGGCCCCCCCCCAGAGCGGGCCAGGCACCTGAACTGCATCTTTAGTAGGTCGAAGCATCCTGGTCGCTGCATGGGCAACGTTGTAGCGGGTCTCGGCACGGTCTGTGGCCTCCAGATAGGTGTCATTAGCCACGACCATAGTGGATAACCCCTGTCACCCAGGAGCCAGTCTCCGAACCCGGGTATCCTGGTGAGCTCGGTCCACATTGAAGTAGATGTATTGTGTCCCCTGGGCAAATCGGGCCTCTGTGACACCCTGGATGCACCTGTGCACCGAGCTCTGTAAGATCCCGGACAGGTCCCCACTCGGCGCCTGGAAGGAACCATGGCATTAACGTTGAGGCCGACCATCACCTTGATGGCCACCAGGAGTGCGTGTCCTCCCCCATACCCCCACGGTGCCAGTTGTGCCATGATCTGGCAGATAGGTCGCACAGTCTCCCTGCTCAGCCGGAGTCTTCGACGGCATGCCCAGTCCGGCAGGTCCTCGAATGACAAGCACTGCTGCTACACACGAGGCCTCCTCCTCGGTCTGTTGGGCAGCCAGCTCTCCATCCAGGGCAGCTGCCTCTTGTCCCTCTGCAACATGCTCTGCTGCTGCACACTCCGCTGCTGCAGCTTCCTCCTCCTCGAGCAGCTCCAGCTCCTACAGCTGCAGTGCATCCCCCAGGGCTGCGGCAACTAGCAGCAAGTCCACCATTGTTGGTTGTATTCAAATATCCATCTTCTGCAGGGGGTGAAAGGCTGACATGTTGGCATGGTGCCCAACCAGGTTCAATGGGCTACATGATGGCCCTGGTTGGCACTGTGGGCTCACCCTCCATCACCGCACCCCTGACCCCGTCATTACCCGACACCGAGGGGGGCCTCTGGCCCTGGCGACCTCCCCAGCTGCCAGCAGTCCCGTCGGCTGACGCAGCCCTTGCCAGTGGTACACTCCACGGCCCCCATCCGGCAGCCCCGTAGGGGCTACAGTGGACATTGCCTTAGGTGGGCCGCCTGATGCCCTACCATCGGGTGGCAGCCGGGTGGGGGGGTGGGTATGGCGGAAGTGGGGTACAGGGGTGAGGCTACACATACGACCGGTGTCACTCTGCAGAACCAGAGGGCAAGGTGGATGGTCAGTGGGGTGTGCAGCAAGATGGCTGCCTTGCAGGCCACGGCAATGGCGGTCTTTGACTGGACACCACCCCAGTCCCATGCGTGGTCACCCGTGTCACATGGCCCGTTCCCCCGTCATCCTCCCACAACCTGGCAGCAACCCCCCACCCCAGCCAGCCCGGCCAGTGTCTGGCCCGGCAGCCCACAGTCGCACCTCTGTGTCCTACCTCCATCCTCTCTCTCTCCCTCAGGCGGAGAATCGCGAAGGTCCCGGAGAATATCGGGTTTACTGTACCAGACCGCATTGACGCCGCTGTCGAGAATTGCGATTTAGCGTGAAATTGGCGGCCGCGCCATTTTGGTGTTGGAACCGATTCGGGTTTCGTGTCAGCCAACGATGAATCCCGCCATAGCTGTCTCGCTCTAATATGCAGATTTGCCAAAAAGGGATCCGGACCACAATGGGCGGGATTTGCATCACAATGTCTCACAAGTTCGCTTTGGATCTCACGTTGTGAACCGGGTAGATCCCGGCTCGTAGATCCCAAGAGGGTCTCCCGGCTTTTATCGGCCACGCTGCACCACGGCCAGCTGCTTATTGGGTGCAGCGTGCTCATTGGATCACACCCAAAGTGTCAGGTTCAGTCTGAAGACCAGTATATTTTTCCCCAAACAAACAGACAGGCTTCCTGACAAGACCCTTCCACACTTTGCAACTTTTTGGAAGGGTGGGGCCATCAACACACTGGCAAGCCTGGCTTCAAAGAGGTTGGGGTGTCATTTTTATTCAACTAAGGACCTCTTACCATGGACATCGGGACCCCCCTATCAATGATCACCACATCAACCCCACTTCCCAGGATCGTTGGCATCAACCCCCTCCCACCCTCCCTGCAAGGATCGCAGGCATCGGGGCCCTCCGAATGGGTCTCTCTCTAGGCCCTGCCCCATTCAGGCCCTGCCCCATTCTCAGGCCCTACCCCTCAGGACCCGCCACATGTTGGCACTGCCAGGTTGGCACTGCCAGGTGCTTGCCATGTCAACAAATGGCCTCTGAGCCCCCCTGCATGGTCATCACGTCTGGTCTCCATTTGTAGGGATTTCCACTGGCACCACGTCAGGCCGTCAGGCAGGAGCATTGCACGTCCCTGGAAGATTCAATGTTAAACCGACTTTGAATATTAAAATCCATTTAAATGAATGCTAATCAGGTTCACACTCTTACTGTGTTTCTGCTGCAGCAACATTGAGAGGCAAATTCTTCCAGAGCAATCCAGCTGTGACTTCATTTTCTTTGGACATTGCAGCTCACGGCTAAAGGGACAGGCAGCATGGAAATTATGCACAAGTTTAATTAGTATAAGTCTGGGGCGGGATTCTCCGACCCTCTGCGCCACAATCGCGCCCGGCGCAAGGGCGGAGAATAGCCGTTCACGCCAGAAATCTGGCGCAATGGCGCTTCCGTGATTCTCCGCGGACCCGCAAGGCGCGCGCGGGCGCCAGTCGGGGGCCATTGAAAGCGGTCCATTCGGCAATTCTCCACGCTCGACGAGCCGAGTGCCCATCGAGTTCCGCCGAGTCCCGCCGGCGTGGTTCACATGTGGTCCCACCCGGCGGGACCTCGGCGTTCTGGCTGCGGGGTTCGTCCTGGTGGGGGACGGAGGGATCCGGCTCCGGGGGAGGCCTCCACAGTGGCCAGGCCCGTGATCAGGGGCTACCGATTGGCGGCCGCGCTCATTCCGGGGGGGGGGGGGGGAGGCCTATGTTCCTCCGTTCCAGCACCTGTAGGGCTCCGCCATGTTGCACGGGGGCCGGCGTGAAGATGGCCGCCACGCGCGTGCGCATGCGCGACGGGGCGGGCATAACTGCAGGGCCCCGCCAGCAGCCGGAGCTGCGGGATGCATGCCGGGGCCCTGCTAGCCCCCTTGAAAACGGAGAATCAGCCTGGACCTTCGAGGAAAAAGTCCGGAGTGATTCCCGTTTTCCAGCGGTCGTGGGGACTTAGTCCCCAGAGGGGAGAATCCCACCCCTGAGGTCAGTCAGTCATTCCTTGAACATCGCAAACTGTTTGGCGCTTGGCGTGAATCCCGTTTTAGGCCTCTCCCGAGACGATTCTTCTGACATTACCAGATTTGCGCTGGGCATGATGTGGCCAGAGAATTGCCCCCATATTTCGTGCATCCTATTTCAGTGATTTGGTATGTGAGTCATGTCTTTTGATTGGCATTTCAACCTGCTCAAAATGACACCCAGCATTAATTAAATCCACCAACATATATACTGATACCAATCTATAGATTAACACTTCTGCCAGCAACTAAGCAATTCTCATCAAAACCTCACCCTACCGCTCATCCAAAAATTATGAAGGGTAAATGGGGCATGGTTCTGTCGTATTAATGATACTCCTGTCATGGGGATTGTGGGAACATTTGCTTTCTTGTTTGAGCAAATGTGCATTCTGTGCGCAGGTGGAAATGTGGGTGCAGTCCTCGGCAGTGAGGAAGGGGCATAGAATACTTCTTTTGTTCTGTACTTCTGCTGCAGCAACATTGAGAGGCTGATGTCGCAAATTCTTCCAGAGCAATATCGCTGAGACTTAATTTTCTTTGGACATTGTTGCTCAGGGCTTAAGGGGCTGGCAGCATAGAAATTACGCGCAGGGTTAATTAGTATAAGTCTGACATCGCCAAATCCTCATGTAACTTCAACTCCCATCAGGTTAATGTGTTAAATACAACATTCACAAGGAATGTGTTAGCCCAATTAACAAGCCTTAATGTGGCATTTGTAAATCCTTGAAGGATATCTATCTCAAAAGGGGCAGATGGCAGCCTAGCGGTAACAGCACCAGGCTAGTAGCCCAGGTGCCCAGGTAAGGGCATGGGGGACAGGGGTTCAAACCCCACTACGGGCACTGGAGGAATTTATATTCGGGCAGCACGGTAGCATTGTGGATAGCACAATTGCTTCACAGCTCCAGGGTCCCAGGTTCGAATCCGGCTTGGGTCACTGTCTGTGCGGAGTCTGCACATCCCCCCCGTGTGTGCGTGGGTTTCCTCCGGGTGCTCCTGTTTCCTTCCACAGTCCAAAGATGTGCAGGTTAGGTGGATTGGCCATGATAAATTGCCCTTAGTGTCCAAAATTGCCCTTAGTGTTGTTTGGGGTAACTGGGTTATGGGGATAGGGTGGAGGTGTTGACCTTGGGTAGGGTGCTCTTTCCAACAGCCGGTGCAAACTCGATGGGCCAAATGGCCTCCTTCTGCACTGTAAATTCTATGATAATCTATGAAATCCAACATAGCTTAAGAACAGAAGATCCATCAAATGTGAAATTAATAAAACAACCAGGGTCCCATGTTCGATTGCCCGCTTGGGTCATTGTCTGAGCGGAGTCTGCACGTTCTCCTCGTGTCTGCATGGGTTTCCTCCGGGTGCTCTGGTTTCTTCCCACAAGCCCTGAAAGACGTGCTGTTAGGTGAATTGGACATTCTAGGCAAGATTCTCCGGTCGCAGGCGGCAAAATTGCATTCGGTGATTGGCCAGACAATCAACGTTCGTGCCAAAATCGGGGCGGCACCGCTTTCACGATGTTCCGCCCCCTCCAAAGCAGCGTACACTATTATCTACGATACTCTAGTATCAACGGCCTTAGGACATTGCCTGTGGCCCACCTCCCGAGGCTCCGCCCCCGACCTTCCGAGTTCCCACGGCATGGGTCTCTCATGCTATTATTTGTCGTGAACTCGGTGTGCGGCTGCGGATTCAGTCCAGCGCCGCCACAGTCGGAGGAGAGCTGATCCACGGGCAGGGGGGACTTTGGCGGGGCTGGGGGCACTGTTGAGAGGTGGTCCGGGGGTCACGAGCCGGCCAAAGGGGGGGTCCACTATTTGGCAGGCCGGGTCTGCATGCAACCGGTTTCATGTTGCAAGGCGCGGCCTCTGCAGGCCGCCACCGTGTGCATACGCGGCCACCGACCCGGCAATTCTCCGGCCGTATCGGTAGCTAAAGCCGGGTGCTCTACGCTGCGCGCCTACTAGCCCCTCACCAAACGGAGGATCGGTGCACCAAAGTTTCGGTCGTAAAGCGTCACTGTTCCCATGCCAGCGTCAGGACATAGCTTGAAAATTGGAGAATCCAGCCCTCTGAATTCTCCCTCTGTGTACCCGAACAGGCGTCTGAGTGAGGCGAGTAGGGGATTTTCACAGTAACTTCACTGCAGTGTTAATGTAAGCCTACTTGTGACAATAATAAAGATTATTATTATTAATATTAAATAAAAGCCCTGCGTCGCATAGAGACTGACATAAATGACACTTGAAAACTAATATTTCCCAAATGACGGTGCAGAAATGACTCGCTGCTTGCGCAAAACAATGTCTGGCATCCACAAAAGAAGTTGATGCAAATTCTTGTCTCAACCTAAGTATGTCCTGTCTAAAAATATAACGCCTGTTGCAATCACATCATGTGGCTTTGGTGCAAATAATTTCTGAAGTTAATCTGTGCAATAATGTCCATTGAGCATCAATGGCATCATTTTATAATTTAAATATCTCCTATTTCCAGCTGGATTCACTGTGGTTAATGCAGATGTAGGTTGCTCTCAGAACACGTTATGTTCTTATGTGTAACATTTTGTTGCCTTTTGACTTTTTAGAGCAGCAAATGAACATTGTTTATTTCTGCAAGGTTCAAACCGATTACATTTATTGTCATTGTACAATAATTAAGATACTGGAACAAATATTATGGCACAGAAGCAATTAATGTATAAATGACCGTTCATACACTATTACAAACAAATAAGTCTTGTGATTTCTTCTTACCCCAAGTGACAGAGGATGATAACCAATCATTTTTCATTTTTTTAAATTTTGCTTTATCCTATTTCCTACTTCCCCTGTCAGTTACATGAGCACAGGTCTATTCAACTCTAATGATTCAAGTGCCCTTTCAATGCAGCTCAAAGCAGGTCTGTGTAGTGTGCCAAGAAATGGCAGCACAGATAACAGAAAGGAGATATAGTCGCTCGCCAAGAAGTGCTTCAACTTAAAGCGAAAATAATTATTCACAAAATGGTACGGTTAAATATTGTGCTTTGTAGACTTGAAACATGATGAAAGTGGTCCACATTTAAGTTGCTGTTATTACAAGAGAAATTCAACTAAATGAAAATGTCATGCGTGTTAATTAATAGTGAATGATTAACCGAACGGCGGAATGGTCGAATCAGTTCCAAAAATAGCAACCATTCCATTACTGAAGCAATTGAGTGCAATGACTCAGAACAACCAAAATGAGGGCATTAACTTGCAAAGTTAATGGTTTGTCTACCGATCAAAGTCATTGAATAAAATTAACCTTCAACGGCAACATTAATTTATCTGACATATAAATAGAAAATGCTGTCAGAACTCATCAAGGCAGGTAGCGTTTGTGGACACAGAAATAGAGGAGAATTGCTGGCGGGCAGGGGGCGGGAAATTTTAACCTGGAACAGTGAATTGGGTTTGGGAAGTGGGTGGCTGGTTAAAAAGGATGAAATTGACAGTGCATCAAGAGGCCGGCAAAAACTTGTCGGCTTTCAGCTTTAACATAAGCACATTTTGGTTTTCCAGTTGAAAGCCGCAGTGGATGAGGCAAGTTGCCAATTATATTCATATAAAGTGGTCATTAAGAGCTGTTTTAATTATGGATTTCATTGTGTGTGCATGGGTTTCCCCGGCTTTGACGAACTCTAGTGAAATCAACTGAGGCAACAGGACAGCAGGCAAATGACGGACAAAAAAAATCTTTTAAGGACTGAGATGTCACAATTCCTAACCCAAGTGAAAGGCTTTTACTTACACGACGTGTTCTGAGAGTTTGTAGGTAATTTCCACGACGATGGAAGTAATTTCTATTACTCTGGAGTTTTGTGCATCTGATCTATCCGTCAAGCATCAGTTCAACAGGGAATAATTATAATAATCTTTATTAGTGTCACAAGTAGGCTTACATTAACACTGCAATGAAGTTACTGTGAAAATCCCAAGACGCCACTCTCCGGCGCCGGCATTCAGGTACAAACAAAAAAAAGAACATAAAACAATATGCACAAGAACAGGCCCTTCAGCCCTCCAAGCCTGTACCAGTCATGATACCACCCTTGGCCAAAAGCCTCAGCAATTCCTAGTGCCATTTCCCTCGATAGCCATCCTAACGGGAGAATTCAGAATGTCCAATTCACCGAACAAGCACGTCTTTCGAGACTTGTGTGAGGAAACCGGAGCACCCGGAGGAAACCCATGCAGAAAACGGGGAGAAGGTGCAGACTCCACACAGACAGAGACCCAAGCCGGGAATCGATCCCGGGTCCTGGTGCTGTGAAGCAACAGTGCTAACCACTGTGCCGCTTAACGCAGCTTTACATTGGACCTCAGGTGAGAAGCAAGATGAACAAAAGCCGCAAAAGCACCAGCAGTGAGAGCAACACCAGCAGGAGATGCCTTCTTCTGACCCACGTGTTAGGGTGGCACGGTGGCACAGTGGCTAGCACTGCTGCCTCACAGCCCCAGGGACTCGGGTTCAATTCCAATCTTGGGTGACTGTCTCTGTGGAGTTTGCACTTTCGCCCCATGCCTGCGTCGGTTTCCTCCCACAGTCTAAAGATGTGCAGGTTAGGTGAATTGGCCATGCTAAAAAAACTGCCCCTTAGTGTCCAGGGATTTACAGGTTAGGTGGGGTTATGGGGTTATAGACTCGATGGGCCGAATGGCCCCCTTCTGCACTGTAGGGGTTCCATGTAACTCCACAGAAGAGAGAGGATGAACACAGAGATGCAGCTTGCAGAAAGCGATACCCCCACAGGACGTACAGGCAGCAATTCAGCTACCTGGACATGTCTGAGCACTACTATCTTTGAAGGCTCAGGTTAGTGTGTCAGGTAGTCGCTGACATTTGCAGTCTCCTGGAAGACCTCCTGCCAAGTGAACTGACAGGACACTTGGCAATGGCTGCTAAAGTCTCCATTGCTCTTAACATCTCCCAAACTATGAGGGGTCCAGGTAAAGTGAGAAGGAAGGATTTATTTTCCTCAGCAAAGACAGTGGCCATGATTCTCTGTTCCCGCACCGGGTAGGAGAATCGTCGGGGGGGGGGGGGGGGGGGGGCACCAATCGCGCCAGCGCGGTAGCCGAGTTCCGCCAAGTCCCGCCGGCATAATTTACGTATGGTCCTACCCAGCGGGACCTCAGCGTTCTGGCTGCGGGGTCCGTCCTGGTGGGGGGGGGGGGGGGGGGGGGGGGGGGGGGACCGACTCCGGGGGGGGGCCTCCATGGTGGCCAGGCCCGCAATCGGGGGCAAACATCGGCGGCCGGGCTCATTCCAGGGGGCCTATGTTCCTCCGCGCCGGGCTCCTGTAGGGCTCCGCCATGTTGCCCGTGGGCTGGTGCAATGAAGGCCATGGCGCGCGCATGCGCGAACCTGCGCCGACCGTGGTGGACCGGCTTTCAGCGCCGGAGCAGCGCACAGCACTCCGGCACCGTTCTGGCCCCCTCGGAAGAGCTGGAGGCCCGTTGATGCCGGCGTCACTCGCGCCGGTTTTGACGCTGGAGTCAACACTTGGCCGGGGTTTCGGAGAATCCCGGCCAGCATATATTTAAAGTAATTGGCAGAGGGTTCAGTGGGAAATTGAGAAATGTTTTCATCCAGAGGGTGGTTGGAGCATGTAATTCACTGCTGGAAAGGATGGTAGAAACATTAACTCTCACTGATATTGTGTGGTACAAATTACAAGGTTATGGAGTAAGAGTTAAATAGTGGGATTACCCTTTTCATCTGGCACATAGATGGGCCAAATGGCCTCCTTCTGTGTCATAAATTTTCGGTCTTCATGTTTCTTCCAACCACTCTCCAAGCATGCATGGTGTAGCTGAAAAGACTGACAGCATCTCATTCATTTTCTGTCACTGCTCCAGTGTTGTCCTCTTTCGTCGACTGCCCCCCAAGGCTCAGCATCTGCTTCAAGCTGAGCTTACTTTACAGCTTCTTGCACTCACTCTTCAGCCCCCATCTCCACCACATGCTGCTGCTCACTTGTTATGTGTGAGACACATGTGTGAATTTGGCTATCTGTCTTACTGGTCCTACCGAGGACTGAGGTGTATATATCTGAATCCTGCATGACTGCTGTGATGGTACATCCTCAGCGTGAGTAACCTCCTCTAACACTGTATCCAGCAGCATAGCACCACAGCCCTGCAGCTGACCTCCTCAGCAATTTCCATCTGTTCCCTACAGGCAGACTTTTACCTCTTGTTCGGAAGGGAAGGGAACATTCCTGCAGGCCCTTACCCATTGCACCAACAGCTCCAGTGAAGCATCAGTGAAGCTTCACAATGTTGTAATCCAGACAATTGTTCAATTTCCCGGTTTCCTAGTAGGGTCTCTTCAAATATTTCAGCTGAAAACGACTCATAATAGCCGTGATCACACCTGCTCACATTCATTGGTTAGGCAACCTGAAACTCAGATGTAAATACGATGGATGCATTAAAAAGACACTGAGAAATAGTCAGTTGGAACATGTACTGGCAGGCTAGGCTCCCCAACTACCTACCAGCAGTTGGAAAGTTAAAATCTAACCTATCGTTTCAGATTCTGACATTTCATCAATGTAATAGATTTTAAACAGGTATCGAGGTAAGGAAATGGAGGAAGGGAGGAGAGAACAAGAGAAGTTCTGAGATAGAGTAGAAGGCAAGAGTGATTTGATAAAAAGCAGAATCATTGCCAGCACCAGTTGGCAAAACTGGGGTCCGTGAGTCGTGGAGCACGATGATGTTATCGGTGGGGCTATCCCAAATTGGAACAGGTTCATAAGAACATAAGAAATAGGAGCAGGAGTAGGCCATCTGGCCCTTCGAGACTGGTCCACCATTCAATGAGATCATGGCTGATCTTTTGTGGACTCAGCTCCACTTTCCCACCCGAACACCAAAACCCTTTATTCCTCAAAAAACTATCTATCTTTATCTTGAAAAGATTTAATGAAGGAGCCTCAACTGCTTCACTGGGCAGGGAATTCCATAGATTCACAACCCTTTGGGTGAAGAAGTTCCTCCTAACTCAGTCCTAAATCTACTTCCCCTTATTTTGAGGCTAAGCCCCCTAGTTCTGCTTTCACCCGCCAGTGGAAACAACCTGCCCACATCTATCCTATCTATTCCCTTCATAATTTTATATGTTTCTGTGTGAGAATGTATAGTTTTATTTTGTTTTGGTGTGAGGAAACAAATGAAACCCCAGTGAGAATAAACAACCCAGTGGTCATGTAACAATTATCAAAGGCTATTTATTAAGGTAAGGAAAGGACAAATACACATGAACAGGACCATTCTACACTCATGCAGTTAAGATGTATGAATTATTAAACACACCCGAGGGCAGCACGGTGGTGTAGTGCTTAGCACTGCTGCCTCACGGCAATGAGGATCCGGGTTCAATCCCGGCCCCGGGTCACCGTCCGTGTGGAGTTTGCACATTCTCCCCATGTCTGCGTGGGTCTCACCCCTGCAACCCAAAAAGATCTGCAGGGTAGATGGATTGGCCACGATAAATTGTCCCTTAATTGGAAAAAAAGAATTGGATACACCCACAGTTTATATCAAACATACCCTTGTTCGAAAATATATCTATGATACTTGAACTCCAAAAGACTTCCCAGTTTCCCCAAATAACATCCAAAATAAATAACCAGCTTATGGTTACCACACAATACAGGGATGATACTCAAGTCTGGGAAATGTCTTTTCCTTGTCCGGCGAAGATATTTATAACTGCCGTTACAAAGGTTTTCTGCACTACCTTGGCTCCAAGACTTAGAGGCTTGTTTCATGTAAATTTGACCTGTAGTCTACTTGCTGGAAAACTTTGTCCTTCAGGTTGAGTGGCTGGAAACTGGCCTGTCTGTTTTCTGAGACTGCTAGATGTTAACTGCCTCCTAGGCTTCTCAGGGTCTGGGCAATTATATCTTTGTTCCCCTTTGATTATGTCTTCTGTGTATTCAGCTGTCTGTCCCTATCAAGTTCCTTGGTGAAACATTAACATACCTCATGCATGTTCCCAATCGTCTGTAAGCTGTTTCTCTTCATATGCTATTCACACTTGATTATTATCTAAATGGCCTTTTATCTCGTTATTGGGAGAGGCGCATATCAATGGGGCATTTTGAATACTGTCTACTGCTGTCTCTAGGCAGATTTCTACCTGTTGCTGGACATGTTGCATCCTATTATGTTTTGTTGAATTAGTTTACTGCTGTTCCTCGGCAGATTCATGACATGAGGTTTTGATCTGAAATCATTGAACTTGATGTTGAGGCTGGAAGGTTATAAAGTACCTTTTCGAAAGGTGAGTTGCTGTGGTTCTGAATTCTATTGAGCGTCACTTGAACAGTGTAGGGAGGCTGAGGAGAGAGATCAGAGTCAGAGTGGAAGAGAGAATTAAAATGGCAAACGACTGGAAGCTCAGAGCCATGCTTTCAAACTGAATAGAACTGCACAGTAAACGCTCACCCAATCTGCATTTAGTCACCCCAGTATAGAGACCACACGGTGGGTACCAAATACAGAATATTGAATTAAACGTATCAGCAAATCCTGGAATTGATTTTCTCACTCAGAAAGGTTTGTACATGCTTATACACACAAATATGCAATCCCACACATGGGATTTAATCTTCAATAATGGGTGGGTATGGATCAGGTGAGATACACAAATTTAAAAGCTCCTGTCGCCAATTCCAACCCACCTCCAACCAGATTGTTTCTTGGTCAGGTAACCAAACCAGTCTTAAGAGGCGCATAGGTTATTTAAATATTATAATGAGGCTGTATGACTCATCTAACTGATTTCCTTTGCCATCAGGAAACAGAGCATGTAAAGGGAAGTGAGAACTGCTTTGCGGAAAGTTTAAGAGCCTTTAAATCGCAGTTTATGACCAAGAGGAGCAGAAGTGCTTTCCTTAACCCTTCTTCCCAGTCTGTCACTGGACCAGTGGGTCAGAGACGACTTTCCCATGCCCAGGGTTGGCGACCAAGGTCTCTGAGATCAAGACCGCAAACACTATTCTCCCATAAAGGCTATCACTAACCCAGCTGCAGATCGCTTACCTGTTCCTGATCTAAAATCTCCTCTGGAATGTTCTCCAATTGTTGAAACTGCTGGATTAAAGTAATGAGTAGAAAGCATCCATACACACATACACACACATGTACCCCACTGCGCCGAAGATCCACCCCACTAAATATCAGGGCTAATCTCCACATGCAGAGCTAACTATCCAGTTTTATATCTGCAGCTTGCCAGATGGCTATCAACATGACAGCTGGTTTTCATATAGGTCATTAAATAGTCTCTGCATGTTTCTTCAATTAACCAGCAGTTAGTCAGAGCATGTCGATCCAAGAATTCCTCAATTCTCCTCAAGCATATTTCACAATTTCTGGCAATGAGTTCTTCTGCATTGTCACGACAGAATTGTTAATCGTGAAAGACTGAAATCCAAGATGGCTCTGAAAACGGCCTGCCAGATTTGTGGATCAGTGTTTATCTTCAGTGAGGTCAAAGACAATCTTTAATTTATTTATGGCTCACTGTGGTCTTGTCCGGGGGGATAATAAAGTTTTTCCACGCTCACAGTAAGAATGTAAATCCCGCCTTAGTCAGTGTAGCGCACAATGACTTATGAGAGACGAGAAGTGATGAAGTCGATCCAAGCTTTATTAAGCAATGCTTGTCCCCAGCAGCTCAGCAACAGAATGAAGCTGCGGGGAGAATTTCGGGTTCTTATACTCCGCCTTCAGGGCGGAGCCAGGAGTCGGCAGCCAACCAGGACCCGGGATCTGTCAGCCAATGGCATCTCGGCTTCACAGTCCCACATGACCCCTAATACATACCACCACAGTCAGAATAAAAGCTAAAGCTACAAGCGGGAAATGGCTTTGGAGTGCTAATTTGAATTATTTCAGTGCCTCATTTGGAAGGTGACATGGCAATTGTTGTGGTGTCACATGATACAGAGGGATCCCTGTTAAAAATATAGCAAGAGGGGTCGCGCGATGCGAGTGCGGAAATAGCTGTGTTTCTGTGGGCTCTGGCTCATTTTCTAATCCTCTCGTGTATTGTGCTCACGGAACCCACACTTACCTAATCAGGGAGTGAGAACCTATATTATAGCCCTGGAAGATTTCTGGTGACAAAATGCTGAGAAATTCTAAGAAAGTCATCGACAAAAGAGAAGTAACTGGTGTGGGAAGCATCAAACTCTCGATGCAGAACTCTCAAAGGAATTACAGCTGATGACTGCTAATATTATTACGGTAATTGTTGAGAAACTTGGCTTATTAGTACAGAATATCAGTGCTCATGCTATAGAACTGCAGAATACAGGTTAAAGGCTTGATGAAGTGGAGGAGAGAATGTTTACTGTCGAAAAGTTAGAAAGGGCACATTGTATTCTGATTTTGAGACTTATGGACCGTTAGATCCGAGGTAAACAGTCACACATATACAGTAGTTACTACAAGGAGGCTTATTACTGGTTACACTACAACTCGGCGGTAGGCCCAGCGGCGAGTCTGGTGGACCTGGGACTGTAGGTGGGGTGGGAGGCTCAGCGGGGACATCCGACACGCAGCTCCGAAGGTGATCCACGTGGAATTGGATTGCCGTCCTTGTACCCTGACCTTGTAGGATACCGGCCCGATGGCCGCCAAGATGACACCCCGGGAGCCAAATGGCCCCCATCACTGAAGTTTCAGACATGCACGGCATCGCCGGAAGCGAAAGTGCGGCCTAGCGGACGGCGACCTGAGTCGACCTCGGATTGGTTCTCGCTCCGGTGGACCGCTCTCTCGGCCAGTCTGTTTGAAGCTGAGGGGTAGGGATAATGACCGGCGTGCCATTATCAAACACCAGTGCCCTGCGAATTCCGTGCGTGCTGAAAATCTGGGCTAGTTTTTCCATGGTGGCTAAGGCGGTTGTCGCCTGCATCCGCGCCACTTCCAGTCACTTGGAGTGAGTGTCTACCAGGAGGCGGAACATGGCCCCCTGGAAAGGACCCGCATAGTCGACATGAACCTGGGCCCAAGGCCTTCCAGGCCGTCAGGTCCCCAGGCAGAGGCGATGTTGGGTCCCATACTGCACCATGTGCCTGACGTGGGATGCGAGATGCCATGACCGGTAGTGAGTCCATAAAATGGAATGCAGCTTTGACCTCAACGGCCATGGCAGGAGTAGGTGGTAGGTGCTCAGAAGGCAGCGGTAGGCGGCACAAAGCGTCAGTGTGGGGTATGTGGGCCCTGGAGCGGTATTCCAATGTGTAATCGTACGCTACCAGTAATAGCGCCCAGCACTGGATGTGGGCGGAGGCTATGGCACGTCCTGCTTGAAGAATCCCAGAAGGGGCTTTGTGGTCCGTCAAGCTGGTGAAGTGGTGCCTGTAGACATACTGCTGGAATCTATTACACCGAATAGCACCGGTCCTTCTTTCTCCACCTGTGCGTATCATTTTTCCGCGTTGGCCAATGTCCTAGACGCAAACGTGATAGGTCGTTTGGAACAGTCTTCCATTACCTGGGCTAGCATAGCCTTGATGCCATAAGGGGATCAGATCAGTAAGAGTGGCCTCGAGGGGTCAAAATAAGTAAGCAGTCTTGAAGAGGAAAGCTGCTGCTTTATCCTGGCAAAAGCTGCCTGTTGCTCGGCACCCCATGCCCAGAGTTGTCCTTTCTTTAGTAGTCTATACAGGGGAGCCAATGTCGTGGCCAACCCCAGGAGGAACTTTACATAATAACTGACCAGCCCCGAGAAAGTACGAAGTTCCATTGGCCCCCCCTTCACTGGGTCTTGGTGGATGGTCTGGACCTTCTCCCCCATGGGGTACCGACCATGGCGGTGCACACAGTACCCGAGGTACATCACATTGGCTGCGTTGAAGGCACACTTCTCTTGGCGGAAGCGGATGCCAGCCACCTCAAAGCGTTGTAGCACTTTTGCCAAGTTGCGGTCGGATGAACCAGTTATTAACATATCGTCTAAGTAGACCGCCACGCACAGTAACCCCCACCACATGTTTTCCATGATCCTCTGAAATATTTCACACGCTGAGGAGACTCCGAATGGTAGTCGGATATATTCATAGAGCCCCCGGTGCATGTTGATAGTGATGAATCTTCTTGGCTCGGGGGCCGGGACCAGCTGGAAATGTGCATGGCTCATATCCAGCTTGGTGAATGTAAGTCCACCTCTGAGCTTGGCATACAGGTCCTTGGCGCTGGGTTTTGTTTTCCGGTTTACTATATTTTATAATCAGGAATCTCCTCCCTAGCTTCCCAGAGAATCCTAGGATAAACCCCATCTGGCCCAGGGGACATATCTATTTTCACACGTTCCAGAATTGCTAACACCTCCTCCTTATGAACCTCAAGCCCGTCTAGTCTAGTAGCCTGTATCTCAGTATTCTCCTCGACAACATTGTCTTTTTCCTGTGTGAATACTGACGAAAAATATTCATTTAGCACCTCTCCTATCTCCTCGGACTCCACACACAACTTCCCACTACTGTCCTTGACTGGCCCTACTCTTACCCTAGTCAGTCTTTTATTCCTGACATACCTATAGAAAGCTTTAGGATTACCTTGATCCTACCTGCCAAAGACTTCTCATGTCCCCTCCTGGCTCTTCTTAGCTCTCCCTTTAGGTCCTTCCTAGCTAACTCGTAACTCTCGAGCGCCCTAACTGAACCTTCACGTCTGATCTTTACATAAGCTTCCTTCTTCCTCTTGACAAGTGATTCAACTACTTTAATAAACCACGGTTCCCTCGCTCGACCACTTCCTCCCTGCCTGACAGGTACATACTTATCAAGGACACGCAGTAGCTGTTCCTTGAACAAGCTCCACATTTCAATTGTGCCCACCCCCTGCAGTTTCCTTCCCCATCCGATGCATCCTAAGTCTTGCCTCATCGCATCATAATTGCCTTTCCCCCAGCTACAACTCTTGCCATGCGGTATATACCTATCCTTTTCCATCGCTAAAGTTAATGTAACCGAATTGTGGTCACTCTCATCAAAGTGCCACCAACCTCGAAATCTAACACCTGTCCTGATTCATTACCCAGTACCAAATCCAATGTGGCCTCGCCTCTTGTTGGCCTATCTACATACTGTGTCAGGAAGCCCTCCTGCACACATTGGACAAAAACGGACCCATCTAAAGTACTCAAACTATAGCGTTTCCAGTCAATATTTGGAAAGTTAAAGTTCCCCATAACAACTACCCTGTTACTTTCGCTCCTATCCAGAATCATCTTTGCAATCCTTTCCTCTACATCTCTGGAACTTTTCGGAAAACTCCCAACAGGGTGACCTCTCCTTTCCTGTTTCTAACCTCAGCCCATACTCTCAGTAGACGAGTCCTCATCAAACGTCCTTTCTGCCACCGTAATACTGTACTTGACTAACAATGTCACCCCTCCCCCTAAAAAGATTACCACCTTCCCTGAGCTTACTGAAATATCTAAACCACTTTCCTGCCTGCCGGTACACTCCTGCAACCTTGAAACCTTACTCATGACCTCACTACTCTCAACCTCCTGTATACTGGAGCTACAATTCAGGTTCCCAACCCCCTGCTGAATTAGTTTAAACTCCACCAGCAGACTCTCCTGCAGCTATTCAGACCTCTACCGGGTAAATCATGAGCGATCATTGGCAGATTTGGCACGTCATCCCGACCCCCCGGCCCCCGGATTAGTCGAGAACCCTGAAAGCTACGTTAGAACATAGAACATTACAGCGCAGTACAGGCCCTTCGGCCTTCGATGTTGCGCCGAACTGTGAAACCACTCTAAAGCCCATCTACACCATTCCCTTATTGTCCATATGTCTATCCAATGGCCATTTGAATGTCCTTAGTGTTGGCGAGTCCACTACTGTTGCAGGCAGGGCATTCCACGCCCTTACTACTCTCTGAGTAAAGAACCTCCCTCTGACATCTGTCTTATATCTATCTCCCCTCAATTTAAAGCTATGTCCCCTCGTGCTAGACATCACCATCCGAGGAAGAAGGCTCTCACTGTCCACCCTATCCAATCCTCTGATCATCTTGTAAAGTTCTAATACTTTCGCTGAGTTAAACAGCCATTTTGGCCATTTCAGCTGGGACTACCATTTGAAAAGTCTGCCCTATGTGACTCCACTTCTTCTTGTACAGAATACCAATTAATATGCAGAAAGCTCATTGTCTGTTAGTTGCAGCTGAAGATCTGGGGTGGTCTCCATTTTTGAGACTAAGTTGGATTGGATTGGATTGGATTTGTTTATTGTCACGTGTACCGAGGTACAGTGAAAAGCATTTTTTCTGCGAGCAGCTCAACAGATCATTAAGTACTTGAAAAGAAAACGAAATAAAAGAAAATACAT
This sequence comes from Scyliorhinus torazame, assembly GCF_047496885.1. Taxonomy (NCBI): domain Eukaryota; kingdom Metazoa; phylum Chordata; class Chondrichthyes; order Carcharhiniformes; family Scyliorhinidae; genus Scyliorhinus; species Scyliorhinus torazame. The sequence goes on from NC_092712.1 coordinate 260,558,846, forward strand.
AATAGGGCAACACAAGTTACACAATGTAACTACATAAGCACCGGTGTGGAAGGGACTTTAGTTGGCGGATTAGCTGCCTTAAATACCTTGTATTATTTTAATCAGCTGCTTGACTATATTTCATGGAAATAGGCACTTAGCGAAGCATGATGGATATATAGCCTTATCTTTAGTCAAAAAGTTCAAAGTTCTGTATGAAACAGTCGGAAGGTCACACCATGTAAACAGGTGTACAGCTGCACATTGTTTTGTTGAGGCGAGGAACTCAAGGCCTGTTATTAAACTTTGCTCGCTTTCTGTCTCCTTGTTTAATCTCAAGAATGCCTCTCTGTCCTAGATATTGCTTATGGTATTATATAAATTACTCGCCTTACCTTTGTAAAGCAGGGACATTTGGAAAGACTGCAGTCATTCTAATTCCCTTCACGAACTTTGTGTTAAATAAAGGACCTTTTGCGAAAACTCGAAGTGCTGACTATTTTTTTCTTCAACAACCGGCATTGGATGAAGCATACAGGGGTGTAGTGTTAATGAGGTCAGTCCATGAGAGGGTCATTTAGGAGTCTGGTGACAGTGGGGAAGAAGCTGTTTTTGAGTCTGTTCGTGCGTGTTCTCAGACTTCTGTATGTCCTGCCCGATGGAAGAAGTTGGAAGAATGAGTAAGCCGGGTGGGAGGGGTCTTTGATTATACTGCCCGCTTTCCCCAGGCAGCAGGGGGTGTAGATAGAGTCAATGGATGGAAGGCAGATTCATGTGATGGACTGGGCTGTGTTCACAACTCTCTGAAGTTTCTTGCGATCCTGGGCCGAGCAGTTGCCATACCAGGCTGTGATGCAGCCAGATAGGATGCTTTCTATGGTGCATCTGGTAAAAGTTGGCAAGAGTTAATGTGAACATGCCGAATTTCCTTAGTTTCCTGAGGAAGTATAGGCGCTGTTGTGCTTTCTTGGTGGTAGCGGCGACGTGGGTGGACCAGGACAGATTTTTGCTGATGTGTACTCCTAGGAATTTGAAACTGCTAACCATTTCCACCTCGGCCCCATTAATGCAGACAGGGGCATGTACAGTACTTTGTGTTATAACCTGCCTACTTACGATTGGCTGGGGACTAATGACTATCCCACAATCCTGTGGGAGTATGAGCTTCCCCAATGAGGGGGGGCGGAGAAACTCCTAGTATAAATAAGCTGGCCAGTTCAGGAACCAGCAGGAAGGAGAAGGTAGCAAGGGAAGTTACTGCTACTGTTATGTATATATGTTATAGTAAATAGATGTTATTATTTTGTATCCTTAAAACTTGTGCTGGATTCTTCGTGGCCCTTACAAAACTGGCGACGAGGATGGGATCCTCTTGTGGGGGATGCGTGTGATTGTCCCGGAAAAAGGCCAGGAGCTGATATTATCAGACTTGCACAATGGGCATCCAGGCGTGACCAAGATGAAAATGTTGGCCCGGAGTTATGTCTGGTGTCCAGGCCTCGACACCGACATTGAGAAGGTGGTCCAAAACTGCTCCATTTGCCAGGAGCATCAGAAGCTTCCGCCGGCCGCGCCCCTACATCACTGGGAATGGCCAGGGCGGCCTTGGGCACGCTTGCATGCAGATTTTGCAGGCCCTTTTCAAGGATCCATGTTCCTTCTACTAATTGACGCCAGTCCAAATGGCTGGAGGTGCTTAAGATGCAGGGGACAACGTCCGGCGCAACAATTGAAAAGATGCGCTTATCGTTTAGTACGCATGGCCTCCCCGAGGTGCTGGTCACGGATAATGGCACTCCATTCACGAGTGAGGAGTTTGCTAGGTTTACAAAGATGAACGACATCCGCCATATCCGCACTGCCCCTTACCACCCGGCTTCAAATGGGTTGGCAGAGCGCGCAGTGCAGACATTCAAAAAAGGCCTAAAGAAGCAGTCTTCCGGATCAATGGACACGAGACTGGCTCGCTTTTTGTTTACGTACAGGACCACCCCCCATGCAGTGACTGGGGTAGCTCCCGCAGAACTCCTAATGGGCCGGAGACTTCGCACCCGCCTTAGTATGGTTTTCCCGGACATTGGCGGAAAAGTACGCCGCACACAAGAACGGCAGGGACAGGTATTGTCTCGGCACCGTCCGATTCGGCAGTTTGCGCCCGGTGACCCAGTATTCGTGCGGAATTTTGCTGGTGGTGCCCAATGGGTTCCTGGTGTAATCTTGCGCCAAACGGGCCCTATATCTTACCAAGTGCAAGCCCAGGGTCGTCTCCAGCGAAAACATGTAGACCACGTCCAGTCCAGAAGATCATCCCCTCAAAAGATTCCCCGCCCCCGGAGCTCATTTCAGCAGCCGCAAAGACCAGAGACAAGGGAAGGTAGTCCTCAAAATCTTCCACTGGTGCCTCACTCGAAGCCTGCGCAGGTCGTTACGGGGCTGAATGGAGATAGAGACGCTGACATGACGGAGGCAGCAGACTCTGACTCCGAGATGGAGACACAGGATGCATCAGAGGGGGAATCCTCGAGTCCACGGGCCGTGGATGTACAACCGCGCCGTTCATCACGGAAGTGGCGGTCTCCGTCTCGTTACACGCCGCCTGATCCAGCGCCGCGTGCAAATGGCGTCCGACCTGCGGCCAAACGAGTCCGACGCCTTCCTTCGCCAGGGTCTTCGGTGGATTCCTTGGACTTTGGGGGGGGAGGGATGTTATAACCTGCCTACTTACGATTGGCTGGGGACTAATGACTATCCCACAATCCTGTGGGAGTATGAGCTTCCCCAATGAGGGGGGCGGAGAAACTCCTAGTATAAATAAGCTGGCCAGTTCAGGAACCAGCAGGAAGCAGAAGGTAGCAAGGGAAGTTACTGCTACTGTTATGTATATATGTTATAGTAAATAAATGTTATTATTTTGTATCCTTAAAACTCGTGCTGGATTCTTCGTGGCCCTTACAAAACTTTGCTTCCTGAAGTCAATGACCAGCTCTTTAGTTTTGCTGGCATTGATGGAGAGATTGTTGTCGCTGCACCACTCCACTAGGTTCTCCATCTCCCTTCTATATTCTGACTCGTCGTTATTCGAGATCCGGCCCACTATGGTCGTATCGTCAGCAAACTTGTGGATGGAGTTGGAACCAAGTTTTGCCACGCAGTTGTGTGTGTACAGGGAGTAGAGTTCAGGAAGTCTTGAGGCCAGTGCAGAATTTTCATGGCAGGAGAACTGGCGCCAAACCGATTCAGCGTGTGTGGAGGGGCTAGCACTGGCGCCACATGGAACAGAATCGATTCCAATGAAAAACATGTGGAATTCGCCAGGTCTGCGATTGACACTCGGGAGGCTGACAAGCTGCAGCCGCATATACACATTACAATCCCCACACACACTCATCCCAGCCAGCAAGGTGGCACTAGTTGTGCTGGAGCCCGCTCATAGTTGATGGATTGGCTAGGGCAACCTGCACTCCCCCCTCAAGGACTCCCTAACTAGGAATCCCCTTCAATAGGGACATCCCCCATAGGGACCCCCTTGACAGGGCAACAGCCCCAGGGACTCCCTTAATAGGACTCCCCAGGGACCCCCTTACTAGGGAGACCCTCCCAGAACCCCCTAGCTGAAGGAACCCCCCACAGAGACCCCCTAAATAAAGGAACCCCCCCCACTGGAGACAACTAACTAAAGGAAACCCCCACAGAGACTCCCCAACTAAAGGGACCTCCACAGTGACCCCCTGACTGACGGGACTCGGGTCAACAGAGCTGTAGGATGTGATTGACAGCTTCTAAAATACAGCTGCAGCTTTGATTCATTCATCTCCCTTCATGGATGAGTGACTCTAAATCCTGAAACCCCAATATTTGTAAACATCAACCACATCAAAGAGCATTGCAGACGCAGACGTGTATGATACACATCTGATGATCACATATCAGCTGCACGTTCATCGAGTGGAACCCATTCTGGTTTGTGAAGAATGGCCTGTCATCTGCAGGTGCTCGTACGGTGACACGCATCCCATCGGTCATCCCCTGGACCTGTGGCATGTCGGTGATGGTGGCAAACCCCGCTGTCTAGGCATCCTGGTGGGTGTATTGGGCCTCCGTTATGGAATGGATGCATCTGTGCAAAGAACGGAGAGGGCCCTACTTGGCGCCTGGTAGGATCCCGTGGCGTAAAGGCGTAAAGTGGCGTAAACGGTCACTTTGGCGGCCACCAGGATGGGTGTCCTCCCCATTCCCCTGCGGTGACAGGTGCGCCATGATCTGGCAGATATGTCGCACTGCCTCCCTGCTCAGCCGGTGTCTTCGACGGCATGCCCGGACCAGCAGGTCCTCGAATGGCAGGCGATGCCGGTATACACGAGGCCTCTTGCGGCACCTCCTCCTCTTCCTCGGCCTGTTGGGTGGCCAGCTCTCCATCCTTGGCAGCTGCCTCCTATTCTTCTGGGGCAGGCTCCACTGCTGCATCTTCCTCCTCCTCGAGCAGTACCAGCTTGTACAGGCGACAGGCATTCCCAGGGCAGCAGAAACGAAGAGGAAGGCCACCATTGTTCGATGAATTCCAATATCCATTGTCTGCAGGGGATTAAAGGCCTACATGTTAGCGTGGTGCATGTTACCCCCATGCCCAACCTGGTCCAACAGGGTACATGGTGGCCCTGGTTGTCACTGGGGGCTCTGCCCCCACATGTCTCCCCCCATTCCTACACCCCAGGCCCCATCGGTCCCGGCACCATGGGGACTCTAGCTCTGGTGCCCGTCCCTGCTGCCCCTGGCAACGGTAGGCGCTGCGGCCCCGCCCAGCACCCCCATAGGGGCTATAGTGGAGGTTGCCGGTGGTGACCAGTTGGGATGTGGGGGGTATGCTGGAGGGTGAGGTGGGGGGTAGGGGCACCTATACAGCCTGTGTCACTGCAGAACCAGGGGCCAAGGTGGGTGGTCAGTGGGGTGCGCAGCAAGATGGCTGCCTTGCAGGCCGCGGTAATGGCGGTCCTGTGATGGGTAACCCTGGCCACATGGCGCGTTTCCCCCTCTCCCCATGGCCCTGACATGGCACATGCCAAACTGCCAGTGTCCAGCCCACAGTCACGCCTCTCCATGTTTTCCCCCCTCTCTCTTCTTCAGCCATGACGCCGGTTTCGCCATTTTTTTTTAATAAACAATTTTAATGAGGTAATTTAGGCATTACAAACAACAACAGTATAAAAACAATGTACAAAGAACAGGAAACATAGTGCAATCACCGACTCCCATCCCACCAAGACCCGTCTAATTGACCCCCAATTCTACACTACCCAACCCCACCCCCCCACCCGCTGACGATTAATTCTCTGCGAAGAAGTCGATGAATGGTTGCCACCTCCTCCGGGCGAACCCTAACCGTGACGCTCTCAAGGTGAATTTAATCTTCTCAAGGCCGAGAAAGCTAGCCATGTCCGATAGCCAGGTCTCTGACTTTGAGGGCTTTGAGTCCCTCCAAGCTAGCAGTATCCGTCTCCGGGCTACCAGGGAAGCAAAGGCTAGAACGTCTGCCTCTTTCTCCTCCTGGATTCCCGGGTCTTCCGACGCCCCGAAAATCGGCACCTCTGGACTCATTGCCACCATTGTTTTCAAAACTCTGGACATGACGTCCGCAAACCCCTGCCAATATCCCCTAAGTTTTGGACACGCCCAGAACATGTGGACATGGTTCGCTGGTCCTCCCACACATTTTACACACCTGTCCTCCACCCCAAAGAATCGACTCATCCGGGCCACTGTCATGTGGGCCCGGTAGACCACCTTGAATTGGATCAAGCTGAGCCTGGTGCATGTTGCAGTCGTGTTGACTCTGCTCAACGTGTCTGCCCATAAGCCATCCTCCCATCTCACCACCAAGCTCCTCCTCCTACTTACGCTTCAGCTCCTCGGTCTGCATCTCCTCCGCCCCCATGAGTTCTTTGTAGATGTCCGAGACGCTCCCCTCTCCCACCCACCCCCTAGACACTACCCTATCCTGGACCCGCCTTAGTGGCAGGAGTGGGAAGGATACCTGCCTGCGCAGAAAGTCCCGCACCTGTAAATATCTAAATTCGTTCCCCCTTGCCAACCCAAACTTCTCCTCCAGTTCCCTCAAGCTAGGGAAGCTCCCCTCTAAGAACAGGTCCCCCACCCTCTCAATTCCCGCCCTTCGCCATACTCGAAACCCCATCCAAGCTCCCCGGGGCAAACCGGTGATTGTCACATATTGGAGACCAGACCGATGCTCCCACTGCTCCAATGTACCTCCTCCACTGACCCCAAATCCTCAAGGCCGCCACCACCGCGGGGCTGGTGGAGTACCTCGCTGGCGGGAATGGCAGAGGTGCTGTTACCAATGCCCCTAGACTGGTGCTCCTACATGAAGCTGCCTCCATCCGCTCCCAAACCGACCCTGCCCCGACCACCCACTTCCTTATCATGGCTATGTTAGCCGCCCAGTAATAATTACTGAAATTCGGTAGGGCAAGCACCCCCTCCCTGCGATTCCGCTGGAGCATCACCTTCTTCACTTGTGGGGACTTACCCGCCCACACAAAGCCCAGGATGATTTTATTAACCCTCTTAAAAAAGGACCGCGGGATGAAAATTGGGAGACACTGAAATACAAATAAAAATCTCGGTAGGACCGTCATTTTGACCGTCTGCACTGTCCCAGCCAACGACAGCGGGAGCGCATCCCATCTTCGTAACTCGCCCTTCATCTGTTCAACCAACGGGACAAGTTCAACTTGTGTAACCGGCCCCAGTCACGCGCCACTTGTATCCCTAAGTACCTGAAATTGTCCCCTACCAACCGAAATGGCAGCTCCCACAGCTGAACCTCCTAATCCCTTGCCTGGACTACAAACATCTCACTCTTTGTCATATTCAGTTTATACCCTGAAAACCGGCCAAATTCCCCCAAAATCGCCATAATTTCGCACATCCCTGCCCCTGGATCTGATACGTATAAGAGCAGGTTGTCTGCATACAGCGAGACCCTATGTTCCACGCCCCCCCGAACCAGCCCCTTGAAGCTCTCAGAGCAATTGCCAGCAGCTCTATTGCTAACGCAAATAGCAGTGGGGAGAGGGGGCACCCCCGTCTTGTCCCCCGGTACAGTCTAAAAGAGTCTGATATCGTCCTATTTGTCCTAACACTAGCCTCCGGGGCCTGGTACAACAGCCTGACCCAGTCGATAAAGCCCCTACCGAACCCAAATCATCCCAGCACCTCCCATAGATAGTCCCCCTCCACCCGGTCGAACCCCATTTTCCGCATCCATTGCCACAACTACCTCGACCTCCCCACTCTCCGGGGGCATCATAATCACATTGAGCAGCCTTCTTATATTGGCCACCAACTACCTGCCCTTGACAAAGCCGGTTTGATCTTCCATAATCACATCCGGCACACAATCTTCAATCCTGGAGGCCAAAATTTTGGCCAGCAACTTGGCATCCACATGAAGCAGTGAGATCGGCCCATATGACCCGCATGGCTCCGGGTTCTTGTCCCGCTTCAATATCAATGAAATAGTGGCCTGTGACATTGTCGGGGGCAGCACCCCTCTATCCCTTGCCTCATTGAAAACCTTGACCAGCAACGGCCCTAAAATCCCCGAGAACTTCTTATAGAATTCTACCGGATACCCGTCCGGCCCCGGGGCTTTACCCGACTGCATTGCCTTCAAGCCCGTAACTATTTCTTCGGCTCTAATCGGGGCGCCCAGCCCATTTACAAGCTCCCTACCCACCCTTGGGAAGGGCCAGTCCATCCAAAAAGTGTCTCATCCCCTCAGGCCCCGTGGGGGGTTCCGAACAATAGAACCTACTGTAAAAGTCCCTGAACGCCCTGTTTAACCCTGCCGATTCCCTTACCAAATTCCCATCCCCATCAACCACCCTCTCTATTTTCCTGGCCGCCTCCCTCTTCCGAAGCTGCTGTGCCAGCAATCTGCTGGCCTTCTCCCCATGTTCGTAAAACGCGCCCCTCGCCTTCCTAAGCTGCTCCACTGCCTTACCTGTGGACAGCACCCCGAACTCCGCCTGCAGCCTCCGACATTCCCTTAAGAGCTCCACCCCCGGGGTCACCGCATACCTCCTGTCTATCTGTAAGATCTCCTTAACCAGTCAGTCCGTTTCTGCCCTATCCGTCCTGTCTCTATGAGCCTGGATCAAAATCAGCTCCACTCTCACCACTGCCTTCAGCGCCTCCCAGACCACCGCTGCTGAGACTTCCCCCGTGTCATTAACCTGCAGGTAATTCTGCATAGACTTCCTCAGCCTCTCGCACACCGCCTCGTCCGCCAACAAGCCCACGTCCAACCTCCATTGCAGGCGCTGGCAGCTCTCCTCACTGACCTGCAGTTCCACCCAATGTGGGGCATGATCCAAAATAGCGATGGCCGAGTACCCCAAGTCCACCACTGCTCAAAATGAAAAAGTCAATCCGGGAATAAACCTTGTGAACATGCAAATAAAAAGAAAACTCCTTCCCCGTCGGCTGCCTAAACCTCCATGGGTCGACCCCCCCTATCTGTCCCATGAACCCTATCATTTCCTTTGCTATTGCTGGCACCCTCCCCGTTTTCGAACACGACCTGTCCAGGCCGGGGTCGATGACTGTATTAAAATCCCCTCCCATAACCAACCTGTGCGAGTCCAGATCAGGTATCTTCCCCAGCACCCTCTTTATAAATCCCATATTGTCCCAGTTTGGCGCGTACACATTAACCAAGACCTTCCCTCCCCTCCAGCTTCCTGCTAACCATGACATAACGGCCCCCCCATCCGAGACTATACTGCCCACCTGAAATTGCACCCACTTGCTGATCAAAATCGCCACCCCTCTAGTCTTGGTGTCCAGCCCCGAATGAAAGACCTGACTGACCCAACCCTTCCTTAGCCTGACTTGATCCGCCCCTTTCAGGTGTGTCTCCTGTAACATTACCACGTCCGCCTTCAGAGCCCAGATGCCTAAACACATGTGCCCTCTTGACCGGCCCATTCAACCCTCTGACATTCCAGGTGATCAGCCTAGTTGGGGGGCACCGTGCCCCCCCCCCCCACTCCACCGATCAGCCATCCCCTTTCCTGGGCCCGCATCCAACCCATGCGACACGCCTCCATCGGCCCACCTCCTGTCAGCCCCCACTCCCGACCTCCCCTCTGTCCCGAAACCTAAGTCCCTCCCTCGTCAGCCGAGTAACTCCCCCCTCTCCCCCCCCAGCAACACCATTTTGTAACCTATTCCCTGCCGTATATTAATCATATGCACAGACCCCCCGCCCTGTGCTTCCGTAGACTAGCTCACCCAGCTAGCCTGGTGGCCCTCGCCTCCGGCGCCAAGAAGTCTCCCACCTATTGTTTCCCCACTCCCCTCCGCCCCCCCCCCGCCCATCAAAACCACTTCCCTCATCAAATCAGCCCCAAACAATCGCCCAATTACCATAAGAGACAACTCAAAACAAAAATACCCAAAACCTATAGAAACCGAATAACTTTTACTTCACCCATCTTCAACCAAACTCAAATGCAAAAAAGAAACGACAATCAAAACGTATAAACATCACTCAAAAAAGTTACAACTTAAAACAAAAAGTTCTCAGTTCAGCACCAGCCCTTTTTGGCAAAGTCCATCGCGTCTTCGGGCGACTCAAAATAATACTGCTGGTCCTCGTGCGTAACCCAAAGACGCGCCGGGTATAGCAGCCCAAATTTCACCTTCTGCTTGAACAGGATTGCCTTAACTTGATTGAAGCCTGCCCTCCTTCTGGCCACCTCCACGCTCAGATCCTGATAAACACGCAAAATGCTATTGTATGCCCTGTCCACCTCCAACAGTCGGGGAAAAGCCCCCTCCCCCAGAAGTTTCTGAAACATACTTGCCACAAACACGCCAGCATTAGCCCCCTCAGCCCCCTCCGGGAGACCGACAATTCTCAGGTTCTGCCGGCGAGCTCTATTCTCCAGGTCTTCTACCTTCTCCAGCAGCCTTTTTTGCTGATCCTTCAGCATCCCTACCTCCAGTTCAACCACCGTTTGGTGCTCCTCCTGGTCCGCCAGCGCTTTCTCCAGCTTCTGAATCGTCCAATCCTGGGCACCCAGCCTGCGCTCCAGCCGATCGATCAATTCCTTTATCGGGTCAAGACAGTCCCGTTTCTGCATAGCAAAGCCCTCTTGGATGGCCTGCATCAACTCCTCCGTTGATGGCTGGGCCGTCGCAGCAGGGGCCCGAACATCAGCCATATTGTCTTCAGCCGCAACCTCCACCCAGCCCTTGCTTATCTTCTTATTTCTTCCTTTTCGATCCCTTGGGGTTCTTCGTTCCATACACCAATGTGTGGATCCAGTGCCAAATTATCTGCTCCTTCAAAGCCAGTGCTCAAAACCACAAAAGTCGGGGAAAAAGAGGCAAAGGTCCGGCCAGAGTGGGAGCCACCAAATGTGCGACTTACTCCCTCATAGCCGCCACCGGAAGTCACGGTTTTGCCATTTTTAAAAGCACAAGTGAACCACGCCGTCGGGAATTTGGCCCATCAGAGGAGAATAGTGGAGGTCCTGGCGATTACCAGATCCGGCCCGCTAATTATATGCAAATGGTGTTTACTGTACGTGCATTCCAGAACGCACCTGGAGGGAAATTGTCCCATTGGGCAAACGCAGCATGGGTTCACAAAGGGTAGGTCGTGTCTGACTAATTTGGTAGAATTTTTTGAGGACGTTACCAGTGCAGTAGATAACGGGGAGCCAATGGATGTGGTATATCTGGATTTCCAGAAAGCTTTTGACAAGGTGCCACACAAAAGGTTGCTGCATAAACTAAAGATGCATGGCATTGAGGGTAAAGTGGTAGCATGGGTAGAGGATTGGTTAACTAACAGAAAGCAGAGAGTGGGGATAAATGGGTGTTTCTCTGGTTGGCAACCTGTAACTAGTGGGGTCCCTCAAGGATGTGTCGGGCCCGCAGTTGTTCACAATTTACATTTTGGACGATTTGGAGTTGGGGACTAAGTGCAATGTGTCAAAGTTTGCAGACGACACTAAGATGAATGGTAAAGCAAAAAGTGCAGAGGATACCGGAAGTCTGCAGAAGGATTTGGATAGGTTAGGTGAATGGGCTAGGGTCTGGCAGATGGAATTCAATGTTGCCAAGTGTGAGGCTATCCATTTTGGGAGGAATAACAGCAGAATGGATTATTATTTAAACGGTAAGATGTTAAAACATGCTGCTGTGCAGAGGGACCTGGTGTGCTGGTGCACGAGTCGCAAAAAGTTGGTGTGCAGGTGCAACAGGTGATTAAGAAGGCTAATCGAGTTTTGTCTTTCATTGCTAGAGGGATGGAGTTCAAGACTAGTGAGGTTATGCTGCAATTGTATAGGGTGCTGGTGAGGCCGCATCTGGAGTATTGTGTTCAGTTTTGGTCTCCTTACCTGAGAAAGGACATATTGGCACTGGAGGGAGTGCAGAGGAGATTCACTAGGTTGATCCCAGAGTTGAGGGGATTAGATTATGATGAGAGGTTGAGTAGACTGGGACTGTACTCATTGGAGTTTAGAAGGATGCGGGGGGATCTTATTGAAACATATAAAATTATGAAGGGAATAGATAGGATAGATTCGGGCAGGTTGTTTCCACTGGTCGGGGAAAGCAGAACTAAGGGGCATAGCCTCAAAATAAGGGGAAGTAGATTTAGGACGGAGTGTAGGAGGAACTTCGTCACCCAAAGGGTTGTGAATCTATGGAATTCCTTGCCCAGTGAAGCAGTTGAGGCTCCTTCTTTAAACGTTTTTAAGAAAAAGATAGATACCTTTCTAAAGAATAAAGGGATTCGGGGATATGGTGTACGGGCCGGAGAGTGGAGCTGAGTCCACAAAGATCAGCCATGATCTCATTAAATGGCGGAGCAGGCTCGAGGGGCCAGGTGGCCTACTCCTGTTCCTAGTTCTTATGCATTGTCGCCCCTGTTGAGGCAACGGAGAATTGCGATTTGGCAAATCAGCGCCCGCCGCGATTTTGGGATTGAAACCGATTCTCCGCCCAATCGCGTTTCCCGATTTCAGCGTCGGCTGATGGAGAATCCCACCGCTTACTACCTTTGCAGATACTTTATCCAGAAGCGATGGGCCAAGCTGGGATTCCTACTACCCACCTTGAGGATGAAACTCCAGGCCTTGGTGTTAGGCATCCCATGCCTTGGGTAAAATCAGCAGCAGCAGCAGGAGGCCCTCAAGTGCAGGCTCCAATTGGCCCACAGATAAGGGATCTGCCTAATGCCTCACCCACTGTGGTTAAATTGCAGCAGGCGCGGTGAGGAACGTGTAGACAGAGGACAGCGTGTATGCCATTTTGTGCAATTTTACCCCCCTGTCATCCTGTCTCTGGGGGACTGTAAAAGGCTGGATCATTTCCTCCTGATAAGATGGTTGGCCAATGTCACCTCCTTTTGGCTGCAGCAATCAGATTCCTTTCACAGCAAATTTTTAAACCTTGTTTCACCAATAGCAGACAGGATATGTTACACTGACAGGACTTCACTATCCAGTAAAAGTTCCTCAGAATCATCCATTGCCCAACGGAGCTTCAAGTTCTTTGGCGATAAAGTGTCCTCACATCATGTGTTCATGAACCTGGAGCCTTAATCAATCGGGTTTTACGTCATCTCCTTCTTAATAGGCTCCGTACAATGACCTATGACCAATTTTACTGCTCTGTTGTAGCAACTCTTTTTCTAACCATTGAAACAGCTTTCAGGTCTTTGTTCACATGGGCAGGTTGTTAGTTATTTATTTTCAGAGCTCTTCATAATGGTTATCCAGTGGCAAATGATCTTATCACACTATTGAAACAGAGGTGTTTCATTGGTAAGGCCTACATGCTATGAACATTTACATTCCAGGAAGCAAAATTACATCACACAGATTAGGAGCAGTGTTGTGTTTTATGACTGTGAGCCTCTTGGTTAAACATTCCACGGTGCGGTGGTGTTTGCTTATCTGTGGAAAAGCAATCGTCAGCTTTTTGCAGGTTACTTTACTTCAAAAAGCTTTTGACCTTGAAAAGCATTATTAGGATCCAAGATCAGACCCCAGCAGCTGCTAGAATACTGGACAGAAACCCCAATATTTATTTTAATTTTGTAAGACTGAGGAAATGTACCTCGCTCCAGCATTGATTGCACGATGAGATAGGGATGTGGAATATTGAAACAAACTTTATTACGAACATAGTATTAAAATATCTTTAACACCACACCAAAAAATAACTTAATTACCCCTTAAACAATACTACTCAATACAGTGAACACAATACCCTTAACTGCCATCTTTATTCCCACTGAAACAAGGAAAAACCATCTCAGCTCACAATCCACTATTAAATACCGTTGGCACTCAGGATTACTTGTTTTACAAATGTGTTCTTTCAGAAAGAAAGATCTTTTCACACTGCTTTAAAGACAAGATCTGACTCCTGTCAGAACCATGCAGAAACTCTGGCTGTATGTCTTATGAAGCCGTTTCAGCTGGTTTCAGTTCCCTTTGTTCTCACATAGGTCTGCGCTACTTTAAAGACTGTTAATCGATTTTAACTGAACTGCAGTGAGAGAACACTGCTCACGTCTGGTCACAGCTTCATTCAGCTCACAACTGAACTGCTTTCTGCAAAAATGCCTTAGCTCCACCCAGCAACGACATCATCTTACCAAGCTGAAGTCTAATTAACTCCAGAGAGCCCCCTTAATCCTAACAAAATTGCATTAGCCCAAGTCTGCCACGCTGGTTTAATTGCACACCTGGCTCCCAAAATATACTTACGTTTCAAACCAGTATCTCTTTTAAAACATGACTACAGCAGTCAAACACACTCTAACCCAGGCTTTTAACCTTTACTGCATCAAATACCTATAATACAATATATCTGAAATTATTACACTCTTCACAACATGCTAGTTATAAAGTTTGGTTCAGGTTTTATATTCAGTCAAGTCACATCAAACCTTTTTCTACGCAGAGATGCTTCAGCATGCAGTGTTGTTGTCACCATTAAAGGTCTGAGGATCCATCTATCCATCTTCAGCCAATGAAGCACATGGAGAGGAGCCTCTATTACTTCCAGCCTGCTCCCTCCCCTGCCCTTTCAGGCCCAGCACACACTCACATGGTTTACTGGAGGAATTTGGAAATGCCATTATACACTTAACCAGTCAGGGACTGTTCCTGTGGACCCTGGTGGTGGCCTGGCTTTACCACCAATTCAGATCTCGATTGCCCAATTCCCACCCAAAGTGTGATATAGGGTGCAATTCAACTGCAACATTTCTAAGTGTTATTTTGGGCCTGTTTAGTGGGATGTTTCTCGGCGGCCATGTTGGAGAGATTGCAGCCCGTATTCAACGGCACTTAGTACTGAAAATGAGCCCACACGAGCTTTTCAACATTACTGACTCCCTCGCCGTCTGATCTCCCTGACTCGCGCCGCAGCTTCTCACCGCTGACAAGGGGGAGCTTGGATATATCCTGCAGCAAACTTTCCATGGTTCACTGGAAAATGGCATAGGCTGATGAAACGCCAAAGAGCAACTGAGTATACTGGTACAGACCCTTGTGAGCATTCATCATCACATACTTCCTTGAATCCTCATCCAGCTCCAACTGCTGGTACACGTGGGCTGAGTCCGAGTTTGGTAAATCTTTGTCCTCTTGCTAACATTGCGTCTAGGTCCTCAATCTTCTAACCACTTCCGCTCCATCTCAAAATATTCATGCAAAGCGTAGGGCACCGGCCAAGATCTAAAAGATTTGGGATTGAAGTTTGAATTAGCATAGGGCTTTGACACCCTGCAATTTTCCCAGTTCATTGTGAAAGACCACTTGGTATTTTCTTAAAGCCTCTTGGAATCTATTTCTGACCAATTTAATTTTCTCTGGCTCATCCAGTCTTGTCCCAATAGGCTGGGGCCCCGGCCCTTCACAATGGTGATAGGTAGTTGAGTTGATTGATACGGTACATCACGGGCGGGGATGTAGTCCCCAATATTTTTAAAGATTCTCCTGTATATGTAGTTAACCTCACAAAGGTGTCTTTCAACTTCATTTCCTAGGGGGCACCCTTTAAATATTAATCCCTCTGTTCTCCCATCACAGTGGCAAAATCTCCAATGTCTACTTCCATGAGGAGTGGAATGTCATTGACCAACAACTCAATTACGATGGGGGCTGACGTATACTGTTAGGCCACCCTGGGCAAGTGTGAGGTCAATTCCAGTCCCATATGCCCTGGACTTACAACACAAGTGAATTAACCAATAATTCTTATAAAAAGTCCCGAAATCTTTCGCCCTTGTCTGCCCAATAATTACAGCCACTTTTGTAAATTGAAACATAATTACTGTTCATTTATAACAAGGATGATGAAATATGCAGCAAATGCAACTGAATAACAAGTTCACTTACCACCCTCTTTAACTACCCCACCCTCTACCCACACACACAAGGCAAACAAACACAGAGAGGGGTGGAAAGGGGTGAAATAATAAGGGTGAAGGTCAAAAGATAAGAGTTTTTGCTTCAAATAGTGATTCAGTTTCCTCACAGTATGCTTGTGGATTCAAGTCTCTGGTTTACAGCCTGCAATGGTATTACACAATTAGTAATATTACACACAGCTTCTCCTGGAGAGGCCCCTTGCTTCACATCAAACTTTGCTTCCTTTTCTGGTTCACACCAGCCTTTTCTGAAGAGCGAGTTGGTTGTCACACTGGCCTTTTGGTGACAATTAGATGGATATTTTTGGTGAGAGTTATCAGATTCTGAACCTTTCCTGCACAGCCTGTAATGGTTCTCATATAAACCGATTAATCCAGCCTTTCTGCCAGGTCAGAAACTCAGGGAGGAATTCTCTGTTCCTGAGGCTATGTGCCGGCACCGACAGAGAATCCGCGGGTGACTCACGACAGGGAAATCAGCGCAAACCCCTCACTGATTCCGGAACCAGTGAAGGGCTAACACCAGCGCCACGTGGAACACCCACAGATCGTGCAGAAAATGACCGCGGTATCACCGGATCCCGGGCCACGCATGCGCAGGCCTGACGAGCTGCGCCGGAAAACACAGCGCCGGCCGTGCTGGAACACTAACCCGCCCACCCCGGCCTGGCAACCCCCCCGCCACTCCCCCAGTCCTAGGAGCAGCCCCGGATGAGTGTGGCGATGCTGGAAACTGTCCGCAGCCGACACGCCAGGTTCCCGACCATTGGGAGCACACGTTGCCCGCACCATCAGGAACTCAGCCCATCAGGCTGATGACGCGCCAACGGCCTTGCGACAGCGCTCGGCATGAGTCCCGATGACAACGAGTTGGAGGGGGCAGAGCATTGGCAACCGGCGTCAAACCGACGCCTGCCCTGAATCTAGCATCGGAACCCATTCTCCGCCCCATCGCCGATCCCGATTTCAGGGTAGGGCTACGGAGAATCCAAGTATTTTTGGAGAAAAATGGAATGGAAAGTGAGTGGGTCTCCCCCTTAATCTGCCAAAACGGAACGGAAAGTTCCTTAGGTCTCTGAACCATTTCAGTGGGATCAGATCCAATCACCACCTGTTACCAGATAGCGCAAAACCTTTTGGGCCAGTTCATTGGCCACCAGCCACATCAATCAAACTGATTCCCAGTCAATCTCTGTCATTGGTCAATCTCAAGTTTAAACCAGCACAGCCTTTTCTGGATTCTTCTGTTTGAATTAAAGGCACAGGCCACTTTCCTTAAAGACACATGTCCATTGAACATCCATGGATTAAAAATGTAACAGCAAAGGAAAAGAAAGGGAAAATAAGGGAATAAACAGGAACAAACAGGAAGGATCATTACAATATATACTTACATGATTTAATTGTAATACCACGGACCTGTCTTCGGAGTCATTCTGCAAGTCGCTCTTTATATTATATTACACACTTGAGTTGGACTTGTTTTCTTTTTGTTTACCGCCCCATCGGTTCTTCCTCTCTCTGTCATGAATGCAATGTAGCCCTTCTGGTTGCATTCGAAACACACACAGCTCTTAAATCTACACACTGCATGATGGTGCTCTCCCCCGCACCAGGAACACCCTTCCCATCTCCGGGTCGACTGACCCCATCGTCTGTCCTTCTCTTGTTCACTGCTCCTGCTTATGCAGTCCTCCACACTCACGCCAAGCTCAGTAGGAGCTTCTCCCCAAGACTATTCACCTCTCAATACTGCATGCACTGTCTTTCTCAGCACTCTCCATAGCTTGTGCAATCTCCATGGCTTTGGCCAATGTAACACCTGTTTCAGCCAGCTTTTTCTGTTTGGTAAAATTGTTCATACCACAGACTTGTCTGTCTCTGAGCATATCTTAGAGTATGGTTCCAAAATCGCACTGTTCAGTCAGCTGTCTCAATCTGGCCACAAATTCCGTGATAGATTCTCCCAGGATCCTGCTAGTTAAGTTAAATTTATACCATTGCGTGATTACAGATGGTTTGGGATGAAGGTGCTCCTTTACTAATGCACCAATTGCTCAAAATGGTTAGTATCAGGGGCCTCTTGAGAAATTAAGTTCCGGATCAAGTAGTATGTTCGGTCTCCAGATACTGACAAGAGAATTTTCTGCTTTTTTCCTTCCCCCTTATTCCATTGGCTCTAAAGAATAATTGAAGGCGCTCAATATATTGATCTCACGTTGGGATCAAAATGTCCAGGGTTCCCGGTCAAAGGCATGCTTAAGTCACATTTTGCTGCTGTGGCCTAGGTCCAATAGTAGTCTGGTCTTGAATTGCAGCTGTCCACGGAGGTCTTCCAATTTACTCTTGTCGCCAATGTTGTGTAGCATGGTAAGGCACAAATTCGGGTTGGTGGACTAGCAAAGGTTTATTCACAAAAGAGTCATGCCCATTACAGAGCAAGGAAACAAAGTTCTTAACTTCTTTCCGACAGCTGGAACATGTCCAGAGAAGTCTCCAACTCGCTCCCCATTGGACCAGTGTGTCACATGGTCTCTTCCTGGGAAACACACCTTAAAGGGGCTACGACACCACAGGGTTGACCTGAGAGATCATACGCGGGGATAATGTGCAAACTCCACACAGCAGTCACCCGAGGCCGGAATAACCCGGGTACGGCGCTGTGAGGCAGCAGTGCTAATCACCGTGCCACCGTGCTGCCCCATTGCCGCCCTTTAATGTACAAAGTGTCAGGGGCAACCTGTCAAACAGGAAGCGATGGTCTGCAAAGTGCTGCATCAATCATCCAATCGACTTTGTGTTTTTCCAGCACTACTTTCCTTACATTGATCTCCTCCCAGTAAACTTTCAGAAGTTCAAAGGTTACCTTCATGTCTCTCTCTCTCTCTCTCGCTCGCTCGCTCAGTCATTAAGTTTATATGTCCCACCTGCTTGAAAATGGTCTCAAGTTCTTTAGGGTGCAGGGTCCCTGAAATATTTACTTCAGCAGATCTCGCAGAGGACTCACGATTTGGTTATAAAATGTTGTCACCTCTTTGATGTTACCTCTTGTACCCTTGCCCTTGTCCAGTTTTAAAAGCACTGCTCAGATAGGTTTGAATCAATTGTTTTTACGATCCATGTTGGAATCAACAAACAATAAAGAAAAAAGTGATTGCCAAATGAACATAAGGAAAAATCAATAAACAAGATTTCACCCTATTTCTGGAGGTCAAGGTCCAAGTCGGTGTGAATTTTTCATTGCACGGCGGATACAACAAAGTTAGATCTTGCTTTCATTCCAAGGTTGCTGCTTGTAATCCACGGTGAGTGTTCCATTCCAATTATGTCAACTGTGAAGTCCAATATGCTTAAAGAACAAGCGAGGAGATCAATCTCTGACTGTCTAAAACTCTAAAGGCACAAAATGTTGAACGACTATTATTCCCCTGAGCAACCTCCGAAAATGGCTCACTCCCACCCAAACAGGTTTTTCAACCCAATAGCATTAACAGCTCAGACAAGTGCCAAGTCCACATAAAAAAACAGCTATCTTACATAAACTGCCAATTTCACTGACAGATTCTTCTGATGAATGGAAGAGGAAAGCCTCCATCACTGCCTCTGAGTACTATTAGGATCCCGTCTGAACTGGAGGAAGGTAGAAAGACCTCAAATTACCATAAGGACATGTCTCTGTATAAAAAAGGTTGCTCCTCAGGTTCCCATTAATTCTTTCCTCCCTTAACTTAAACTATGCCCTCTAGTTCTCGATTCCCCAACCATGGGGAAAAGATTGAGTTCATTCACCCTATCCACGCCTCTCATGATCTTATTCACCTCTATAAAATCACCCCCCTCAGTCTCCTATGCTCAAAAAAAAGGTCTTAGCCTCTCCAATCTCTCCCTATAACCCAGTCCCTTGAGTCCTGACAACATCCTTGTAAATCTCTTCTGCGCTTTCTCCAGTTTAATAACATCTTTCCTATAGCAAGGCGACCAAAACTAACACAATACTCCAGGTGCAGCCTCACCAACGTCCTGTACAATTGCAACATAACTTTCCAACTTCTATACTCAATGCCCTGATTGGTGAAGGCCAGCATGCTAAAAGCCTTCTTTACTGCCCTATCTACCTGTGACTCCACCTTTGGAGAACCGTGCACCTGAACTCCAAGGTCCCTCTGTTTCACGATACTCCCTAAGGTCCTACCATTCAACGTGAATGTCCTACCTTGATTTGACCTTCCAAAATGCAACAACTCACACTTATCTGTATTGATCTCCATTTGCCATTTCTCGGCCCACTTCCCCACCTGATCAAGTTCCTGCTGGAATTTTTGATAACCTTCCTCAGTGTCTACAATACTACCTATTTTAGTGTCATCTGCAAACTTACTGATCATGCCTTGTACATTCTCATCCAACTCGTTCATATAGATATCAGACAGCAATGGGCCCAGCACTGGCCCCTAAGGCAGACAGCCACTAGTCACAGGCCTCCTGTGGACAGGGAAACAGAGTGAATGTTGCAAGACAATGATCCTTTTACAGAATAAAGCTCAGCTTCACAACCAGTGGCAAAGAGTTGCCATGTCTGGGACAGAGAGCTTGTACTTGTCATCTGTGAGAGGTAGGCACCCCGAGAGAGATGTGAGGATGCCAATATCGCTTGGGCAGCAGGGGTTGGCAGAGAAAGTCCTGGTTAACCAACAAGCATCAATTGAGGGAGTGGAAAGGAGGAATTTCAGCAGATGTACCCTCCCCTCCTGGTCAGGAGGAGACCAGAGGAGCTGCAAGAGGAAGAAGGCACCAATTAAGATATCATGCGTACTGGCCATGAGTCAGCCACCTGCTAATGACAGGGCACCAGTGCCAATCCATCAGTTTGCCTCAGCCGCCATGGTCTAGTCCACAGCATCCTCGCAGATCCATGGCAGCCCTCTACCTGCAGCTGGCAACCATGGTATTGATTTTGTATGCATTACGGTCATTCCGGCGTCAGGAGCTGGGTGGCATCTTTCAGTCAGCAGCTCATCATGCCAACAGACAGATCACAGATGCCTTATTTCAGAGCGAAGGAGGCTACAAACATTTTGACACAGTTTGGCCAGCACAGGCATAGACGGCATTGGGCTTTGTGGTCACCAGTGGATTCCCCCAGGTCGTCAACATTATCAGTTGTACCCATGTAGCCATCAAGGCACCAACAGACCAGTCAGATCAATACATGAACAGAAGGGCTTCTACTCAATGAAGGTTCAGCTGTTCTGAGACCACAGGAAGTGCATCTTGCAGGTCTGAGCTCGGTTCCCAGACAGTTATCATGATGCCTTCATCCTGCGAGAGTCCCATATCCATACCGCCTCCGGCTAACATCTAGACTCCATGGCTGGCTGCTGGTCAATAAGGCTCATCCTCTGAGGAGGGGTTTCTGGCTCATACAGGTTGCAGTTATAAGACCTAAAAGCGGCATTGACCTGGAGAGAGGTGGAAAAAAGATTGCCGTCCGTCCTTATTACGTATCTTAGGGATCTCACGTGAGGCAGCTTGCCACTTGAGTTGATGAGCCAGAAGATAACTGGCCTTCTCTCCATGCTCGTAAGAAATACCCCTGGAATGTTGTAATTGACGCACAGCCTGACCAGTGGACACCAATTCGAATTGGATTTGTAACTTTGTCCTGTGTGTAAGTAGCTCCGGGGTTTGGGAAGCGAGTATTGGTGGTCCACTTCTAGGATGGGGTCCACCAGCCTCTACTGCACCAACTTCTCCGTTTTCAGCATATACGTCTTTTAAGAAAATGTGGATGGAGAAATTGAGTCTGGATTGTATAATTTTAATGAAATCCTCTATGGAGGTAGACAAGCACTCACAACATTTGTTGTCTGGACAACAGAGTGGTATCTAGTCTCCAGGGTGGGCGTTGGGCAGGGCCAGACTCTAACAGTAGATCAACAGAATGTGGGGCGTGATCAGACAGAACAATCGCTTAGTACCCAGCTGCAACTACAAGGGAGAACTCTATTGAAAATTTAAAAAGTCAATGTGGGAGTATGCATGGTGGACATGCGAAAAAAGAAAAATCTTTATCGTTCGGGTGTAAAACGTGCCTGGAATCCAAACCCTACCACCATCTGCACCATAAAAGAGGACAAAGCCCTGACCACCCTGGATGGGACCAGAGATGTTGGTTTGGAACAATCTAATCTTGGGTCCAAAACACAGTTCAGATCACCACCTGGAATCATCTGGTGCGAAGCAAGGCTGGGGAGAGAGTTCAAAAGAGAATTGATAAAGTTTGTGTCATCCCAGTTAGGGGCATAAACATTAACCATGACTACCAAGCGTTCAGCAGGGAGCCACACACAATAACATGACCATTAGGATCAGATATAATCTCAGAAGAGAATTGTATTCTTATGAATTAAAATTGGCGTGGCCTTGCCATTAAAGCTGTAGTGGAAAACCTGCTCAACCTAATTCTTATGTAGCCTGGTCTGGTCCTTGACATGCAAGTGGGTTTCCTGCAAGAAAAGATCGGAGTTTAGGTCCTTAAGATTGGCGAATGCCCTCGACCATTTTACTGGGCTATCCAGATCCCGAACATTCCAGGTAATCGAACAAATTGGAGGTCTCCCACCTTCCCTCAATCCAGAGTCAGCCATTCCCAAAGAGAAATAACAAACAAGGGACACTGGAAAGGTAAGGAAAAGAGGTCCACCCATGATAGCCACAGAGCCAAACAGATAATTAGACAAACAAGAACCTACAAACACCATCAGCAAACTAACCCAAAACCCCTCCTCCCCCCCCCCCCCCTCTCCACTTCAAAACATCCTATGGTAACAGTAAAATACGATACCCTATCCTCAAAACCCACAGTTAACAAACACAACCAACTATACGCTCCAATCTCATTCTCACAAACTAATTGTGAAGAGCTGCAACAAACCCAGAGACTCCCTCCATAAGAGAGGCCCCTGCCTGGAAGCCCCACCCCACCATACAAGAAAGACCCCTGCCTGGAAGCCCCCCTCCCTCATAAGAGAGACCCCTGCCTGGAAGCACCCCCTCCTCCCCATAAGAGAGACCCCTGCCTGGACGTCCCCCCCCCCCCCCCATAAGAGAGACCCTTGCCTGGAAGCTCTCTCAAACCCAACGGCAGCAGGGTACCGGAACATCAAAACGGGATCGGCACCCGGCACCAATCCCGATGCTGTATTCTCTGCCGTATTGGGAACTCGGCTGCTGGTGGCGGGTGACGGAGAATCCAGCCCTCTCACTAAACTGTCTGATTATCCCGCTGGAGCTGGGTCCTCTTATCTACTCTAAATTCTATGGTTCTAAATCCTACTGCTCTCCAATTGAAATGCTTTAGCCGGTTAATTTTGGTGTGTGTTGAACAATTAAAGAGTGACTTTGTTCACCTACTCACAGTTAAGTCAGAAATCTACCCGAAAGACTCTCCTCTCTGACTTTCTCTTCAATTATGAACACATCCCCATTGCACAGTATTCCTGTGCTCTGATGATCTTGGGAAAGTTGATAGATTTGCTGAACACACTTAAACTCTGTCCTCATTGCTTTCTCAGTCACAGGTGCACGACTTGTACCAGTTTGCTGTATTTTGTCCACCCTTGCTGATTGTTCTCATGGTTTTCATTATGAGGGCAGGTTACATAGCCTTTCCCCAATTGTGATGCAGGCCTGGGTTATGTGCCCATTTAAGTCCTGCCAGCTGTTTTGTGGCAGCTGACGGTGGCTCGTTGGGAGCTAAGACTCAGATCTGAGGTACAGAGCATAAGGAGAAGGAAATGTTCACAACACTTGGCAGCCATACTGGATCGAGCAGCTGTTTGTCCCTAATAAAGAACCCAACATATCACAGACTTTCAATACACGTGGCAAAAAATGCAGAAAGGAAGAATGTAGGACAACAATTTCTAGCTGAATTTCCCATAATTATGACGTTCATTTGACTCAAATCAATTTTAAGTACACCAGACATAAAAGATTTGAACTTTTATTCCGGGGTTAGAATGGAGAGGCAACATTTCTAACCCACAAGGGCAGCACGGTAGCCTTGTGGATAGCACAATTGCTTCACAGCTCCAGGGTCCCAGGTTCGATTCCGGCTTGGGTCACTGTCTGTGCGGAGTCTGCACATCCTCCCCGTGTGTGCGTGGGTTTCCTCCAGGTGCTCCGGTTTCCTCCCACAGTCCAAAGATGTGCAGGTTAGGTGGATTGGCCATGATAAATTGCCCTTAGTGTCCAAAATTGCCCTTAGTGTTGGGTGGGGTTATGGGGATAGGGTGGCGGTGTTGACCTTGGGTAGGGTGCTCTTTCCAAGAGCCGGTGCAGACTCGATGGGCCGAATGGCCTCCTTCTGCACTGTAAATTCTATGATAATCTATGAAGATGGGTAACTGATGTACCATCAATAACGACAGAAGATGAGTTGAGAGTGAAACTGGCTTTAATTAGCTTAAAGAAACCTGCTGGCAGCCGGCCCCAGACTGAAGGCAGGGCCGAAGGTTGGCCACCTTTGTACCTGAGCCCAAGGGGAGGAGCCACAGGCGGAGCCAGCAGGGGCAAGCCTGGGCATGTTGCATACGGCAGGTGTAATACAATACAGTGGTTTACACATTCACCCCCTGTTAAAAAGGAATCCAGCAGGGGTGAAGTGGACAGTTGAATTATATATCGAGTCTGTCAGGGGCTTTGACTTTCCGCTGTGACTGCCGCAGTCCCGGCTGTGGTGTGGATACTGGTATCGGATGAAGTGTTGATGCCTGCGTGTCGTCTTCTGCGTCACCAAGTAGATGAGTGCCTGGCAACAGACCCTGAGGCTCTGGCGTGCCATGCACTGGGACTAGCGGAGTATGCCGTGGCCCTGGTGCACCATAGGTAGCAATGGAGGGAGAATGAGTAGGGTCGGGGGGTAGTGGTGATGGTCGCTGGGGAACCTACGGACGCCACATCCCGAAGGGAGACTGTCTCCTCCCCCCGTCATGGTGTATCACGTAGGCATATTGGGGGTTAGCATTGAGGACCCTTTTGACTAGGGGATCCGACTTATGACTCCTCGCATGCTTCCGGAGGAGGACGGGTCCTGGGACCGTCAGCCAGGATGGGAGCGAGACCCCTGAGGTGGACTTCCTGGGGAAGACAAACATTCTCTCATGAGGGGCACATTGGTAGCGGTACACAGGAGCGACCGGATGGAGTGGAGCACATCGGGAAGGACCTCCTGCCAACGGGAGACAGGGAGACCTCTAGACCGTAGAGCAAGAAGGACGGCCTTCCAGACCGTCGCGTTCTCCCTCTCCACCTGTCCGTTTCCCCGGGGGTTGTAGCTGGTAGGCCTGCTTGAGGCGATGCCCTTGGTAAACAGGTACTGACGCAGCTCATTACTCATGAAGGAGGAACCCCGATCACTATGGATGGAGTTGGGGAAACCGAACAAGGTGAAGAGGCCGTGCAGGGCCTTGATGACTGTGGCAGAGGTCATGTCAGGGCATGGGTTGGCGAAAGGGAATCGTGAGTACTCATCAATGATGTTGAGGAAGTACGCGTTACGGTCAGTGGAGGGTAGGGGCCCTTTGAAATCGACGCTGAGGCGCTCAAAGGTATGGGAGGCCTTTACCAGGTGTGCTCTGTCTGGTCGATAGAAGTGTGGTTTGCACTCGGCGCAGACCTGGCAATCCCTGGTCATAGTCCTGACCTCCTCAATGGAGTAAGGCAGGTTGTGGGCCTTGATAAAGTGGAAAAACCGGGTGACCCCCGGGTGACAGAGGTCATTGTGGAGGGCCCGAAGTCGGTCTACTTGTGCGTCGGCACATGTACCGCGGGATAGGGCATCTGGGGGCTCATCGAGCTTCCCAGGTCGATACAAAATATCGTAATTATAGGTGGAGAGTTTGATCCTCCACCTTAGGATCTTGTCATTCTTGATCTTGCCCCGCTGTGTGTTATTGAACATGAAGGCCACCGACCGTTGGTCAGTGAGGAGAGTGAATCGCCTGCCGGCCAAGTAATGCCTCCAATGTCGCACAGCTTCCACAATGGCTTGGGCTTCCTTTTCGACGGAGGAGTGTCGAATTTCGGAGCTCTGGAGGGTACGGGAGAAGAAAGCCACGGGCCTGCTCGCCTGGTTGAGGGTAGCGGCCAGAGCAAAGTCGGACGCATCGCTCTCCACCTGGAACGGGATGGACTTGTCTACTGCGTGCATTGTGGACTTGGCAATATCTGCTTTGATGTGGTTGAAGGCCAGGCAGGCCTCAGCCGTCAGGGGAAAAAGGGTGGATTTAATGAGTGGGCGGGCCTTGTCCGCATAATGGGGGACCCACTGGGCATAGTAGGAAAATAACCCCAGGCATCTCTTCAGGGCCTTGAGGCAGTGGGGAAGGGGAAGTTCAAGAAGGGGGCGCATGCGGTTGGCGTTGGGCACTAGGACTCCGTTTTCCACAACGTAGCCAAGGATGGCGAGGTGGGTTGTGCGGAAAACGCATTTCTCCTTATTGTATGTTAGGTTAAGGAGCTTGGCGGTGTGGGGGAAATGTTGGAGGTTAGCGTCATGGTCCTGCTGGTCATGGCCGCAGATGGTGACATTATCCAGATACGGGAACGTGGCACGCAGCCCGTACTGGTCAACCATTCGGTCCATCTCCCATTGGAAGACCGAGATTCCATTGGTGATGCCGAAAGGGACCCTGAGGAAGTGATAGAGGCAGCCATCCGCCTTGAAGGCAGTGTATTGGCGGTCCTCCGGGCGGATAGGGAGCTGGTGGTACGCAGACTTCAAATCAATGGTGGAGAAGACTCGGTACTGCGCAATCTGATTGACCATGTCAGATATGCGGGGGAGAGGGTACGTATCGAGCTGCGTGTACCGGTTGATAGTCTGACTGTAGTCGATGACCAACCGGTGCTTCTCCCAAGTCTTGACAACCACCACTTGGGCTCTCCAGGGGCTAGTACTGGCCTCTATGATCCCTTCCCGCAGGAGTCGCTGGACCTCTGACCTGATAAAGGCCTTGTCCCGAGCACTGTATTGTCTGCTCCTACTGGCGACGGGGTTACAGTCCGGGGTGAGGTTAGCGAAGAGCGGGGGTGGGGCGACCTTAAGGGTCGAGAGGCTACAGACGGTGTGGGGGGGCAAGGGTCCATTGAACACTTTTGAGATGGCACTGGAAATCGAGCCCCAGTAGCACGGCAGCGCAGGGTTGTGGGAGGATGTAGAGTTTGAAGTTTTTATACTCAACGCCCCATACTGTAAGGGTTGCAACACAGTACCCACGGACATTTTACGGTATGCGATTCGGAAGCCAGGGAGATTTTCTGGGTCGCGGGTAAGATTGGGAGGGAGCAGCGCCGTACCGTATCTGGATGAACGAAACACTCTGTGCTCCCGGAGTCGAAAAGGCAGGTCATCTCGTGGCTGTTGATCCGGATGGCCATCATGGAGTTGGCGAGGTGATGCAGTCGAGACTAGTCGAGGGTGATGGAGGCGAGCTGCGGAAGGTGGGTGGGCTGATCGAGGGTAGCCGAGGCCAGCTAACGATCAGGTGAACAGGGGTTCCGGGAGGCGGCAGGGTAATTCAAAAATGGCTGCCCCCAGGGGTCGCATGTGGTGAGTGGCGGTGAGGATGGCAGACTCCACGGGCTATACGCAGCACTGCTGGGTTTAAAAACAGGACGGGCCTGGCAGACTTTAGCGAAATGGCCCTTCTTTCCGCACCTGTTGCAGGTTGCGCTCCTCGCTGGGCAGCGTTGTCTGGGGGTGCTTACCCTGGCCACAGAAGTAGCACTTTGGGGCTCCGGAATTGGTGGTTTGCTGCGCGGCACAGGCATGCAGCGCCCCCGGGTCGGGTGATGGCGGCACCCACAACGTCCACGAGGGCGTCGCGTGGTCGGAGGTGTAGGCATCCATGTTGTGGAGGGCCACTTCTAACGAGTCCGAAAGCTGTACTGTCTCTTGGAGGTCGAGTGTACCCCTTTCTAGTAGGCGCTGGCGGGTGTAATTTGACTTTATGCCTTCGACATAGGCGTCCCAGATCAACAACTCTGTGTGCTCGACAACCGATACCGCCTTACAATTGCAGTTCCGGCCGAGTACCCGCAATGCACGCAGAAATTCAGCTTGCGATTCTCCGGGGCGCTGTTGCCTCATGGCAAGGTGATGCCTAGCGTACACCTCGTTGACTTTCCTGACATATTGTCCTTTCAACAGCATTATCGCATCCACGTATGAGGTAGCGTCCCTCATAATAAGGTATACTTGCGGGTTCACCTGGGAGTTGAGAATTCGCAGCTTGTGGGTCTCGGCCACGGCGATGGCGGAGGATTCGATGTAGGATTCGAAGCAGCATAGCCAGTGTTTGAACGTGGTAGTGGTGTCGGCTGCTTGGGGGTCCAGCTCCAGGCGATCAGGTTTGAGTGATTGGTCCATCTTAAAACTTTAAGCTAATTAAATTGATGTACCATCAATAACGACAGAAGATGAGTTGAGAGTGAAACTGTGGCTTTAATTAGCTTAAAGATACCTGCTGGCAGCCGGTCCCAGACTGAAGGCAGGGCCGGAGGTTGGCCACCTTTGTACCTGAGCCCTTGGGGAGGAGCCACAGGCGGAACCAGCAGGGGCAAGCCTGGGCTTGTTACATACAGCAGGTATAATACAATACGGTGGTTTACCACAGTAACCAAAAGGTTATTCTACTCCAGCAGAATTGTCTCATATAATAATTTACACTTGATTAGAATAGGTGATTTTATAATTCCTGAGTAACACAGTTCTGGATTCAGCTGCTTGGGCATGTGCGTAAACAGCAATGCCACAATGAATGAAATGAAAATCACTTATTGTCACAAGAAGGCTTCAAATTAAGTTACTGTGAAAAGCCCCTAGTCGCCACATTCCGGCGCCTATTCGGGGAGGCTGGTACGGGAATTGAACCGTGCTGCTGGCCTGCCTTGGTCTGCTTTCAAAGCCAGCGATTTAGCCCTGTGATGTCTCTCACACAGAGAAGATAACTTAAGAGAGGAGCTCCAGCTGTGTCTTGGTATTGCTTAATGTTGTTAGTATGTAAACAAAAGACCATTGTCTCCAGTAAGGTCTCTTCAAGAGTGAGAAGCTAATGATTCCTGAGGTAATACCATGATAACAGAATCACCGTCTAAACATTTTATTTGTGTGTTGACAGGTGATACTGGAGCCTCCGGAGCTTCCTCTGGCCTGACCTCTGTCCCGTGGAGTAGCCCGGAGGACATTGAGCCGGTGCCGGTGCCCAAGACACTTGAACGTTCCACCTGGGGTCACCCTCAGAGGTGGCAGGGAACGGGACCAGAAGTATGAGGCTGCCTTGTATGACAGCTTACGCAGTGAATAACCCATCAGCGTTCACCATCTCCATAAGGCCCCTCTCCGCAAAGGATGTATGGGCTTGTGAGATGGAATAGCCAGCACACATGCAGGGATCACCTGTTGGGACAATGGAATGTGATCCTGAAGGCAGGAGTCAGACTTTGTCAAACGATGACGAGCACCAGAGCTCATCGCACAGCGAGTCGTCATCATCCTCCGCCCCATGGACAAGACCTGGTGGTATTGCCAACCCAGGGCCAACATCCTGTGGCGATGCTGGTAGGAGGGGGAGGGGGAGCTGGGGTGGTGGGATGCAGTGAAAGGCAGACAGGGAAGGTGCAGTGAAAGACAGGGAAATTTATGAGCGTCTATGGGGAAGGGGGTGCCATTGGAAAGGGTGGGGGGAGGGGGAATGGAGAGGTGGGACAGGGTGGCAGAGTTGCTGGTGACCAGACGCCGGGTGCAAACCTCGATTTGTGCATGATTTTCCGCCCGATCGCGATTCCCGTTCCTGACATCGCGAGGCGGAGAATCCAGCCCAATAGTTCATTCTCACGGCCTTCCAAGTTCATCTCCCTCTATCAGACTCCCCAACCCATTTTGGGATTGAACCCTGCCTCCTGCCTCAGGATCAGCCCATCCGAGCCCCCCAGGCCTATAGGGTCGAATCTACCTGGTCCTGTGCCTCACTCCAGAATCTTCACTGGCCAACTAGAAGCACAGCCTGGCAATCAGGCTGCTTTGAGGTGGGAAACATGTCAATGACTGAAGGAAACTTGCTATTTCTGATAGGTAAAACGGTAATTGAGTTAGTCATTTTAATGTAAATACTAAAGCCCAGTTTAAAATCCATTTTAAAACAGATTTCATCATATAACTTCAAGCATAACTTAGATTACAAAAACACACAGCTTGCAGAATTTGCAGTGGCAAAATCTGAAACAGAATTTGAAACATTCAAAAAAACTAGCTAAAGCTTATGCAACATTATACTGAAGGCCAAATTGACATTATAGTTCATATGAGCTCTGCCATTGTTCAAATGAACAGAATCGCAGAGTTCAGCATATACCAGTTTAATAATAAGAGCAGAGTTTGCATTCCAACACACCTTTAAGAATTCCACATGCAACATTTATATTAATTTTAAAAGTTCAACAAGATAATGTTGCACATTGATGATTGACAACTAACCATCCAACCAATGCATTTGAGACCCATCCAAGCCAATCAGCACATTGCAGGGGTAGGGACAGATGGAGTCAGACTGATAACATTCTCCTTAAACATAGAGATTCGGGAAGCCATTTACCATCCAGGATCACTCTATACCTTTCATCTAACTGCTCGCTATCCTTATTTCATATTTTCATATTTCCACTCTAACTCTTGAAGTTTGAGCAAGCTGTTTTGCTTTAAGCAAAGAACCATTACTATATTTTTGTAAGTTAAATCTACTGAAAACCATTAAGCCAATTATTTCTCTTAAAGTCCGTTGCTGGCAAGGGGCTTTTGAGAACATTTGATTTGTAACCGCAAGAAGATCTTTGTCTCTCAATTATAATCAATAGGCACAATAAAAGATTTTGATTTTGCATCAGAGAAGTGTAACTTAAATTCTACTGAGTTTTGAAGTGTATACGAGGCTACACTTAAACCGCACAGTAGATTCCTACAATGACTAAAAAAACACATAAATCGGCAGCATGTGGGAGACCCGGACTTCCAGCTTTCTAACGAATGTCCAATACGCAATCCATCTCTGTTATTGTCGGACTTTATCTGATGACCCAAACTATTCCTGGCAACAGACTGAATTAAAGGGCAGATATTAATTGAACTACCGTGGCACAGTGTTTAACACTGCAGCTTCACGGCTCCAGGGCCCAAGGTTCAATTCCGACTTCGGGTGACTGTCTGTGTGGACTCTGCACGTTCTCCCTGTGTTTGTGTGGGTTTCCTCCGGGTGCTCCGGTTTCCTCCCAGAGTCCAAAGATATGCAGGTTAGGTGGATTGGCCATGCTAAATTGCCGCTTAGTGTCCAAAAGATTCGGTGGTGTTACGGGGATAGAGTAGAGGAATGTGCTTAAGTAGGGTGCTCTTTCCAAGGGCCGGTGCAGATTCAATGGGCCGAATGGCCCCCTTCTGCATTGTGAATGCTATACAAAAATTTTCCCAAGTACCTAAAAATGGTTCCTAACCATGAGATCCCTGAAGACTGATGTTTTCTGTAAGCGACTGAGTGTAACATTCTGAAAAGCTACAGCGATTTCTACAGCTTTCATGCAGGCTTTTCATAGAGGGCTGACTGCTTTTTTGAGAGATTAGCTGTGTTGAACAACAAACTCTCAACTCTAGACAGTGGACAAGATACTAAGTTACTATCTAAGCACTTCATACTCCATAATAAATATTTTATTGAAGAAACCTGCCATTTGTTTCACACTTGAAGAATTGTATTAATAATGAAGTACATACATTGCTCCATTGGGCTTTTTGTTGCCAGATTGAAGTCACATTTAAGAGCAATATACTTGAAAAATGTAACTCTCAAAAAAGAATAGGCTTTTCATAACTAAATGGATCACCCAAAAGCCGGTCTCATAGCTGAGTTCAGTGCTGCAGCATCACGGTTCAGGAGCCATCACATAACAAAGCTTGTCAGGTTTCATTGGGCTTCCAAAATATCATCGACTTTTAAGATGTCAGGGCATAAATAAAGTAAAATTGTTGGAAACATGTTGACAATTAAATTTCAGCCGTAGTTTTTTTAATGCATTTACGGGATGTGGGCGTCACTGGGCCAGCATTTATTGGCCATTCCTAGTTGCCCTTCAGAAGGTGGTGGCGAGCTGCCCTCTTGAACCGTTGCAGTGACCGAGTCGTAGGTACTCCCACAATGCTGTTGGGGAGAGAGTTCTAAGACCATAAGAGCAGAATTAGGCCACACGGCCCATAGAGTCTGCTCCGCCATTCAATCATGGCTGATATTTTCTCATCCCCATTCTCCTGCCTTCTCCCCATAACCCCTGGTCCCCTTATTAATCAAGTTCCAGGATTTTGACCCAGCAACAGTGAAGGAATGGCGATATATTTCCAAGTCAGGATGCTGAGTGACTTGGATGGGAATCTCCAGGTGATGGTAGTCCCAGGTATCTTCTGCTCTTGACCCTCTAGGTGGTAGTGGTCGTGGGTTTGGAAGGTGCTGACTAAGGAACTTGGTAAGTTCCTGCAGTACATCATGTAGATGGTACACACGGCAGCTACTGTGCATCGGTGGTGGAGGGAGTGAATGTTTGTGGAAGGGGTAGAAATCAAGCGGGCTGCTTTGTCCTGAATGGTGTCGAGCTTAGTGAGTGTTGTTGGAGCCTTTTGAGATAGTTGGATCCTCGAAGGACTCTCTGTTAGGCGCACAGGCGTGCAAGATCCTCCACCTCGTTCAGCGGGTACACACTCTGTCTCCAGAAGGCACGTCCGATTTCCCGGATGCAGATTTTAGGGCGCAGCTCCACTCACTCCTCGCCCACAACCAGGAGGTTTTCGAGGGGATGGGCACACTGCCCTACACTTACAGAATACGGCTCAAACCGGAAGCCACCCCAGTCATTCACGCACCTCGTAGAGTCCCAGCACCACTCAAGGACCACCTCAAGCAGCAGCTGCAGGACCTGCAGGACCAAGGAGTGCTTTCCCGGGTCACGAAGCCAATGCCATGGGTCAGCTCCATGGTGTGAGTAAAAAAGCCCTCTGGCGAGCTCCGGATCTGCACCGACCCGAAAAACCTGAACAATAACATCATGAGGGAAAACTACCCCATACCCAAATGGGAAGAAATCACGAGCGAAATGGCCCGGGCTAAAATTTTCACCAAGCTTGATGCCTCAAAGGGTTTTTGGCAGATTCAACTGGATCAGTCCAGCAGGAAGCTGTGCACTTTCAACACTCCCTTTGGCAGGTACTGCTACAATAGGATGCCATTTGGCATCATCTCGGCATCCGAGGTGTTTCATCGCATCATGGAACAGATGGTGGAGGGCATCGAAGGGGTGCGCGTCTATGTTGACGACGTCATCATCTGGTCCACCGGAGCACATCAGTCGTCTCCAGCGTGTCTTTGCACGGATACGAGATCACAGTCTGTGCCTCAACCGAGCCAAGTGTTCTTTTGGCCAAACTGAGCTAAAGTTTCTGGGGACCACATATCCCGGTCAGGGGTGCGTCCGGATGCTGACAAAGTGGATGCTATTACAGCCATGCCGCAGCCGGCAGACAAGAAGGCAGTGCTACGCTTTCTCGGGATGGTCAACTTCCTGGGGCAGTTTATTCCCAACCTGGCCTTGCACACAACGGCTCTTCACCACCTGGTCAAGAAGACAACGGAATTCCAGTGGCTGCCCGCACACCAGAGTGAATGGGAGGAGCTCAAGATCAAGCTCACCACTGCCCCGGTATTGGCACTCTTCGGCACTACTCGGGACACAAAGATCTCGACTGATGCCAGCCAGTCCGGCATTGGGGCGGTACTCCTGCAACGGGACGACACTGCATCATGGGCCCCGGTCGCCTATGCCTTATGCCATGACCCCCACAGAACAGCACTATGCGCAGATTGAAAAGGAGTGCCTGGGTTTGTTAACCGGCATCGACAAATTCCACGACTATGTGTATGGTCTTCCGCAGTTCACTATGGAGACCGACCATCGCCCCCTGGTCGGCATCATTCAGAAGGACCTCAACGAGATGACCCCTCGCCTCCAGCGCATTCTGCTCAAGCTCCGGAGGTACGACTTCCAACTTGTCTACACCCCGGGAAAGGACCTCATCATCGTGGATGCCCTGTCCAGAGCAGTGAGCACACCGCCCGAATTGGAAGGGTTCGTTTGTCAGATCGACGCACATGTAGCCTTCACATCAGCCAATCTACCAGCTACTGATGCAAGTCTGGCCCGTATTCGCCGTGAGACTGCGGCTGACCCCCTTCTACAATGAGTGATGCGCCACATGACGGAAGGGTGGCTCAAGGGGCAGTGCCCACAATTCTACAATGTCCGGGATGACTTGGCCGTCATTGATGGTGTCCTCCTAAAGTTGGACCGGATTGTGATCCCACACAGCATGCACCGGCTGGTCCTCAAACAATTGCACAAAGGCCATCTTGGGGTTGAAAAGTGCAGGCGGAGGGCCCGAGAAGCTGTGTACTGGCCGGGCATCAGCGACGACATCGCCAACATGGTGCTCAACTGCCCCACCTGCCAAAGGTTTCAGCTGGCACAACCCCCTGAGACACTTCAGCCCCATGAGTTAATAACGTCTCCCTGGGCAAAGGTGGGTGTGGACCTCTTTCATGCGCTCGGCAGGTACTACGTCATTATAATTGACTATTTTTCCAATTATCCGGAGGTCATACGCCTGCACGACTTGACATCATCAGCTGTCATCAGAGCATGCAAAGAAACCTTCGCTCGCCATGGCATTCCGCTCACCGTCATGTCTGACAACAGGCCCTGTTTTGCGAGCCAAGAATGGTCTTCTTACGCTTCATACGGCTTCACACACGTGACGTCAGTGGAATGGCTAGGCGGAAAAGGGCGTCCATATCGTGAAACGGCTCCTCTGCAAGGCTGCTGATGCCGGATCTTATCATAGAATTTACAGTGCCGAAGGAGGCCATTCGGCCCATCGAGTGTGCACCGGCTCTTGGAAAGAGCACCCTACCCAAGGTCAACACCTCCACCCTATCCCCATAATCCAGTAACCCCACCCAACACTAAGGGCAATTTTGGACACTAAGGGCAATTTATCATGGCCAATCCACCTAACCTGCACATCTTTGGGCTGTGGGAGAAAACAGGAGCACCCGGAGGAAACCCACGCACACACAGGGAGGATGTGCAGACTCCACACAGACAGTGACCCAAGCCGGAATTGAACCTGGGACCCTGGAGCTGTGAAGCAATTGTGCTAACCACCATGCTACCGTGCTGCCCGTTGTTTGACTTCTGTTTAGCCCTGCTGGCCTATTGCTCGGCCCCACTGTCCACAGGCCTCTCGCCAGCCCAGCTGTTGATGGGTCGAACCCTCAGGACCACTGTGCCGTCCATTCATGTTCCTAAACCCGACCATGCTCCTGTACTGCAGAGGAAGCGACAGCAGCATGCTCAGCAGAAGGTGGCACATGACACTCAGGCAACTGATCTTCCTGCCCTGGTGCCTGGAGACAGCGTCCGCATACACCTACTGGAGGTTGGCTGGTCAGCAACCGCCAAGGTTCTCCGCCGCGTGGCTCCCCGCTCGTTCCTGGTTTGCATGCCTGATGGCGCCATTCGCCAACGTAATCGGCAGGCCCTTCGGCTGCTTCCACGCTCGCTACGTGATCATGCGCCGGTGACACGCCCGCCTGTTGTCCCTAATGTCGACTTCATTGAGCTTCCTGCAACTCTGCCTATTCCTCTCTCGCCCGTGGCCAGGCCCATTCCTCAGCCGGTGGATCCTGACCCACCCTTGAGGCGGTCAACCCAAATTCGTCACCCACCTACTAGGCTGGGCTTATGAGCCTGTTTGCACATTAGACTCACTGATTTGTTGTGCAATACTGTTAACGTGTTTCTTTCTTGTCGTTCCAGGAGTTCTCTTTTGATATTTGATGATTGCACTTGTTTTGTTTGTGGTACAACCTCGTTGCTCTGTTGCACCTGACACCTTCCTCTGTATATAGTTTAGCCTCATGTACATGTTGCAAATATTGCACACATATACTCAGATGCACTCAGAACACACCAATATTTATTACCATGTAGGCACATATTGTTGTGAAAAGGGTGAGTGGCATGATATCCATATTAACATATCATGGTGCAATCACACTCACACACTGATGGACAGGTAGATGGACCAACCAACACACACACAACATCACAGCCAATCACCAGTGAGAGCACATGCACTATAAAACAGGGAACACCACAGTTCCCGCTCATTCGAACAGGAGATAACTTAGAGCACAGAGCTCACAGCGAGCCACTCAGATATACACCATGTGCTGAGTGCCTCACTAAGATAGTGCTTGGGCTGGGTCCACAGGTTTGCTGGTGAAGTACGAACCACAGCCAGAAGTTAATCGTTATTATTGTACAGAACAATAAAACAGAGTTGTACCATCTACAACCGTGTTGGTTCCTTTGTGTATCGGAACACCCAACACGACACCTAGGTCAATGCTGGGTGGTCAGTCTGGTTTAATTCCCTTTGTAGCAGTTGAGTACAACTGAGTGGCTTGCTCAACCATTTCAGAGAGCCTTTAAGAGTCAACCATATTGCTGTGGGTCTGGAGACCATGTAAAGATGGCATGTTTCCATCCACTAAATGGTCATTAGTGAACCAGGTAGGTTTTCACCACAATCGACCATGGTTTCTTGGTCATCATTAGACTTTTAATTCCAGATGTTTTATTGAGTTCAAATTCCACCACCTGCCGTGATGCAGTAATTCACAAGTGTTTACAATTTTACCTTATTGGGCCATGTAGGTTAGAAACAGTAGTCATGACTTCCCTCTCCATTCCTGCCTTGCTCATGCCCACTGCATTGTTTACTGCTGGGGGCTGCGTTAACATTTAGGCATCACATGTTGTAAGACTTCTTAACATTTAGGGGCAGTCCTCTGGCACAATTAGGACTCTGGGACAATATTAACTATCAATAGCAACAGTTGTCACAGTACCAGCCCTGTCAATGAAATATGATGGCAACAAGATCTGGACTGGAGTTGGAGGCACAATGGTGCACTGCTGCCTCACGGTGCTGAGGACCCAGGTTCAAACCCAGCCCCAGGTTACTGTCCATGTGGATTTTGCACATTCTCCCTGTGTTTGCGTGGGTCTCACCCCCACAACCCAAAGGTGCGCAGGGAGGTGAATTGGCCACACTAAATTGCCCCTTAATTGGAAAAAAAAGAATCGGGTACTTTAAATTTTGGGTTTCAGTCCACTATCCTAGCCGCTGTTGGGGTCTAGTCTGGGATCGTAACACACTGAGGAAGGACTCACAAAAGCATCGTGAAGGTTCTCATGAAAGATTTATTTTCTGTGGAGAGCAGGTAGAGAGAGTGACCACACAGTGCGGGCTAGCTTGCACGGTGCCCTGGGACC
Organism: Scyliorhinus torazame; assembly: GCF_047496885.1. Classification (NCBI taxonomy): domain Eukaryota; kingdom Metazoa; phylum Chordata; class Chondrichthyes; order Carcharhiniformes; family Scyliorhinidae; genus Scyliorhinus; species Scyliorhinus torazame. The sequence goes on from NC_092712.1 coordinate 260,595,801, forward strand.
AAATCCAGAGCAGTTGTAGTCTTAGGAAGGATGGCGGTTTTAGAAGTAGATTGGTGCAGATCACAAATGGCGACAGGGACTCCTCATGTCACTTTCCTCAGTTCGCACTCCAGTAACTTTCCCTCATCTTGCTGCTTCGCCCCCTCAGCCTCTGCACTACTTGAGGCAAAGAAGAGATAGAGCTTCAGTTCCATTCCCCTACAGACTGCTGGACATTTGTGTCATTCTATGCTCACCTTTTCTTTAAAACGTCGGTTTACGTTTAAGTAGAAATTAAATTGGCTGAACGTTTGCTGTACAAATGAGCTTTTCACTTTGTTCTGTTTCTCTTGGGACTTGGTGATGCTGACGTACTTACAATTTGAGAACCATTGTCAATCCTTTTGTATAGTGAGTTTATTGCTGCATGGTTTTAATTAACGAGACATATTGTTAATTATTACCATGAACAAAGCCAAATCCTTCAAGCTCACTATGAACCTCTCCATTGAAGTAAATTACATTCCATGAAATTCCTATATTTATAGCATTAATTCAAACTAATCTCATTTAGATTGGCTTCTTATTCTAATTGAGCGGGTTAGTGGAGAATGTCTTTTGAGAATGTTATCCAAACATGCTTATGGCAGCACTCGGTGAAGATGCTGCCTGTCCTGGGAGCAATTCTGCTCAAAGTAAAAGCTTTAGCTGGGTCTCTTGTGACACACAATTGGCTGATATATCACATTTTCAGGCCATTAAAAAAAAACATTCCCTGTCGTGGCAACTCTCTCAACCTTGTCAATCACACTCCAAATTTAGTAGTTGCTTTCAGTGGACTCTTGCGAGGTAAACACAAAGGCCCTAATATTAACAGGGAGGTGGGGAGTGAGTGGCGATGGGATGTGGATGGGGGGCAGCAGTAGAGCTGTTCTGCATTCAGGCGGCACAGTGATTAGCACTGCTGCCTCACAGAGGCAGGGACCCGGGTTCGATTCCGGTGACTGTGTGAAGTTTGCAGTTTCTCTCCGTGTCTGTGTGGGTTTCCTCCGGGTGCTCTGGTTTCCTCCCACAATCCAAAGATGTGTAGATTTGGTGGATTAACCATGCTAAAATTGCCCCTTAGTGTCCAAAGGTTTAGGTGGGGTTACGGGGTTTTGGGGATAGGGCACGGGAGTGGGCCTAGGTAGGGTGTTCATTTGGAGGATCAGTGCAGACTCGATGGGCCGAATGGTCTCTTTCTGCACTGTAGGGTTTCTATGATTCAGGAAACAAAGGGGAACAGGTTTCTGTCTGGTCCTGCCAGTTTGGTGCAAGAACCAAATCAATATCTTTTGTCCGATTATAAAACTGGCTAGCTGTCACGTAGATAGGCTTCAGCACCAGGTCACAGCTGGAGAATGGAGAGGAGAGAGGGAATGTAAAAGCTGTGGTTAGGGGAGTTTGTAGGCTGGAGTGGAGTTGGGGAAGGAGTGGTGAACATATTGTACTAACCATTCACCATTGTATTACATTGTAACATGCTGTTGCCCATGTGGGCGCCACGTATGGACCATTGTACTGTACTACACGGAATGTATCATGGTGGTGCCCTTGTGGGCTCCGCCCCCTGAGGGGAGGTATAAAGAGCAGCTGTCCTGTAGGCAGCTCTCACTTGCAGAGCAGTCGCAGGCAGGCACTGTTCTAGTCGATTAAAGCCACTGTTCACTTCAACTCTCTGTCTCGCGTGAATTGATGGTCGCATCAGAAGGCAAGGTGAGATTTGGTGAGATTTCAGACTGGATGATGGGAGATCAGAGACCAGATGAAGAGGGGGAGTTTGGAAAGGTCTGCAGAAAATAGGGAAAGTGGAAGGGGGAGGGGGAGGGGGGAGAATCCAAAGTTGTCAGCGGGAGATCGAAGGTGGCAGGCAGGGGAGGATGGGATTGAAAGGACTATGTCAGTGGGAGATCGTGGTCCCATGTGGGCAGACGAATTGCACAGACCCAGGTGGTGGAGAGGGCAGTCGAGAGTGGGTACATTTGAGAGGTCAGCCTGGAAGAATGGACGCCAGTGGAAGGAAGCATTCCTGCTCTTCCTAGCCCACAAGCAATGCTGGAAAAGCATCTCCCATTTACATCCAGTGGTCCTCACCTTCCTTTAGCACAGGAAAACTAGCTGGCTATGTTATCTCTAGAATAGAAAACAAATGAGGTATGCAGCCTCATTAAAATATTCAAGTGAGCCCTCCGCCTCCCAAGATGTGAGTTGATCACCTCCCCCATCTAAGACGGTAAACAGTAAAAAGAGCAGCAGAAACTGAAAAGGATGAACAAAAGGGAGAATAAGAATTAAATAAATGAAAGCTGACAGAAAGATTTCAGAGATAAAGAAGATACAGAGAAACGATAAGGGATAGGTGTTGAAAGAAAGCGACAGCAATATAAATGTGAGGTACAAAGATAGACTTTCCTACATGTTGCCCTTGTTCCAGTTTGTTAAACAGTAAGTAACTGGAACCTGCTGTAACAATGCATAACCTGCATAACCAATATAAAACCAGCTTACTTTACACTGGATAAATGGCCCTACAATGGGCAGGCAGGCATTCAGCCAGATTGTTTTTCATTAAAGTGAGGACGTTGCTGGATCAATAAGAAAATCTATAGTTTCTTTTGGGAGGAAAAGGATCTGGGGCTGGATTCTCCATCGGCGGGATCCTCCACTTCACCGGCAATGGAAAACCCATTGGCCGGCTGCCGGGACGGAGGATCCCGCTGCCGGCAGGGGCGAACCACACCAGAAAGCAGGTGTGGCAGGACGGAGAATCTTGCAATGTCTTGATGCCAGCGCAGGATTTGTGGAGTTCCATGACAGCAAAGCTGGCGCCGCACCTGGACCGGATCTGCGACCGTTAAGGGGCTAGCACCGGCACTATGTGGAACACTATTGATTGCAAAGAGAAATGGTGCCAATTTCACCGGATTTGCAGTTGACACTCAGGAGGCTGACAAGCTGAAGCCGCATATACACACTGCACTCCCCACACACACCATCCCAGCCAACAAGATGGCAGCAAGGAGGGCGGCCCTGAGATTCACGAATGGTAAGCTTGAGACCCTCCTAGGCACTATGGAGGAGAGGCGGGCCACCCTGTACCATGGCCCAGAAAGGAGGCTGCCAGCCACCGCCATTTACCGTGCCTGGGCGCAGGTGGCAGAGGACGTCAGTGCCGTGAACAACACCATCCGGAACGGCCAGCAATGCAGGAAAAAACTGCACAACCTCCTCAGGCAGCCAGGGTGAGTAGGCAGCACACCAACCTCCATCCAACACATACATTACCCCACCCCCACCCCATCCAGAGGGTGACCGAACCCCAGCCTGCACCACATGCCAGCACCCATACTAGCCGCCATGGCCGGGTGCCCTGGCGACTGAAGCCACCCATCCCTTGGGCTGCATGCATCGGACTGTCTAACATTGTCGTTTTCTGTGTCCTCCCCTCACCCCACAGGAGAAGGCTGCTCATAGCGGCATGGTGCGGGAGAGGACTGCTGGAGGACCGCCAGACCTGCGGCCCCTCACCGTGGCAGAGCAGAGGACCCGGGACGTGGTCGGTGGGCCTGAGGAAAGGGAAGTCGCCGGGGTGGAGATTGGCCTCGGACTATGAAGTGAGACCCTGCTCAGTTGTGGTTCCCTGTGACACGTGTCAACCCCACCTACACCATCTACACACCGCCCTCACCCCCAATACCACCCCCACACCACACTCACCCCGAATACCACCCCAACACCATCCACACACCACCCTCACCCCCAATACCACCCCAACACCATCCACGCACCACCCTCACCCCCAATACCACCCCAACACCATCCACACTACCCTCACCACCATCACCCCCAACACCATCCACACACCACCCTCACCCCCAATACCACCCCAACACCACCCCCACACCACCCTCACCCCAAACCACCCTCACCACTCTCACCCCCAATACCACCCCCACACCACCCTCACCCCAAATACCAGCCCCACACCACCCTCACCCCAATACCACCCCCACGCCAACCTTACCACCCTCACCCCCAATACCACCCCCAACACCACCCACAAACCACACTCAGCCCCAATACCACCCCGACACCATCCACACACCACCCTCACCCCAACACCATCCGCACACCACACTCACCCCCAATACGACCCCCACACCACCCTCACCCCCAATACCACACCCACACCAACCTCACCACCCTCACCCCCAATACCACACCCGACCAACCTCACCACCCTCACCCCCAATGCCACCCCCACACCACCCTCACCCCCAATACCACACCAACACCACTCATACACCACCATCCCCCCCACATCACCTTACCCCCACACCACTCCCACACCACACTCACCCCCAATACCACCCCCACACCACACTCACCCCCAAGACCACACCAACACCATCCACACACCACCCTCACCCCCAACACCACCTTCCACACCACACTCACCCCCAATACCTTTCCACACCACACTCACCCCCCATAACACCCCCACACCACACATACACCACACTCACCCCAATACCAACCCCAACACCATCCACATACCACCCTCACCACCCACACACCACACTCAGCCCCAATACCACCCCCACACCACCCTCACCCCCAATACCACCCCCACACCACCATACACCACCCTCACCCCCAATACCACCCCCACACCACCCACACCCCCAATACCACCCCCACACCATCCACACACCATCCTCCCCCCAATACCACCCCCACACCACGCTCACACTCACACCATCCACACACCACACTCACCCCCAAAACTGCCCCAACACCATCCACACACCACACTCACCCCCAATACCACCCCCACACCACCCTCACCCCCAATACCACCCCCACACCACCCTCACCCCCAATACCGCATCCACACCAACCTCACCACCCTCACCCCCAGTACCACCCCTAACACCAGCCACAAACCACACTCACCCCCAATACCACCCCAACACCATCCACACATCACCCTCACCCCCAATACCACCCCTACACCACATTCATCCCCAAAACCGCCCCAACACCATCCACACACCGCCCTCACCCCCAATACCACCCACACACCACCCTCATCCCCAAAACCGCCCCAACACCCTCCACACACCACCCTCACCCCCAATACCACCCCACACCACCCTCACCCCCAAAACTGCTCCAACACCATCCACACACCAGCCTCACCCCCAATACCACCCCCACGCCACCCTCACCCCCAAAACCGCCCCAACACCATCCACACACCACCCTCACCACCAATACCACCCCCACACCCTCCACACACCACCCTCACCTCCAATACCACCCCCACACCATCCACACACCACCCTCATCCCCAAAACCACCCCCACACCATTCACGCACTACACTCACCCCCAATACCACCCCCACACCACACTCACCCCCCATAACACCCCCACACTACTCATACACCACACTCACCCCCAATACCACCCCCGCACCATCCACACACCACTCTCACCCCCACCCCCCCCACCACTAATACACCACACTCACCCCCAATACCACCCCCACACCATCCACACACCACCCTCACCATGCTCACCCCAACACCATCCACACACCACACTCACCCCCAATACCACCCCAACACCATCCACACACCACATTCACCCCCAATACCACCCCAACACCACCCTCACCCCCAATACCACTGCTACACCACAATCACCCCCAATACCACCCCCACACCACCCTCACCCCCAATACTACCCCAACACCATCCACATACCACCCTCACCACCAACACCACCCACACACCACACTCACCCCAAACCACCCTCACCACCCTCACCCCCAATACCACCCCCACACCACCCTCACCCCCAATACCACCCCAACACCATCCACATACCACCCTCACCACCAACACCACCCACACACCACACTCACCCCAAACCACCCTCACCCCCAATACCACCCCCACACCACCCTCACCCCAAATACCACCCCCACACCACCCTCACCCCCAATACCACCTCCACACCAACCTCACCACCCTCACCCCCAATACCACTGCTATACCACAATCACCTCCAATACCACCCCCACACCACCCTCACCACCCTCACCCCCAATACCACCTCAACACCATCCACATACCACCCTCACCACCAACACCACCCACACACCACACTCACCCCAAACCACCCTCACCCCCAATACCACCCCCACACCACCCTCACCCCAAATACCACCCCACACCACCCTCACCGCCAATACCACCTCCACACCAACCTCACCACCCTCACCCCCAATACCACCCCCAACACCACCCACAAACCACACTCACCCCCAATACCACCCCAACACCATCCACACACCACCCTCACCCCCAACACCATCCACACACCACACTCACCCCCAATACGACCCCCACACCACCCTCACCCCCAATAGCACACCCACACGAACCTCACCACCCTCACCCCCAATACCACCCCTACACCACACTCACCCCCAAAACTGCCCCAACACCATCTACACACCACACTCACCCCCAATACAACATCCACACCAACGTCACCACCCTCACCCCCAATACCACCCCTAACACCAGCCACAAACCACCCTCACCCCCAAAACCACCCCAACACCATCCACACACCACCCTCACCCCCAATACCACACCCACACCACTCTCACCCCCAATACCACCCCCACACCACCCTCACCCCCAAAACCACCCCAACACCCTCCACACACCACCCTCACCCCCAATACCACCCCCACACCATTCACACACCACCCTCACCCCCAATACCACACCCACACCACTCTCACCCCCAATACCACCCCCACACCACCCTCACCCCCAAAACCACCCCAACACCCTCCACACACCTCCCTCACCCCCAATACCACCCCCACACCATTCACACACCACCCTCACCCCCAATACCACACCCACACCACTCTCACCCCCAATACCACCCCCACACCACCCTCACCCCCAAAACCACCCCAACACCCTCCACACACCACCCTCACCCCCAAAACCACCCCCACACCAGCCACACACCACCCTCACCCCTACACCATCCACACACCACCCTCACCCCCACACCACCCTCACCCCTACACCATCCACACACCACCCTCACCCCCACACCACCCTCACATCACCCTCACCCCCCACATCACCCTCACTCCAACACCACCCGCACATCACCCTCATCCCCATATGACCCTCGCCCCCACACCACCCACACCCCCACACCACCCTCACATTGACGAATGTGATATAAAATAGTTACTTTAGAGATATTAGTTAATGTAATGTAGAAATAAGCCACTTTGATTCTGGCAAGTAGAGACAAAGGATTTTAGACCGCATGGAAAAAGCAGGAAGAGGTGTGTCTATGAGAGTGATGCTGAATTGATAGGGGCCGGAGAAAGGGATTGGAAGTGAGCCAATCAGAATAGATCAAACAAGTCAGGAGGGACATAGGATGACCTATGGGCGTCGAGTATGTGAAACTTGATGCCATTTGAATGTATCAGTACGGAGCTCTTTGTCTGGGACATTCACTTAGTTCCCGGGGCTGCAGAGAGCAACATGTTATCTGTATCACTGTGGACTAGGTAGCTTGCAAGCTGAATAAAATAACTAATGTTATACCTGCAAATCCATCTCGACTTTTATTGAGGCCAGACTGACGGATAAAGAAATTTGGGATTCAACAACATCACCCTCATCCCCACATCACCCTCACCCCCACACCACCCTCACATCACCCTCACCCCCACATCACCCTCACCCCCACACCACCCTCACATCACCTTCATCCCACCACCCTCACCCCCATATCACCCTCACCCCCCACAGCACCCTCACATCACCCTCATCCCCAACCACCCTCACTCCCACACCACCCTCACATCACCCTCACCCCCACATCACCCTCACACCCACACCACCCTCACATCACCCTCATCCCCAATCACCCACAGCCCCCCACACCACCCTCACATCACCCTCATCCCCACATCATCCTCACCCCCACACCACTCTCAACCCCCCCACACCAACCTCAACCCCCCCACACCACCCTCAATCACCCTCATCCCCACATCACCCTCACCACCACACGACCCTCACCCCCCCACACCACCCTCAATCACCCTCATCCTGACATCACCCTCATCCCCAATAACCCTCACCCCCCACACCACTCCCACATCGCCCTCATCCCCACATCACCCTCACCCCACCACCATCACTCCCCACATCACCCTCACCCCCACACCACCCCCACACCACCCTCACTCCCCACATCACCCCACCACCCACACCACCCCCACACCACCCTCACTCCCCACATCACCCACACCCTCTCACATCACACTCATCCCCACATCACCCCCACCCTGACATCACCCTCACCCCCATATCACCCTCATCCCCACATCACCATCACCCCCACATCACACATACAACATGCTCACCCCCACACCACCCTCATCCTGACATCCCCCTCACACCCCCTCACATCACCCTCAACCCCACATCACCCTCACCCCCATATCACCCTCACCCCCACATCACCCTCACCCCCACACCACTCATACACCACCCTCACCCCCACACCACCCTCACATCGCCCTGACCCCCACATCACCACACCACCCCCACACCATTCATACACCACCCTCACCCCCATAAGACCCTCACATCACCCTCCCCCCCACACCACCCTCCCCCCACACCACCCACACATCACCCTCATCCCCACATCACCCTCACCCCCACACCACCTTCACATCACCCTCACCCCCACATCACCCTCACCCCCACATCACCCACACCCCCACATCACCCTCATTCCCACATCACCCTCACCCCCCACACCACCCTCACATCACCCTCACCCCCACATCACTCTCACCCCCACATCACCCTCACCCTAACATCACCCTCACCCCACATCACCCTCCCCCCCACACCACCATCCCCCCACACCACCCTCACATCACTCTCACCCCCACATCACCCTCACCCTAACATCACCCTCACCCCACACCACCCTCACATCACCCTCCCCCCCACACCACCATCCCCCCACACCACCCTCACATCACCCTCCCCCCCACACCACTCTCACCCCCACATCACCCTCACCCTAACATCACCCTCACCCCACACCACCCTCACATCACCCTCCCCCCCACACCACCATCCCCCACACCACCCTCACATCATCCTCACCTCACATCACCCTCACTTCCACACCACCCTCATCCCCACATCACCCTCACATCACCCTCAACCCCACACCACCCTCAGCCCCACATCAACTCACCCCTACACCACCCCTCACCTCCACACCACCCTCACCCCCACACCACCCTCACCCCACCCTCAGCCTCACATCACCCTCATCCCCACAACGATCACAGAATATGGCGGATGCAATGCCGAAGTCAGAAGGATAGAGACAGCCAGAAGTAATTTTGTGAAATTGAAGGACGTGTCAACAACAAGAAAACTCAAGCTTGTAACAGGGAAACAGCTCTTAGCTTGGACAATAAATAGAGATACGTGGAAGAAAATCAAGGCCTTTGAAATGTGGATGCTAAGACTTTTGTGAAAAGGTCCATGGACAGGCCGTAAGACACACAAAGAGGTGCTTCAAATAGTCTAAATGAAAAGAACTCCAACAAGTGACATCCAGAAAAGAAAATGTCAGTATTTTGGCCATTTGATCAAAGCTGAAAAGCTACAGAAGTTCTAGAGGGCAGAACTGAGGGCAGCATGAAGACAGGTTTTGTTGTTTTTTTTGTAGGCTGGGCCAGCATTTATTGCCCATCCCTAATTGCCCTTGAGGGGGACGTTAAGAGTCTTTCGCTTTATTATTATAGTCACAAGTTACATCGCTTCTCAGCCTTTTGGCTAAGATGAGCGTGAGGTCAGGTGTAATGCCTGGATCTGGTATGTCTCTCTTGTGGGGACCATGAATTGGATTCAATTTGAATTGGTTTTTGGAGTAGGCAAGGAGCTGGATTAGGGGTTTGCCCCTGTCCACACTCTGAGCTCTGGCTTTGTAACTCTGATAAAGTAATTAAAAAGAAAAAAAAAGTAAGCTTACATTACACAGCAATGAAGTTACTGTGAAAATCCCCTAGTCGCCACATTCCGGCGCCTGTTCGGGTAAACAGAGGGAGAATTCAGAATGTCCAATTCGCCGAACAAGCACATCTTTTGGGACTTGTGGGAGAAAACCGGAGCACCCAGAGGAAACCCACGCAGACACGGGGAGAACATGCAGGCTCCACACGGATAGTGACGCAAGCCAGGAATCAAACCTGGGACCCTGGCGCTGTGCTAACCCCTGTGCTACCGTGCCGCCCCCACTGAGTCAATCACATTTCTGTGGGTCTGGAGTCACATGCTGGCCAGACCAGGTAAGGATGGCAGATTTCCTTCCCTAAAGGACACTCGTGAACCAGATGGGGTTTTACGACAATCAGCAATGGTTTCATGGTCATCATTGAACTTTTAATTCCCGATTTGTATTAAATTCAAATATCACCATCTGCAGTAGCGGGATTCAAACCCAGTCCCCAGAGAATTACACTGAGTTTCTGGTTTATTAGTCCAGGGACAATACCACGACGCCACCGCCTCCCCTATATATTGGCTGACAGATGTCACAGAGTGGTTGCAGACTAAATAACAGAGGATGGGTGAGCATGGCACAAAATAGATGAGTGTAACCATGACAGCAGGTCTCCTGGTAGGAGTAGTTCCAAGCAGCGACAGCAGCAGCAGCAGGATGTCTTGTAACCTTTACAGCTGTCAATCAAGCAATTTTGAAGTATAGTCACTGTGATAATGTGGGAAACTCAGCACCTAATTTGCACATAGCAATCTCTCACCACAGTAATGTGATAATGACCAAATAATCTATTTTAGAGACATTCATTGAGGGGTAGATAGTATGAGAGCACCAGAGATAATGCCATGCACTTCTTCAGAAGTGTATCATGGGATCTTTTACGTTCACCCAAGCAGGTAGATGGACTGCAGTTTAACATCTCAGTTGCAAGATTGGACCTCCAACAGCGCAGTACTACATTGGAGTGTCAGCTTTAATTTGTATGCTCAATCTCTAGGATGGACTTTGAACGCAGAACCTTGTGGGGCAAGCGAGCGATCAACTGAGCCACACCTGGCAAGTGGCTGCACCACGTGATCTCAGTACAACACCGTTCAGCCCACTGCTGAGCGCAGAGCCAGTCAACAGCAGGGCAGTGGCAACCAGCAGAAAGAAGCATGATATACGAGGCCGCAGCGCCAGCTTTGTATGTTTTGCCTGCCTCCACCGGAGCCAGCATGGGCATCGTAACCCTTCAACTGGATTATCAACACTATCCAATTTTTAGCCCTAAATGTTTTATTCGTTATGTAATAATTAGGAGTCCCTCAATAGTTGAGTTAGAAAAAGCAGCCTGAAAATGAGTCACACAGGCCAGACGATGCCAACTTCAGCTCCTGGTCTCTGCCAAAGTAACTGATACCAGCTTGTGTGGTAATTAACATGCAGTGTAATAGGCTCACTACCCTGGGTTAGATAAGGATAATCTGTCAGAGCTTCTACCCTTGATCATTATCCAATGGAACAAAATAAAGACTTGTATTTATATAGTGGCTTCTACGACTTCAAGATGTCCCAAAGCACCTTACAGCCAATTAAGTATTTTTGAAATGACGTTATTATTGTAATGCAGGGGAACATTGCAGCCCAATTGCACTCAGCAAAATGTCATAAACAGCAATAAGATAATGAGCAGATAATCTGTTTAAGTGAGTGGTTGAGGAATTACTATTGACCTGCTATTAGAGTAAACATACCTGCACTATTTTTACATTCACCTGCGAGGACAATGGGAGCTCAATGTAACGTTACATTTTAAAAATGGCACTACTGACAGTGCAGCAGTCCCTCACTACCTTCACTGGGGTGTAAACCTAGATTTTGTACTTTGGTCCCTGGAGTGTAACTTGAACCTACATCCATCCAACTTAGAGTCGAGTTACCAGCTGGGCCACAGCATGAGGGCATCAGGCGAAGACAGGGTCATGCCTGACCCACCAGGTATCCCCACAATCAAAGAACCTGTCAACATGCTACGTAAAAGTTCACGGGGGAATAATAGTCACATGGGCCATGTACTCCAACATGAATCCACATCTTCACGAGAAGAGTCTGTGGTGTTCTTTGTGATTCTGTTATCAAGATGGATGTCTTAGTCTTCACAAAGACCACAGAAACTAAGATCATTAATGAAGCTAACTTTTATTTACACTACTTGAATTAAGCTCAACCACCTTCTTCTATAGTAATCAATAATTATAGTAATCTGCACTCTACTAACACTAGTCTCTACACTCTAACTCTAACTGTACTCTATCCTTTCTAGATCTCTCCTATGCACTCAACTCCCTCTCCCAGAAGCCTGAGAGTCAGTGCTTTATATAGTACTGCATCTAGCTCCATCTAGTGGATAATTCTAACATGACGTTAACTATTTGTATACTGAATATTTCTATAATATCACAGAGTCGAGTGTTATTCTGTAGCATGCTGCCAAATCTCACAGCAATATCTCATTCCCCCAACCCTTTGCATTAGCTGAAGAGCTTTCAAAATGTCACCAGCCATCTGTTCGAATTTTAGCCTGAGATTCACATTTATTTTCTCGGAAAAAACAAATGAAAATTGTTTCAGTCATTGCTGAGCTGCACCTGCTTTATGGTTTATTCATTTGAGGAGCATCACCTGATTTAAAAACTGTTTGTAGAAATGAAATTGGAAAATAAAAGCTTGACTCAGTTCAGGTCAATGTCACATTGGACTCATTTTACACAAATACGTAGTGTGCAAACAGGATTGATAACTTTTCTTTGAAAGTTCCACTTTTCTTGCCATGTTTAAACCATTTTCTGCATCAAACATTTTTACAGTGAACTCATTTATGAAGAAGAAATTGTGCTCGGTATGTCAGATCCTCTTGTTTGCCTTGTTACAGATTAGTGTAACTTGTGAGAAATTATCCTCACCTTTATGCCCAAAGAATGTGGAGACCAATTACACTGGGTCCCTACCACTTTGCATTGCCCTGGGTAATTCAGGACTTCCGGCTTGGAGTGCAGTAGGTCCAAATAAGGGACTTACACACCATCCTGCACATTTTCTTTCGTTCAGGTTTTAAAAGCTATATATGTTTCAGACGTAACCTGGTTCAACAGGTTGATAATCACCCTGTTAATCCTTCCAACACTTTCCCACTATTCCCCAAGAGGGGAAAAAATGTGAAGATGCAATCAGTCAAACATGGTTAGAAAAGGGTTAAGAAGGGAGGGCGTTGTTCCATGTGACAGATAAAATGGTTCAGCAAGGAGGCCGTTGTTTCATGTGACAGGTAAAATGATTCAGGAGGGAGGGCGTTGTTCCATGTGATGGGTAGAATAGTTCAGGAGGGAGGGCGTTGTTCCATGTGACGGTATCATGGGAATGTCTCTTTTAGAAGACTTTTGTCTTATCACACGGCTTCAGAGATGTCATTGTTTGGGTGGAGCTGGGCGATGGCTGTGAGTGGTTTTGGTTTCATTTTCTGTTTGACTGCTGTGGACTTAAGGAGAAAGAAGTGTTCCCTGTCTGTCTATTTTTTCATTTTCAAAACTGTTCCAGAAGTAAACAGGTTGTGGCTACCTGCTTTGGTAACTTTAAAGATATATTCAGGGAAAGCCAGTCGCATTCAAGTGAGAATCCAGAGTCTGGGCCACGCCCTTAAGAAAAAGGGTTTTTTGGTTTATTGGATTTTGTTTTTGAATTGGAACAGCTAAGGAGGAATTCATTAAGTATTATACATAGATTACTGTAGCTGTGTGGTGTCTTTATGTTTGTAATTGATAAAAGTGTGTTTATATATATATGTTAACTAAGTTCTTAGAATAAAGCTTGTTTTGATTAAAGTGTCTGGGAAGACTGATGAATCACACCTGAATGGAAGGCTTTTGTGCTCATCCTAGCCAAATTCAACATAAAGGTTGTAGGTCAGGTGGACTTCAGAATATACTTTGGAGTTTCTAAGCCCTGGCCCATTATAAAATTGGGGGCTTGTGGGATAAAAGTCTATCTATCATGATTGGGGTTGGCTTAGTGAACTTAAAGACAGTGAGAGGTGAGCATATATGTGTTTGCTTTTCAGGTGTTGTATTCAAGTTTAAGAGGGAGTGTGTTGTGGACAATGGCTCTTTCAGAGGCTCAGATGTTTTTGGGGGTGGAGAAGGTCACACACAGTACCTTACAAATGGAGACTAAAACAAGGCTTTTAGAATTGGCAAAACACATTGCCTGGCAAAGTACAGAAAGAAGGGGTAATTGGGGCGGTAGCTGAGCATTTAAATTTGCCTGAGACACTGTCACAATCATTGGAACTGGTAAGAATTCAATTACAGATGAAACAGCTGGAACATGAAAAATAATTAAAGCAGCTTGAATTACAGATCAGGGCAAAAGAAAGGGAGAGAGAGGAAAAGGAAAAGGAAAGAATAGCCCTAGCAGATCAAAAAAACAAAGATAGAGGTCGGGATTCTCTGATCCCCCGCCGGGTCAGAGAATCGTCGGGGGGGGGGGGAATCATGCCATGCCACTCCGTCGCTGGCCCGCCGATTCTCTGGCGCCGATTCTCGGGCGCCCGCGGGATCGCCGCCGCGTCGGTTGGGGGCCGTTGAAAACGGTCCCTCCCAGCATTTCTCCGAGCCTCGACAGGCCGAGTGCCCGCCGAGTTCGGCCAAGTCCCGCCGGCATAGGTTACGTACGGTCCTACCTGGCGCAATCTCGGAGTTCTGGCTGCGGGGGCTGTCCTGGTGGAGGGGTGGGGGGGATCCGACTCCAGGGGGGCCTCCATGGTGGCCTGGCCTGCAATCGGGGCCTACCAATCGGCAGGCAGGCTATTTCCGTGGGGGGCCTATGTTCCTCCACGCCGGGCCCCTGTAGGGCTCCACCATATTGCCCAGGGGCTGGCCCGGAGACAGGAACTCACGCGCATGCGCGAACTCGAGCTGGCCGTGCACACATGCGCGGACCAGCACTGGCCGTGATGCGCCGGCGCCGTACTGGCCCCCTGGGAAGGGGTGAATACCTGGGCCTGGAGGCCCGTTGATGCTGAAGTGGCTCGCGCCGCTTTTGACGCCGGCGTCAGAACTTAGCCGCGGGATCGGAGAATCCCGGCCAGAGACATTGAACTTCAGAAACTAGCCATGAAAAGTGAACATTAGTTAAAATTGGCAGAGGTAAAGATAAAAGTATAGTCTGAGGATAGTGATGAGGATAGTGAGAAAGAGGAAGAGCTTCACAGTCGAAGGCTTGGTGGAGATCTATTTAAATATGTCCAAGCATTGCCAAGTTTTGATGAGAAGAATGTAGAAGCCTTTTTCATTTCATTTGAGAAGGTGGCTAAACAAATGAAATGGCCACAGGACATGTGGGTATTACTGATTCAAACAAAGTTGGTAGGTAGAGCTAGTGAAGTGTTTGCATCACTATCAGAGGAGGTATCTGGGATGTATGAGGGGGTGAAAAAAATCCATCTTAGGTGCAAATGAACTAGTGCCTGAAGCTTACAGACAATGATTTAGAAATTTAAGGAAAGAACCTGGTCAAACATACATAGAGTTTGAAAGGACCAAACAGTAATTTTGATAGGTGAATCAAGGCTTTGAAAATAGACCAAACATACCAAGCTCTTAGAGAAATGATAATTTTGGAGGAGTTTAAAAATTCAATTCCTGATGTAATGAGAACACATGTTGAAGAGCAGAGGGTTAAAACTGAGAGATTAGTAGCAGAAATGGCAGATGATTATGAATTAGTTCTTAAATCAAAGTTTGGTTTCCAACATCAGTTTCAGCCTGTGAGGGATAGAAACTGGGGAAAAGAGAAATACTCAAGTGGAAACGGTAAAGGGGATCTGATGTGAGATAATAAGGAGAGTGTACCTCAGATTTTTTTTAAAATCCAATAGTGTGGAAAAGAAGCGAAAAGCTTCAGATGTTTTTACTGTAATAAACTAGACCATGTAAAGTCACAGTGTTGCGATGAAGAAAAACACTGGGAAGGCTAATGTGGTAAAACAGGATAAGCCAGTGGGATTTGTTAAAGTGGTAAAGGAAAGCCAAATTGAAGTGACGGAGGTGCAAAAGAACATTCAGCCTGATTAAGATATGATTGATAAGAAGGTGTCAGATCTCTTTAAAGAATTTACTTGTGTGGGTAAAGTTTACCCATGTGTACCAGGAGCAGTAGGTAAAGAAGTCAGAATTTTAAGAGATACAGGAGCTAGTCAATCTTTGATGGTGAGAGATGAGGAGTTATGTAGTTTGGGAGGAATATTGCCAGAAAAGGTGGTAATATGAGGAATTCAGGGTGAGAAGACTCGTGTTCCACTATATAAGGTGAGATTGGAGAGTACAGTGAAGAGTAGTGACATGGTATCAGGAGTAATAAAGAAACTATCTTGTCCAGTAATACAGTTTATCTTGGGCAATGATATAGCTGGATCGTAGGTGGAGTGATGCCCACTGCCGTTGATAAGCCAGTGGAAAATCAAACAACTGAATTGTTGAAGGACGAATATCCTGGGACTTTTCCTGATTGTGTAGTAACAAGGTCACAAAATCACAGGTTTAGACAAGAAGAGAAATCAAAGAGTGAAGATAAAGTTAAAGTTCAATTATCAGAAACGATTTTTGATCAGATGGTTGGAAAAGAACAAGAACAGGTGGAGGATGAGGCGGATATGTTTAATTCAGGAAGGGTGGCAGAGTTACAACAGAAAGGTATAGAAATAAAATGGATGCATCAGAAAGCATACAAGGAAGAGGAATCTGAGTGTATATCAGAATGTTAATACCTTAAAAATGATGTCTTAATGAGAAAATGGAGACATTTACATATGCAGGCGGATGAAAAGTGGCCAGAAGTTCAAGTGAAGAAGGCATTCAACAAGCTAGGTTTTATTGGTCAGAATATTGAATACAGGAGTAGGTACGTCTTGTTGAAGTTGTACAAGTCATTGGTAAGACCACACATGGAATACTGTGTTTAGTTCTGTTCACTCTATTATAGGAAGGATATTGTTAAACTAGAAAGAGTGTGTGGTGATATGCATCACTGTATATACACAAGTCGTTAATGTAAATACATTACTAACTAAGTAAACACTAGAGGGAGCACCGGGGATGTCATGATATGCCAACATGCAACTAATGAACACTTAGAATAGGACGCAACCAATGAGCAGTCAATACACCCAGAGGTGGCATTACCACGAGGGGGCATTACACAACCCATACAAAAGGACAGGGCACACATGCTCTGTCTCTTTCCACAGGCGACACTTAGAGAGTAGGACAGGGGCAGATCAGAAGCATCACACCCACCACGTGGCTTAGAGCAGGCTGGTTAGTTAGGCTGAGTTAGTATAGCAAGATTAGCAGGAGAGTCGAACTCATAGAGAACTGTGCTAATGGTTCAATAAATTACTTCAAAGTCTGGAGTATCTTTTGGTCAAAGCTGCATCAAGTTACAGCCTGTGTTATCCCAGAGTACATAACACATCAGTGTGCAGAAGAGATTTACGAGGATGCTACCAGGACTTGATGGTCTGAGTTATAAGGAGAAGCTAGATAGGCTGGGATTGTTTTCCCCGGAGCGTAGGAGGCTTAGGGGCGATCTTATAGAGGTCTTTAAAATAATGAGGAGCATAGATAAGGTAGATAGTCAACATCTTTTCCCAAAGGTAGTGGAGTCTAGAACTAGAGCGCATAGGTTTAAGGTGAGAGGGAAGAGATACAAAAGAGGCCAGAGGGGATTTTATTTCACACAGAGGGTGGTGAGCTTCTGGAATGAGCTGCCAGAGGCAGTGGCAGAGGCAGGTACAATTTTTTCCTTTAAAAAGCAGTTAGACAGTTACATGGGAAGGGTGGATATCGAGGGATATGGGCCAAATGCGGGCAAGTGGGACTAGCTTAGTAACAGAAACTGGGCGGCATGGACAAATTGGGCTGAAGGGCCTGTTTCCATGCTGTAAACATCTATGACTCTAAGTGGTATTGCCGGTAAGGTACAGAAAGGAGGTGTTGCAAGTAGCACATGAGGTACCAGCAGGAGGCCTTTTGAGAGTAAGGAAAACTCATGTTAAAATACAAAAACATTTCTATTCGTCTGGACGACATAAAGATGTAGTTAAATTTTGTTGATCATGTCACACATGTCAAGTGATAGGGAAACCTCAAACAGTGATAAAACCACCGCCCTTAATACCCATTCCAGCATTTGAGGAACCTTTTACAAGGGTCTTAAATGAATGCGTAGGACCGCTTCCTAAAACAAAAAGTGGAAATAGCTTTTGACTGTAATGGATGTGTCTACTAGGTATTCAGAGGCCATTCCAGTACGCAATATTGTAGCTAAAAAGATAGTGGAGGAGTTACTTAAATGTTTTACTAGATATGGACTACCCACAGAAATACATTCGGATCAAGGATCAAATTTTACCTTGAGGTTATTCAAGGAAGTTATGGATAGCTTAGGAGTAAAACAATTTAAATCAACTACATACCATCTAGAATCGCAGGGAGCGTTAGAACGGTGGCATCAGGCGTTAAAGACAATGTTAAGGCTTATTGTCAAGATTATCCAGAGGGTTGTGATAAAGGAATTCCATTCATATTGTTTGCATTTAGGGGTGCACCTGATGAATCAAACAAATTCAGTCCTTTTGAACTAATTTTTGGTCACGAGGTAAGAGGACCATTTAAATTGATTAAGGAGAAATTGGTGAGTGAGCAGTTTGAAACCACAAAATTGGATTATGTGTCAAATTTTAGGGAACGATTAAATAGAGCAAGTGAATTGGCTAGACAACATTTAAAAGTTGCACAGCATGTGATGAAACAGGTAGCAGACAAGAAACCAAAAGTTCGTAGTTTTGCTAGTGGAGATAAAGTTTTAGTACTGTTACCAGTGGTAGGTGAACCTTTAAAAGCAAGGTTTTGTGGACCTTATCAGACTGAGTGAGGTGAATTATTTGGTAAGAATGCCAGGTAGAAGGAAATCTCGCTGAGTGTGTCATGTGAATATGCTTAAAAGGTATTTTGAAAGGGAAGGAGAGCAAAAGGAGGAAGTATTAGTGATTCTAACTCAAAGTGAAAAACCAAATCCAGATGACTCTGAATTTGACATTCCTCAAATTAAATTGGATAACGAGGATGTTCTTAAAAATTGGGATAAATTATTGAGTTACCTTCCAGAGGAAAAAGAAACTGACCTGAAAGTTATTAATATTACATGGGCAAGTTTGTGGAATAAGTTAGGAAGTACTGAAATGATTATACATGATGTAGATGTGGGAAATGCTGTTCTAATTACCCAACATCCATATAGACTTAACTCTCTAAAATTGGCACAGGTTCAAAAATAAATTGAAAGTATGCATAATTGAAGTGGGTTGCAACCAATGAAGCTCACCCATAGTAATGGTACCAAAAATGGATGGTACCCAATGATTGTGTGTGAACAAAAGAAAGGTTAATGCAGTTACAAGAACAGACTCTTATCCTATCCATGATTGGAGGAATTCATTGAGAAGGTGGAAAAATCAGCTTTTATCTCCAAACTGAATTTACTTAAAGGTTAGTGGCAAGTACCTTTATCCAAAAGGGCAACAGAGATTTCAGATTTGTGACTCCAAATGGAATATACCAAATTCAAACGAATGCCATTCTTTCAGCACTACCTCCTGTAGCACCTGGAGAGTTGTAGTTTGCTTGATCTGAGCAAGACACGTCTGCCAGATTCAATGTCTGCTGGTTTGGTGACTTCTAGAACATGTTGTACTGTAGCTTCTATTGAATCTGGAATATCTCACACTCTGTACTAGCATCAGCAACTTTCTTCATCAAAGGGAGTGCAGTTCTCGACATCACATTACTGATGTACATCTGCTTCCCCTGCTTGTACTTCACTTCAGAGCTATATCTTTGCATACAGAGTAACGTCCTTTGCAGATACTGAAGAGTAGATAAAAGCAGCCTGATGAAGATGCTTTGAAGTGACTTATGCTCAAACCTCAAAGGCATTTGAAGACTCCACCATCACTTTGTCTCTCCGAAACAGGTATTCATTAAAATGCTCACAAGCAAAGAGATCTTTGCCAAGCATCTTTCTCAATCTGGGTCTGGTGTCATTCTGTTTGAATTAATGTTCTGGATGCAAAGACCTTGTTGCATGAGTATTGCTCTAAATTCTGCTTTGCTGGCATGACACTGCAGGATAATTTTGTTGCTGACTTTGTAGTTAACCACAGCATTGGCATTGTCGTCACTAGTTGGTTGAAGCAAATGAAAGCTGCTTCTTTTTCTGCGCCCCCAGTACCATTGAACACCCTTTGCAGCAGGGTTTTTCAAACTGTGGGTCGCGGGCGTGTGTCAAGACTGTCACAGAGCAATCAGTCTCGGCGTTCTCGATCACGGGAGAAGTTCCCAACAGCCGCAACCAGTTTTTAAATTGAGAATGCCACCCGCGACTGGCTTTTAAGTGGAATGATGTGATCTTCTGGCCAGAAGTAGCAGAGGCCAGGTCACACGCCCAACACGTACACGGACGTCATGTGCCATATATATCTGTGCAATTGGTGTGAAATCAGGAGAGATTCCGCTGTTTTCTAGCTGCGAGCAAGCAAGGCAATGACTGTAAAGAATTGAAGATGGATCGTTTTAAACAAAGAAAAATCTGTAATTTTTCGGAATTGTGGGCTGCAGCATCACATCCTTGATCTGAGAGAGAGAGAAAAAGAGAGAGACTGTAATTTGCAATACAACATGAAGGCTAAAGCTGGGGACAAATCTGGCAATGTTTTTTCTTCATTCTTTAGACTTCTGAGGCCTCCTATGGTTTATAAACCCACATGACACCTACGGGTTCGAAGCAGTTAGTCTCCCCATGAACCTCATTGAGTAGGAGCTCCACCGGTGAAGGGCAGGACCCGGCTGGGATCTGAAGAATATTGTACATATTATTACTTTGTAATAAAACTAGTTTCTCTTTATCCACTCGCCTCGGACCCGTCTGTGGTCACTAAAAGCTCCTTACAGCTTGGTGTGCATTTACTTTTCTTTACTTCTTGAATCTGCTGCTGTATTGAATCACCAATCTTTACAGCCTTCCCTTTCAAGGTACTATTGCAGGATCACATTAGTCTCTATCCCATCAGATTTGCAGCCATCACCCCAAGTTGTGAATTGCCGAGCAGTAGTGTAACACTGTCAGCTGGCCTGTTTTGTTTAAGTGAGGCACAACCACAGAAACCAATGGTGCCAACTGCCAGAGTCCATGTGGGCATTGACACATCAAAGAAAAATGCATTTATCGCAACAACTAATCCTGTAGTTTCTGCAAATGGTACAAATAACAGGCAGTGGTTAGCACTGCTGCCTCACAGTGCCAAGGACCCGGGTTTGATCCCAGCCCTGGGTCACTGTCCGTGTGGAGTTTGCACATTCTACCCATGTCTGTGCAGGTCTCACCCCACAACCCAAAGATGTGCAGGCTAGGCGGATTGGCAATTAATAGGCGAAAAAAATCATTTTAAAAGATGCAAACAACCCTAATAGGACAGCAGAAATTCCATCTTGTCTAAGGATCTTGTTACATTGGGTAGAATCTAAAAAAATAATCAATTCATCTTCCATCCCTTCAAAAACATCACCAGGTCCACATGATTGACAACTTGCAGTACAGAACAAATAATTTTTAGGGGATCAAGGCCAATTTAATTCGCAGCAAAACTTCCTGTTAATTTCCAGCATAACAAATCTTCCAAAACAAGTCCAAAACGGGCTGCACGGTAGCACAAATGGATAGTACTGTGGCTTCACAGCGCCAGGGTCCCAGGTACGATTCCCTGCTGGGTCACTGTCTGTGCGGAGTCTGCACGTTCTCTAAAGACATGCAGATTAGGTGGATTGGCCATGATAAATTGCCCTTAGTGACCAAAAAGGTTAGGAGGGGGTTATTGGGTTACGGGAATAGGGTGGAAGTGGTGGCTTAAGTGGGCCGGTGCAGACTCGATGGGCCAAATGGCCTCCTTCTGCACTGTATGTTCTATGTTCTAATTGTTTTCTGCTATTTGTAAAACAGAAAGCAAAGAAATATAATTTAAAGGCAAACTATTTCCCATATGCACACAGAATTAGTTAAATATTGAATTGACTTACATTAGCAATGAGTCGAGACTGGCTCCAAAGTATAGTTTCTGAAATATTTTGGACTTCAGATCATTTAACTCTCGGAATTGTGCTACTCTGCTCACTGAGTGGGACCACAGGTTGGAGAATCAATTTTAACTGAATTTCTTGAACTGGAATTGGGTGGTTTGGGGCCGGATGTGCCTTTTACTCCCTGCCCGATTTTACTGTCCCTTAAAGTCAAATGTTAAAACCGTGTAGAAGGTAAAATGAGCGATTGGTTCAATTTTTGCTGCCAACTGCATGAGACAGAACTCAACCAATTTCACACATCAGTGAGATCAATGGAATATAAAATCAGGCATTGTATAAAATTGACACCTCGCCTGAATCATCCCCATACAAATCAAGCAGTTGGGTTAAAATTGAGGCTTATGTTATTGTTTAATTTTTCAACTAGACATTTTCATTGGTTTTATTAAAGGAACATGTAAACACTTGGTGAAATATAATGCAGTCATGGAGACTAATGTTAGAAACCCAATTTTATATATATGCCTTCTTAATGATACGCATTGAGATTTCTCAAAACAGGACTCCACATGACTTATGAAACTAAAATAGTTCTATTGGGCGCGCTTTAATAGCCCCGCCGGACAGACTTGGTGTCAGGGCGAGGTCGTTAAATCTCGCGAGATTTGCGATGCTCAAAACACCTTGTGAAATTCACCGGCATCTCGCGAGACGTCACAATCTGATCTCGGAATGGCTTTAAATATGCGTTCACGGGATTCTACTGGCATCTGGCTCCTAACGGCCGCCTCTGGGAGAGCTCGCCAGGATGCTGTTTAGCACTGCTTTCCACAAACGTGAACCGGTTGTAATGGCACCTTGGGGGGGGGTTCTCCCAGGCCATTAGAGACAACTGGGTTGTCAAGGACAGGGCAGGGTGGCACCCTGGCACTCCCTCTGGCATCTGGCAATGTTGGCATTGCTAGGCTGGCTGGGACACTACCAGAGTGCCAGGGTGGCAGTGTCCAAAATAGCCAGTGTCAGGTTGGCACTGACAGGAATCGGGCCCAGGCCTGAGGGGGGGTGGGGGGGGGGGGGGGGGTGGGGGGTTACCAGATGGAGGGGAGAGTGATGGGATGTTCCTAGGAGCCTCCCGATGTTGGGGGGAGGGAGGATGGAAAAAAGGGGGGTGGGGACTGAAATGGGGGGGGGGGGGAAGAGATCGGGGCAGTCAGACAAAATGACACTCCGATCTGCAAGGAGACTTTCCTGCTGGGCTCGCCAGCAAGAAATGACTCCAGTGCGGCCTAGGTGGAGAGAAACTCTCCGAGGCCAGAATAACGGGGTGTTGAATAGCGCCGCTGCAGCTGCCAAGAAACACCCCGCTAAACCCGCCCAAAACCAGGCAGAGATTTTTTTTCTGCTGAATCATGCCCTTGATATCTACATCTGTAGTAGAACAATACTGTAGATTATTAACCATCATGCAGCTGAACTTACATTGGCTGTAAATTCTGTGGTTGTTCCACCAAAGTGTCTTATGCAATTCCTGTCATCTGCCTAGGTTCAGGATCTGGAGATGATAACAGTTCTGTGAAACCAACTATTTGCTACCCTTCAGTTGCTGTTTCGCAGAATCTAACAATCTTACATACAAATTGAGGACCCTTTATGCCTTTTATAAAGCCTTGGAACCTCATATTCACAACTTTCATGAGTATTGGATGTCTGTGTTGTTCTCTTTAGAATTGGGTGAAGGAGCTGATTGAAACACATTAACGATGGGCATACTGATTTATTATTGTGTGACTCCACACAGGTCATATTAGAACAGCCGCAATAGTTTCATTTCTTCCACAATGAACTTGACTTATCAAAACTTATCAATTGCGGATTGAAAGACCTGCCCAGCTTTCAAAATGCCACCATCTTCTTTCAAGTAATATTCGTGCAAGTTAGTTTCTGTCACTTTCTAATGATCAAAGCTATAAATTAAAATTAGGAAAGCATCTAGAGCCTTAACCAGTTTTGGATTTACAACATCCAGATTAATGAGAAAAAAATAATTTTGACTCTGAAACTGGAATGCTTCCAAAACCCTCCTTTTGCAACCAAAATTTGTAGCCCCCCCCCCCCCCCCCCCAAAACCCCGAACCGAGCTTCAATCCCCAACACCTCACAACACAGGACAACTTACTTTCAATTTAATTTTTCCTTATTTTTGTTGCAATTTTTCGAGTCTCTTTCACGTAGGGCTGGAGGAAAGCTGGAAGGTGCCGCAATATTCTCAGTGGATAGACAGGTAGAGGGAAGGTGGAGCTTGTTTCAGTTTATCTGTTTTCCTTTCCACAGAGCATTGTACCTGGCAGCCAGGTCAACAACTGACAGTATTATCAGAGCGAAGACTCTCAGATTTGCAATGGCAAAGCAGCTCTTGAAAGAACAATAAGGGCAGGTAGTAAGAATACTCCATGTTATACATGTGCCTGTCCTTACCACAGGTCTTGTATTTACTGGTCCAGCCTTGATATGTCAATGGAAATATATTGTTGGCTCCTTCAGGAATGAAAAGCTATCATACAGGAGGATGTCACATAGTTATACTGGTTCCTGGAGGCCAACTTTCCCATTGCAAGGGCACTCTTGCATTACACTACCCCATCCTATTGCATCCTTCAATGTTACCACCTGTGATCTATGTGTCTTGGATGTAAGTCTTTGAAAATCCAATACTTTCATCAGTTTGTTTTGGAAAGGAGGCATTAGCTTGACTGGACAAATACTTTCCCAATACTTAGCATTGCTAAGAATATACAGCATTGTGTATGTGGCTCACATGCAATACTAGCTGTTAAACTTTGTTGACTCCTCCAGATGGTGAGGTTGTTCTTCTGAAAGGTGCTAAACAACAGGATGATGGTGTAATGGCTATGGCACTGAACCAGCAAACCATGATGAGTATTTATATTGCAACACTACAAATAGTGAAATTGAATTCAATGTAACTGGCCTTTAGGCCAACATCATTATTTAAAACAATAATCATAAAAGCTGTGATTGTGTTAAAATTCCACCTGAATATCCTTCAGGAATGAAAAGCTATCATCCTTATCTAACTTAGCCCTTACAAGACACAAATTTCACACTAATGTGGTTAACAGTAGCTGTTGAACTAGCCTAACAACACATTCAATCCCCAAAAAGATAACGTTCGGAAAGATGTTCAATAAATGTGCACTGGTCTGTTACAAGCTAGCTCCAGTTAAATCTAATGTTTGAAATATATATATAAACACACATAATTTTTGCTGTCAAATGTAACCTCACAAATAGACCGCTGCTATTTTGTTTATATACAAAAGAAATGACCTTCAATGCTCCAATAATCGGATCCTGGTTTATACTGACATTACTTGCCAAATGCCGTACAGGGACTTGCAAATAACAAGAGTCCAGAGAATAAGCAAATTTTACTGTCAAATCTGAAAATAATTCAAGGAATTGTAGCTACAAACACATGCCTGTTATTGATTGTTGAGTTTCTTCAGCTGACAAAAACTCCAGAAATCTCTGTGAACTTAAGCCCAAACATCTTGTTAGATATAGCACTTAGGGCGAAGGAGATCAAAGGATCTGGGAGGGAAAGCGGGATTAGGCTTGAGGATTGAGTTGAATGATCAGCCATGATCATAATGAACGACAAAAGGCTTCCTCCTGCTCCTATTTTCTATGTTTCTATGTTTTTCAGAGAGGCACTGGCATTTTGAGGGATTTCAAACACAAAGTGCTTTGTGTGAGAAAATGTAGTAATTTTCTTGAAAATGTTGCAATGTGTTTATATCTTTATCATGTTATAAAGATAGATGGTTTTTTGAAGAACAAAGGAATAAAGGGTTATGGTGTTCGGGCAGGAAAGTGGAGCTGAGTCCACAAAAGTTCAGCCATGATCTCATTGAATGGCGGAGCAGGCTCGAAGGGCCAGATGGCCTACTCCTGCTCCTAGCTCTTATGTTCTTATGTCCCTGTGGTAAATCCTCAGCCTGTTAGTTGAAATGTGTATCAAAACGTATTTGGCGTAATTTCATTGGATCCTTCATTTTTACTGATCAATAATACAGATAACGTAGGAGGGTAATTTGAGAATGCAGGGGGTGGTTAGCCCTGGTCTGTTGTGGGTCTAGTTAAGGATCACATGCTGAGAGTTATGAGCCATGGGCAATATCGGAATCTGCAAAACGTTGCTGGTGATAGCGGAAGAGCGGAGAATCCTTCGGGAAAAGGACTTGTGCTTCCTTTAAGCACACACGAGGAAAGCAATGGGAAACCATCTTGTGTATTCTTTTCCCTAGTCATATTGCTCATTGATATTGAAAACTGGAGGCTCCTATGAACAACTGAAGAGGAAAGTGCAAGACAGTGTGGCGAGGAGAAATGAAGGCATGCCCTTAGGCAGATCACTACTACAATTATATATGAACATAAGAGTGCGCTGGACCAAAAGAGGCCACTACAGTCTAGCTGGTGCATTC
Source organism: Scyliorhinus torazame (assembly GCF_047496885.1). Classification (NCBI taxonomy): domain Eukaryota; kingdom Metazoa; phylum Chordata; class Chondrichthyes; order Carcharhiniformes; family Scyliorhinidae; genus Scyliorhinus; species Scyliorhinus torazame. Next base: position 260,622,654 of record NC_092712.1, read on the forward strand.
GCAGTACATTTTCACTTCACATTTATGAACTGACTTTATTGATTTCTAATTGATTTCTTCTCTGTGTGGTCACTTGTGATTCGTTGAGCCAATCAGGCAGAAGTGCAATGGAGAAATGTGGATATATAAGACGTACAAGAAAGTGACAGTCTAAAATGTAACGCATGATAACCCAATGAACTTAAGCCAATAAAATAACTCTGAAATCTGGTCACTGTTATAATGCAGAAAATGTGCCAGATAATTTGTAGACACCAAAGTCTGACAAACAGCAATGGAATGACCAGATAATGTGGTTCTTATGAAAAGTGGTGTTGGATCAGGGATAAATGTTGGCCAGGACAATGCTGAAATCTCCACTGCTCCTCTTTAAATAGTGGCATGGGATCTGTTATGTTCAACTGAGAAGGCAGATGGGGGCCTCAGTTTAACATCTTATCTGAAAATCATCACCTGCTATAGTGCAGCACTCTTCCAGCAATGAACTGAAAGATCACCATAGATTTTGTGCTCAAGTCTCCAGAGTGGCACCTGAACCCACTGTTGCTCTTTTTAACCTTAGTCTATTTGCTCTGTTTACGTCACCTTTGCTCATGAGTCGCCAGGTATCTTTATGATACCGCCACGTGGTTCAAGTTCAGGTTATGATTAATAATACAGCACACCGCTTAGTAAGGATTAAAACAACGGTCATTTATTATATACAACAAGCAATATTAATACCCTAATACTACTATTTATATAATAAACCTATCACTACTGGCCAATAATTAACTTAGGAAGAGCCCACCAGGTCAGGGAAACGAATGACTTGTCCAATCAAATCTGGCCCGTGGGATTCAAAAGGCTGCTACAGGTCGGTGGCTAGATGTCTCTGCCGGATAGCGATCGCTGGATTCAAACTTACTATTGCCGGTGGCTGGTCTTGAGAAGGTCTCGAGCAGGCGAAGAGGAGAGAGAGAGAGATCTGAACTTGGACCCTCACTTTTATAGGGCCCAGGGGCTTCCTCTCCCGAGTCCCAAGTGATTGGATCTGTCCCCAATCTCTGGGGTCGATGTGTCCAATGGTGAGGCGATTCCTCGATCGGGGGGTGGTCGCTCACCTGTCTTTGTTTCGGCCACTGCAGGCGCCGATTGTTTCGGCCACAATACAGGTCTGGCCCGGTATTCAATTGCTAATGTGTTGCAATTGTTCCCGGGGATAGCCGATTTAACTGTGGATGTCTGAATAGATGGGCTGCAAACAGTCCTGAATGCAACTGCGAATACCTGGGTTGATGGGCTGTTGATAGCCCTGAGTATCGATCTGGGCTACCTTCCCAGAGCCGAATATGCAAAACTGTCTGCAGCTGCCTGCTTGTGTCTTCTTGGCTGCTTTTCCCAGCAGTCTTTCGGGTTAGCCGTTTTAAACTGGGTTTTGGCCAGATTAATCGGAACGCAGACATTTTACATGGCTACACCACAACCTCTGATACAGAGACAGAATGCTACCAGTGAGCTCCAGATGATAAAGTATGCCCCTGGTGATGCGGAAGTGTGATACAAAATGTATGTTGGACAAAGTGCATGCAAGACCCAAGGGGCTAGATTGTCATCTTTGAGACGGGAATCAGGAGCTAATAGATTTCTCAACGTCATTATCCAGTTGCCTACCAGTGCTTGCCAAGGCTATTTTGATCCACTGGAGACAGAGGCAGGTCCATGCCAAGGCAGCCAGATTAAAAGGCCGACTTCCATTCACTGAGACATTGGCCCAATTCTGGAGATGAGCGTGAAGCCCTGCTAACCCTCCCCCCCTACCCCCTTACTCGCTTCACCTTCGTAACCCTCTCACCCCCATATTCCCCATGCACCTTCATCTCAGTACTCTGGAGAATAAGAGGGCACACATTTAAAGTTATTTGCAAAAGAAGCAACTTTTTCACACAACAAGTGGTTCAGTCTGGAATGCACTGCCTTGAAGTGTGATTGAGACAGATTCAATTGAGGCACCCAAGCGAGCCTTTATTTCGAAGATTATTTGAATATAAAGTTTGCAAAGGTATCAGGAAAAGGCGGGGGTATGGCACTAAGTCATTATGCTCATTCAGCGAGCCGGTACAGACATGATGGGCCTATTGGCCTCCATCTGCGTCATTACAATTCCGGGATTCTGTGATACTCCCAAACCCTTTCACCAGTATCTACTGAAAACAGAACTCATGAGCCCTATATTATTTGGAAGTCCTTGAAAATCTCAGACATTTTTCAAAATAAACAAACATTCCTTGAATGAACTCTAAAAAACATTATTCTCTTAAAAAGCCCTTACCTCTGTCAAACAAAATAAGCATAACATCCTCCTAACAGCTGTTTCAATAAACCATGCTGAGTAGAATCCATTAGTGGGTTTGAAGGAAAACAAGCATTCATAAAGGCAATCCACTGAAAACTGTATAACTACACCTGCTAAGCAGAATCCATTAAAATCTTATTATTATTATTATAAGTTCAACCATCTGTCAAAGCTTTGAAAAAGTTAAACTAATGGCTGAGCTGAACTTCAAGAAAAGTGAGTAAAACAATGTGGAAATTTTACACAATAGTACATTTTAATAGTATACAACGTAAACTAGCACTTTATCCATGGGATAATGTACTCTAATGCATCTGAAGACTTTTCTCCTTTCACAATGCTATTCTTTCTCTTGACAGCTTGCCATTTGCCAGAGTAACAACCTGGTACCACATTATTTAATGGTCGTTTACCTTTTCAAAATTAATAACTGTGATCACCGTATTTAAAAAAACAGATATAATTTATGCTATAACATTTCATTATGACACGTAAACTAGACACTCTACCCTTTTGTATTTGCCTTTCATACAATTTCTGCATGGTACACCCATGGTTCGCAGCTCTTCATTGGTATGATTCACATCACCTACCCAAGTCCACCCTCCTCCATTAAAATTGGGGAAGTTTAGAAATGCCTACTTCTACAAAACTGTTGGCAACATCGGGAAAGCTGTGTATGGGCTCCAAACCTTAACCCATGCCAATGAAAATTGCTGGTGCCAGAAACAGGGGCGGGAATTCTAGATTTGGGTACTGGCTACCATATTTAAAGCTCATCCTTGCTTCAGAACTCCGAAGGTCACACTGCCAGTTATCAGCAACATTAGGTGAGAAAGAAGCCATGACCAAAACAGGAGCGTAACCTGGCCATGGAAACGTTTCAATCGATGAATGGGTTCTGAGACTCTGCACTGCAGCACAGCAAAAGAGAATGAGTCCTTACATGACAATTACTAGAAATCAGTGTATGAGTAGGCTACGCAGGCAAGAAGGATCACAAGCAGGTAATGATGTGGTAGAGGAGACAGATTTTGAAAGTAGCTGGGTAGGAAGTTATCACCATGGGCTGTTGGATTGAGGGAGGAACACAACCACATCATCCATACAAAATGTATTATGTAATTTGTTTTGCACAAATCCAGAAAACGTAGCAACTATTTTAGGGACATTGACTTTGCTTGTCTTTTCTAATTGGAGAGAGTTTTTTAAGAGGTCTGATGAACTAGTTAGGCCATACAATATAAAAATACAATATAAAAATCTTTTTATATCTCTTACTTTAAAAAGCAAACAAAAATCAACATTTACAAATCCAAGTATTCAATATACCTTATTAATCACCTCATCAATTTTCCCAAAAACCTTCAAAGATTTGTGAATATCTACCCCGGTCCTTCTGTTCTTTCACCTCCCTTTGAAATAGTGTCATTAATATTCTCCACCTCTCTTACTTCAAAAAGTAGATCATTCCAAGATTTATCCACTTTAAAATGTATCAGCCATTTGGTTCCCCAATCAGCAAACTGTTTATGTCCCCCTGAAATCTGTTAGTATTCTGTTCACTATTTACCTATTTTGTCAAGTTTTGTATCATCTACAAACTCCCCATATCCAAGTCCAGGTAAATTATATGAAACAAATAAGGCAATGGTCCTAATACTAATGGGATTTCACTGCATACTCTCTCCCGTCAGAAAAACATTAGTTTTGCAGCAAGTCTGAGGACAACATTTTGAACTACTTTCTCGGCAATATACCCACTTGCACTGGTATCTTTTTTGTGCTTCAGTCTGTAGTATAAAGGCCTGGCATGTGGGCAGGGTATAGGGTTAATGTGGGACTGAGTACAGTACCGCTCGCACATTGATGTAAATGACTACATGACCTGCACCTAGGGTATCAGCATAGAGCGTGTGCACGAGCAAGCATGGAGACAGTTCCTAGCTTGAACCCGTTACTGTATATATGTACAGCATTCTTGTAGTTAATAAATAAATTGTTATAACCTGACCGGAGGCCAAGGGATCTGCAACCTCCGAGTCCCTGTGACCTCACCTGAATACGATCGCCCTAGATGGGGAGGGCAGAGCCACCCTCCTAAACCAGGGGCCTCTGGGACATACAAACCCCAGCCCAAGTATGGTCCAGGGAGACTCTTCAGGGAGTAGATGTAATAAAATAGGTTTAATGCAATGGAGTTATCTTACAGTCATCGCTTCCAAGTTGTCGCTTGCCTGGGACTTTACACTGGCGGGGGGGATGGGATGGGCTGGGCCGGGCTGACCATGGTCCCATCTCCACGTAGATTTCACGGGATCTTTTCAAGGAGCAATGTACCTAATGATCTTGGACGCACATTCAAAATGGGTGAACGCCGACCGCATGACCACAACGACATTGCAAGCCACCACTGAACAGCTCAGACAAACCTTTAGTATCCATGGACTTCCCAAGGTGTTGTTATTGGACAACGGCACTGCTTTTAAGAGTATGAAATTTGCCAACTTTCTAAAGAAAAACTGAGCTCGGCGTGTACGGACTGCACCTTACCACCCGCCATCCAACAGTTTGACCGAACAGGCAGTATAGCTCGCCATGGGGAAACAGACCTCCGATTCCCCAGATACCTGTCTCGCCCATTTTATTTTCCACTACAGGACCAGCCCACAAGCCACCATTGGAGTGGCGCTCTCGGAACTGTTAATGGGACGTCGGCTGCACACACAGATGAGCCTCGTCTTGTTGAACATCGGGGAAAAGATCCGCGACCAGCAGGAACACGTTGCGACGCGATGAACCAGACTCATCAGGGAATTTGTAGCAGGTGACGTGTCTTTGTCTGAAATTTCACCGAGAGGTCATTGTAGATCCTGGGGATAATAGTAAAGCAATCAGGGTCAGTCTCATACTCCGTGTGGATACGAAGTAAGAAATCAGACAGTCACGTGGACCAACTCTGCAACCGAGCCTCACAGGTCCTCAAGAAAAGATCTAAGCCCCCTCAACCGGTGGTGTCCCTTCCTCCATTGCAGCCACTTGTGATGCCCAGTGAGGTGGTGAGCCCCTCGATGCAAAGATGCGGGAGTCCGACTCATCCGACCCGGAGTCTGACATGGAGACTTTGCCGACAGCAGGGGAAACGGGTCCGACAGCGACCGCCGGAACGAATACAATGCAACCATCCAGTTGTACGGTCGAGAAACGGCACTCCCCGGTTTGTTATAGCCTTTTGGACCCAGAGCAGCGGGCATTCGAGAGACATCCTTGAGCGCAGTGGGCAAAGGATCTCCCCCCCCCCCGGCCGCCATCGAGATGGGAAACATATCGGACTTTGATGGGAGGGGTGTTATAACCCGACTGGAGGCCACGGGATCTGTACCCTTTGAGTCCCTGTGGCCTCACCTGAGTACGATCTTTCTAGGTGAGTGTGGCGGCATCAGCCAGGGGCCTCTGGGACATAAAAACCCCAACCCAAGTGTGGGCTGGACGAGGGAGACCCTTCGGGGAGCAGGAGCTGTAATATAATATCTATAATAAATTGGAGTTTTCTTACAGTCGTCATGTCTGAGTGGTTGCTTGCCTGGGACTTTACATAAATATCTTAAGACTATGAAGACTTAATTAAGACCTACCGAATAGTATACAACACCGTACGAAATGCTGGCAGCAAATGGAAAAATCCAAAACCTCACAAAAATGTGGAGAAACACTAAAATCCTGAAAGCTAAAGAAAAATTCAAAGAAGAATTCTGACCAGAAGAAAAGCCCAAGGAACAGATGCACAGAGGAAAATTGCCAGGCCAAAGCTCCAAAGAAAGGCTTCGAAGCTGAAGGCAGAAATTTAAAATTCCTCACTGCAGCAGGAGATTCCATGGGATCTCTTTGAAGTCTAGCTTCAATTGAAAAAAAAAATGATGTCAGCCTAATGGCCAGTTTCATTGAATTCAAGCAGCACGGTAGCACGGTGGTTAGTACTGTTGCTTTACAGCACCAGGGTCCCGGGTTCAATTCCTGGCTTGGGTCACTGTCTGTGCGGAGTCTGCACGTTCTCCCCGTGTCTCTGTGGGTTTCCTCCGGGTGCTCCAGTTTTCTCCCACACGTCCCGAAAGACGTGCTGTTAGGTGAATTGGACATTCTGAATTCTCCCTCAGTGTACCCGAGCAGGCGCCAGAATGTGGCGACTGGGGGATTTTCACAGTGACTTCATTGCAGTGTTAATGCGATCTTAGAAGACAGACTTCAGGGTCACTATCTGGTGAGGACCACACAGCTGCTGATACATATCTGATGGAGACAGGAATGTCCCAGGGGTCGGCAGCTGAAGGTCTTCTGGATCCAACAACTGGCCCCCAGCCAGATGCCATGCCTCTGGAAAGGTTTATCTGTGAGTTGCTGGAGATGCAAAGGCAGAGCCGGGATATCCAGGATGGGTTGTCAGTGATATCCCTGCAACTGCAAGGTCGATTGGAGGAGTCCCAAAGCCTTCACTCACAGGAGATGTTTCTGGCATTACGTGGCACCCAGGCCAACACTGTAAGGATGATGACCGCAGTGAAAAGCCTGGGGCAGGATGTCCGAGCCATAAGTGGTGGACTCCAAGGCATGGCTCAGTCTCCAAGGACCATGGCTGAGGGCCTCGAGAGCATGGCCCAGTCACAGAGAGTCATTACTGAGGGTTGCATGCAGCCAATCCCTTAGGATGGCAACGTACAGTCTTATTACTCCTTTCTGTCAAAATCAAAGCCCCATCCCCCTGACCATTGGGAGCCAAAATCTGGGAGATTTTCTGCTCAGCACTCTGGCACTCAGCCTGAAAATTCAACATTGGCTGCGAGAAGGTCACAATTTAAGAACCCTTGCACTCTAATGGCTGAGTGGAGCTGGGGGGGGGGGGGGTGCATAGCCATAGAGCTCTGTCACCATGGAGATTGAAATAAAAACATTTTTAAAAAGCTGAGTTCAGCTAGGGCCTCAAGTGGACAACCATGGAAGCTCTTGAGAGTTAATGGGGCATGAAATGCAGTGTAAACAAACAATCTCAATAGGTCCTATGAAACAAATAACAACTGACTGAACCGCAAAGGTCGCTGTCCGTGTGGAGTTTACACATTCTCCCCGTGTTTGCGTGGGTTTCGCCCCCACAATCCAAAGATGCGCAGGGTAAGTGGATTGGCCATACTAAATTGCCCCTTAATTGGAAAATATTAATTGGGTACACTAAATTTATTAAAAAAAATCTTTTTTTAATGTTAATGGGCGTGAAATAAAATGTAAACAAGCAAGTACAAAGGGATAAAATCAGGCTATTGCAACAGTGGAACGACAGAACCTATTGAAACTTCAAGAGGTGTGAAATGCTTCTCCAAGAGACAAGCTGCAGAATGGTTCTGTCCTGCGGGAGGAGTTTAGGACAGACAGTCTGGAGCTGTGCTGTGCGCTGTTAAGGGGTATTAAACATGAAAGGAAGCAGGTTTCAAGGCTTCACAGACCCACCACGACTTCCAATTCCAGGGGAGAACACAGCCTGAACCTTGCCACCCTAGCCCAGCCCAGCCCAAACCTCCTGACTCCCAGCTTCCTTGAAGGACACTTCCCTCTTCCCCTCCCCCCTTCTCTTCTCTCCCCCACCCCATGGCATCTGGCCTGCGGTTACGTTGCCTTGGTGCAGTCTGGGACTAAGTGGAGAGGGTTACTCACGTCCTTCCACCCTTTTGGAATCAACGGTGCCTGGTTCCCATTTCTAAAGACCAGTAGTAATTGGTGCCCGTGTGACATTCCACTGGTGGGCAAAAATATTCTGTGAGAACATCTGACTTTAGTCGTGCTAATGAGATTGTAATGAATTGAAATGCGTGCTCATCTGGTTCTCCCCCTTTCTGGCAAATCTGGTTTTGGGCCTCACGCCATTTCCCAACACAACAGGATTTGTGCAGAGTGCCAGAAAATCACCCCAAGCGCAACAAGTTAACACACTGCTTTATTCATTCGGCCTGATAGTGGTGACATTATTGCTAGACAAGGAATAAACAATCATCTACTAAATCTGAAGAATTACTAAAATCAGTCGATGTTTATTTTACCCAAAATGCAACAAAATCCTTGAAAGGGATAGATTTAATAAGCATGTCCAGCAACCAGGAGAACCTCTCTTCTAACTCGTCAATAATCTGTACAGGTTAGCTGTGAATAAGGATACCTAAATATGGTCATGAATTTTCAGGATGGTGAGTGCTCAGCACCTGCCATCCTGAGAGTTGACAGGGAACTCATCCATGGCGGCCCTGACAGGCCCACTGGAATTTTACACTCAGCATTGACTGGCAGAAGGCAGGATTTCCATCCATCATTGCTCTGCATCAGCCTAAGTCCTTGTACCTCAATTCAGGTAATTACGAGGGGTCCCAGGGGCAGGAGGATAGGTGACGCCTTGGGGGGTCAGCAGAGGTGAAATCTGTGTTGGGAGTACGTTGGGGAGGTGAGGAAGGGTGGGAGCCCCCAGGTCCCAGAGGAGAGGGTGTCCCATATCTGAAGGGGCCTTCAGATTGAGGCACCTCCCTACAACCCACTTCCTGCCCCAGAAAGAGATTTTTAAGTGTACCACCCTGCTCTGGTCGGCATCAACCAGCCTAAAAATTGAGGCTGGATGGGAAAAGGGCGTTCCATGAGTAAAAGTAATGCCTACTTAAGAGCCTTAATAGGGATTACCGCCTGCCCTAGAAGGAAATTGCATCTGGGTCGGGGCAGGCAGGATCCCAGAGGAGCCTTTGGGAAATAGTGACCATAATATGATGGAACGTCACATTAAGTTTGAATGCGCAAAAGTTCATTTTGCAACCAGGGTCTTAAATCTGAAGAAAGTAAATTATGAAGGTATGAGGGGCAAGTTAGCTTTGGTTGATTGGGAAAATAGACTAAAAGATTTGATGGCAGACAGGCAATGGCTAGTATTTAATGAAATACTACATTGTCTTCTTCAGACGCATATTCCTCGAATGCAAAAAACACCCAAAGAGTAAGGTAAGCCAACTGTTGTTAATGAAAGAAGTTGAAGATTTCATTAAAGAAAGTGATTTATAAGGATGCCAGGACAAGTGGTCAGCCCGAGGATTGGGAGCAATTTATAACCCAGCAAATGGGGACAGAGAAACTGATTAACAAAGGGAAAAACAATATGAATTCAAACTAGCAAGGAAAATAAAGGCAGACTATAAAAGCTTACTTAGGTATTTGAAAAGAAAAATATTACCTAGGACAAATGTGGGCCTATTTCGGGTGGGGAAATGGCAGAGATACTAAACAGTTACTTTGCCTCTGTCTTCATGGAAACTTCAGAATTATTAGGCACCCAGGGGACTTCTGAAACCGAAGAACTACAGTACATTAGTAAAGAGGCAGTACTTGAAATGTTCACAGGGTTGAAGATTGATAAATCCCCTGGACCAGATGAGCTTCATACCAGAGTGTTGACGGACGTGGCTGGAGAGATAGTGGATGCATTGATGGTCATCTGTCAAAATTCTATCGATTCTGGAAAGTTGCATCGGAAGTATGGAAAACTGCAGACCTGTTAGTCTGACGGCAGTAGTCAGGAAAATGTTAGAATCTTATAAAGGGTGTGACAACTGGACATTTAGAAAATAATGGTAAAATTGGGCAGAGTCCTCGTGGATTTATGAAAGGAAAATCATGTTTGACAAATTTGTTGAGTTTTTGAGCATGTTACTTGTGGCATAGATAAAGGAGAACCAGCAGAGGATCCCACACAGGAGGTAAATAAATAAAACTAGAGTACATTTGATGGGGGAAATATACTAGTATGGATTGAGAATTGGTTAACAGGCAGAAAGCAGAGAATAGGGTTAAATGGATCATTCTCAAGGTGGCAGGTTGTTGCTAGTGGGGTAGGATCTGTGCTAGATCCGCAGCTGTTACCAATCCATATAAATGTTTTGGATGTGTAATATCTGCATCATCCGCGACCACCAGGTTTGAACAATTACAAACTAGCTATTGGAATAACTACAACTATCTACAGAGTGCAAGGATGTGTTATTGACTTCTATAGCTTCAGGATCAATTCTACCAGGAAAGCCCACGCTCAGCCTCCAGGATCCACGCGTTATGGCTCGACTGGCCGATTGGGTCACATGACACTTCAAAACGTCGCCAATTCACGGGGCCAGGAAATGCATTCCTTCCTTCTTAAGTCCCTCCCTACACACACTATAAAACGTTAAACAATTTACAAGGCAACGTCAATAATAAATATTTTTAACACAGTTCATTATAAACTCAGGGCACTATGTAACGGCCTCATTGCACCTGTCGAGAATCTGCGCGAACCCGTTAGATCACGAAGCGGCCTAAGTTGGGAATCTCGACAGGCGGCAAGTGGTTTGTGATCTAACCGGCTCACTCACATTGGCAAATTGCGGAACTCGTGTAGGCGGGGCGAGAAACCAACAGTCCCCAATTAAGGCCAATCGCCATCTAATTGACGAGAATTCAGAATGTCCAATTCACCTAACAAGCATGTCTTTCGGGACTTGTGGGAGGAAACCGGAGCACCCGGAGGAAACCTATGCAGACACAGGGAGAATGTGCAGAATCCGCACAGACTGTGACCCAAGCCGGAATTGAACCTGGGACCCTGGTGTTGTGAAGCAACAGTGCTAACCACTATGCTATTGTGCTGCCTTTAAGGGCCCCCAAAAATGACTAAGTTCCGTTAGATAGCAGTCAGGAGCTCGCCAGCGCAGCCATCGAGGAGCTCTCAAGAAACCTTGTTCACTAAGGCACTCAGAACTTGCCCCATTAAATTGCGCCAGCAGTCTATCTGGGGTCTTCCTCTCCCTCTGTGAGCGACGTAGCTCAACAGGTTGTGTCTCAACAGTAGAGTTTGTCTCAGTTGGATTCTCAGAAGCCTGATCGTCTTGAAAGGGTGCAGCAGTGCTCCTTACTTCCTCAGTTCCCACTGGAACAGTACTTGGCACTGCTTCAGGTTGACTTGCCTCTTCAGTTCCTTGACTTACAGCCACACTACTGATAGGTACAATCGGAGCGGACTGCTCCACTGGTTCACAAAGTGACTCCCATCTTCTCAAATGAGCTACATACCTTTTGGGGATTTTGTCCATCTCATTTGATACTGGGTCCATTATGGTCACAATACCTGGGACTCAAGTCAGTCCACGTCCAAACTTTTTGACAAACAGTGGATCATGTACTTCAAATGTCCTCTCACACCTTGCTGCATCATGATTCTTCTTCTCAACACTTTGCCTTGACTCCACCTTCCCCGCCAAATTTTCATCGGCCAATGCTGGAATTGAGAAAGGCGATTGGGCAGAGAATCGGGCGCGAGGCCAAAATTGTGACTGGCACCAGGCGCCCGCCAGAATGCCATTCTCTGGTGCCTCCACAGTGGCGTCAGTGCTGCATATACAGTAAACTGCATTGCATATCATTAGCGGCATGACCCGGTATTCACCGGGCCTCCACGATTCTCCGCCTCTGCTGGGAGGAATTACCAAGGGCGTGTTTCACATGTGGTTTCAAAAATCAGGAAATAGGCGCTGTGGCTGATGAGAGAGAGAGAGAGGAGGTAGGACATATAGAGGCATGACCGTGGGCTGCCGGACCTGCCCACTGGCAGAACTAGCTGAGGGGGGGCTCTGCCAGGCTCAGGGGGTGCAGCAGGGGTGGCGGTGGTGACCAGGGGATGGGCTGAGGGGTTGGGACAGCCGCCCACGGGACCGGGGTGTCCAAGCACTGACCGCCATTGCCACGGCCTGCAAGGCAGCCATCTTGCTGCGCATCCCACTGACCACCCACCGTGACCCGTGTTTGTGCAGAGTGACATTGGCCATATCGGTGTCCCCACCATCCCTTCACTCCACCGCCCACTCCACCAACCCCACACCCCAGCCCACGCTCTCCACTGGCACACCACCCTCCACCCCACAAACCCCCCTACCAACTGGCCTCCATCCACCAACGGGGCAACCTACGACCCACCCAAAGGCAATGTCCACAGTCACCCCTGCAGGTGTGCGCCAGTAGGGGGCTGCTGATTGTACTGCTGGCATGCGTAGCGGCAGGCAATGGTACCCCTGGCAGCAGGATGGGTGCCAGGGCGGGAGGCTCCCATGGTGTTGGGCATCGATGGGGCCAGGGGTGTGAAAGGCAATGCCAGGGAGACTGGCTGGGGGTGGGGATGAGGGTGGGGAGGAGGGGAGGAGGACATGTAGGGGCAAGATCTGCAGTGCAGGCCGATGTAGCCTGATGGACCTAGGGGTACGCACCATGCTAACATGTCTGCCTTTCACCCCCTGCAGACAATGGCTATCGGAACCCAACCAGGAATGGTGGCCTTCATCTTGGCTGTCACAGCCCTGGGGGTTGCACTGAGGCTGTATGAGCAGGGGCTACTCGAGGAGGACCCTGCAGCAGCAGAGCCTGCCCCAGAAGAACAGGAGGCAACACTGAGGATGGGGAGCCAACCACCCAACAGGCCGAGGAAGAGGAGCTGGGAAGGAGGTGCCATATGAGGCTGCGTGTGTAGTGGCAGTGCCTGTCATTCGAGGACCTGCCAGACCGGGCATTCCGTCAAAGACTCCGGCTGAGCAGGGGGACAAAGCGACATATCTGCCAGATCATGGCACACTCCCCGCATTTGAAACTTTTCATTTATTTTCCACCCTCTTGGATTTCTTTTTTAATTTGAGGTACACTCTCCTTATTATCTCCCATCAGTTCACCTTTACCTTTACCACTTGAGTATTTCTCATGTCCCCAGTTTCCATACCTCACAGGCTGAAACTGATGTCGGAAACCAAGCTTTGATTTATGAACTAATTCATAATCATCTGCATTTCTGCTGCTAATCTCGCAGTTTTAACCCTCTGTTCTTTTACATGAGATCTCACTACATCGGGAATTGAATTTTTAAACTCCTTCAAAAGTACAATTTCTCTGAGAGCTTTATAGATTTGGTCTATTTTCAAAGCCCTTATCCATCTATCAAAATTACGTTGTTTGAGCCTTTCAAACTCCCTGTATGTTTGACCAAATTCTTTCTTTAAATTTCTAAATCTTTGTCTGTAAGCTTCAGGCACTAGTTCATATGCACCTAAGATGGATTTTTTCACCTCCTCATACGTCCCAGATACCTCCTCCGATAGTGATGCAAACACTTCACTAGCTCTACCTATCACCTTTGTTTGAATCAGTAATACCCACATGCCCTGTGGCAATTTCTTTTGTTTAGCTACCTTCTCAAATGAAATGAAAAAGGCTTCAACCTCCTTCTCGTCAAACCTTGGCAATGCTTGGACATATTTAAATAGATTCCCACCAAGCCTTCGACCTTGACGCTCTTTCTCACTATCCTCATCACTATCATCCAACTGTACATTTCCCTTTACGTCTGCCAATTTTAACTGACTGTCATGTTTCATGGCCATTTTCTGAAGTTCAAACTCTCTCTTTTTATCTTTATCCCTATCTGTATCTCCCTTTCTCTTTCTTTTTGTTCTGCTCGGGCTATTTTCTCTTTTCTCCTTTCTTCTCTCTCCTTTTCTATTTCCTCTCTCTCTTTCGTTTACCTCTCTTTCTCTTTCTTTTGCCGCGCTCTCTTTCTTTTTCCTCTCGTTTGTATTCAAGCTGCTTTAATTCTTTCTCATGTTCCCTTTGTTTAATTTGTAACTGAATTTTTGCCATTTCCAATGAGTCAAACTGTATCGCAGGCAACTTTAAATGCTTAGCCACCGCCATAATTACCTCATCTTTTCACATTTTGTCAGATACTGTTAATTGTAATGTTTTTGCCAAATCTAACAGTCTGCTTTTAGTCTCCGTCTGAAAGGTACTGCGTGTGACCGTCTCCACCCCCAAAAACTTCAGAGCCTCTGAAAGAGCCATTGTCCACAACACACTCCCTACTTAAACTAGAATACCACACCTGAAAAGCAACCATAATATGCTCACCCCTCACTGTCTTTAAGTTCACTGAGCCAATCCAATAGATAGACTTTTATCCCGGACGAGCCCCCAATTTGTGATGGGCCATGGTTTAGAGAACCCTTTTTAAAACATATAGTGAACATCTTAGCAACCATCACTTCAAATACAACCCCCAAAGACGACAACACTAAGTAATCCTTTAAGCTTTCCTTTTAACATCCATACGACTTAAAAACAAAACCTTTAACAGAAGCACATCAGGTTAAAGTCACTACTGAAAACATTTAGAATTCTGAATTCACCAAATGATCAAGAGATAGTCTTTTGATGGCAGAGAGAACAGCAGTACACTTGCTTGGTCTGGCTTCAGCTTCAACACTGAAAACAAAACTAAAACACACCCTGCAGCAAACAGCCTAAAACGAAAGTAAAAAGCCGACGGACAGCCCAACTCCATCTACTCTCTGACATCACTGCAAATAAACACCCATTTCTTAAAGGTACTCTCACTACAGATACTTATATACACACCCATTTATAACCACCCATTTCTTAAAGGTACTCTCACATGACATCGGTAAGATGTCCCGGATCCAGGTGGTGATCAACGGGATGCATGTCGCCCTGTGAGCACCGACCCATGACAGGCCGGTCTTCACAAACCAAAAGGGGATCCCTCGATGAACGTGCAGCTGGTATGTGACCATGAGATGCACATCATGCACGTCTGCACCCGATTCCCAGGCAGTGCGCACAACACCTTCACCCTGACAGTTCCTGACCTCTTCGAGGCACACCCCCTGCTGAGAGGTTGGCTCTTGGGTGACAAGGGTTATCCGCAGTAGTCATGGCTGATGACGCCTACCCAGAGGCCACAGATCGACGTGGCGTCCCACTAAAACGACACCCATGCAGCGACCAGGAAGGGATCGAGCGGTGCTTCGGCATACTGATGATGCAGTTCAGGTGCCTGGACTGCTCTGGATGGGCCCTCCAGTATAACGCTAGGAGAGTCTCCCATAACGTGGTGGCCTGCTGCGTCGTCCACAATATCATGCAGCAGAGGGGCAACGTGCTGGAGGAGGAGAATGAATGCCAGGCCTCGTCCGATGAGGAAGCTGCGGGGGGAGGGCGAGGATGGGCAGGACATGGGGCCCAGGCAGGTACAGGAGCTGCACAATGCGTGCGCCTGAGGTGGCGCGCATGGGATGGTCTAATCGCCTCCAGGTTTGCCGACCAGAGAACCCGGCCAGATGCGCGGCACTACAGACCCCCCCCCCAACCGCAGCTGCGATCAGACCCGGATGTCCCAGGTGGTGTGGTGCTGCCCTGTTCTGACAGGAGGGGGAGTCTGAGATGCTGTGGTGTTCCGGCACGACCCCAGTGGGGGTCACTGGTACATGCCCTATCACATCCTCCTCCCTCGGGGTGCCCAATGGTCCCCGGGCTACTCCTTGGGACGGGGGGGACGGGGGGGGGGGGGTGAGCAGAGCTAACCTCTGAGGCTCCCTTGTCACCTGGTTCTGACAGTCCTCGAGGCTCACTCCCGTCTCGACTAGAGTCGCAATGCTCGCGGCCAAGGAGCACAGGGAGTTGACCACCTCTCTCTGAGATTGTGCCACATAAGAACATAAGAACATAAGAACTAGGAGCAGGAGTAGTCCATCTGGCCCCTCGAGCCTGCTCCGCCATTCAATGAGATCATGGCTGATCTTTTGTGGACTCAGCTCCACTTTCCGGCCCGAACACCATAACCCTTAATCCCTTTATTCTTCAAAAAACTATCTATCTTTATCTTAAAAACATTTAATGAAGGAGCCTCTACTGCTTCACTGGGCAAGGAATTCCATAGATTCACAACCCTTTGGGTGAAGAAGTTCCTCCTAAACTCAGTCCTAAATCTACTTCCCCTTATTTTGAGGCTATGCCCCCTAGTTCTGCTTTCACCCGCCAGTGGAAACAACCTGCCCGCATCTATCCTATCGATTCCCTTCATAATCTTGTATGTTTCTATAAGATCCCCCCTCACCCTTCTAAATTCCAACGAGTACAGTCCCAGTCTACTCAACCTCTCCTCGTAATCCAACCCCTTCAGCTCTGGGATTAACCTAGTGAATCTCCTCTGCACACCCTCCAGTGCCAGTACGTCCTTTCTCAAGTAAGGAGACCAAAACTGAACACAATACTCCAGGTGTGGCCTCACTAACACCTTATACAATTGCAGCATAACCTCCCTAGTCTTAAACTCCATCCCTCTAGCAATGAAGGACAAAATTCCATTTGCCTTCTTAATCACCTGTTGCACCTGAAAACCATCACCCAGTGACTGTGCCACCTCCCTCTGTTCCTGGCTCAGGTCAGCCAGCGCCCGGGCATTGCTGCCAACGCATTCAGCCATGGCCCTCTGTGACTGGGCCAAGCTCTGGAGTGCCACTGCAATGTTCAGGTGGCCTTGGTACATGGTTGCCTGTGACAGGGCATCCCCATCCTATGTCTCAGCCCCCGCCTGCAAAGAATGCCCCAGGCCTTGGACATACTGGCCCATGGCCAATAACTTCACCCCCAAGCCCTCCACCGTGGACGTCACCCGTGTGGTGTTGGTTGATTTCAATTAATAGAAGGGTGCAGTTTTTGGCCTTGAAGATTATAGCTGACTCCAATGGGCGATAGGTTATTGCCTGTGGATCCTTGGTGAGCACCCTGGTTGTCATGATTAATATTTATGGCGCTGTGCTCCATGGCCCCGATCACTGAGACCCTGGTCAAGATGAGAGCGGCCCTCCAGGGCTGGCAGCACCAGGTGGCGTGGGAGTCCCGGAGCTCGCTCCCGCCGCACCCCTGTCCCAAGGAGTCATCAGGCACCTCCCCCCCAACCCATGCCTCTGCACCCGGTGTGGTGGTATGTCCAGTTTGCATGCAGAGATCACTCAGGTGGATGGTGGAAAGTGCTACCGTGGGCAGGAGTCAGACATTGTCAAACGATGCAGAGCACCAGAGCTTATCGCAGAGCGGGTCGTCATCGTCCTCCATCCCATGGACCAGACCCACTGTTACTGCCAACCCAGGGTCCGCACCACGTAGTGAGGCAGGTAGGAATCACGGATGGGGCTGCAGGTGCGGCGCGGGGGTTGGTGGGGTGGGAGGGAGGGGAGGGGGGGTTTGGTGCAGAGAGGGTGGCCATGGGAGGACTTGCACTGTTTTCATTAGAACAACGGAGGTTGAGGGGGTGATCTGATGAGAGGTCTACAGGATTATGAGGGGCATGGATAGAGTGGATGGGTCAGGATGTTCATGCTGCTGTCGGCCAGGCCCTCTAGTCGGTGAACCTGGAGACGATTAAAGCGCCCTGTGCATGCTGGCTCTGGCGCACAAGTTGTGTGGCCTCCTGTGCCTGCCCGGGCACCATGACCTGCCTATCCTGGCCCTCCATTTGCCCCGGGGAGGTATGTGGGAAGTCCGGTGGTGGCGTCTTCCTTAAAGTTCTGGAGCAAGTTGAGGCGGTATTTTGGATTGGGGGACATGTCAGTGCTGGCCCCTATTTGTGGGAATCACCGATTCACCCCGGCAGGGTTGGGTGCAAATTAGGCAGTGGCATGGCAGGGGTCTGAGGGGGTGGGATAGGGTGGCGTTTGAAGAATCTATTCTTAGAAGCTTTGCTAGCTTTGTAAAAATTGCTGGCGTAACATGACTTGCCAAAGGAGGGGGGGTGGATTTTCGATTGCTACAGTTGCGAGATTCCGTTCAGAAGGAGGTGTCCTCGTTCCCTCGACTAACAGATCAGAACTTGCGTGATAGGTTGCTCTCGTCAGATGAGTTGGAGGATGGGAGAATTATGAGCATCTACGGATGGCTGGTGGACACATGGAAAGTGCCAATTGAGGAGATAAAGTGGAAGTCGGAGGAGGAGTTGGGATGTGGGGTGTGGAGTGAAATTATGCACCAGGCCAATGCTACATAGTAATGCTCTTGGTTGAGCTTGATACAGTTCAAGGTGGTGCATAGGGCCCATATGACACAAACGCAAATGAGTGGGTTCTTTGCAGGAGTAAAGGATAGGTGTGAGAGATGCAGAAGGAGGAAAAGAGAATAAGTGTCAAATTAGGGGGATTGTATTTTGTTTGTTTGTTCATTGTTATGTATGGCCTGATTTGAATAAGAATTATATTTTTAAAAAAGACTTCCCCTGTCCCCCAAACAACATCCAACTTAAATAACTCTATAAGTTTAAACCAACTTATAGTTACCACACTATACAGGGATGATAATCACGTCTGGGAAATGACTTGTCCTGCTCCAGTGAAGATGTTTAAACTCCCTTTACAAAGGTTTCTGCACTGCCTTGGCTCTAAGCCTTAGTGACTGTTAAACGTAAACCTTGTCCTTCAGGCTGCTAGCTGGAAATTGGCATGTCGGCTTCTGAGGCTGCTAATAATTATACCTTTGTTCCACTTTGATTCTGCCTTCTGTGTACTTGGCTGTCTGCCCCTATCAAATTCCTTGACTCTGGACATTAACCATATGTACACATCATTGATCTCCCAATCATCTAGGTAAGCTGTTTCCATCAATAAGCTAGTCATATCTGATTTTATCTAAATGCCTTCTAATTTCATTACTGGGAGATATGCATCTATCTGGCCTTTTGAATAATGGCTACTGCTGTTGCTCTGCAGATTTCTATCTGTTGCTGGCAGGTCTCATCCTATTATGTCTTGTTAACCTTATGTTGGGGCTGTTACTCGGGAAATCCATGACACCGTTAGTGGCAAGCCACATATTCTGATGTTCAATGTTGGGAATCTTATTATAATAAAATATTATATAACTATCAGGCACATACACCACAATCATCCCCGTACATCAATAAATCCATCCACAACGGCGTGATGGCAGAACAACGTGAAGCACGACTATTCTCACGACTATACACCTGGCGAGGAGGACCCAGTGGAGCTCAGGTTAGTGCAGTGCTCGGGAGGGGAAGGATTATGCCCAGGTAGTGCCAGCATAGTGCCTGGGTGTTGCCAGGAAGGTGTCCAAGTAGTATTTGGTTAGTACCTGGGTAGTGCCAGCTTGATGCCAAGGTAGTGCCAGCTCAATGCCGGGGTAGTGCAGGGTGCGCCAGGGTAGTGCCGGGGCCATCTGGATGAACTGGTTTGCTCTCTGTGTGCTGGAGTCACCCCGGATCATTGAGTGTATGTGCTACTGGTGGGTTGAGAGAACCAGAGGCTGCCCTGCCAATGATATGTCATGGAACACATTACTTCAATTTTTTTTTTCCAAAGCCGCCATTGCTGTCGGCAGCTTCAACACTGCTTTTCCAGCCGGACATCGGCCTTTGCAGACCATTCCATTTCTCGACTACCTGCAGTGTGCTGAAGAATCCAACCTGTCAAGAGACTTTATATTCCAACAAATGGTCCTGTTTATGGTATTACATGCCAGGCAGCAAGTGTAGCTCTTCACAACCCCAAACTTTCAGCTCTAGGGCAATAAATATCTTTAACTGCATCTATTTTGAGAACAACATTGTAGCAGATATATGTTTTAAAAAATAATAACTTATTTAAATATTGAGAACGCTGATATGCATTGGGATTTTTTCCAGCTGTGCTGTATGATTGTCAGTTGTGTGATTGATATAATATCAGTGCATTCTGCATAATTTATAGATCTCACACAACAAGTGCAAAAAGCTGAATAGAAAGGACGCTCAGGGAACACGTTTATCAATCTACAAGCTATGCATGACGAATTAGACTGGCACAAATTAGTTTTCACAGGCTGAACCACAATTTGCTTGGAGTATCTGAGAAAGGATTAACCTGTCAGCTTCAGGAAGCAGCAAAATTATATGAAAGAAAATGGAAGGTCAGGATTTGAATACATTATGCTGCAATATACCCGTGATTTAAGGACATGTAATACTGATTAACATTTAAATTAAATCTCTACTGCACATAATCACTGTTTACTGGCTCTGTAAACAGTTTGCTAATTATTTATTTCCTTATTTCCTTAAAAGCGACCAGCAAGCAATAATGTGACTTGTGTAAAGTCAATGAGCTCCAAACATCCCAAATTTGCCTGCCACCATGTATTATTGATTTTCAGGCTTTCCAATTGGCAGACACAATGAGGCAATGGCTAAATGGTGACATTGACCTATCATCCCAAAGCTACACTTGTCACTGCTCACCGTGCCTATTGTTGGGCAGCCAGAGTAAGCCATGACTCAGGTAATCGACCCATTTAGTGATGTGCATAGAACCCTGTTTGCCATTTTTGGACTGAACTGGGCAGAGTGCTGTGCACAGACAAACCAGTATCAGGTGGCTACGCAGCCAGAAATACCAAAGGTAGATTCCTTTATATTTATGCGACCAAGAGAAACAAACTAGATCACCAATTTCCATAGAACTAAGCTGGATCATTGCTGCTTTGCCTCTCCCCTTCCCCTGCAGTAACGGGGACCAACCATACTTACCTAATTGACGCCCAGTGTTCTGGTCAATCAAATACCTAGGGCTGTAGAGAGGGCTTTAAACAAAGTAGTGGGGGCTAGGATTCATGTAAGCAAAATTTATAAAGTGCAGGGTAGCATATGGATAATCATAATCAGAGTGCCATAGAAAGGGACAGTTCATACAAACATCAGGGGCGAAATTCTCCGTTATCGGCGCAAGGTCCGCCGATCGGCGCAAAAAACGGCGCAAATCCGACTTGCGTCACGTCGGACAAATGGGTCGAAAGTCTCCGGCCCGAAATGGGCTAACAGCGATGTAACGGGATCCGCGCTTGCGAACGTGGTTGACGCCGTGCAGCGTCATACGCGCCGCACGGCGTGACGGCTCATAAGGCCGCGCTGCTCCCCCCCACCCGACCGGAACACCCGACCGGAACACCCGACTGGATGGCTGGCCGCCGCTCAGCCCCGAGGTTCGAGTCACGCGATGTGGAGGCGCTCCTGGACGCAGTGGAGCAGAGGAGGGACGCCCTGTATCCCGGGCACGGCCGCAGAGTTGCCCCACGCCACAGCCGGCGTCTGTGGAGGGAAGTGGCAGAGGCCGTCACCGCTGCGGCCCTGACACCACGGACAGGCACCCAGTGCCACAAGAAGGTGAACGACCTCGTCAGAGCAGGCAGGGTGAACCTCCCCATATCCCCCCTCCCCCATATTCCCCCTTCCCCATATCTCCCATATCCCCCCTCCCCCATATCCCCCCTCCCCCATATTCCCCCTTCCCCATATCCCCCATATCCCCCCTCCCCCATATCCCCCCTCCCCCATATCCCCCCTCCCCCATATCCCCCCTCCCCCATATCCCCCCTCCCCATATCCCCCCTCCCCCATATCCCCCCTCCCCCATATCCCCCCTCCCCCATATCCCCCTCCCCATATCCCCCATCCCCCCCTCCCCCATATCCCCCCTATCCCCCCTCTCCCATATCCCCCTCCCCCATATCCCCCCTCCCCCATATCCCCCTCCCCATATCCCCCCTCCCCCATATCCCCCCTCCCCATATCCCCCCTCCCCCATATCCCCCCTCCCCCATATCCCCCCTCCCCCATATCCCCAAGTGAATCCAGCCCTAACCTTAACCTCTGCAATGCACGCGCAACCGATGGCGTGCATTCATATACCTGCCTAACAGTGTTGCCTTTTACCCCTGCCACCACCCCCCCCCCACACCCCCCCCCCCACACATGAGAAGCACGCACACAACAATAGGGAGCATGTGAGGACTGGAGGAGGCCCCGCTGATGAGAGGCCACTGACCGAACACGAGGAAAGGGCCCTGGAACTGGCTGGCGGACCTGAGGACCGGGAGGTTGCTGATGCAGAGGTCGGGGGCGTACTAGCAAGTGAGCCACCGACAGCCCGTCCCCATATCCCCCCTCCCCTATATCCCCCTCCCCCATATCACCTGATCACTGCCTGCGTGTCTAACCATGCATGCTTCATTGTGTATCGCAGGACCAAACGACCAGGCACACATCCCCGCAGATGCAGACCGCCCGCAGGATGCCCCTCGGAGGCCATGGGAGACGGAGAGACCCGGACCCTCCAGCATGCGACACCCGCAGGATGCCCCTCGGAGGCCACGGGAGACAGAGAGACCCGGACCCTCCAGCATGCGATGCCCGCAGGATGCCCCTCGGAGGCCACGGGAGACAGAGAGACCCGGACCCTCCAGCATGCGACGCCCGCAGGATGCCCCTCGGAGGCCACGGGAGACAGAGAGACCCGGACCCTCCAGCATGCGACGCCCGCAGGATGCCCCTCGGAGGCGACGGGAGACAGAGAGACCCGGACCCTCCAGCATGCGACGCCCGCAGGATGCCCCTCGGAGGCCACGGGAGACAGAGAGACCCGGACCCTCCAGCATGCGACGCCCGCAGGATGCCCCTCGGAGGCCACGGGAGACAGAGAGACCTGGAGCAACAGGGAGACGACACCCCCGTCACGTGCGGGAGCGACCACCCAGCGACGAGGGGGGCAGCCACAGGCCCCCGTCACATCCGAGCCAGGACACCACTACCCAGGACACCACTACCCAGGACACCACTACCCAGGACACCACTACCCGGGACACCACTGCCCGGGACACCCCTACCCGGGACAGCACTACCCGGGACAGCACTACCCAGGAAGACGAAATACCGGACAGTGACTCAGAGTGGATGGGTGGAGACGAACCCCCACCCCAAAGTGCCATGGACTCAGAGTGGGACGAAGAGCACGACACAACGCCACTGCTATCACCAACACCCTCCACCATCGCAGAAACACTCACCTCGGTTGGGCACTTTAGTGATGAGGCGTCTGGTACACTCACTGGTGCGCACAACACAGCCGTCCCGGTACAGCAGGTGGAGGTAGGAGCAGCAGAGGGACCGGGCGGTCGGAGGGCAGCCCAGCCCAAGCGAACATCTGCCGCCCCGATGGATCCCGGGTTCCTGGAGTTACCACACCCACACATAGATCCGATGCAACCACCGACCCGGAGACGAGCGAAGAGGGTGACGGCCGGCTTGCGGCGGCTGTAGTCGCAGGTAGAGGAGTCCACCCGCGTCCAGGAGCTGGAAGTGGTGCCGGTCATACGTGCCACCCAGGCCAATACCGCACGGGTGGCGTCCGCGGTGGAGGCAATGGGTGCGACGGTGTCAGACATGGGGAACGGTTTGCGAGGCCTGGGGCTTTCCATGCAGGCGGCGTCTGTGGCCCAGGACATGGCTGCCCTCTGACAGGAGGCCATGAGCCAGTGCCAGCGCCAGATGGCAGAGGCGCTCAACACCATAGCCCAGTCTCAGCAGGCCATGGCCCAGTCTCAGCAGGCCATAGCCCAGTCTCAGCAGGCCATAGCCCAGTCTCAGCATGCCATGGCCCAGTCTCTGCAGGCCAGCGCTGAGGGCATCGGCGCCAGTGGCCATGTGCGAGCCGGCGTCGCACTGTCACAGACAGGATTTGCCAACCCCCTGGGCTCCATGGCTGCAAACCTGCAGACCCCTGTCGATACCAGCACGGGCCTCCAGGACTGGCAGCGCCAGATGCCGGGGGGGCGTCGGATGGCCAGTCCGTTCGCATCCACCACCCATGTAGAGGCCTGGGGGCCATCGGGCACCCCGAGGGAGGAGGAGGTGGTGTGGTCCGTCCCAACCTCCTCCCCGGCACGGACCCCAACCTCCTCCCCGGCCCGGACCCCCCATCCCCCTCCCCGGCACGGACCCCAACCTCTTCCCCGGCCCGGACCCCCCATCCCCCTCCCCGGCACGGACCCCCCCAACCTCCTCCCCGGCATGCACCCCCCCATCCCCCTTCCCGGCACGGACCCCCCCCCAACCTCCTCCCCGGCACGGACCTCCCCCCCATCCCCCTCCCCGGCACAGACCCCAACCTCCTCCCCGGCACGGACCCCAACCTCCTCCCCGGCCCGGACCCCCCATCCCCCTCCCCGGCACGGACCCCAACCTCCTCCCCGGCACGGACCCCCCATCCCCCTCCCCGGCACGGACCCCCCCCATCCCCCTCCCCGGCACGGACCCCCCCATTCCACTCCCCGGCACGGACCCCCCCAACCTCCTCCCCGGCACGGAACCCCCTTCCCCCTCCCCGGCACGGACCCCCCCAAACTCCTCCCCAGCACGGACCCCCCCATCCCCCTCCCCGGCACGGACCCCAACCTCCTCCCCAGCACGGAACCCCCCCCCATCCCCCTCCCCGGCACGGACCCCAACCTCCTCCCCGGCACGGACCCCAACCTACACCCCGGCCCGGACCCCCCATCCCCCTCCCTGGCACGGACCCCAACCTCCTCCCCGGCACGGATCCCCCATCCCCCTCCCCGGCACGGACCCCCCCAACCTCCTCCCCAGCACGGACCCCCCCATCCCCCTCCCCGGCACGGACCCCCCCAACCTCCTCCCCGGCACGGACCCCCCATCCCCATCCCTCTCCCCGGCACGGACCCCCCCAACCTCCTCCCCGGCACGGACCCCACATCCCCCTCCCCGGCACGGACCCCCCCAACCTCCTCCCCGGTACGGACCCCCCATCCTCCTCCCCGGCACGGAACCCCCATCCTCCTCCCCGGCACGGACCCCCCTCCCGACACTCCCCCGGAGTCCAGCCCACTCTAACCACCCCCCCGGCCGCACACACACACACACACAACCCGAGACACACCTCTCCCCACACATTCAGACTGCGGCCACGCCATCGCCTGCCCAGCGGCCAATCCCCCAGGCCGTCACTCACCTCCACGCTGGTCGGCGTGAACCTGGAGCACAGGGTCACGCCGATGAAAAGGAGGTTTGATTTACGTCGACGTGAACGGTCATCACGTCGACGGGACTTCGGCCCATCCGGAAGGGAGAATATCGGCAGGCCGAAAATCGGCTGCCTTGTGCAGACCCGTGCCATTCTCCGACGTCAGCGGCGCCATTAACGCCCCGCCGACTTTTCTCCCTTCGGAGACTTCGGCAACCGGCGGGGGCGGGATTCACGGCGGCCAACGGCCATTCTCCGACCCTCTGGGGGGTCGGAGAATGACGCCCAAGAGCAGCAAAAAGCAGGACCATAGTAGGAAAATTTAGTAAATAAACAGAATTAAAGGTTCTTTATTTAAATATGCAAAGCACTCATAACAAGACAGGTGAACAGATAGCACAAGGAGAAATAAACAATAACATAATAACCTTTTATTGTCGCAAGTATGAAGTTACTATGAAAAGCCCCTAGTCGCCACATTCCAGTGCCTGTTCGGGTAAGCTGGTACGGGAATTGAACCCGCACTGCTGGGGTTGTTCTGCAGCACAAACCAGCTGTCTAGCCCACTGAGCTAAACCAGCTTCATTATATGATATCCATTACATATGCCTGGTTGCAAGGTGACCAAAACTGGGAGCTGACTATTAAGGGTATTTGACATTTTGAAAGGAAATGAAGAAATAAACAGAACTAGAGTAGCTCTATTACTAAAAGGTGAGTCAGTACATTACTGAGCAATACTTGGGTCAGATAATCAAGGTGTAAAACAATTTAGGTATGAATGAAAAAGAGATAAGGGAAAGAAGTAATTGGTGGTGTCGTCTATCGACTCCTTAACAAGTTATACCATAGAACAGGGTATAAATCAAGAAATAATGGGGTCTTGTAAGAAATGTACTGAAATATATTTGGGCAATTTTAATCTTCATATGGATTGGACAAATCAAATTGGCAAAGCTTGTGGATGAATTCATATGGGGAGATTTTGTGCCCGCATTCACTGTCAGCGAGAATGGCAACATGGGTGCAAAAATCTCACAGAAGTTGGGAAATGCAATTCTCGCCGGCGAGATTTTGATTCCCGAATTTCCCCACCCCTTTTCAGTGACGTAGCAATGTTCCTGCCCTGTACAATTTTATGCATTTACATATTACTAAGGGGCCTACCCACCATATGATTCCTCTTTTTTTTTCTTCGCTTATTGTCACAAGTAGGCTTCAAATGAAGTTCCTGTGAAAAGCCCCTAGTCGCCACATTCCGGCGCCTGTTCGGGGAGGCTCTTATTGAATATTCAAACCTCGCTTACGTGACGTCATGTCGGCAGGGTTCACCAAAGCGTTTCCTGCCAGGGGTGCCAAGGTCATTATAGCCCCCAAGGGGGAAGAGGGGCATGCCTGGGACTGGCCCCTGGCACTGCTTGCTGGCACAGGTTGGCACTGTGCCAACATGTGCCAGCAGGCAGTGCCAAGGACAGGCTCTCTGGGAAACCCAATTGGGGGGGGTTCCCATTATATGTGGTGGGGTCGGGTATACTGAGGCCTGTGAAGGGGGGGAGCTTGGCAGTAATGAAGGAGTGACCATTGAGGGGGAGAAATGTAGTGACCAGGGGAGGAGAATGGGCTTTGATGAGGGGAGCGGGCATTGAGGGGGTGACCTTGCAGTGACAGGGTGGGGGGAGTGGGCATTGTTGGGAAGAGCAGCGGCGATACTGCTCTGGTGGTTGGGAGGGGCGGAGCCCCAGATAATTGTGGGTGGGGGTGGGAAAGCTACCAATAATTTTGCGGCTTGGTGGAGTGCCCCCAATATATTTGTGTTGGAGGGCTGCTGCTGAAGGGAGTTTAAAGACAGCTCTGATCATTTAAAGATGGCGCCCCGATCTATGCAAGGGCGGCTCTATGGGATTATGGGAAAATTCTGCCCTTAGAGTGTATTCGGGACCGTTTCTTAGAACAGTACAATGTGGAACCAACCAGAGAACAGGCTGGCCAGAATGTTCCCGCAAACAGAGAGTCTCTTCATGAAAATGTCGGCAGAGGCCCAGATGGGGCAGGTTCTAGTTTGGATGTCCACCCTCCCCCACCACATTTGCATATGTTAAAGTGCAGCAACCTTAGAGTGATCTGATATTCAATAAAATATTACATGTGCACTTTAGACCAGGTAGGAGAAGGTCTAAAGTTAGTTGAGTTATTTGGAGAAATAGAATCTCCATTTGGAGAGGTTTGGTACGCTTCTGGATGTGGGCCGGGGACACCTTTGGGAGAGGGAAAGTGTCCTTTAGGAATGGTAAGGTGTCCTTGGGATTTTTAATATTAGACTCTGCTCTTTTTCGTGGCTTCCTGTTGTGGCATTTAGGTGGAGGTCACATGTTTGGTGGTTCCTGCCAGAGTTGTCCTGGGCGGCATGGTAGCACAGTGGTTAGCACTGTTGCTTGACTAGGCCAGACACGTCCCTCAAATTCATAGAGGGAGATTCCAGATGATGTGGGGTGTGTGGCCGAAGAAATTTCAGGGAGTGAAAGCCGCACGGTGGGCAGCAAACCCGCCATCCCACCAGGGGTAGGCATCAACTCAGAGCCCATAGCTTTTATTGTAACAGGCTGATGACTAATGCATGCAGCTGAACTGCATTGTGGCAGCCAAAGCTTCTATTCAGATCACCGTCCAAGTCAATGAGCAGCCGTGGAATGGAATTAGACATGGGAGCATAGATCCGTTCATAGGTAAACAAACGTTTGAAAAAATTGAGTCAGGAGTACAACAATTGATTTTACGTGATACGGAGGCAAGACTGACCACCTGCACGGGGGACCCACTTGCTGTAGCTGTACGATTTATGGACAGCTATCTGCCGTTGATTGAGGTAAAAGAACAAAGCCCTAGGGCGCAATTCTCCCATCGGGAGACTAAGTCCCGACGCCGGAGTGAAAACCGGAGTATTTCACTCCAGCGTCAGAGGCCGCTCCCATCCCCCTTTTCTCCCGCCCCCGGGGGGCTAGGAGCGGCGTTGCGTCATTTACACGCGCCGGGCCGGCGCCAACCCGCGTATGGGGATGTCGGATGGATCTTGCAGGGTGGCGGAGGAAAGGAGGTTCTCCTTCAGAGAGGCTGGCCCGCCGATTCGTGGGCACCGATCGCAGGCCAGACCCATTTTGAAGCTGCCCCCGGTGCAGGAACTCCCCCCCCACCCCCCCACATGGCTACCCCCCCAGCGTTCCCGCGCTGTTCCCGCTGGCAGCGACCAGCTGTGGACGGCGCCGGCGGGAAGCCATCGTGTTGGGCCGGACGCTCGGCACATCCGGGATGGAGAATCGCCGCTCGCCCGTTACAAGCGGCAAGCGGCGATTCTTCCAGCGGCCAGCCGTGATTCTCGCCACGCCGGTTTGGGGGGTGGGAGAATCACGTGCGGGTGCCAGGGTGGCGTGGCGGGACTCACGCGGCTCCCCGGCGATTGTCCCACCCGGCGTGGTGGGGGAGAATTCCGCCCCTTGTCTGTTAGGCCATGATCTAAATATTTTCAGGCATGCCCTGTCTTCTATGCACTACTGACGAAAGTTGAGGCAGAACTCAGCCGACTAGAGGGCCTTGGGATCATTCGGCCGCCAATTGGGTAGCACCAGTTATCCTTGTCCTCAAACCTGATAAAACTGTTCAACTTTTCATTGGTTATAAATTGGCGGTAAATAGAGCCTCCCAATTGGATAGATATCCACTGCTGCGCATCAAGGACTTGTATGTGAAACTGGCTCGTGATCATTCTTTTACAAAGCTTGACATGAGTCATGTCAATCTTTACCTGGAGTTAGGCCCTGAGTCCAGACAATACATGACCATTAATACTCACAGGGGCCTTTATGAGTACACTAGATTACCCTTCAGTGTATCATCGGCCTGCACCATTTTCCAGTGTGTCATGGAAAACATTTTGAGGGGCCTGCCACTTGTGTCGATTGATTTGGATGGCGTCTTGGTCCTGGGTATGACAGAGCGAAAACACTTGAGCAATCTAAACGAGGTATTCCGCTGCTTTTCAGAATCGGGCGTCCATCCAAAATGAGAGAAGTGTGTTTCCCTTGCAGGGAGGCCATTTACTTAGGCTATTGTGTAGACCAGATTACACACGGTGGACGAGAAGGTGTGAGCGATCCAACAGGCCCCCACATCAGAGAACACAACTGAGCTGTGCTCATTCCTTGGGCTCGTGAATTACTACAAAAAATCAATCCCTGGACTCGCAACCTTTCATGCCCTCCCCTGCACATCCTGCGAACGAAAAAGCAACCATGGGCATGGAGAGCACCACAGGAAGGGGCATTTACTCAAGTGAAGGCAAAACTCACTTAAAATAGCCTGCTGACGCACTACGATTCCACCAAACCACTAAATATCACGTGCAATGCCTCGCCGTATGGCATTGGCGCCATGTTGTCACACCACATAGACAAAGGTAGAGAGCGGCCTCCAGGACACTGGCTGCATTGCAGAGCAACTGTGCACAAATCGAGAAGGAAGGATTGGGCATAGCTTTTGCAGTCAAAATGTTGCACCAATACATGTGTGGGCATCGCTTTACCATATTGACGGACCACAGGCCATTGTTGGAACTCTTCAAGGAGGATAATGCTACCCAAACATCGCGTCCACCCGTATCCAGAGATCGGCCCCTCTGTTGGCAGAGTATGAATACACGTCCGAGCATCGACCAGGCACACAGATCGTGAACGCAGATGCACTGAGTAGACATCCGCTGCCGACACAACATCCTACTCCCCCCAGAGCCGACAAAGTGATAGCCACGTTGAACTTTATGGATACGTTGACAGTCACGATAGCCCAAATACAACAACAGAAACTCGCACCACCGCGCATCTTCACCCTTGGGAATGGCCAGGTCGATCTTGGGTGCGGCTTCATGCCAGCTTTGCCAGTTCTTTCCAGGGCTCCATGTTTTTATTTGTTGTGGATGCCCATTTGAAGTGGCTGCAGGTCCACTACTTCGAAGGCGACGATTGAAAAACTGCGACGCTCATTCAGTTCACAACCCGGAGGTGTTGGTCACCGACAACGGCTTGCCTTTTACTAGCGAAGATTTGGGGTGTTTTGTTTGGGCAAACATGATGCGGCACATCCGCATGGCTCTGTACCACCCAGCTTCGAATGAGTTGGCCGAAAGGACGACGCAAACGCTTAAAAGAGGCTTGAAGAAGCAGACCTCAGGGTATCTCGACGCACAACTGGCCAGATTTTTATTCTGTGACTGTACCACCCTACAAGCCGCGACTGGTATAGCGCCGGCTGAGCTTTTAATGGGCCAAAGACTCTGGGACTGCCTTGTGCTTACATTCCAAGATATCAGTGGGAAAGTACGCTGCAGTCAGCAGCAGCAGAGGTGTTGCCCAGACAGGTAGAAGCGGACCAGACAGTTCGGGACCAGGTGATGCAGTTTGCATTCAAAGCTTTGGAGACGGCGCCAAGTGGGTCCCAGGAACGGGAGTTCGACAGACAGGGCCAGTTTCATACCAAGTTCGTGCTCAAGACAGAGTGATGAAAGAGCACTTGGAACACCTCAGACGCAGGAGGCCGATTCAACACGAAGCACCTCCGGAGGTACCAGTTTCAAGTCAAACAGCCACGGCACCAGTGATTCCAAGGGCATTGCCCCTGGGGGACCTGTCACAGAGTTGCTGGAGGTCGAGGACTCGGACTCTGAAATGGAGACTCAGGCATCGGAAATTTCTGAAGGTGAAACAGCCGGAGAGCAATCCCGAGTTGTGGTTCCCCCCATGGCAATCAGCAAGGAAACGACGTTCGCTGTCTGGAGATATGCCCCCTGATTCAGCCCCGCAGATGCAAGAGGTGCAACCACAGCTGAAAAAGGGCAGGCACCCTCCACCTCCACCAATGGGTCTTCAGACTTTGGATGCCACCCATCAGCAGAATAAATGGACTCTTGCATAAAAGCCAACCCCTATGAGAGCTGAGCATGTGTAGTCCAGCTGGAACCTGAAGGGTACTGTGTGTATAGTTTACCTTGTAATAAACCAGTTTTCCTTACCCCTCTCGTTTGGATTCCTCTTGGCCACTAAAGGTGGGGTTTGTGAATTTGAGGGTGGCAAGAGGAACTGATACCAGTGGAGAAGTGGCAACTTACCCTTGAAACTATGTGGAGGTCATTGGTCTTCTTCTGACATTGGACGGTGGTCTCCTGGTCATGCTGCTCGTACTGACAGCTGCTGCGACTGCCTCCCAGGTGCCATTGCTGACCCTTCCGACCCCTTCAGGAGAACAGGATGTCTGACCACGTCCTCAGCATCGAGAAGCCTGGCCAGGTCGGCTTCACCAAAGCAAGGAGCAGTCTCCACGCTGCCATGCTTGTGTGCCGACTGGGAGTGAGTGGTGAGGGAGCGTTTAAAAACAGCGAAACCTTGTTAGCGGCAAGACGCTGAGGCACAAGTGTGGCGAATCGGACAGTGAGACAGCCAGTAATAGCGAGTTTCACGTGGGGCCTCAATTTCAGTACTAAGTGCCTTTGAGTAGGGGCCGCGATCTCACCAATGCGCCCGTTGAGGAACACCCCTCTAAACCCACCCAAAATAATATCCCCAGGATGCACATCAGAGGTGGAGGAAGCCAGCTGCTTGCCACATCCCGTGGCCTTCAATGCCCCTGGCGGGCATCCTCTGGGGACTCTGGATCAGAGGGCCCCAGTGCACCTGTCAATGGAACATGCACAGTTGTGCTGCCTTGTCCCGTGTGCTGACTGTGAGATGCGGCCTCATCAGAGGGGTGGAACTCGGGAGAGCTGATGGCCACCATCCCCACTCCATAGGACGGGTCCGGGTTGGCACTCAGCACCCCCTCCTCCCGCTGGGTGTCGATAGGGCCCTGGGGTTCACCTTGAGATGGAGGGGCAGCTGGTTTGAGCCCCGGCTACCTCTGTGTCATCTGGCTCTGCCAGCCCTAGCGGTTCTCCATGATCCACACTGTCGGGTCGAAGCCTTCGGCGATGCTCCTCAGTGACTGGGACATGCTCGGTAGCGCCTCGGCAATGCCCACCTGCGACTGGGACAAGCTCCGCAGCGCCTCAGCCATTCCCATCTGAGAGCAGGATATGTCCCGCAGAATCTCATCAAGGTCAGCTTGGTACTGGGTGACATTCCCCAGCGAGGCAGACAATCCGTCGAAA
The DNA here is from genome assembly GCF_047496885.1 of Scyliorhinus torazame. NCBI lineage: Eukaryota > Metazoa > Chordata > Chondrichthyes > Carcharhiniformes > Scyliorhinidae > Scyliorhinus > Scyliorhinus torazame. The sequence goes on from NC_092712.1 coordinate 260,654,914, forward strand.
CCCTCAGCCATGACCGTCACCAACTGAGTGACACCTTGGACACCTTCATTAATGGCGGCAATGTTGTGCACCAGGCTCTCGACTGCGGTCGCCATCCTAGCAGTGTTGACCTCAGTGCCACTCATTGTCGGTGACATCTCCTGTGCCCATAGCCTCTGGTTCTCCTCCAATCAGCCATGGATCTGCTGGAGTGACGCTGGCATCTCCCTCTGAATGTCCCGGCCGCTCCCTAATGTCTCCATCAGCTCCGGGTAACCCTGTTCCACAAACTCAGCATCAGGCTGAGACCCAGCTGGGTCCTGGGATCCAGCAGACCTTCGACTGCTGTCTTGCCTGTAGGTTCCTGCCTCCACCTGATGTACATCAGCAGCAGTGTGGTGCTCACCAGAAGCCTGACCACTAACAATTCCCACCGAAGTATGTGTATCTGCACTGGTGGAGGGTGGGGTTGACAGCTGTGCCGCGACTATTATGGTGGCATCCTCTGAGTTCTCCTCCAAGGTGGTCTGCTGGAAAGGGTGCCGCCCGGGATGGGATGGCGCCCGTGGCTGGAAAATGGACATGTGGTCAGTGGGAGGAATGGGTCGATCAGTCAGTAAGGTAATAACAAGTCACGTTTGACAGATCCCCCGGGTGGAGCCCCGTGACCACCAGCCTCCGTGTGGGTGACCGCTATGTTCACACCACACCGGTCACCTCCACGACACGCCTCTTGAAGGTGGTGAGGATTCTAATGTCGGACACCGCTCCGCCAGACTGGGCCCTCTCCCAGCGATTATGAGAGACCTTTTCTGAGGGAACACAGAGGGGTCATCATTAGCCACATGTGGCTGACAGTGATGGGAGGGGATGGTGTTGAGGCAGGGTTTGGGGGATTGATGGGGGAGGCGGGTGGAGGGAGGCTTGGGGGTCGCATTGAGAGCTGGGGGTGGATGCTCCCGTGGGTGCGGGGAGGGGAGGGGAGGGGGGTGTTGTTTACTCACTCGGGCAGCCCGGTGTAGGTCGTTGACCTTTTTCGTCACTGAAGGCCAATACTCCTGGTCACACTCCCGGCACTCACAGCTGTCGCCACCTCATCCCAGGCAACACTGGCTGCCCTGTGGCTCACCCTCCTGGGGCCACGGACATCCTTCCTGGCCTGCACGGCATCTAGCAGCCTTCCCAGGACAGCATCCCCGAAGCTTGGGGCTTGTCTCCTTGGCACCATTGTTGCTAGCTGGCTGGGATTGGCTGAGCAAGTGCTGATTAAGTGCTGCTCGACTTGTTAGCGGGGGTCTGGTGAGCGCAATGCCGGCGAATCGGCTGGCGAGACTTCATTTGCGGGAGAAGCCCTTGAGGCCTCGTTAAATGGACCAATTAACATTGAATAGCGTTGCCTGCCTCGCTGGGCTGAACGTCGGGAAGCTCGCTACAACACTTAGAAATCTATCCGGAGAATCGCGCCTCTACAGATTTTTCAGTTGAATTGCGTCCAATATTTCCACTTGTCAGTGAGTTAAAGGATGTGAATTATAAGGTAGCAGGCAGATATGAAGAAAGGAGGGTCTATTTCGGGTGTCACCACCCACCCCCTTCCCACCCATCTGCTAAGGGCAGCCCCCGAAGATAGAAACCCCCTTCATTCCCACCCTTTAAAGAATTGTTTTAAACTCGGACTGTCCACTCCCTCCCGCCCATCCATTGTTTTATGGTGTAGGCAGCGGAATATCGGAGTCAATTGACTTGGTAACAAGCCTAATTGAGTCTTGATTATCCATTTAAATATAGCACGTGGACAGGGCAATGCCCTGCTTATGGAAAAATATGTGCCAACTGTAATGGCAGAAATCATTTTGCAACCCAATGTTATTCAAGAAGGCCTGAACAAGTAAAGAGTATCAGCGCTATTAATGAAGTGTGCCTAAAGTATATTTGTAGACATGATTGCCAGCGAAGACAAGGTGATTCAAGTTTTTGTAAGGGCCACGAAGAATCCAGCACGAATTTAAGGATACAAAGTAATAACATTTATTTACAATAACATATATATATAACAGCACCAGCAACTTCCCTTGCTGCACACTCCTGCTGGTTCCAAACTGGCCAGCTTTATTTATACATGGAGTTTACTAATGGTTTCTCCGCCCCCCTCATTGGGGAAGCTCATACTCCCACAGGATTGTGGGATCGTCATTAGTCCCCAGCCAATGGTAAGTAGGCAGGTTATAACATCCCTCCCCCCCAAAGTCCAAGGAATCCACCGAAGACCCTGGCGAAGGAGGGCGTCGGACACGTTTTGCCGCAGGCCGGACACCATTTGCACGCGGCGCTGGATCAGGCGGCGTGTAACGAGATGGAGACTAGCGCTTCCGTGATGAACGGCGTAATGGTTGTGCATCCACGGCCTGTGGACCCGAGGATTCCCCCTCTGATGCGTCCTGTGTCTCCATCTCGGAGTCAGAGTCTGCTGCCTCCATCATGTCAGCATCTCTATCTCCACTCGGTTCTGTAACGACCTGCGCAGGCTTTGAGTGAGGCGCCAGAGGAAGATTGTGAGGACTACCTTTCATTGTCTCCGGTCTGTGCGGCTGTAGAAATGAGCTCCGGGGGCGGGGAATCTTTGGAGGGGATAGTCCTCTGGACCGAACGTGGTCTACATGTTTGCGCTGGAGACGACCCTGGGCTTGCACCTGGTAAGATATAGGGCCCGTTTGGCGAAAGATTACACCAGGAACCCACTGGGCACCACCAGCAAAATTCCGAACGAACACTGGGTCACCGGGCGCAAACTGCCGAATCGGCCGATGCCGAGAAAATCCCTGTCCCTGCCGTTCTTGTGTGTGGCGTACTTTTGCGCCAATGTCCGGGAAAACCATACTAAGGCGGATGCGAATTCTCCGGCCCATTAGGAGTTCTGCGGGAGCTACCCCAGTCACCGCATGGGGGTTGGTCCTATACGTAAACAAAAAGCGAGCCAGTCTCGTGTCCATTGATCCGGAAGACTGCTTCTTTAGGCCTCTTTTGAATGTCTGCACTGCATGCTCTGCCAACCCATTTGAAGCCGGGTGGTAAGGTGTAGTGCGGATATGGCGTATGCCGTTCATCTTTATGAACCTCGCAAACTCCTCACTCGTGAATGGAGTGCCATTATCCGTGACCTACACCTCGGGGAGGCCATGCGTACTAAAAGGCAAACGCATCTTTTCAATTGTTGCGCAGGACATTGTCCCCTGCATCTTATGCACCTCTAACCATTTAGACTGGGCGTCGATTAATAGAAGGAACATGGATCCTTGAAAAGGGCCTGTGAAATCTGCATGCAAGCGCGCCCAAGGCCGCCCTGGCCATTCCCAGTGATGTAGGGGCGCGGCCGGCGGAAGCTTCTGATGCTCCAGGCAAATGGAGCAGTTTTGGGCCATCTTCTCAATGTCGGTGTCGAGGCCTGGCCACCAGACATAACTCCGGGCCAACATTTTCATTTTGGTCACACCTGGAGGCCCATTGTGCAAGTCTCTTAGTATCAGCTCCTGGCCTTTTTCCGGGACAATCACACGCGTCCCCCACAAGAGGATGCCGTCTTCCACGCTGAATTCTGACAGCTTGGAGGAAAATGCCCGCATCTCGCCTGGGAGCTGTCTATGCTGCCCACCATACAGGACTATGTGCCGAACCTTTGACAGGACTGGCTCCGTCTGGGTCCACTCACGGATCTGTGATGCCGTGACAGGCAAGGTGTCCATAAAATTTAGGGTTGCAACCACCTCACCGGTCATGGGGGTCGACATGGGGCCGGTCGATAAAGGCAATCGGCTCAGTGCGTCAGCATTTGCTATCTGCGTTCCTGGTTTGTGCTCCAGAGAATACTCGTATGCAGCGAGCAACAAAGCCCAGCGCTGGATCCGTGCGGAAGCAATGGGTGGTATTGGCTTATCCTCTCGGAAAAGTCCCAACAGAGGCTTATGATCAGTCACGATAGTGAAATGGCGGCCATACACGTACTGGTGGAAGCGTTTCACCGCAAAAACCACTGCCAGGCCCTCCTCGATCTGCGCGTACATTTTCTCCGTTGCAGTCAATGTGCGGGAGGCGAAAGCTATCGGTCGCTCGGCCCCGTTCTCCATCTTGTGGGACAGGACGCCCCAATACCATACGGGGATGCATCACATGTGACGAGCAAAGGCTTTCCAGGATCATAATCGGTTAGAAATCCCAGACGACGACAATTGTTGCTTTACCTGCCGAAAAGCAGTTTCTTGCGGCTGACCCCAAACCCAGGTGTGATTTTTCTTTAGCAGAAGGTGCAACGGGGCCAGCGTAGTTGCCAGATTGGGGAGGAACTTCCCGTAATAGTTTACGAGACCGAGAAAAGAACGAAGATGCGAAGTGTCAGTCGGGACGGGGGCCTGTTGAATCGCACGCACTTTCTCTGCGACGGGGTGCAAACCTTCGCGGTCCACCCGATAACCTAGGTAGACTACTTCCTTTGGCTGAAATACGCACTTTGTGCGACGTAAACGGACTCCAGCCTCCGAAAAGCGTCTAAAGACAGCCTCCAGATTTTCCAAATGTTCCTGCTCCGACGTCCCTGTAATCAAAACGCATCTAAGTAGACAGCAACACGTGGTAAACCTCTCAAAATGCCCTCCATAACACGTTGAAAAATAGCGCAGGCAGAGGATACTCCAAAGAGCAACCGTGTATATTCATACAGGCCCCGGTGTGTATTAATCGTTACATATGGTCGGGAGGCAAGGTCTAGCTCCAACTGTAGGTAGGCGTGACTCATACCTAATATTGTGAACGAGAGTCCGCCTGCAAGCTTCGCGTAGAGATCCTCTATGCGAGGCATTGGCTATCGGTCGAGTCGGGAAGCCGTATTCACTGTAAGTTTATAGTCGCCACACAAGCGAACTGTGGCATATGGCTTAATTACAGGTACAATTGGTGCTGCCCAGTCAGCAAAACGGATGGGCCTGATAATACCCAAACTCTCCAAACGAGTGAGCTCCCCTTCTACCTTCTCGAGCAAGGCGCGCCCGGAAATAGCGCGGCGTGGCTCCTGGTTCGACTTGGATACGGGATACGACACCTTTTATTTTCCCCAAACCAGGCTGGAATACATCTGGGTATCGTCCTAGCACCTCAGTCAACCCTTCAGAAACTGTTTGGAGGACTTCCGGGTGCGGCGATGACCAGCTAAGTCGCACGTTTCAGCAGCTCCCGGTGGAACGGACTTTTGGGCTCTTAATAAGAGCCCCAACGGCAATTTTAACGGCTAGAAGCACTGTGCGGTAAACCAGAAGGGAATCCCCCCTGGATACGGATGGAAAAAGGAGGGGAAAGTGGCCAGATTGCAGTGGATCCTTTGGAGCAGCGGCAAGGAAGGCAAGCAAGAACCAAGATGGCGTCGGAAGATGGCAGTTTAACATGGGGCCCTGAACAACAAGAGTTTTTGAAATGTTGCGTGGAAGAACTTAAAAAGGAAATGAAGAAGGAGCTGTTGGCCCCGATATTACAGGCGATCGAAGGGCTAAAGGATGAGCAAAAGACCCAGGAGCGGGAGCTTCGGGTCGTGAAGGCAAAGGCTGCCGAGAACGAGGACGATATACAGGGCCTGGTGGTGAAGACGGAAATGCATGAGGCACACCATAAACGATGTGTGGAAAGACTGGAGGTGCTGGAGACTAACGTGAGGAGGAATAATTTAAGGATTCTTGGTCTTCCTGAAGGTGCAGAAGGAGCGGACGTCGGGGCATATGTGAGCACGATGCTGCACTCGTTAATGGGAGCGGAGGCCCCGGCGGGTCCGCTGGAGGTGGAGGGAGCATATCGAGTGATGGCGCGAGGACCGAGAGCAGGAGAAATTCCTAGAGCCATAGTGGTGAGATTCCTCCGTTTTAAGGACAGAGAGATGGTCCTTAGATGGGCAAAGAAAACTCGGAGCAGTAGGTGGGAGAACGCGGTGATCCGCATATATCAAGACTGGAGTGCGGAGGTGGCGAGAAGGAGGGCGAGCTTTAATCGGGCCAAGGCGGTGCTTCACAAAAAGAAGATAAAATTTGGAATGCTGCAACCGGCAAGACTGTGGGTCACATATCAAGGGAGGCACCACTACTTTGAGACGGCGGATGAGGCGTGGACTTTTATTGTGGAAGAAAAATTGGAATAAGCGGGTTATTTTTAAAAAAAAAAGAACGTTTGAAACAAAGTGGTGGGGCGAGTATGGGGGGCGAAGAGGGGGGAAAAAGGGGGGGAAAGATGAGTTTTATGTTATTAATCCTGCGATGCGGTAACTTTTCTCTCTTCCACAGGTGGTGGTGGAGGGAGGAAGGGAGGTGGAGGAGATGGGGCGTTGGCCATGGGGGGGCGGGGCCAAAAGGGAAGCGCGGGCTTTGTTCCCGCGCTATGATAATCATGGCGGGAATAGGGAAGCAGGAAGGAGGGGGCGTCGCACGGTGCGAGCCGAGGTCACGGGGGGAAGCCGAGGTCGGCCAGAGTTTGCTGACTTCTGGGAGCAACATGGGGGGGTGTAACTACGCTAGTGGGGGATCTAGCGGGGGGGGTGGGAGGGGGGAGTTACTGGGTTGCTGCTGCTGGGGAGAGGGGGGAGCCGGAATGGGGTGGGGTGGGCGGGGGGCACCGCCTGGGGGGGACACAGCTGCGTGGGAACCGGGTGAGGAGCTGGAAAAAGGGGATGGCTAATCGACAAGGGGGGTAAAAAGCCCCCCATCCCGGCTGATCACGTGGAATGTGAGAGGGCTGAACGGGCCGATAAAGAGGGCACGAGTACTCGCACACCTTAAGAAACTTAAGGCAGACGTGGTTATGTTACAGGAGACGCACTTGAAACTCATAGACCAGGTTAGACTACGCAAAGGATGGGTGGGGCAGGTGTTTCATTCGGGGCTAGATGCGAAAAACAGGGGGGTGGCTATACTAGTGGGGAAGCGGGTAATGTTTGAGGCAAAGACCATAGTGGCGGATAGCGGGGGCAGATACGTGATGGTGAGTGGCAAATTACAGGGGGAGGCGGTGGTCTTGGTAAACGTATATGCCCCGAACTGGGATGATGCCAATTTTATGAGGCGCATGCTAGGACGCATCCCGGACCTAGAGGTGGGAAAGTTGGTAATGGGGGGAGATTTTAATACGGTGCTGGAACCAGGGCTGGACAGGTCGAGGTCCAGGACTGGAAGGAGGCCGGCTGCAGCCAAGGTGCTTAAAGATTTTATGGAGCAGATGGGAGGAGTAGACCCGTGGAGATTTAGCAGACCTCGGAGTAAGGAGTTTTCGTTTTTCTCCTATGTCCACAAAGTTTATTCGCGAATAGACTTTTTTGTTTTGGGAAGGGCGTTGATCCCGAAGGTGAGGGGGACGGAGTATACGGCTATAGCCATTTCGGATCACGCTCCACATTGGGTAGACTTGGAGATAGGGGAGGAAACAGAATGGCGTCCACCCTGGAGAATGGACATGGGACTAATGGCAGATGAGGGGGTGTGTCTAAGGGTGAGGGGGTGCATTGAAAAATACTTGGAACTCAATGATAACGGGGAGGTCCAGGTGGGAGTGGTCTGGGAGGCGCTGAAGGCAGTGGTTAGAGGGGAGCTGATATCAATAAGGGCACATAAAGGAAAGCAGGAGAGTAGGGAACGGGAGCGGTTGCTGCAAGAACTTCTGAGGGTGGACAGGCAATATGCGGAGGCACCGGAGGAGGGACTGTACAGGGAAAGGCAAGGGTTACACATAGAATTTGATTTGCTGACAACGGGTACTGCAGAGGCACAGTGGAGGAAGGCACAGGGTGTACAGTATGAGTATGGGGAGAAGGCGAGCAGGTTGCTGGCCCATCAATTGAGGAAAAGGGGAGCAGCGAGGGAAATAGGGGGAGTGAGGGATGAGGAAGGAGAGATAGAGCAGGGAGCGGAGAGAGTGAATGGAGTGTTCAAGGCATTCTATAAAAGATTATATGAAGCTCAGCCCCCGGATGGGAAGGAGAGAATGATGTGCTTCCTGGACCGGCTGGAATTTCCTAAGGTGGAGGAGCAGGAGATGGTGGGACTGGGAGCACAGATCGAAATAGAGGAAGTCGTGAAAGGAATTAGGAGTATGCAGGTGGGGAAGGCTCCGGGACCGGATGGATTTCCAGTTGAATTTTATAGGAAATATGTGGACTTGCTTGCCCCGCTACTGATGAGAACCTTTAATGAGGCGAAGGAAAGGGGACAGCTGCCCCCGACTATGTCAGAGGCAACAATATCGCTTCTCCTAAAGAAGGAAAAAGACCCGCTGCAATGCGGGTCCTATAGACCTATTTCCCTCCTAAATGTAGACGCTAAGATTCTGGCCAAGGTAATGGCAATGAGGATAGAGGATTGTGTCCCGGGGGTAGTCCATGAGGACCAAACTGGGTTTGTGAAGGGGAGACAGCTGAATACGAATATACGGAGGCTGCTAGGGGTAATGATGATGCCCCCACCAGAGGGGGAAGCGGAGATAGTGGTGGCGATGGATGCCGAGAAAGCATTTGATAGAGTGGAGTGGGATTATTTGTGGGAGGTGTTGAGGAGATTTGGCTTTGGAGATGAGTATATTAGATGGGTACAGCTGCTGTATAGGGCCCCGATGGCGAGCGTGGTCACGAATGGACAGGGGTCTGCGTATTTTCGGCTCCATAGAGGGACGAGGCAGGGATGTCCTCTGTCCCCATTATTGTTTGCACTGGCGATTGAGCTCCTGGCAATAGCATTGAGGGGTTCCAGGAAGTGGAGGGGAGTACTCAGGGGAGGAGAGGAACACCGGGTATCTCTCTACCCGGACGATTTATTGGTGTATGTGGCGGACCCGGCGGAGGGGATGCCAGAGATAATGCGGATACTTGGGGAGTTTGGAGAATTTTCAGGATATAAGCTGAACATGGGGAAAAGTGAGCTGTTTGTGGTGCATCCAGGGGAGCAGAGCAGAGAAATAGAGGACTTACCGCTGAGGAAGGTAACAAGGGACTTTCGCTACTTGGGGATCCAGATAGCCAAGAATTGGGGTACATTGCATAGGTTAAACTTAACGCGGTTGGTGGAACAGATGGAGGAGGACTTCAAGAGATGGGACATGGTATCCCTGTCACTGTCAGGGAGGGTACAAGCGGTTAAAATGGTGGTCCTCCCGAGATTCCTCTTTGTGTTTCAGTGCCTCCCGGTGGTGATCACGAAGGCTTTTTTCAAAAGGATTGAGAAGAGTATCATGAGTTTTGTGTGGGCCAGGAAGACCCCGAGAGTGAGGAAGGGATTTTTGCAGCGTAGTAGGGATAGGGGGGGCTGGCACTACCGAGCCTGAGTGAGTACTACTGGGCCGCCAACATCTCAATGGTATGTACGTGGATGGGCGAAGAGGAGGGAGCGACGTGGAAGAGATTGGAGAAGGCGTCCTGCAGGGGTACTAGCCTACAAGCCATGGTGACGGCGCCATTGCCGTTCTCACCGAAGAAATACACCACAAGCCTGGTGGTGGTGGCTACTCTGAAAATTTGGGGGCAATGGAGACGGCATAGGGGAAAGACGGGAGCCTCGGTGTGGTCCCCGATAAGAAATAACCATAGGTATGCTCCGGGGAGAATGGATGGGGGATTTGGAACATGGCAAAGAGCAGGAGTAACACAACTGAGAGATCTGTTTGTAGATGGGACGTTTGCAAGTCTGGGAGCGCTGACCGAAAAATATGGGTTGCCCCAAGGGAATGCATTCCGGTATATGCAACTGAGGGCTTTTGCGAGGCAACAGGTGAGGGAATTCCCGCAGCTCCCGACACAGGAGGTGCAGGACAGAGTGATCTCAAAGACATGGGTGGGGGACGGTAAGGTATCAGACATATATAGGGAAATGAGGGACGAGGGGGAGATCATGATAGATGAGCTGAAAGGGAAATGGGAAGAAGAGCTGGGGGAGGAAATTGAGGAGGGGCTGTGGGCTGATGCCCTAAGTAGGGTAAACTCATCGTCCTCGTGTGCCAGGCTAAGCCTGATACAATTTAAGGTGTTACACAGGGCGCATATGACTGGAGCACGGCTCAGCAAATTTTTTGGAGTAGAGGATAGGTGTGCGAGATGCTCGAGAAGCCCAGCGAATCACACCCACATGTTCTGGTCATGTCCGGCACTACAGGGGTTTTGGGTGGGGGTGACAAAGGTGCTTTCGAAGGTAGTGGGGGTCCAGGTCGAACCAAGCTGGGGGTTGGCTATATTTGGGGTTGCAGAAGAGCCGGGAGTGCAGGAGATGAGAGAGGCTGATGTTTTGGCCTTTGCGTCCCTAGTAGCCCGGCGCAGGATACTGTTGATGTGGAAGGAAGCCAAGCCCCCGGGTGTGGATACCTGGATAAATGACATGGCAGGGTTTATAAAGCTGGAACGGATTAAGTTCATCCTAAGGGGATCGGCTCAAGGGTTCACCAGGCGGTGGCAACCGTTCGTCGAATACCTCACAGAAAGATAGAGGGAATGGAAAAGAAGAAGACAGCAGCAGCGGCCCAGGGGGTAGGGGGGGGAATGGAACCAGAGGGATTCTCAGGGATGTTAATATATAAGTATAATATGTATTGGTTGTTGTTATAGATAATTGTATATTGGACTGTTAAAACATATTTTTGGAGAATATTTATCTGGGACAAGGCAGTTGCCATTTAGTTTTGTTTTTGTTTATATATTATTTATTTCTTGTTTATAAAACTGGCCATTGTTGTTTATATTGTTATACTACTGTGTAAAGGATACACAATGTACTGTTATGGTTGGCCAAAAATTTTCAATAAAATATATTTTAAAAAAAGAAACTGTTTGGAGGATGTGCTGCCATTGCAACCGCAAATGGCGCAACCAGTCCCGACCCAACAGGCTGGGCCCCTGGCCGCGCACCATGATAAGTGGGAAACGCCCCTCCTGGCATCCATAAACAACAGGGGTCATTTTAGTTCCTGCAATGTCCAGTGGTTCCCCCGTGTAGGTGGCCAACCTGGCCTGTGAGTCGGTTAATGTAAGGGTCTGTATACCCTGCTTGATGCGGTTGAATGTCCTCTGGGCGATCACGGAGACCGCTGCGCCAGTGTCCAACTCCATCTCAAGCGGGTGACCATTGACCCGTACTGTCACCTTAATGGGGGCCACACGGGGAGCTGTCACACAATGCAGCTGCAGGCAGTCGTCCTCCGTCTCCACGTCCTCAGGAGTAGTCGCCGCAGATTCATCCACATGGAAGGTACGGCCCCTGGGCTGGTCTCAGTTTCGGTCGGAACGACGGCGCCTCTGGCGCCCCCAGGACCGGCGTCCGCGACGGGTTCGGCGCCTACAAGTCTGACACGGACATGGCTCCTCATCCATTGGTTCTGGAGAAGGCTCCCTTCGGGGAGGAATGTCCAGCGGCCACTGGCGTCGGTCCGGATGTTGCCTTGCCCAAGATACCACAGGAGTGCGGGGGGACGTTTTCAGATGGAAGGGGTTGCGCCCCAAGACATGCACTTCCATTCCCTGTAGCTCCTGCACTCCTCGTTCTGCGCTCTCTCGGGACAATACTATTTGAATGGCCTGTTGAAAAGTCAATGTTGGCTCAGCTAACAACTTTCTCTGGGTGGCCGCATTGTTAATACCGCAAACCAAACAGTTGCGTAACATTTCTGACAAGGTCTCACCGTAGTCACAGTATTCCGCAATCCTGCGTAGCCTGGATAGAAAGTCGGCAAGGGATTCTCCAGGGGTCCTCTCAGCGGTATTAAACCGGTAACGCTGGACTATCGTGGACGGGGTTGGGTTAAAATGTTGCCCCACTATATTCACAAGTTCATCAAACGTTTTGGTGTCCGGCGCAGCTGGGTATGTAAGGCTCCTATTCACCCCAAACGTATGCGGGCCGCAGGCGGTGAGCAATATGACCACCTGGCGCTCGTTTTCGGTGATATTGTTTGCCGGAAATAGTAACGCATCCGTTGTGCGTACTGGTTCCAGCTTTCCAGCGCAGCATCAAAAACATCCAAACGTCCGTACAGAGGCATGGTTTCATAGAAAACAACTTCCAACCTGTATCCAACAAAAATCCAGGGAGGTGGCTTCAGCAGTGTAGACAGCTATTCACTTTAACCCTCGTCGCCAGTTTTGTAAGGGCCACGAAGAATCCAGCATGAGTTTAAGGATACAAAGTAATAACATTTATTTACAATAACATATATATATAACAGCAGCAGCAACTTCCCTTGCTACACACTTCTTCCTGCTGGTTCCAAACTGGCCAGCTTTATTTATACATGGAGTTTACTAATGGTTTCTCCGCCCCCCCTCATTGGGGAAGCTCATACTCCCACAGGATTGTGGGATTGTCATTAGTCCCCAGCCAATGGTAAGCAGGCAGGCTATAACACAAGTCATACCAAATAACAATGTATTTGTACCAATCTGCAGCAATAGTGAATTGAAGGCAGATAATCATATGGATAAATTGACAGTGCCGTTAATGATAAATGGCTCCGTGATAACAATCAAGTGCGACACCAGTGCGAGGGCCAACCTCATCAACCTGTCCGATGTAAAAAAAGCTGCAAATTGAACCAAAAATAGTTAACAAAACGGTATTGTTAAGAGATTACAATGGCATAGAGCCGCTGGCAATTGCTCTGAGAGCTTCAAGGGACTGGAAAGGGCTGGTCCGGGGGGGAGTGGAACATAAAGTCTCGTTATACGCGGATGACCTGCTGTTATACGTGTCAGACCCAATGGCAGGGATGGACGGAATCATGGAAACCCTGAGGGAATTTGGTCGGTTCTCAGGATATAAATTGAAATATTATTATGATGCCCTCAGAGGGAGGGGAGGCGGAGGTGGTAACAGCGATGGGCGCAGAGAAAGCCTTTGACCGGGTGGAGTGGGAGTACCTGTGGGAAACGCTGGGGAGGTTCGGGTTTGGTGAGGGCTTTATTGGCTGGGTGAAATTGCTGTACCAGGCACCTGTAGCAAGTGTATGTACAAACTGGCTGAGGTCGGGGTACTTCGAGCTCCACCAGGGAACGAGGCAGGGGTGTCCCCTCTCCCCGTTACTATTTCCCCTAGCTATAGAACCGCTAGCTATGGCGCTGAGAGCCTCAAGGAACTGGCGGGGACTGGTTCCGGGGGCGGGGGTGGGGGGGGGGTTGGTGTAACATCGGGTCTCGCTATACGCGGATGATTTGCTCCTGTACATTTCGGACCCTGTGGAGGGGATGGGGGAGGTTCTGCGGATCCTGAGGGATTTTGGTAGTTTTTCAGGGTACAAACTGAACATGGGAAAAAGCGAGATGTTTGTGATCCAGGCCAAGGGGCAGGAGGAGAGACTGAAAGAGCTGCCGCTCAGGATGGTGGAGAAAAGTTTTCGTTACCTGGATATACAAGTGGCCAGGAAATGGGATGCCCTGCACAGGATCAACCTCACCCGGTTGAAGGGGGCTTTAAAAGGTGGGACATGCTCCCGCTGTCACTGGCAGGGAGGGTGCAGACTGTGAAAATGACTGTCCTCCCCAGATTTTTGTTTGTCTTTCAGTGCCTCCCATCTTCATCCCTGTGGTAGTACCAGGTATTGCGGTACCTGAGAGGCTGATGACCATTGGTTAGACCCAGGAGTCTACCATTGGCTGTATTACGTAGCTCCGCCCTGAAGGCGGGATATAAGAGATGGTGCCTTCCCAGCAGCCTTCACTTTCTGTATCGAAGCTGCTGGGGAAAAGGTTCTAGCAGATTAAAGCCTTCAGTTATGGAATCACTTCGTCTTGAGTGTAATTGATTGCACATCAATCCCTAAGGCCTTTTTTAAGCGGGTGAGTAGGATAATTTTGGGCTTTGTGTGGGCGAATAAGACCCTGCGAGCAAGGAGATCACTGTTGGAGCGCAGTCGGGGGGGGGGTTGGCGCTACCGAACTTTCGCAACTACTACTGGGCAGCCAATATATCTATGATTAGGAAGTGGACGATGGGGGGGGGGCTGTCTGGGAGCTTTGATAACGGCTCCTTTGCCGTTCTCGCCGACCCGTTACTCCTCATGTCTGGTGGTGGTGGCGACACTGCGGATCTGGGGACAGTGGTACAGTGGAGGAGGTACAAGAAGGTAGAGGGAGCGTCCGTCTGGACCCCGATATGTAACAGCCACAGGTTTGTCCCAGGTAGGATGGATGGTGGGTTCCAGAGCTGACAGAGGGCAGGCATCAGAAGGAGGGGAGATCTGTTCATAGACGGAAGCTTTCCCAGTTTGAAGGCGCTAGAGGACAAATTTAATCTGCCGCCAGGAAACGCCTTTAAATATCTGCAAGTACGAGCCTTCCTGAAAAAACAGGTAGTGGCCTTTCCGACGCTGCCGCCACTGAGGATACAGGACAGGGTGGTCTCCGGCACCTGGGTGGGGGAGGGTAAGGTGTCGGATATCTACCAGGAACTACAGGAGACGGAGGAAACCCCGGTGGAGGAGCTCAAGGGCAAGTGGGAGGAGGAGCTAGGTGAGGAGTTGGAAGCGGGTCTGTGGGCAGAGGTCCTGGGCAGGGTTAATTCCTCCTCATCATGTGCCAGGCTCAGTCTAATTCAATTTAAGGTGGTCCACCGGGCACACATGACGGCAGCGAGGATGAGCACGTTTTTTGGGGTAGAAGACAGTTGTATGAGGTGCAAGGGCAGCCCTGCAAACCATGTCCACATGTTTTGGGCATGCCCGGAGCTTAGAGAGTTCTGGCAAGCGTTCGCGAGGGCAATGTCCAAGGTGCTTAACACACGGATGGTGCCGAGTCCAGAGATAGCGATCTTTGGAGTGTCAGAAGACCCAGGAGTTCAGGGGGCGAAAGAGGCCGACGTCTTGGCCTTTGCCTCCCTAGTAGCCCGGAGACGGATTTTATTAATGTGGAGGGACTCGAAGCCCCCGAGTGTAGAGACCTGGGTTAACGACATGGCTGGGTTTCTCAGCCTCGAGAAAACAAAGTTTGCCTGAAGAGGGTCTACGCTAGGGTTCTCTCAGAGATGGCAGCCGTTCGTCGACTTTCTCGGGGAAAATTAAATGTCAGCAGCAGCAATCTATTGGGGGGTGGGGGGGGGGGGGGGTGGTGAGTGCTTCATTGGGATGGTGTGGGAAGATTGAGTCGGGTGGGGTAATGTCTATTTAATTGTTATTGTATATTCTCTTTTTGCACTATGTTATTGTTCACTCTAGTTTTTTGTTATTATTACTACTACTGTTTTATTGTGAAAAATTCTGCAAAACCTTAATAAAAATACTTTTTTTTAAAAAGATATAAATTGAACATGGCAAAGAGTAAGATATGGGTAGTGCAGGCGAGAGGTCAGGAGAGTTGGCTGAGGAGGCTGTCGTTCAGGCTGGTAGGGGAAAGTTTCAGATATTTAGGGATACAAGTAGCGCGAGACTGGGGTAAGTTGCATAAGCTAAACTTGTCCCGGTTGGTGGAGCAAGTGAGGGGCGAGTTCCGGAGATGGGATGCACTCCCGCTGTCATTGGCGGGGAGAGTGCAGACGGTGAAGATGTCGATTCTCCTGAGATTCTTGTTCATATTTCAGTGTCTCCCCATTTTCATTCCACGGTCCTTCGTTGAGAGGCTAGATAAAATTATCCTGAGATTTGTTTGGGCAAGAAAGTCCCCACGGGTGAGGAAGGCGATGCTCGAGAGGAACCGAGGGGATAGGGCACTGGCATTGTCGAATATGGACGGTGGGTTCCAATTATGGCGGAGGGCGGGGATTGCGAGGATGGGCGATCAGTTCCTGGAAGGGAGCTTCCCGAGCATGAGGGTGTTGGAGGAGAAGTTCGGGCTGGTGAGAGGGAATGATTTCAGGTACTTGCAGGTGCGGGATTTCGTACGCAGATTGGTACCATCCTTCCCACGCCTCCCACCAAGGGGGATCCAGGACAGGGTAGTTTCCAGAGGAGAGGTGGGAGAGGGGCGAGTCTCCGACATTTATTTTTTATTTCTATTTTTATTTCTACATACTTCCTGTAGAACTCCACCGGGAATCCGTCCGGTCCCGGGGCCTTCCCCGCCTGCATGCTCCCCAAACCCTTGCTCAGCTCCTCCAACCCAATTGGTGCCCCCAAACTAGCCACCTCTTGCTCCTCCACCCTTGGGAATCTCAGTTGGTCTAGGAATCATCTCATTCCCTCTTCCCCCGCTGGGGGCTGGGATCTGTACAGCTCCTCAAAGAAGACCTTGAACACCTCGTTTATTTTCGTCGCACTCCGTACTGTGGCTCCCCTTCCATCCTTGACTCCCCCTATTTCCCTCGCTGCCATCCTCTTACGGAGCTGGTGTGCCAGCATCCGACTCGCATTTTCCCCGTACTCGTAGGTCGCCCCCTGCGCCTTCCTCCACTGTGCCTCTGCCTTCCCTGTGGTCAACAGGTCAAACTCCATCTGGAGACATCGTCTTTCCCCAAGTAATCTCTCCTCAGGGGCCTCTGCGTATCTCCTGTCCACTCTTAAAATCTCCCCCACTAACCTCTCCCTTTCCATGCCCTCTGTCTTCTCCCTATGAGCCCTGATGGAGATTAGCTCTCCCCTGATCACCGCCTTCAACGCCTCCCATACCACCCCCACCCGCACCTCCCCGTTGTCGTTGGCCTCCAAGTACCTTTCGATGGACCCCCTCACCTTCCCACACACCACCTCATCTGCCAGCAGTCCCACATCCAGCCGCCACAGCGGGCGTTGGTCCCTCTCCTCTCCCAGCTCCAGTTCCACCCAGTGCGGGGCGTGATCTGAAACGGCTATGGCCGAATATTCCGTTCCCTCCACCTTCAGGATGAGCGCCTTGCCCAGAACAAAGAAATCTATCCGGGAGTAGGCTTTGTGCACGTGGGAGAAAAAAGAAAATTCCCTGGAACTAGCAAACCTCCACGGGTCCACTCCCCCCATCTGATCCATAAACCCCCTAAGCACCCTGGCCGCCGCCGGCCTCTTCCCAGTCCTTGATCTGGAGCGGTCCAGTGCTGGGTCCAACACCGTATTGAAGTCCCCACCCATTATCAGGCCTCCTACCTCCAGGTCCGGAATGCGCCCCTACATGCGCTTCATGAATCCAGCATCATCCCAGTTTGGGGCGTATACATTTACCAACACCACCCACGTCCCCTGCAACTTACTGCTCACCATCACATATCGCCCTCCGTTATCCACTACGATATTCTTGGCCTCAAATGACACCCGCTTCCCCACCAATATTGCCACCCCTCTATTCTTTGCATCCAGCCCCAAATGGAATACCTGTCCTACCCATCCTTTTCTTAACCTGACCTGGTCCGCCACCTTCAGATGTGTCTCTTGGAGCATGACCACGTCTGCCTTCAGTCCCTTTAAGTGTGCGAACACTTGGGCCCTCTTCACTGGCCCGTTCAGGCCCCTCACGTTCCTCGTTATCAGCCGGATTGGAGGGGCTCTCACCCCCCCCCCCCCCCCCCCCCCACCCCCCCCCCCCCCCACCCCCCCCACCCCCGGCCGACTAGCCATCTCCTTTTCTAGGCCAGTCCCGTGTCCGCTCCGCCCTCACCCTCCAGTCCCCCAGCCGGGAGACCCCCGCCCCGACCACCTCTTCTGTGTCCCATTCTCTTTCGGCCAGTGCAGCAGCAACCCTCCCCCCACCCCCCTCCCCTCCCACCCACTAGACCCATGTCTAGCTTTTCTGCTCCCCCCATATCACTCCCGTAAGTCAGCTGACACCTGCTGACCCCGGCTTCTCCCGCCGTCCCATTGACCTCCCCGTGTGGGAGTCTCCCAATCAGTGTGCGTTCCTCCGTTCCCCTTCCCGCCTTTCTTCCCTAGCGCGGGGAAAACCCTGCGCTTTCCGAAGCCTACCCCGCCCCCTCTGGCTCAGCTCCTGTCGCGGCCTTGTCTCTTTTCCCCCATCGCCATCCCCCTCTCTCCCCCAGCCCGTGTAACATTTCCTGCGCGTGATTGACCCCCTATGTACAACAACCATCAAAACATCAAACATCCCCCCCACCCTCACAAACCCTCAGTTTGAGTCCAACTTTTCGGTTTGTATGAAGGTCCACGCCTCTTCAGGTGTTTCGAAATAATAGTGTTGATCCTTGTGTGTGACCCACAGTCGCGCTGGCTGCAGCATTCCGAATCTCACTCCTTTCCGGTGCAACACCGCCTTGGCCCGGTTGAAACCCGCTCTCCTCTTTGCAACCTCCGTGCTCCAGTCCGGGTATATTCGGATCTCTGCATTGTCCCACTTGCTGCTCCGCTCCTTCTTGGCCCATTTCAGGACCCTCTCTCTGTCCGTGAAACGGTGAAATCTCACCACCATCGCCCTTGGCGGCTCGTTTGCCTTGGGCCTCCTCGCCGGCACCCGGTGTGCCCCATCCAGCTCCAGCGGCCTCGAAGGGGCCTCCGCGCCCATCATCGCCCCGAGCACCTTGCTCGCGTATGCCCCAGCATCGGCCCCCTCCACTCCTTCAGGGAGACCCAGGATCCGCAGGTTCTTTCTCCTTGACCTGTTCTCCAGGTCTTCGAGTCTTCCCGCCCACCTCTTGTGCAGCGCCTCGTGCTACTCCACTCTCACCACCAGGCCCCAAGATCTCGTCCTCATTCTCACTGACTCTTTTCTGTACCTCCTGGATCTTTACCTCGTGGGCCTTCTGGGTCATCTGTAGTCCTTCAATTGCCGACAACATAGGCGCCAGCATCTCCTTCCGCAGCTCCTCGAAGCAGCGCTTGATGAACTCCTGCAGCTCCGGCCCGCACTCCGCTTTGTCCCCGGCCGCCGCCATTTTGCTTTTCTTCCCTCGCTTCTCCCGCTGCTCCAATGCCGCTTTTTTGGCCGTTTCACTTCTGGTCCGGTCCATAAAAGTTGAAGGGGGACCTCTCTCTTCCCTTCCCCACAGGTTGTCTTCAAAAAAATTTCCATTGGGGCTCCTCTAAAGAGCCCGAAAGTCCGTGATAGCGGGAGCTGCCGAATCATGCGGCTTAGCTCCGCATAGCCGCAACCGGAAGTGTCTCCAACATTTATAAAGAACTAATGGGAGCAGAGGAGGCACAGATCGAAGAATTGAAGCTTAAGTGGGAGGAGGTTGGCTTGGCCTTTGCTTCCCTGGTAGCCCGGCACCGAATACTGTTGGCATGGAGGGACTCAAAGGCCCCGAAGTCTGAAATATGGCTTTCGGACATGGCGAGCTTTCTCGGGCTGGAGAAAATTAAGTACGCCTTGAGAGGATCGCTGTCAGCGTTCGCCTGGAGGTGGCAGCCATTCGTTGACCGCTTCGCGGAGAATTAATCGTCAGCAGGGGGGGGGGGGGGGGGGGTAGTCTAGAGTAGGGGGTTGCTTAAGCAGGTTCTTGCTAGAGGGGAGCCGATGCTTGCATTATGTCTTATTTGCTTTTTGTACACTACGGTATAATGTTGCTGTTTTATATGCCAAAAATACCTCAATAAAATTGTTTATTGAAAAAACAAAGAGATTACAATAGCAACAAAATCTCATCATTAGGAGTATGTGAGCTTGATGTTGATGTAAAAAGCAAAATTCACAAATTGAAATTTTACGTAGTGGCTGCAGACCCCAAGTCTTTAATTGGAGTTGAAGCGTGTGAGGAGCTGCTGCTAGTCCGTTGAGTCCCTAGAGCAGACAGTGCTGCAACAGGTCCTCATCCCTCATTACTGAATGATTTCTCTGAAATTTTCCAAAGTTTTGGTACGTTACCATACACGATTCAATTAAAGGTATCCTGTGATTCATGCACCGAGACGTGTACCAGCACCATTAAGGAAAGACTAAAGGCAGAGCTAGAGAGAATGACTGCCTTGGGTGTCATTAAGCGTATTGAAGTGCCTACAGACTGGGTTGATTCCATAGTCTGTGTTCAGAAGCACAATGGAGATTTAGGAATCTGCATGGATCCGAAGGATTTGAATCTCAATATTAAAAGGGAACACTACCCTATACCAAAAAGGGAGGAGATAACGTGCGAAATGGCAGGAGTAACCTGTTTCAGCAAATTGGACACGTGACAAGGCTTCTGGCAACTTAAACTAGATGGAGAAAACACTAAATTGTGCACGTTCAACACACCCTTCGGGAGTTGTTGCTTTTTAACAATGCCATTTGGCATCATTTCGGCTTCAGAGATCTTTCATCGTGCCATGGAGCATATAATTGAGGGATTCCCGGGGGTCCATGTTTATGTGGATGACATAATTATTTGGAGTCGACCCGGGAAGAGCATGACAGACAGCTTCTCAGGATCCTAAAAAGTATCAAGAAAAACAGTCTGATTGTGAACAGGGCGAAATGTCAAGTCGGGGTGCACAGCAACACATTCCTGGGAGACAAGCTGTCCGCACAAGGTGTTCAGCCTGATCAAGACAAGATAAGGACAATTCTGTAGATGCCATGCCCTACGGATAAGAAAGGCCTTTTAAGAATGCTAGGCATGATAAATTTTCTGGGCAAATTCATTCCCAACCCGGCAGCCAAAATGACACATCTGAGGGAGACCACAAAGAAAGATGTTACAATCGAGTGGTCCAGCAACCATGAACAAGGTGAGACAAGGTGAGACACTCTTCCTTTAATTGAAGAGTGGCAGGCATTGCAGGTTTCGCTCACCACAGCGCCAGTTCTCATGTTTTTTGACCCAGCAAAAATACAAAAATCTCAACTGGTGCATCACAGGATGGTTTGGGGGTGGTCCTACTCCAGCAGGATTGGGAAGGAGACTAGCTTCCAGTGGTGTATGCATCCAGGGCGATGTCTGACAAAGAACAAAGATATAAACAAATCAAAAAAGAATGACTCGGGTTCATTAATGGGCTAACAAAGTTCCTTGATTATATGTATGTGCTTCCGACCTTCATTGTGGAGACTGACCACAGGCCACTGGTCGCCATCATTAAAAAAATCTTAGTGAGATGTCGCCGCGGATTCAGCGAATGATCATGAGTTTGCAACGGTATGATCTCGAGTTGGTGTATATGCTGGGTAAACATCTTGTTCCGGCTGACACACTTTCCAGAGCTACCGGCAATGAAGAACCACTCCAGCTGGATGAGGACGTACAGGTCCACATAAACCTGGTGACAGAGTCTCTGCCGGTCTCTGACAACAAGTCAAAAAAAATTAAAGAAGAAACTGCCAAGGACACTATCCTGCAGAAAGTGAGAAAGTGTATCCATGAAGGATGGCCCAAAGGATCCTGTTCAAGTTTCTACAATATTTGGGCAGAATTAGGTGATGTGAATGGATTTTTGCTGCGCAATCAGCAGATTATGATTCCACAGGCCATGGTCATTGATCCTCGTGAAGCTGCATGAAGGGCACTTGGAAAAGTGCAAGAGGAGAGCTAGGGAGAGGCAGTCTATTCACCTGGAGTCGACCATAACATTGAGATGCTAGTGGAGAACTGTGAAACATGCCAAAACTTTCAGCGCAGGCAGAGCAAGGAACCCATGCAGATGGGTGATACAGTCACAACTCCGTGGCAGAAGGTTGGCATGGATCTTTTCCATTTACATGGAAAGAAGGACCTTCTGGTCATAGACTATTTCTCTAACTACCCGGAGAAAGCACAGCTGTCAAATTCTATGGCAAGATGTGTCATTAAGGATGTCAAAGAATTGGGGGCGGCACATGGCACAGTGGTTAGCACAGCTGCCTACGGCGCTGAGGACCCGGATTCGAATCCCAGCCCTGAGTCACTACCCATGTGGAGTTTGCACATTCTCCCCATGTCTACGTGGGTTTCACCCCACAACCCAAAGATGTGCAGGGTAGGTGGATTGGCCATGCTAAATTGCCCCATAATTGGAAAAAAAATAATTGGGTACTCTAAATTTTAAAAAAAGAATGTCAAAGGAATTGTTTGCAACCCATGGCATTCCGAATATCGTCATGAGCGATAATGGTCCTTGTTTTAACTGCTATGAGTGGACAGAATTTGTGCAGCAGTATGATTTCCAATGTTTTACCTCCGGTCTTCACTGACCTCAGTCGAACGGCAAGGGTGAAAAGGGCGTGCATATCGTTAAGCAGTTCCTAAAGGAAGCACTAGACAGCCGCGATGATACCTATCTTGCACTCCTCAGCTATCATTCGCGCCAATAGTCAATGGACTCTTGCCTGCTCAGATGCTGATGAACAGGCAACTGCGAACAACTTTACCTCGTTTTTCTCATGAGCCTGCGAACCACTCATTAGCAAGACAATTAACCTCTCAGAAAAGGAGGCAGAAGGGATTCCATGATTTGTCTGCAAAAGATTTCAACCTCTGCAGCCAGAGGACACAGTGAGATTAAAAGACTCCAAAGGAAATGGATGGTCTAAACAGGTGAAGGTATTGCGACAAGCAAGTCCAAACTCATATCTCATTGTTACGGATGAAGGTGCGGTCTTGAGAAGGAATAGAAGAGCTTTGCTCGATATACAGCAGCCGTTTGTGATGCAACCACCAGAAGTAGCATGCAACAGTCCTAAAACATCTGAAGAACATATAGAGCAAATACAACAAGAGGATAATACATCGATACATGAAGAATATCAAATTCATGCAACAAACACGAAAGAAGATGAAGAACCTTTGCAAGTTCAGCAGACAATGAGAATATCTACAAGGATAAGGCACAAATCAGAAAGAGTGAACTTGTGACAGACTGTAAAACATTCTAAACATGTAGATAGTTATGCATATCATGGTGGAATGTAAAAAGTAATCTAATGTATGTAAATAATTTCATTTTCCAAAGGAAAGGGGATGTGATGATATGCATAAAGCAATTTTGTACATAATGTTATGCATGACCTCCAACCACTAGGTGGCAGTGTAAATCCACCACATGACCCTGTGGCGAGAGAGTTGGGAGGATAAACGTATTTTGCAGCAGCTCTACAATAGTTAATTAGTGTTAGTAGTTTTTATTAAGCTAGTTATCTTTATCACCCAGTTGTTTCATAATAAATTATTTAAACTAGATGTTCTGTAGTTCATCATTCACTTTGGCCAGTCTACAGAACATGACACTTGTACCATTAACATCAACATGAATAGAATTCATGGATGGCACTGCTTTGAACCAACTGGGATGGAACAGCCATTGAGCTGAAATGACCTCTTTGTGCCCCTACACAATGGCACAGGTCATGCATGTAACAATAGTTATATATAAATATTGTCAATAAAATCAAGTCTGTTAAGTCTCTGAATGCTGCCATCAGTATTTCCATAAATGCTGAAAGAGGCTGTGACCTTGTTTAGCTGACTCCTCAAATTTCACTCTCAAATTTCACTTAGAAATAGGTGAACCTGATAGCAGATTCAGAAGTTAAGAGACATTGTAACTCACACTATGCAGTAAAGAAGAAACATTTTAATAGGCTGTATAATACAATATATATAACCAACCCTGAACCTCAAAAAAACGCTTAATTTGAATATTGCTGAAAAAAGAGATAGTTGCCAAAGCTTTTCATTTTGCACTGATCACAGCAAATGTAAGTATGCTAAATTTCAAACAATCAGAACAATTTGTACTACAAGGGAAAAGTGTGCGGATCCTTAGCTGTGGTGATCGAGTGATTAAGGCATTGGGCTTGAAATCCGATGGGGTTTCGGCGATCAGGTTCGAACCCTGCTCGCAGCGACTCTGACCGGAGAATTAATCGGAATTTTAATAAACGGATTGACACAAAGTTCGCTGCTTGGCTTGAAGAAAGTAACATTTATTACCAGACTGATTCCAGGGATAGGGGGACTGTCATATGAGGAGAGATTGACTAGGTTAGGATTGTTCTCGCTGGAGTTCAGAAGAATGAGGGGGGATCCTCATAGAGACTTATAAAATTCTAACAGGACTAGACAGGGTAGATGCAGGGAAGATGTTCCCAATGGTGGGTGTGAGCAGAATCAGGGGTCATAGTCTGAGGATTCAGGGTAAACCATTTCGGACAGAGGTGAGGAGACATCTCTTCACTCAAAGAGTGGTGAGGCTGCGGAATTCATTACCACAGGCAGTAGTTGATGCTAAAACATTGAATATATTCAAGAGGCGGCTAGATATAGCACTTGGAGAGAATGGGATCAAAGGCTATGGGGAGAAAGCAGGATTAGGCTATTGAGTTGGATGATCAGCCATGATCATGATAAATAGCGAAGCAGACTCGAAGGGCCAAAAGGTTCCTATCTTCTATGTATCTATTGGCAAGTCATCTCTGATTGCCTGAGGCATTACCATGGAGAAAGCAACTGAGAACTATTGGCTCCTCAAGCTCAAAAAAAGGCATAAGCTTGAACATATTCCTTTTGTATGCAGGGAACAGGTCTTTGTGCATTCGACTGCTCCATCTCAAAAGTAAATTTGCCCGTGGTACAGAGCGTATTTCAGTGTTTAAGGAAATCTTTATGTGCTGCTGCAGATTCAAACATCATGAATGTACCATATTGGAAATATGCACAGGGTAGGGGGTTAGGGCACATTTAATCAAGAATACGTTTCTCATGGAAACCAACTTAAATGTTAGTGAACGCGGGACCTAAAGGTGTTTCCATGGTGTTATAGCCTGCCTAATTATTACTGGCTGGGGTCTAATGGCAATCCCACAATCCTTAGTGAGTATGAGCTTCCCCAATGAGGAGGGGAGTCGAGAAATCATTAGCAGTCACCTGCATAAATAGAGCTGGCCAGTGTGGAACCAGCCAGAGAGGAGTGAGTAGTGGTGGAGCACTGCCGCTGTTGTATATATGTAATTGTAAATAAAGTCATTTATTTCGATTCTACAAACTCGTACTGGATTCTTCCTGGCCCTCACAAGACATGGCTACTCCATTTATTGGGGCATACATGGTATAATTAAAACTGAACTCACCTCCACAAGTTAATAAGTTTGTAAGTGCAATTAATACATTTTCAGAAAATAGTTTCATGTTTATATTGCCGTAATTTGGGAACGCAGTGCAAATTTCTGGGATGCTGACCACACACAAAAGTGATGTCTCATTACGCCCTATTTTATCAATGACCAATTGCGCACAACATGGATTGGACAAATGGTTGAGTCATAAAATTATAGAATTTACAGTGCAGAAGGAAGCCATTCGACCCATTGAGTCTGCACTGGCCCCAAGCCAACCCACACCTCCACCCTATCCCCGTAACTCAGAAACACCAACCAAACTTTTTGTTTGGACACTAAGGGCAATTTAGCATGGCCAATCCACCTAACCTGCACATCTTTGAACTGTGGGAAGAAACTGGAGCACCCGGCCGAAACCTACGCAGACGCGGGGAGAACGTGCATACTTCGCACAGTCACCCAAGGCTGGAATTGAACCTGGGACCCTGGAGCTGTGAAGCAACTGTGCTAACCACTGTGCTGCCCAGAGTGAATCTTCCGCATACATGGTGCAGGATTCCTTCACAAAGACTGTACATGATCTATAATATTGATAGTAATGCCTCGTCTGTGTGCATATTTGACAATGCGAACATATTTATCTATGTTCCGTTGAGGGAAACTATCAACATTTGGGCGTCTACTCAAGGAAAAAGTGGAGCGCTCCCAGGACTTTCTGGTGGCGGAATGGAGGTGCAAAGAAATTGAACATCCATAGTGTGAGGAACTAAGACCTCACCCTGTATATTTTTTTCGATTAAAATATAGATATGGATATGCTCATCTCTAAAAATTTCAAACTGGACAAAAACCTAAAATGGCTGAATTTATGTCTGTCTGAGACCCCAAACAAAATAAGCTACCTGACAATATGGGGGACACTCGTACATTCTTATCCCGTATGGCTGCATTAACCAACTTCAATGAGAGCTATACAAAGGCCATCTGCATTTCATAGCCCATGCTGGCCAACAGGATTCTGAGCATCTGGTAAGACAAAGGACTCTGGAGCCTTAATTTGAATTCTTAATGGTTGAGGCATTTGACAACCTCGGGGACCTAGATGAAAGGATATTTGGCAAGTAAACACCGCTGGAAAAGTATCCAGCATCGGTTTTCAGCCCGCCAACGTCCGTGAAGGAATATCTCAATGGACTTTGATTCTTGACTCAGGAACCCATGTGAAACAATGGACAGGACTGTCCGTTTGGGTGACTATGTTCTCCTGCCAGAGTTGAATAGCACCTGTCTGCACTCATGCTGGGAGTGTAAATCAGGAAGCGAGTCCCAATCTTGTGCCATGCAAATTTATGCAAACACCGCCGGAAAAGTATCCAGCATCAGTTTTCAGCCCGCCGATGTCCATGAAGGAATACCTCAATGGCTTCCAGATTTGCCAGACAGTGTTTTCAGGCTGCCATTTTGAACGGCGGCCAATAGCAGGATTTCCTTAGAAATCCCTCGCAAACCTTGCCATGCCATTCAAATTTATACATAGCCAGGATTGCGAGGGATTCCCAAGGGAATCCCGCTACCGGGCCGCTGCTCAAAATGGCAGCCGAAAGTGAGGTCTAGTGGCTGGGCCTCCCCCGCAACATAATACAGCCCCCTCCCACGCAACGCAATTCAGTCCGCCCCCACCGGAACTTCCTGGGTCACCCCCCCCCCCCCACAGTGTGGGGATGACTTGACACCCCTACCGACCTGCCACTAGAAGCCTCTAATTAGAGACACTCCCTCCAAAGACTCCCTAATTAGAGAAACTCACACAAAAGATTGTCAGAAGGGCGACCCCTTGCTGGAAGCCTGCCAGAAGACAGACCCTTGCCTGGAAGCCCTCCAGGGAAATGACCCCTACCTGGAAGCCCCCCAGATGAGAAACCTCTTCCTGGAAGTCCCCCAGAAGAGAGACTCCTGCATGGAAACTCCCCAGAGGAGAGACCCTGTCTGTGAGCACCCCCGCCCTGCCCCCCCCCCCAACAGAAGAGAGACCCCTGACTGGAAGCCTCTATCCTGTTTACATGCCACGATGAAATAGGCATGCAGAGATGAATCAGACTTGTAGGCAATGGTACAGAAGTTCCAACAGAAGCAGTGTAGTTTGGGCATGGTGACAATCTGGGCCAGATCTCCTTGTCTGTGAGACTACTAGTCAAGTAAAAAACAGATTAATACTTTGCAATTCAGCAAGGCAATAGTACAGGTTCAACAAGCCAGAGTCCCATGTCACATGAATTCCACCTTTCACACTGCCTTTGAAGCTGTGAAACCAATCACAATGTTTATAAGCATCAAGCTATGATTGACAGCTCCTTGACCACATCACAGAGAGTTAAGTGCTTTCTGTTCATTTCACAGCTGGGTACTTCAAAGACACCCAAGGTGAAGGGAGATGAACAAAACAATGCAGACAGCTTGGTGTGTGTGGAAGCTGTCAATCAATGACTAGGAAAGCAATTTCACAGAGAGATGAATGAAAGGCTTGCAGGTCAAAGATCTGAGGAGGTTTAAACCCAGCTGACTGTTTTTTTCTTTGCAGGATTTCAGAGGTGCTGCTTCCTGCGCCTGGGATAGCAGGTGTATTGCACAGGTGAGTTCTGAAGCAGTGATTCTTTTCACTGTCTCTGGCTGTAGTACGCTCTAGCATCCACACAGCGGTGTCTCTTCTGGTGGGTTTCCAAGCAGGGGATTCTTTTATGGGGGCTTCCAGACAGGGGTCTCTCTTCTAGGGCTTCCAGTCAGGGATCTCTCTTCTGGGGACTTCCAGACTAGGGATCCGTCTTTTGGGGGGCTTCCAGGAAGGGGTCCCTATTCTGGGGGGTCTCTGCTGGGAGTCTCTCTAATTTGGGGGTATCTGGTAGTGGTTACTCTAATTGGGGTGTCTCTTGAGGGGGGTTGGGTCTGGTGGGAGTGTGTTCAGCAGGTCTTGTGTGTGTGTGTGGGGGGGGGGGGGGGGGGGGGGGAGGGTGATCCTCTGATGGACTTTGGGGGCACCTCCTTACAGAGTTACCACTTTGGACCACTGTGAGGTCCACCACATCAGGGCCACGTTTGTCAAGACCTAAATAAATTCTCACCCACTTGATTCCCGGCCCAAAGGACCAGAGAATTAGGTGGGCTCAGAGAATATGGTACCCAGTTCGGTAATGGAATGGAAATGGTCTGAATGAATCTCGATCCCGACACCAGCAGGGGACCAGAGCATCGGAAAGGAAACGACCAATGCTTGATTCTCTGCCACCTAATACCTATGACGGAGTTCCCGATGCGGTAGAGGATCCAGCCCAATATTTCTTTTCTCTGTGGTCTCTGCACGGTCAATCTTTCTTTTCTCTATCCCTCTTTTACCGGATGAACGCAAAGGGGGCACTGTTGCGACCCTCCTCTCAAATTTTGAGTGTGTGCAAAAAAAAATAACCCTTTTGAGTTCATCCTATTTTGAGATTCTGGGGGTCATTAATAGAAAACTGCTGCCTCACAGCATGGGTTTCCTCTGGGTGCCGCCCAGCCATGACATTTGTGGGCATGAAATAAAATGGCACTCTATCTAGGCCTTAAGGATGCTGATCATTGATAATAAAGAACACACATCAGGAGCTGTATTCTTCTGTTCCCCAACCGCGTGTTTTTCAGTGGTGCGTTGTTCGCTGGTGGCGGATTCTCTCTTCCTGCCACTTGTCAATGGGATTTCCCATTGAATCCATCCCATGCCGCTGGGAAACCCATGGGCAGGGGTGCGCTGCTGGTAGGAACATAAAATCACATTGGTCGGAGAATTCTGGTTCAGATGTCTCGGAGACACGCTCTGATTCCATTTGAGACTTCCACATTTTCATTCCAACAGTGTGACATATCCACACTGATGTGATGGTAAGTTATACATTACCATGTCAACTGACCATCTCAGAGCTGGCAGAGAGTTAATGTGATGAGATACTAGTCAGAGCTTCTGGCCCAGTGCTGCATCCTCCCGTGCCTAAGTCAGGCATCTGGGACCTCTGTACACCATTCCTAGGTCATGCAGTTTTAACCATCTATCAGGAATCTCAAGGCTCAACATCTGTGAGTGAAGCTCATAGCTCGAAATGATGGAGGTTGGAAGGTGGGGATGAACGGGGTGATGTTCAGATGTACACATGGACATGAGATAATGCTGCAGGCAGACAGAAGCGTAGAAGAGCTCTGAGTTTTGGTTAATATGTGATGCACCGAGTCCATGCACGTCGCCATTCAATCCTGTAAGATCCACATTGAACACTCTACAATGCAGAAGCATCAGGCACTAAAGCAACCTCCAGGTTCTAAACACATGAAGCAACATTATACGAACCTCTGAAGTAGGTCTCAGATATACCTTGGTCAACCACAACTTTCTCAGAAGTCACAAGCTTTCAGAGCGCTGCGCCTTAGTCAGGTGAAGTGGAGGCAGGTTCACAATCACTGCATATATAGACGCGACACAATTGCAAGATAATTACAGATTGGAATGTGAAGAATGGTTGGTATGTGAGTCTTTACAAGAAAACAAGTCTTTACAGGAATAATGTGAGTGGAGTGAGGGACAATCACAGGTAATTGAGGTGTGAATTGTCTCAAGCCAGGACAGTTAGTAGGATTCTGCAAACCCAGGCACTGCCAAGGTGCCCAAGTGGCACTGCCAGCTGGAAGGGGCACTGCCAACTTACTAAGCTGGCATTTTCTATGCATGCAAGATCAGCCTGGGGTTGCCCGGTGGGGATGCGGGGGATGCGAGGGTCCAGGGGACCCTCCCATGTTGTATTCGGACTGGGGCCTCGCTGCAATGCGGAGTTCTGACGAGTGGAGTTCCCCATTGTAAAAAGCAGGGCTATGTGCGGCCTCGGCTGCGTGTTCCCCATTCAGGCGCCTCATTCAAAGTGAGTCGCGTTGAATAGCCATGTGTTTCACGGCACTGTGAGTGCTGGGAAACACGTGGTTAAATGCGCTCGCTCGGGGACTTTGTTCCCTTTTGAGCAGATTGCGCTCTTAGGTTCTATAAGAGAGAATCCAGGTGTTAACCTCTTCCATCATCTACCCTAACCAGATCTTCACTTTCATTCTTCCTCCCCTCCCCCTTTCAACAGCATAAAACCCATCATTTTTCCACCTTCCCTCAGTCATATTTGACTCGAAAGGTTAATGCTGTTTCTCTCTCCCCAAATGCTGCCATGCCTTCTGAGTATTTCCAGTACTTTCTGTGTTTACTTTATAAAACACTGCTTTAGCCTCAACTGGGGTATAATGGGCGGGATTCTCCGTTCCCTGACCCCAATTTAATAATCGCCGATCGGGCGGAGAATCCCTTTTGACGTTCAAATCGGGGGCGGCACCTGCTTGACGCAGGTTTTGTCCGCTCCACCCCCTCCGAAATGGCGTCATCTTGTCATGCACCGCACGCTGTTGAGACGGCCTTAGCTCGTCACCTGGCCTCCCCCGATGCTCCGCCCCCGAGGGGCCGAGTTCCCAACCGCCGGGTGATGTGTGGTCTCAGCGGTCAGGAACCCAGCGTGGCGGCTGTGGAGTGTGTTCAGCGCCACCACACTCGGGCGGAAACCGCGCTGCTGGGCGGGGGGGGGGCTTCTACGAGGGCTGGGGGGACTGGCGGGGGGTGGCACTATCTGACACATCGGGTCTATGCACAGCAGGCGCCATGTTTTACAGCGCAACCGCTGTAGGTTGTCGCTGTGCACATGCACGGCCACAGTGCTGGCCATTTATATCGTGGGAACCGGGAGTTTTACGTGGCGTGGTTGCTAGCCCCTCCCCGGTCGCAACAAGGGGCAGCGCCAATTTTTCACACGTCAAACGCCACAAATCATCCGCACCTAGGCTCAGAAATGGAGATTCTAGCCCATTGTGTCTAATTCGGAGGGCCACACTTTAAGAAGAATGTGAAAGCTTTCGACAGGGTGTATTCACGTCAATAGTTTCAGTGACGGGATTTCAGTTTTGTGAATAGATTGGAGAAGCTAATGTCGTTCTCCTTAAAGAAGAGAAGGTTGAGAGGAGGTGTTCAAATCATGAGGGCTTTAGCTAGAGTAGATGGAGACAGACAGCCAGTTCCCATTTGCAAGATCAAGAACCACAGGACAGATTTAAGCTGATTGGCAAAACAAAATCAAAGACAACATGAAGCAAAGCAGTGAGCGGTTGTGATCTGAAATGCACTGCCTGGGAGGGTGATGGAGGCAGATTCAGTCGTGAATATCAAAACAAAATTGGATAAACACTCAAACAGAAAGAAATTGCAGGGCTACGGGGAAAGGTCAGGTGGGTGGGACAAAGCCAAGTTGCTCCTGCGGAGAGCAGGCACAGCCCACTTCAGTGCTGTATATGACTCAATGATTCTACACTGAGGGAGAGAGAGAGATGCAATGAATATGGATTTGGAAACTATACTAAGAGACAAAGAAAAAGAAGCAAGACAAGCAAGAATTTGGTAAATGTAACACAGAAAGAATTAGACAACAGGAAAAGAAAGAGAGATTTGTGGAAGTAGACAAATTTTGCAATGAACAACACCATGGAGGGAACTAGTATTCATATATTTTCAAAGCATTCTAATTTTACCTGCAAACTGAAAATGTGAGTAGCATGCTTTCATTTAAAGGATTCAATGGATTTAATTGATCAAATTGCAAGATTAAACTGATATCATAGCCACAAGTGTGAAGGCAGAATATTGGATTACAGTCTTCGATTCAACAACAGTTGATAATTTGATATTGGGTGGGGGGTACTCTGGGGCCACGAAGTAAAGGCGGGATTCTTGCCGGGGTCAAACCCATTGTGAGTCTGCCAGCCTGTTCCATCGGCCCTGATGAGGTTCTCGTCCAGAGTGGGCAAAAACATGAAAACACATAATTAAATCTAATTTAAATATAATTATTGGGTAGTAAACACACTTCACCAGCCTCCTGGATTGCTCCAGTCCTCCCAGCTTGGAGTCACGCTGGGGTGTGAATTGGTAAAGGTAATGAAAAGCTGGGACATGGCGCCTTCCATTCTGTTGGGGGGGGGGGGCAAGGGGCTGAGTACCCTCCCTTTACTTGCCTCCAGGATGCCAAGGGGGTTCCTTTAGGGTAGGTTGGGGGGATTGGGCTGGGCTCAGGTAGGGTGTCATTCCTGGGATGGGGGTTGTTTGGCAGATCTTCCCATCTGTAGCCATGAAAATCATTAAACTGCCTTCAAGTTTCAGTTTAAAGTCTTCCCTCTGATGTGTTGGAATCTCCTAGCATGTCGATATCAATGATCTGTCAGGAGAATGTGAAGGTCTTCCCTTTAATGTGGTGGAAACCTTTGAAGTACTCAGAAGATCTGAGAAGGCGATTCAAACAGAGGTTTATTTATAACCAAAAGAAAAGCCCGCAACATGGCATACAGCACATTGGTCACAACCGGGACCAACGATCATGCCGAACCAAATTCGGGCTGGCTTTTAAGGATTGATTCTTAGGTGTTAGGGCGGGGGAAGTTGGCTTTGTTACTGTGGGGTTTTTGCGTGTGTCGGACCATTCTGTTATTTAGAATGTTAATATGTTAAATGTTAAAATTATAAATGCCTCAATAAAATGTTTCCTAAAAAAAAAGGATTGATTGTACGAGACCCAGCTGCGGAACCCGTGTTCATGAGCCCTACAGGGAGATCAATGTGGGTCTCGTGAGGGTTATTACAGTCCTTTAAGCTTTTCAAGCCTCTGTACATGCTTAGAAGCCGAAAAGCTTTGAACTGCATTGTTTACAGCAAATTTCACAGTCCATTGCCTTTTATAAGCCTCTTGATTGACAGGTCCAGGCAATTTCCATTGTTTGTTTATATCGCTCTACAAGAGTTAATCATAGAATTAATCATAGAATTTACAGTGCAGAAGAAGGCCTTTTGGCCCATCGGGCCTGCACCGGCTCTTGGAAAGAGCACCCTACTTGAGCCCACGCCGCCACCCTATCCCCGTAACCCCAATGTTGCACCCTACTTGAGCCCACGCCGCCACCCTATCCCCGTAACCCCAATGTTGCTAATTGTGTTTCTCTTAATTTAGCTCTGTTTAATTACGATTGCTCAAGAGTTGCCAGGTATCTTTCGGTACCGCCACAAAACCGAATACTGATCAAAGACTCGATACACCAGTTAGTAAGTTCAAAAGCAATGCTCATTTATTTACACACAGTCAAATATACTCATGCATAAAACTCTACAAACTAAACTATCACTACTGCTAAAAGCCTATACTTAGCTTCGGGCGCCCACTCAGTCAGAGGAGCAATAGCCATTGCTCGGTTCTGAGGCTGCTGGGTTGAGCTGTTTACAGGATAGCAACTAAGAGCGTCTATCTCATAGCGTGCATTGACTTGGAACTTACTTGGTCTGGAGCAGCTTTGGCAGGTCTCGCCTCGCTGAGAGCCAAGGCCAAGAGAGCGATTCTCCCTTGGGGAGTCCTTTTTATACTCGAAAGGGCTTCACTCACTTTTGGGCGGGCCTTGAACTGGGCCCCAATTAATTGGGCCGTTTCCCAATCGTTCTTATCGATTTTCCTCCAATAGAGGGGTGGGTTCCCTGATTGCTGGGCGTGTCCTAGGTGGCCGTTGGTCTGAGAGCCAAGGCCAAGAGAGCGATTCTCCCTTGGGGAGTCCTTTTTATACTCGAAAGGGCTTCACTCACTTTTGGGCGGGCCTTGAACTGGGCCCCAATTAATTGGGCCGTTTCCCAATCGTTCTTATCGATTTTCCTCCAATAGAGGGGTGGGTTCCCTGATTGCTGGGCGTGTCCTAGGTGGCCGTTGGTCTGCTTTGTTTTAGTCTCCTCTGGCGCCGGGGTGTCTGCCTTAACATTGTTTATCTAAATGTTACCCTTTTGTCCCCAGAGATGGCTCATTAGTATGTAGATGGTTCTGCAGTCTCGGTCTTGTCTGGGAGCTATAGCTCCAATCAACAGACAAACCTTGCACCTGCTTGCTTTCTCGGTATTGTCCAATTTTCCCTGCATTCTTTGCAAAGTGTCCATTTTGTAATCGGGACGTGGCCATCCCAGATGGGTACACCAACTAACCTTTTTTGGTCACTAAGGGCAATTTATCACAGCCAATCCACCTAACCTGCACATCTTTGGACTGTGGGAGGAAACCGGAGCACCCGGATGAAACCCACGTAGACGGGGAGAATGTGCAGACTCCGCACAGACAGTGACCCAAGCCGGGAACCGAACCTGGGACCCTGGAGCTGTGAAGCAACTCTGCTAACCACTGTGCTACCTTTCTGCCCATACTCTTTCAATACTCTTTCTTTAGAGAGGCTGTTGCTTCCAAGAAACACGCGGGGGCAGCACTCAGGCAGAGCATCTGTGAGAGGAGGGCTTTCTACCGATTGGGGTGACTTTGCCAGCAATTAGAGAGGGGTCTGCAATATTATTCTTAAGTTGGGACACCCTTTAAAAAGGGCGCCCGATCTCTGAGGAGCAGGATCTGTCAGCGAGTTTAGGCCCCACCCCTTGATCCATCTCGGCCTCCTCTGGAGGTCCCTAGCATCTCAGTCATGCCAGTCTTCAGCCACTTTGATTCACTCCATATGATATCAAGAAATGACTGACGGCACTGGATACTGCGAAGGTCTTGATAACATTCCAGCAAAAGTCCTGAAGACGTGTGCTCCAGAACTTTCTGCACCCCTAGCCAAGCTGTTCCAGTACAGCTACAACACTGGTCAGCAATGTGGAAAATTGCCCAAGATATATCCCATACACAAGAAGCAGGAAAAACCCAAGCTGGCCATTAGGATGGGGTTATTTTCCTTGGAAAAAAGAAGGCTGAGGGGTGGCTTAATTGAGGTGTACAAAATTATGAGGGGAAGAGATAAAATAGACAGGATAAAATTGTTTCCCTTGGTGGAGAATTCTAGAACCTGGGGACATAGATTCAAAATAAGAGGCAGAAGGTGTAGAGGGGACATGAGGAAAAACTCTTTTACGCAGAGGGTAGTGAGAGTCTGGAATTCGCTGCCCGAGTTGGTGATGGAGGCAGAGACCCTAAATTCTTTTTAAAAGTACCTGGATCTCCACCTTAAGTGCTGTAAGATGCAGCGCTATGGACCGGGTGCAGGAGGGTGGGATTAGAAAGGGCACCTGGGTGTCCTCGGGCTGGCATGGACAAGAAGGGTTGAATGGCCTCCTTCTCTGCTGTAACTTTTCTATGATTCTTCCTATGAATTTGCATGGTCACGCCAGCGTGGAACGCATTCACGCCACTCTCAGGCACCGGAGCATGGAATTCCTTCGGGCGCCCAGCCCCGGCCTCGGTTTTCAGCTGACACACGATTCTCTGCCCAATCGCGTTTCCCGATTCCGGCATCACTGGACGGAGAATCCCGCCCCATGTTTCTTGTTTATGGATAGATGTTCTTCTTCAGTATTTCATCAAATCTTCATTGAACTGCCTGGATTCTGCCTGCCCAGACATTCCCTCATGATAGAGGTCACATGACTATGGCAAGCTAGGTAATACACTTAGTAATGATTGTCTTTCAAAACCCAAACAGGCAAGGAGAGCCAGCAGTTGTGAGGATGACTATGGCAATAAATTTTTATGTATTTTGTCCTCCTAAGTTGGCGTCGGCGATATTTGCAACATCATATAGTATGACAAACACTGTTGCATACGGGGAGTCACTGAGGCTCTGTATTACAATGGAAGTGAAAACATTTCATTCTCTCTCGCTAGAGAGAAAAGTGGAGGTTGTGTGAAAATTGCAGGCTTCCTCACATCTGGGACGCACACATATCACTGCATGTCAACTCTGAGATGTACTGCATTCAGACGGAACTATATGTCCCACTGGATTATGAGCCTATGCAGCATATCATTCAGGTCAATGTTCGGTATCTTTGCAGCAATCATTGTACCTTCGTTCTGCAGCAGTACATTTAACCACATTTAAGTCACTACAACAAACAAAAATGTTTTGCATCATGTGTATAATGAAAATCATGCCGCAATGGGAAATATGATGAAGACACTATGGGGGTCTTACACAGTGCTTCAGTTGCCTGGACTATTCTGGAGGAGCCCCATATTAAGCAGACAGCATATCACAATTTGGCATTTCTCAGTTACATGCTGCACAACAGAACCACCTTGGAGGCCACAGACCTTTCCCTTCTTGAATGGGGACCCACTGAGGAGAAAGGTTTGAGACTTTCCCAAAGCTTGGGTTTAGGTTAATATTTTTGACCAAAGGTGTGTTTAGGGACCTGAATTTGGAATGTGCAGTCTGCATATGTGCAGCGTACTGAACTTCACAGCATGCATCAGTATTGCTTGGTCAGCTGTGCTGCCGGATTTGATTTCTTTTAAAAAATATTTTTATTCTCCTTTTCCACATTTTCTCCCAAATTAACACCCATAACAATAAACACTAAGCAGTAACGAATGCAATGCCAATCCCCATATCAACAACAATCCCATCCTCCCATCAAACCCCCAATCAGCAGCCCGCATGTTAACATAAAACAAATAACAAAAAGGAATCAGGAATCATCCAAGTCACCATTAACACATACAGTCCCTCTCCCCCCAACCCTCCCAATACCCTCCCCCACTAATGTTCGATGTAATCCAATTCTCAAAAGTGCATAATGGATAACGCTATTGAATTGTGGAACCCCCTCCATCCTTCCCCTCAGTTCAAATTTGACCTTCTCAAGAGTCAAGAATTCCAGCAGGTCCCGCCGCCACGCCAGGACACAGGGTGGAGAGGTTGATCCCCACTCCAACAGGATCCGCCTTTGGGATATCAACGAGGCAAAGGCTACAGCATCTGCCTTCGCACCAGTTTCCAACCCCGGCTGGTCCGACACCCCAAATATGGCCTCCCGAGAGCCCGGGTCCAGTTTCACATGCACCACTTTAGCGATTAGCCTAAAAACCTCCTTCCAGTAATCCTCCAGCTATGGACAGGCCCAAAACATATGAACGTGATTTGCACCCACCCCCCATCCGCAACATTCACACATATATTCTACCCCCTCAATATACCACCCTTAAGCTGTATCAGCCCCAACTTCACGCACAAGGTAGAGGCATTCACTCTCCGGAGCACCTCACACCAGAACCCCTCCTTCATACCCTTTCCCAACTCTTACTTCCACTTTGCTTTGATCCCTTCCAACGGTGCCTTCTCCTCTCCCAAAATAGCCCCATAAACCACCGACACTACCCCCTTCTCCAGTCCCCCTGCAATGTGGAGGCCGACTCTGTACCTCCTTTCTGACAAAATCTCGAATCTGCATGCATCTAAATATTTCCCCCTGCTCCAGCCAGTACTTCGTTCCCAGCTCCTTCAATCTCACAAACCAACCCCCAAAAAACAAACCTTTTAGCGTCTTACTTCCTTTCTCCTCCCATCTCCGAAAATTTCCATCCCACTTCTCTCGCTCAAATCTATGGTTCCCCTGAATCGGCATTTCCCTTGACCCTGCCCCCAACCCGAAGTGCTGGAGAAACTGCCTCCAAATTCTCAACAAAGCTGTTATTGCTGGACTCCCTGAGTATTTCCCCGGGGACATCGGGAGCGGAGCTGTTGCTAGCGCCTTCAATCCCGACCCCAACACAAACGGATTTGATTTCTTTAGCATCTAATATTTTCTGTCAACAGCTTTTCTCAAATAATTTTACAAAAAGGAAGAGGTCAGATTTCAAGTTGCATTTATCTTGTGTGTTTGACCTTAAATTTAGCACAACCTCTGCCAGTCTCTCACCTTAACTCTGTCAGGAAGTTGGCAGAATTCCCAGGAAAATTGTTGACTAGGTTCTGCTGGCTCTCCCCCATTTCCCAGAGTTTCCTCATTACTTTGTAAGGGTTAGAATCCTCATCCACCTGCACTCTTTGATGCAGCACGTTAATATTAGTCTCCACATTGTTGTATGTGGGCCACTAGTTGGCTTCATCCCTGGCCTTGAGGCTAAAGATTCAGCCAGATCTTAGGGAGTCTTTGCAAAGTTAGGAGTGCCATTGGGCACTAGGATTATGACCCGGTTGGTTGCCATACCAGGCTGTGATGCAGCTGGATAGGATGCTCTCTATCGCACATCTGTAGAAGTTTGTGAGAGTCAATGCAGACATGCCGAATTTCTTTAGCTTCCATAGGAAGTAGAGACGTTGTTGAGCTTTCTTGACTGTTGCATCAATGTGAGTGGATCAGGACAGACTGTTGGTGATGGTGACCCCCAGGAACTTAAAGCTATCGATCATCTCCACTTCGGAGCCATTGATGCAGATGGTGGGGTGTGTTGTGCAACGCTTCCTGAAGTCGATGATCAGTCCCTTGGGTCTTTCTGACATTTAGAGAGAGGTTGTTTTCAGTACACCATGCAACCAAGTGATCTATCTCCCTTCTGTAGTCTGATTCGTCGTTGTTTCAGATACGACCCACCACAGTCGTATCATCCGTAAACTTATAGATTGAGTTGGAGTTAAATCTTGCCACACAGTCATGTGTGTATAGGGAGTAAAGTAGAGGACTGAGCACATTTCTTTGCGGGGCCCCGGTATTGAGGACTATTGTGGACAAGGTGCTGTTGCCTATCCTGACAGATTGCGGTCTGTTGCGGAGGAAGTCAAGGATCCAGCTGCACAGGGACGGGTTGTGGCGCACAAAGACTCCGTGAGACAAACAGAGTGAAGTCGATGAGGCTTTATTAAGCGTGTCTGTTCCCCAGCAGCCCGATAGTAAACTGGCATGCGGGGTAAGGCACCGGCTTCTTATACTTCGCCTTCAGGGCGGAGTATGAGGTCAACAGCCAACCAGGACCCGGGATCTGTCAGCCAATGACATTAGGGCTTCCAGTCCCACATGACCCCCAATACATACTACCACATTCACCCCTTGTCAAAAATGAACCCGGCGGGGTGATGCTTCGTATGGTGGTAAGGGTTTACAGTACTGGTCCTGGGAGGAGAGAACAGTTACATGGTAGGACCGTATTGGACAGTATCGTCCTGTTACAACTATTTACAGAGGATATATGTAAACAAAATGTTCATTGGACAGTCCATCTTTGTTTTACATCGACGCCACGAGTCGGTCGGGCGGTCTGGTCGTCCATGTCGATCGCCTCGGCCCCGGCGGTGGTGGTAGTGCTTGTACCAGCGTTGTCGCCTCCGGGAACCGCACGGTTTTAGCTGTCGGTGCAAAGGGGAGGGGGGCTGATCCTCCTGGGAAGGGGGCGGTCGCGGGGTG
The DNA here is from genome assembly GCF_047496885.1 of Scyliorhinus torazame. Classification (NCBI taxonomy): domain Eukaryota; kingdom Metazoa; phylum Chordata; class Chondrichthyes; order Carcharhiniformes; family Scyliorhinidae; genus Scyliorhinus; species Scyliorhinus torazame. The sequence goes on from NC_092712.1 coordinate 260,694,015, forward strand.
CGGCGGTGGCAGGAAAGGGGGCGGTTGGGTTGATGGTGCCGGGGGGGTGTGCGTGGTGCCGGCGGGCGCCAGATCCCGCAGGGAGACCGTGTCCTGTCGGCCGTCGGGGTACTCCACGTAGGCGTACTGGGGGTTTGCGTGGAGGAGGTGAACCCTTTCGACCAACGGGTCCGCCTTATGTGCCCGCACGTGCTTTCGGAGCAGGATGGGTCCTGGGGCCGCAAGCCAGGTCGGCAGCGACGTTCCAGAGGAGGACCTCCGAGGGAAGACAAGGAGACGCTCGTGAGGCGTTTGATTAGTGCTCGTACATAATAACGACCGGATGGAATGGAGAGCGTCCGGGAGGACCTCCTGCCACCGTGAAACTGGGAGATCCCTGGACCGTAGAGCCAGTAGGACGGCCTTCCAGACCGTGCCGTTCTCCCTTTCTACTTGCCCGTTCCCCCGGGGGTTGTAGCTGGTCGTCCTGCTTGAAGCTATACCCTTGCTGAGCAGGAACTGGCGCAGCTCGTCACTCATGAAAGAGGACCCCCTGTCGCTGTGGACGTATGCGGGGTAACCGAACAGTGTGAATATGCTGTTCAGGGCTTTAATGACTGTGGCCGCGGTCATGTCGGAGCAGGGAATGGCAAAAGGGAAGCGGGAGTATTCGTCCACTACATTAAGGAAATACGCGTTGCGGTCGGTGGAGGGGAGGGGCCCTTTGAAATCGAGACTGAGGCGTTCAAAGGGACGGGAAGCCTTAATCAGGTGCGCTCCATCTGGCCTGAAAAAATGCGGTTTGCATTCTGCGCAGATGTGGCAGTCTCTTGTGACTGTACGGACCTCCTCTAAGGAGTAGGGGAGATTGCGGGACTTGATGAAGTGGTAAAACCGAGTGACCCCCGGGTGGCAGAGGTCCTCGTGGAGGGCTTGGAGGCGGTCAATTTGTGCGTTGGCACATGTCCCGCGGGATAGGGCATCAGACGGCTCGTTCAGCTTTCCGGGCCGGTACAAGATCTCATAGTTGAAGGTGGAGAGTTCGATCCTCCACTGCAAGATCTTGTCGTTCTTGATCTTGCCCCGCTGTGCATTATCGAACATGAAGGCAACCGACCGTTGGTCAGTGAGGAGAGTGAATCTCCTGCTGGCCAGGTAATGCCTCCAATGTCGCACAGCCTCCACTATGGCTTGGGCTTCCTTTTCCACTGAGGAGTGGCGGATTTCTGAGGCGTGGAGGGTTCGGGAGAAAAAGGCCACGGGTCTGCCCGCTTGGTTAAGGGTAGCCGCGAGAGCTACGTCAGAGGCGTCGCTCTCGACCTGGAAGGGGAGGGACTCGTCGATGGCGCGCATCGTGGCCTTTGCGATGTCCGCTTTGATGCGGCTGAAAGCCTGGCAAGCCTCTGTCGACAGCGGGAAAACCGTGGTCTGTATTAGGGGGCGGGCCTTGTCTGCGTACTGGGGGACCCACTGGGCGTAGTATGAAAAGAACCCCAGGCAGCGTTTCAGGGCTTTTGGGCAGTGCGGGAGGGTAAATTCCATGAGTGCGCGCATACGTTCGGGGTCGGGGCCTATTATCCCATTACGCACTATGTAGCCCAGAATGGCTAGCCGATCGGTGCTAAAAACGCACTTGTCCTCATTGTACGTGAGGTTCAAGGCTTTGGCAGTCTGGAGGAATTTTTGGAGGTTGGCGTCATGGTCCTGCTGATCGTGGCCGCAGATGGTTACATTGTCGAGGTACGGGAACGTGGCCCGTAACCCATGTTGATCAACCATTCGGTCCATTTCCCGTTGGAAGACCGAGACGCCGTTTGTGACGCCAAAAGGGACCCTTAGGAAGTGGTATAATCGCCCGTCTGCCTCGAAGGCTGTGTACTTGCGGTCACTTGGGCGGATGGGGAGCTGATGGTAAGCGGACTTGAGGTCCACGGTGGAGAAGACTTTATACTGGGCAATCCGATTGACCATGTCGGATATGCGGGGGAGAGGGTACGCGTCTAGTTGTGTGTACCTGTTGATGGTCTGGCTATAGTCAATGACCATCCTTTGTTTCTCCCCTGTCTTCACTACTACCACCTGCGCTCTCCAGGGACTATTGCTGGCCTGGATTATGCCCTCCTTTAGTAGCCGCTGGACTTCGGAGCGAATGAAGGTCCGGTCCTGGGCGCTGTACCGTCTGCTCCTAGTGGCGACGGGTTTGCAATCCGGGGTGAGGTTCGCAAACAAGGACGGGGGTTGCACCTTGAGGGTGGCGAGGCCGCAGATAGTGAGTGGGGGTATGGGGCCGCCGAATTTAAACGTAAGGCTCTGTAGGTTACATTGAAAATCTAAGCCCAGCAAGGTGGGGGCACAGAGTTGGGGAAGGACGTTAAGTTTGTAGTTTTTGAATTCCCTCCCCTGTACCGTTAGGGTAACTATGCAGAATCCCTGGATCTGTACGGAGTGGGATCCTGCGGCTAGGCAAATCTTTTGTGCGCTGGGGTAGGTAGTTAAGGAACAGCGTCTTACCGTGTCGGGATGTATAAAACTTTCCGTGCTCCCGGAGTCGACTAGGCATGGCGTCTCGTGGCCGTTAATTAGGACCGTTGTCGTCGTCGTCTGGAGAGTCCGGGGCCGAGCCTGATCGAGCGTAACCGAAGCGAGCCGTGGTTGTAGTAGTGGGGTGGGGTCCGTTGTTGCCGTCCAAGAGGACGTCGGGGATGGATAAAATGGCCGCCCCCATACCTCGCCCGTAGATGAGGGGTCACAAGATGGCGTCGGGGGTGGACAAAATGGCCGCAGAAATAACAGCGGGCGCCCCCGGTGCGACTCGGCGTTTGGACTGCGCAAGCCTGTGGGGTGTCCGGGGGGGGTGGTAGGGGGTTTGCCGCGGCGGGTACGTACGGGGCCCAATGGCCTGCCGCGCGGTCGGGGCCGTAGGCGCGGGTATTACGCGCGGCTACGTCCAGCGAGGCTGTTAGGGCCCGTGCCTCTGAGAGTCCTAGTGACTCTTTTTCTAGAAGTCTTTGGCGGATTTGGGAGGATTGTATACCTGCAACAAAAGCATCGCGCATTAACATGTCCGTATGTTCGTTTGCATTCACCGACGGGCAGCTGCAGGCTCGTCCCAAAATCAGCAGCGCGGCGTAGAACTCGTCCATCGATTCTCCGGGAGCTTGCCGTCTCGTCGCGAGCTGGTAGCGAGCGTAGATTTGGTTAACTGGGCGAACGTAGAGACTTCTCAGTGCTGCGAACGCCGTCTGGAAATCGCGGGTGTCTTCAATGAGGGTGAAAATCTCCGTGCTCACCCTCGAGTGCAGGACCTGCAGTTTTTGTTCATCTGAGACTCGGCCTGTGGTCGATGTGATGTAGGCCTCAAAGCAAGTCTGCCAGTGTTTGAAGGCTGCTGCTGCATTCACTGCGTGGGGGCTGATCCTCAGGCATTCTGGAATGATCCTGAGCTCCATAGTCCTTTTTAGGCACGCTTAATAAATTGTGGCGCACAAAGACTCCGTGAGACAAACAGAGTGAAGTCGATGAGGCTTTATTAAGCGTGTCTGTTCCCCAGCAGCCCGATAGTAAACTGGCATGCGGGGGAAGGCACCGGCTTCTTATACTTCGCCTTCAGGGCGGAGTATGAGGTCAACGGCCAACCAGGACCCGGGATCTGTCAGCCAATGACATTAGGGCTTCCAGTCCCACATGACCCCCAATACATACTACCACACGGGTCAAGTCCAAGATTGCAGAGTTTGGTTATAAGTCTTGTCGGGATAATGGTGTTGAAGGCGGAGCTGTCGTCTATGAACAGCAGTCTCACGTAGGTGTCCTTGTTGTCGAGGTGTTTGAGTGTTGATTGTAGAGCCAGGGAGATAGCATCTGCTCTGGACCGGTTGCGGTGATAGGCAAACTGCAATGGATCGAGACCGTCTGGGAGGCTGGCGTCTCATGACTAGTCGCTCGAAGCATTTCATGATAACAGGCGTCAAGGTCACCGGTCGGTAGTCGTTAAGGCAGGCTACCTTGTTCTTCTTTGGAACTGGTATTATGGTGGTCTTCTTGAAGGAGGTGGGGAGCTCAAAGCAGAGGAGTGAAGTGTTGAAGATGTCTGTGAATACACTCGCGAGCTGGTCTGTGCAGACTCTGAGTGCTATCCCAGGGACTCCATCAGGGCCCGTTGCTTTACGCGGATTCACTTCAAGAAGGCAGCTCTTACCTCTGAGGCTGTAATAGTGTGTATGGGTGTGTCCAGGGCAGTTAGGGTGGGTGGCACTGATGCATTGGCTGACTGCTCAATGCGGGCATAGCACTTGTGAGGTTAGCCCTGCTGCCTCACAGCACTAGGTCCAGTGTTCAATTCTGACCTTGGGTCTGTGTAGAGTTTGCACTTTCTCACCATGTCTGTGTGGGTTTCCTCCGGGTGCTCCAGGTTTCCACCCCACAGTCCAAAGATGTGCAGGTTAGGTGGATTGACCATGATAAATTGCACCTTAGTGTCCAAAGCTGTGCAGGTTGGGTGTGGTTACGGGGATAGAGCAGGGGAGTGGGTCTGGGTGGAGCGCTCTTTCAGAGGGTCAGTGCAGAATCAATGGACCAAATGGATTCCTTCTGCACTGTAGGAATTCGGTGATTCTATGATTCTAAGTGTTAACTTCTCTGGACAATTGCAATGGGCTAGGAACCATCCAACAGAAGTGATTTAAATCACTAACTGCAGATGGTTCTGCCAATTTTTACCGATAGTTACACTGAAAGAATTAGAGCGAGGAAATCACTTCTAACTCCAGAGTAGCTGTTCAAAAAACCTAGACCCAGCCTCACACAGGACAGCCTCACATAGGACAACCCCACACACACAAGCCCACAGGAAACCCACCACACCACCTGCAGCCCCAATTCCTCACTCCCAGCCCAACCCCTCCACCTGGCTCGACCTGACTCCCACTCCTCCTGACCCGACCAACGCCCCCGGGTCTAAGCCAACACCACTACCCCCACTGGCCAGAGTCAATCCCTCCCTCCCGAACCACCCCGTCCAACTTCCCCCTCCATGCATGACCCGGTCCGAACGCCCCCCCCCTTCCTACACTGACCCTCTTCCCAGCCCGACCTCCCGCTAACGCCACCCCCGGACCAATCCGAACCCCCTCCCACGGTCTGACCCCCCACCTCCTAGACCGACCCGTGCACAGAGACATCAAGCAACTCACAGACATTGTTTGTGTAAACTGGTTTATCATCATGAACAACCAACAAAGCCCCTGCAATATGGTGGCCAAAATACAAGGAGTCTTAGATTACAACCATGTAACTAAATGTTCCCCCTTCATCAATATCATTATCTCTGTCAACATACTTTGAACCTGTGGGAATGTGAACAAAAGGTTTCATCACCAGAGGATTTTTTTGTAATTTGCAAGTAGCACACATTGGATTAGTTTGAAGATGAAAGACCACTTGAATTAATATTGCATTTTCACATTCAGTAAATCAATCAGTACTTTTACTTCTGAACATTCAATTCAGTAGGATAAATAATAGGTAATGACATTGTGAAATTCAGCATTATTTTCTCCTCCCATGAGTTCCGCAAGCTGGCTTATCTGCCTTCATTCTCTCATTTATTCTTAAATGTTTCTCTTCCTAGATTTTTGGCTGCCCCATTCTCTATTATGCCTCTGATATCTCCTCAGATCTCTCTTCATACTGTTCAAACCTTTCTCTTGCCCAACATAAATCAAAACTCTAAATGACACTTACTTAATTTGCCTCCATAAAACACCATTGCTGCTATTTCTCATATTGACACTTAGAAGCCACTAGAAAGAGAGCAATTATGGAGAGCAGCGTGGCTTCATTTTCACGTGTTGTGTATAAGAGGTGCAGAAACTGGCCGGTATGTTCTGCCAGCGTTTGCCATGGGCAAAAATGTCAACACTGGTAAGATTGGTGAGAACCCTGGCAGCGAGATCCTGTTCTCTGATTTTCCCCACCGCCTTGTTGGTGACTTCACGAGGTCTACACAGAAAAGGCAGGAATTTCATTCAAATCCATTTTAATAATGCATATCTATTTTAAGGGCTTCCCCACCATATGTTCCACACATTAAGAATTCTTACTATGCCCTTTTTTTTTTAAACAATGACCCCCTAGTTCTAGATTCTCCAAAAAGAGGAAACATTCTCTCCACATCCACCCTGTCAATACCCCTCAGGATCTCCAAAGTCTCAGAGTAAATTGAATACTGTTTTATCAATTCCATTTGCGGTTTGCAATTCCAAATGCACATGCATTTGTTTATTATCATTCATTTCTGGCAAGATTGCGCACTCAATAAACGATATCGTTTTGCATAGCAGATCAAAGCACAATACAATTACGATCATCAATTCTTCCCTTGGTAAAGCTGAAACATTTCTGAAAGCTTTATCCATTTGGAGTTAAGTGAATGTAGGTTAACAATGCCTGGTTACGTTTTCATGCTTATCAAGGTGCGAAGTCAGTGCTGGAGATTTTTTTAAAAATAATAAGTTTTATTAAAGGTTTTCATAAAATATCAATAACAAAATGAGAAAGAAAAAAGAACCCAACAGGGTTAAGTACAAAACACAATCTAAAAAAGCAACCCCCCAAACCCCTCCCCCCGTACCTAAATAATAAATTAACATTAACACCCTGACTTAAGACAACAGGTGTATATACCCCCTCAGACCCTTCCAGTGTAAATAACATAAACAAAAATAAAGTAAACCCCCCCCACCCCCCGAGCTGCTGCTGCCATTGATTAATGTCTATCGTTCTGCCAGAAAGTCTAAGAATGGTTGCCACCGCCTAAAGAACCCTTGTACCGACCCTCTCAAGGCGAATTTCACCCTCTCCAATATCGCTGATCCAGGATTCCACGCTTGGGGGCCTCGTATATTTCCACTGAAGGAGAATTCTTCGCCGGGCTACCAGGGACGCAAAGGCCAGAATTCTGGCCTCTTTCGCCTCCTGCACTCCCGGCTCCTCTGCCACCCCAAATATTGCGAGCCCCCAGCCCGGTTTGACCCTGGATCCTACCACCCTCGACACCGTCCTCGCTACGCCCTTCCAAAATTCCTCCAGCACTGGGCATGCCCAGAACATATGGGTGTGATTTGCTGGGCTCCCTGAGCACCTAACACACCTGTCCTCACCCCCAAAGAACCTGCTCATCCTTGTCCCGGTCATGTGTGCCCTGTGCAGCACCTTAAACTGTATGAGGCTGAGCCTCGCGCACGAAGAGGAAGAGTTCACCCTCCCTAGGGCATCTGCCCACGTCCCCTCTTCGATCTCCTCTCCCAACTCCTCCTCCCACTTACCTTTCAACTCCACCACCGAGGCCTCCTCCTCCTCCTGCATCACCTGGTAAGTTTCCGAGATCTTCCCCACTCCCACCCACCCCCCCCGAGAGCACCCTGTCCTGTACTGTGTGTGGCAGTAGCCATGGGAATTCCACCACCTGCCCTCTGGCAAACGCCCTTACCTGTAAGTACCTGAAGGTATTCCCAGGGGGGAGCCTGTACTCCTCCAGCTCACCCAAGCTCGCGAACTTCCTGTCCACAAACAGGTCCCGCAACTTTTGTATCCCTGCCCTGTGTCAGTGCTGGAGATTGAAGTGCATTTACACTATAGTCAGGAGGTTTGGGGGCAATTATCAAAGTGTTTGTAGGCAGCACGGAATCTTGGCCACTGGCTATGTGCAGTGGAGCATTGCGGGAAGCACAGCTACAATCATCTAACGTGCACTGAATGTGGGTGAAGTTACAGTTTGCCTGCACATAAATTGGAAAATTATCCCTTTAGTGTGTGAATACAGTGACGTGCTTTTGTGATTCAGGTTCTCAGAAAGAAACGTTGTTTTGAACAAATAATGGCACTTATTCTTCACTCCCGTTCCCTTGAGGCAAATAAATATTAATGGTAAAGGTTTATCTTTTTAAACAGTATGTCATTCCTCAAAGTACCTTGACATAATGTTTCAGTAATTCCATGTTTGGTTTACATTCCCAAATGTGCATTAATTTCCTCAGTACAAATTATTGTAAACCTTTCTCTCTACATTTCCAGCAAAGAGCTTCATGAGCCATGCGTTCTAAAAGCAAAAAGATTAGCAAGTTATTATTTGACATAAATGGGAAAGTAAAATTACTAATAAAAATTACTCTGATTCGTTGGCTATTTTTTCACAGTCAATAAATCAGACTTTGCTAATAAATTTAATCAAATATATTTATGACAAGCAGAGGTAGACGCATTTATCTTCAACTCTCAGTAATATTCGATAATTATCAATCGCGATCTACAAGAACACACACATGCCCTAAAAACACAGCATTGTTATTTCACAAGTTCTAAATGTAGGGTTCTCCTCATAAATGTACTCCATTTAAAACCACCTTGTTGCAAAATAAAACTTGGTGGAGACCGTGGCGAAGGCGGAAGGAAAAGAGTGCCCCCACGGCACAGGCCCGCCCGCGGATCGGTGGGCCCCGCGCCCCCCCCAGGACCCCGGAGCCCGCCCGCGCCGCCTTGTCCCGCCGGTAAGAGAGGTGATTTAATCCACGCCGGCAGGACAGGCATTCTAGCAGCGGGACTTCGGCCCATCGCTGGCCGGAGAATCGCAGGGGGGGGCCCGCCAACTGGCACGGCGCGATTCCCGCCCCCACCGATTCTCCGGTGCCGGAGAATTCGGCAACCGACGGGGGCGGGATTCACGCCAGCCCCCGGCGATTCTCCGACCCGGTGGGGGGTTGGAGAATCTCGCCCCTGATGTTTTTTATTTGTTCATGGAATGCAGGTGTTGCTGGCGATATATTGGCTATCCTTAACAGCCCTTGAGAAGTTGATGATGAGCCACCTTCTTAAACCACTGCAGTCCACGAAGTGTAGGTACAGCCACAGTGCTGTTAGGAAAGGGAGTCCCAGAATCTTGGCCCAGTGGCAATGAAAGAACAGCAATATGTTTGTAAGACAAAATACTGTGTGAATTGGAGGGGAGATTGCAGGTGCTGATGTTCCCATGCTGCCCTTATTCTTCTAGGTGATAGAGTTTGCAGTTAATGAAGATGCTGTCAAAGGAACCTTTGCAAATTTCTGTGGTGCATCTTGTAGATGGTACACTCTGCTACCATTGTGCACTGGTGGCATCGAGTCACATGAGGATGTGTCAGATGCATGGGTCACATGACCATAGCTAAGTCAAAGTGATATGTTCTAAGGGGTGTCTTAAAATAGGATTGAAAAATTGAGAACTGTGGTTCAATGGTGATAATGGGATGGCAGCTTAGGGGGACCGGTGTCTCTAGATGCTTATGGGCAGCTGCTCTGGCTGCAAAGGAGTCCCGGGTGCCTCCTGTTTCTTCTCCTTCACTGGTATCCTCTGAGTGCCTATTGGCAAGGATTGCACTCTCATGATAGCAAGGTTCTAGAGAATGCAGCTGCCCATCACAAACTTGGATAACTACTCTGGTGACTGCTGGACGGTGCCTCCTAACCCATTGTGGTCCAGGCAGCTGAACTGTTGATCCAGGATGCCAATGGTTTAATTCATAGCATTCGTTTGTGGCAGCATGGCTCTCTTTATAGATTTATTGAACCTCCCATGGTCACGTGGCAGAGAGAAATCATACGGCAGTTGTATAGAGGTTATCGTTTGAGACCAAGCAATTAGTTTCCAGTTCATTTTGCTGGCCCAAAGACAGTGAGTACGGTTCACTGCCTCAGGATGAAGGCACCATGGCTGCTGCAGGAAAGTGGGCATTCCCCCCGATGATGTTCTGTGCATGGTTACAAACCAACTAGATGTTGGTGGAATGTTAATGCTTGTGGTTCTGGTACATCTTCTTGTTTACATATGAATCTTTTTTGTATGCAGTCAATTACTCCCTGCTCCATTGGGAATCCTGCTCGCCTGACAAAGCCGGGTGCGCATTTCCTCTGCTTCTCCCCAGTAGGAGGTGACAATTAATTCCCCTCTCCTATACAGGATTTCTGTCACCTCCCTGATGAAGTAATGGAGGGCGAACTGGGAAATGTTGGCTACTTTGCCTGCTCCCACCTGAAAGGATCTACCAAATTGAAATTAATGTCAACTGGTTGCACAATCATCACTCTACCGTGCAGCTGTAGACCCTGTTGAAGGAGGTGGTACAGTTCAGTAACCACCTTCTTGGTGAACTCGAGGTACTCACACGTTGCTCCTGGATGAGGTTTAGATATGAGAAGTGCTATCTGAATACACTTGGTGGGTAGGGGCCGCTGTGACAAGTCTTCCTCCTTCTCCTTTTGCATAGAGCTTTCCCTTTCTGCCGTCTGTTACTCAGATTACAGCTACATTGTTACTCAAGGTAGGTTGCGGCTATAGCCCCCATAACACTAGAAGGATTTCTGTTGACAGAGTAGAAACCTCCTCGGCCTCCGTCAGGATGTAGTGACACTGCCGTCAAAATCCAAGAAGTCACCAAAACTCCTCTAAGAAAACATCACAGCACTGTTAAAAGCTTTGCAAAAGTAAAAGTAAGTCAAAGATAACTCACCTGCAAGTTTATGTTTGGCCCTTTAGATAATGTCAGTGGGAGCACCTCATGCAACAGGGAGAGATTATGAGAGGGCATTAACTGGACCTGCACCATCCAAATTGAGAGAACATGTGTATGGTCAGCCAAAGAAACTGACTAATGTCACAATCCATCCACTCTGTATGATTTAAATTCATGCATAGCACGCCGGTACCTAGTGAACCAGAAACATTCGGGCATCATTTTTTCTCTTCAAAGCTTTTGTAGTGCCATTGAATCTTACTATCCAATTATTTATAGCTACTTGATATATGCACTATACAATACTTATTTTATCAAAATCAATTTACCAATTTCACACTTGTTATGAAAGTTTTTTAATGTCTCCTTGTATTTTGTTACGGACTTCCTCGGTATTAGCTACACTCACCAAATTGTGTCATTTGCAAATTTTGAATTGTGCTTCTGATTCCTGAGTTTAAATTATTTATCGAAATGGCGGATTACAGTAGCCACTGCACTGATTTTCTGTTGTTTTTTTTACTAGCCGCCCATCAGACCAGGGAGGGTCCCAGAGGGTGAATCCCGCGATGGCCCAGGGTGTACAGGCGTCGATGGTCATTCGAACAGATGACGGACAGCAGGAGGTTTCACCTTAACAAGTAGATGGTTGGGCAGCACGGTGGCACAGTGGTTAGCAGTGCTACCTCACGGCGCCGAGGTCCCAGGTTCGATCCCGGCTTTGGGTCACTGTCCATGTGGAGTTTGCACATTCTCCCCATGTTTGCATGGGTTTCGCCCCCACAACCCAAATATGTGCAGGATAGGTGGATTGGCCACGCTAAATTCCCCCTTAATTGGAAAAAATGAATTGGGTACACTAAATTTATGGAAAAAAAACAAGGAGATGGTGAAACACCTGTGCCACCACATGGAGGAGGACACCCCCTCCTGGTGGCCATCAAGGTCACTGCAGCTCTGAACTTTTACACCTCAAAATCATTCCAGGGCTCGAGCGGGGACCTGTGCGGTATCTCACAGCCCACAGGTGCATCCAACAGGTCATGGATGCCCTGTATGCCCGGGCGGAAGACTCCATCATCTTTGACATGGACCAAATCCAACAAGATGCCGGGGCAGCAGGTTTCTCTGCCATCGCCAGGATGCCCCATGTCCAGGGGGTAATAGATGTCCCGCATGTTGCCCTGCTCTCACCGGGCCATCTGGGAGTGCCCTACGTTAACAGAAAGAGGTTCCAGCCCCTGAACATCCAGCTCATGTGAGACCACCAGATGAAGATAATGCACGTGTGTGAACATTTCCAGAGGAGTGTGCACAACAGCTACATCCTGGCGCAGTCAGTCACCCCGGCCTCTTCGAGGACCATCCCAGGATGGGCAGCTGGTTCTTGGGGAATAAGGGGTACCCGCTGAGGACCTGGCTAATGATGCCAGTACAGAGGCTGGTGACCGAAGCGGAGACCCAGTACAACGAGGCCCATGTGGCCACCCTGGCTGTGACTGAGCGGTGTATCAGATTCCTCAAGATGCAGTCCTGATGCCTCGACTGCTCCTGTGGTGCCCTGCAGTACACCTCCCAGAGGGTTGCCTGTTTTGTGGTGGTCTTCTGTGCCCTCCACAACTCCGCACAGCAGCGTGGCGACGTGCTGGAGGTTGGTGATGAGGAGCATGTGGCCACCTCTGAGGAGCGAATGGAGGATGGGGCGGGAGGGGAGCTGGAAATGGGGGGAGGGGGGATTGGGGGGGGGGGAAATGGAGGGGGAAGGTGGGAAATAGGGGATGGGAGAGAATGGGTGGGGTTGAACTGATGAACACATCCTCATCTTAGGAGAATCTGGAGGAGTTGAGGGCCTCCCTAGTCCTCCTGGCAGGTTGGTCCTTGACGCAGCTTGTTCTTCATCCTCCGGCTCCTCCTTGGGATCATCCTCCAGCACCTCCTGGACTGCCTCACCTTCCGCAGCAGAAGAGGCCGCATGTCCCTCCACCTCCTCCTGCTCCCCCTCCTCCAGCATGTAGCCCTGCTGCTGTGCCAGATTGTGGAGGGCACAGCAGACCACCACAAAGCGAGAGACCCTCTGGAGGGTGTACTGAAAGGCCCACTAGAGTGGTCAAGGCATTGGAATCACATTTTGAGCAGTCTGATGCACCGCTGAATAGCAGCAAGGGTGGCAACGTGGGCCTCATTGTATCGGGTCTCCACCCCAGTCTCAGGCCTCCGCACCTGCGTCATCAGCCATGACCTCAACAGGTAGCCCTTGTCACCCATGAGTCAACTCATTATCCTGGGGTTGTCCTCGAAGACACCAGGGATCTCTGAGTATCCCAGGATGTCGCTGTCAGGGTACGGGCACACACGTGCATGGCCCTGAGATGGTGGTCGCACATGATCTGAACATTCAGGGAGTGGAACCCCTTCCTGTTAATACAGGGCACTCCCTGATGACCCGGTGCTCGCAGGGCGATATGCCTGTGAGTGATAACCCCCTGGACGAGAGCATCCTGGTGATGGTAGCAAATCTTGCAGCCTGAGTTTCTTGGTGGGCCTGGTCCAGCTCGAATGTGATATTGCCTGATGCTGGGCATACGGAGCATCCAGATGTACCTTTTGGTGGGCGGATGCCTGCGAGATGCTACACAAGCCCCCGCTCGAGTCCTGGAATGACCCAATGGTATAAAGGTCAGCAGTGACCTTCACGGTCATGGGAGGGGGTGTCCTTCTCTTCCATGGGGTGCCATGTCTATGAGGACGTGGCACAGGTGCCACACTGTCTCTCTCCTGAGACGCACTATTCTGCAGCATAGATTTATCTCTTGTATTTGAATATGACTCCCCTATCTAGGCAGATGGTGACATAAAGCTGGGTGGAAGGGTGAGCTGTGAGGAGGGTGCAGAGATGCTTCAGTGTGATTTGAACAAGTTGAGTGAGTGGGCAAATGCATGGCAGATGCAGTATAACATGAATAAATATGAGGTTTTCCACTTTCGTAGCAAAAACAGCAAGCTATAGATTGAGAGAGGGAATGTGCAACAAGACCTGGGTGTCCTTGTACACCAATGAGTGTCACAATTCTGAGGTCATCTGCGCTTCCCCTGGTGAAACCTGATAGGAAGTGGCCTCCTAATTGGCTATCTCCACCATCTCATTGAGGACAGCGTGCAGATTCCCGAGAGGCTCAATCCCAGGGCCCTTAGCAATGTCAGGCTGGAAGTCCCACTGGGAGAGGTGGGGGTAGGCAACCAAAAATAGCTGCAGCCTCGGGCAACAAGCATATGCGTAGAACACGGACCAATGTGAAATTCTGTCAAAATGGGGGTTAGTTCAGAACAAAGTCTTCCACACGCTTAATGCGCCTCGAGTGCTGCTGGGTCTGAGCACCACCATTTTAAGGCTGTGGATGGCTTTGACTGTGAGTTGGACATTAACAAATAGAATTTGTATTGATGGAGGTGCAACTTCCTGAGCAGTGACTTTGAGGATAGCCGCTACTCCAGTTACTGGGAGAGAATTCTGACAAGAGGCAACCACTTGTCTGCGGCACATGCACAGCCATGCCGCCCTGTCCCGTGTGCTGACTGCGAGACACAACCTCATCAGATGGGTAGAACTCAGAGAAGCTGGTAGCCAACATCCCCAGTCCATTGGACGGGTCCAGCTTGGCACCCAGTACCCCTCCTCCCAATCGGTGTCCTTAAGGCCTTGGGGCTCACCTTGGGATGGAGTAGCAGCTGGTTCAAGCCCCACCTGACCCTGGATCATCTGGCTCTGGTGGTTCCTGCCTCCACCTGATGTGCATCATCAGCGGTGTGGTGCACACCAGATTGTGCCCCAGAAGCCTGTCCACTAACATGTCCCACCGAGGTGTGTGCATCTGTGCTGGTGGAGGGTGGGGTTGACAGGTGTGCTGCGACTACGGTTGCATCCTCAGAGCTCTCCTCCAAGGTGTTATCCTTGGTGTCAGGAGAGGCTGCCGCCCGGGATGGGCCGCCTCCTGCGGGAGAATGGACATGTGGTCAGTGGGAGAGATCGGTCAGTCAGTAAGGCAATCACTACTCATGTTTGACAGGTCCTCCGGGTGGAGCCCGGTGGTTCCTCACCTCTGCGTCGTCCGCCAGCCTCCGCATAGCTGACCGATCTGTCCTAAGCCACCCCAGTCAGCTCCAGGGCCTGCTCCTCAAAAGAAGAGAGGATTCTTAAGTCTTGCACCCCTCCGCCAGTTTGGGCCATCCCCCGACAATTATGGGTGAGCTTTTCCTGACGAGACACAGAGGGGACATCGTTAGCGTGGTTCACAGTGGTGGGAGAAGGGTGTGAGGGAGGGGTTGGGGGGGATTGAGGGGGAGGGGTGTTGGAGGAAGGGTTGGGGGTCGCATGGGGTGTTGGGGGGTGGATTATCCCTTTGGGTGGGGGGAGGGGGGGGTCTGCTCACACGTGCTGCCCAGTATAGATTGTTGACCTTTTTTCAGCATTGAAGGCCAGTCCTCCTGGTCATACTCCCCGAGCTCACAGCTGCTGCCATCTCATCCCAGGCAGCTCTCAGGGGAACAGGACATCCCTCCTGGCCTCCACTGCACCTAGGAGCTTCCCCAGGTCAGCAACTCTGAATCTTGAGGCCGGTCTCCTGGGCGCCATTGTTGCGAACTTGTGACATGGCACATGCACCCACGGGATTCTACTTGAGAGCGGTGAAGTTCTCATATTACTACAATGCCAATTCCCTATTAGCAATAGCCTTCAGCAGTATGGCCAGAGGTTGCTCATAGTCAAGAGGAGTTGCAGTGACCAGCACTATGTTACCCCAGACAGTGCTCAGCCCTGGGGGTGTTCGGTGGGATGGACGGCAGCATTTGAAATTTCCGCTGTTGTGGGTTTACACGATCCGGAGGGTGGCCGTGCCCCTACCCTTCCAGCCCAGGGGCAACCCCCCACCAATGGCGCCCGCCCCCCCCCCCCCCCCCGACCAGAACCCCTCCCCCACCCGCCTTCCCTGCCGGGACTCCTGCATCCCTCCTTCCGAGCACTGGGGCAGCAGCTCCAGAGCCCCCAGGCTACATGCCCGATTTTGAAGATGGCTTCTCACCTCCTCCAATGCCCTCAGCAGTCATTCCGCCAGCTTCCCATTTTTCAATAGGTGCCCTCGTGAGTTCCCGCTGTGGAACCGGTTAGATCTCGGGAGGCCGATAGATAGGGCATCTGGCCCATTAATAATATGGCGATTGCCCTCAATTGCTGCTAATTGGAATCTCGTCACATCGTGGCGGGATCTGGAACTGCCAAGGGTCGCCGGCAGATTAGATTGGAAACCGATTGGCGCCTGGCTCAAATCTTGATTTCGGGCTCTCCCGTGGTCTAACCGGCTCACACAGATCCTTGTCGGGCACAACGCAGCTATTAGATCACGCCCTATAGCACTAGAGTCTCTCACTGAGCTGTAGTATCTCGAGCGGCCATGGGTGGCACTGGGACACAGTGTTTAGCAAGAATGTTAGGTGGGGTTACTGGGTTGCAGGGATAGGGTGGGGGAGTGGGCTTGGGTCGAGTGCTCTTTTGGCCGGTCGATGCAGACTCGATGGGCCGAATGGCCTCCTTCTGCACTGTCGTGGTTCTATCTTTGTTGTTTCCATTTGTTGGGGTCTCTAAGCTTGGTGCCCCTGTTATAGATATACTTACCGGACCCAAACTGTTTCTGCATTGGGATATGGCCTACTATTCAAGCAACTAATATTTAGCTGGAGGATCTCTGCTCATTCAATACTGGATGTTACAAAGCAGTCTGACGAATTAGAGACAGTGGAGGGGCTGAGACAGGCAGGAGTTGAATGTCAGTATCAGAATCCTAATATGTTTTTGATGATAATGCCGAGGGGCAGTATTTCTAGAAGACCAAGGAGAAATCACTAGCTGGACAGCAACTTGTTTACTTATAAGACGCGAAGATTATAAAGATGGTATTGAAATAATATAGTACAGGTATTATAATAATAATAATCTTTATTGTCACAAGTAGGCTTACATTAACACTGCAATGAAGTTACTGTGAAAATCCCCTAGTCACCACATTCCGGTGCCTGTTCGGGTGCACACTGGGAGAATTCAAAATGTCCAATTCACCGAACAGCACGGCTTTCGGGACTTGTGGGAAGAAACCGGAGCATCCCGGAGGAAACCCACGCAGACACAGGGAGAACGTGCAGACTCCGCACAGACAGTGACCCAAGCCGGGAATCGAACCCGAGACCCTGGCGATGTGAAGCAACAGTGCTAACCACTGGGCTACCGTGACAGTGAGTGTCGGACAGTGAGCACCAGTCAGAGAAAGAATGGGGAAGGTTTTTGCAAGTTTCTGATCCAAACAAAGACAGACTCTAAAGAATTATAAAAGGTTTCTCAAAAGGTTAAATACTGTCAGAACAAAATATTAATTAACAGCATACAGCAAAGTAGTAGCAATCATGCACTCATGTGACTGAATAATTACTATTACATAGAAACATATCAAATTCTTTTGACATGATCACGAACAAAGCGTTCCAAAAATAAATCCATATTGTCAAACATGATTCATCTAAATAGTCTCCTGTATTACGCAGACAATTTCATACCCAACATTTATATTCTGAAAAATCCTTGCTAATGACACATGCGGAACAAAATAACTCTGTTAGTTATTGCATGTGCTGAGTTGTATAACATGTATTAATCTGGTAAGTAAACAATGAGGGAGCATTCGCACATTTTTGTACTTTCATCCAAAATTCTTCATATCACCAGATTTAATTAAAATACATCAAGGCTTAGATGTACTAGTACTAGGGCAGCACGGTGGCGCATTGGTTAGTACTGCTGCCTCACGGCACCGAGGTCCCAGGTTTGATCCCGGCTCTGGGTCACTGTCCGTGTGGAGTTTGCACATTCTCCCCACGTCTGCTCTGGTTTTGCCCCCACAACCCAAAAGATGTGCAGGGTAGGTGGATTGGCCACGCTAAATTGCCCCTTAATTGGAAAAAATTAATTGGGTACTCTAAATTTATTTTTAAAAAGACGTCCTAGTCCTTTGGCTTGTTAAGGGCATATTAGCCACCAATTAATGACAAACTTGCAAATATGCTTCTTCTGGCATTCCAGCCAACATCACATTCAGGCTACTGTTAAGGCAATATTAGAGTGGTAATGAAAATTCAGCAGTGACTGGCAACTTTGGAAACAACAGAACAGCTATTTCAATCCACATCGCAGCATGTGTAGATTCACAATCTCTTTAACATGTCAGAGGAGAAGGAAGAACAGTAGTAAAGGAAGCACAGGTACAAAGCTGTAAGAGGAAGTCCACCATGCACTCTTCCAAACTACATACCCCCATTGATGAAAGAACCAACCTCAAACTCTCTGAGCAGCAAGAGATTGTGCTCACCAAGGGTGGAAAAAAGATGGGTAAATTGTGATATCTTCCGGAACCAGTGCTGCAAACACAAAGTATCATTGGAACTGCTTTGTATTAAAAAAAGTGATAACAATTTTCAATTTTTTGTCAAGGGTTCCTTCCAGGAATCACTGGAGGCTCAATAAAGATATGACAATTTGCTTTGCTTAAGCATGCTAGTGAATATATTAAATCACTACTGCAGCAGTAAGAAAGGCAGATGGGCTCTTTCAAAAGTTAGAACTGTCCCAGGTTACAAGGCCCCACTGGTTGTGCACATTTGGTCATATAAACACTGATTTAACTTTCAATGATGTTCATCAATAGAAAAATATATTACTGAACAAACACAGTGGGCCATGGCCATTGTTAAGTCAATATACACACCAATGCATGGTTACCAATGAATGGCCATGACATGAATATCTGGAGAGAATTTCATTCCAGTGGAGACAAGTTCACAGAATCACTACAGTGCAGAAGGAGGCCAATCGGCCCATCAAGTCTGCACCGACCCTCTGAAAGAAAACCCTGGGTGCGATATTCCGAGGCTGAACAGTTGGGAGAATCGCCAGCCGGGCCATTACATCGCGCAACGCCGGTCCGACGCCGTCCCGCCATTCTCCCAACCGGCGAGAACGGCCCCGTCGAGTTCTGCGCCGCGCCAGCCGGAGAATCACCCGAGACATTCACAACGGCGATTCTCCGGTACCCCCGCTATTCACCAGCCCGGATGGGCCGAAGTCGGTGCCGTCACCGTTCATACCTGCTAAATAAAATCGCCAGCCAGTCGTGCTGGCTGGCAATGAGGAGCGAGGAGGTGAGCGGCCCCTGTCCCGGAGTGTCTGCAGACTGGGGAAGGCTTCCCCGAGAATGTTGCCGCCAATCGCGGGGAGGAGGGAGTGGAGGATGTCTTCGTGGAAGGTTTCATACATGTCCGGGGGAGGGGGGGGTGGGGGGGAGTGGAGGATACCTTCGTGGAAGGCTGCAGACATGCCCGGGCGAGGGGGGAGGGGAGGGGGGGAGGGAGTGGAGGATGCCTTCGTGGAAGGCTGCAGACATGCCCGGGGGAGGGAGGGGGGAGGAGGAGGTTGCCTATCCGCGGGTGCCACATGTCGGCCGCCCTGCCATGGCAGGACGGTGACGAGGACACGTCTGCAAGTTGTCATCTCGCTGATGGACAGAGGCGACTGGCACACCAGTGAGGAGGACGGTGTGAACTGACCGGTGGACGCAGACAGTGACCAGAGGTTAGGCTGGCTGCGTGTCTGCAGCGAGACCAGGCCACCGGGGCACACAGGTATCCCATGCCACCTGGCTGTCGAGGTGTCCAAGAACCTCCGTATAACATGTTGTTTCTCTGCCCCCCACCACCCTCCTGTAGGTCACCATGTAGGCTAACCAGACAGCGATGTTCACCGCAGTGGTTGGAGCCACTGCACTGCAGGTGGCCATCCGGCAGCGTAGACTGCGCTGGCTCAGAGTGGCTGCGGATGCAGCGGCTGCTGATGCAGCGGCTGCTGAGGGGATGGCCGCAGAGTGCCCCTTCGTCACCGCGCAGGCTGCAGGCGCTCACGGCCAGAATGTCCAGGAGGATGCTGAGGGGAACATTGACCACCAGATCATCGGGAATGCACAGGATGCGGGCACTGATATCGATGCGCAGGAGGGGGAGGAGGAGGAGTAGATGCTGGTGGTGCCAGGGGCCACAGGCGCCCAGCAAGGCCTAGGGTTTACCGTGACCGAATGTCCTTCGAGGCCCTACCGGACATTACATGCAGGAGGAGACTACGGTTCAGCAGGGAGACGTTCGCACCTATATGCCATCCCCTGGCGCACCTCGCACCACGTGGAACATAGAACATAGAACAATACAGCGCAGTACAGGCCCTTCGGCCCACGATGTTGCACCAAAACAAAAGCCATCTAACCTACACTATGCCATTATCATCCATATGTTTATGCAATAAACTTTTAAATGCCCTCAATGTTGGCGCGTTCACGACTGTAGCAGGTAGGGCATTCCACGGCCTCACTACTCTTTGCGTAAAGAACCTACCTCTGACCTCTGTCCTATATCTATTACCCCTCAGTTTAAAGTTATGTCCCCTCGTGCCAGCCGTATCCATCCGCGGGAGAAGGCTCTCACTGTCCACCCTATCCAACCCCCTGATCATTTTGTATGCCTCTATTAAGTCTCCTCTTAACCTTCTTCTCTCCAACGAAAACAACCTCAAGTCCATCAGCCTTTCCTCATAAGATTTTCCCTCCATACCAGGCAACATCCTGGTAAATCTCCTCTGCACCCGCTCCAAAGCCTCCACGCCCTTCCTATAATGCGGTGACCAGAACTGTACGCAATACTCCAAATGCGGCCGTACAAGAGTTCTGTACAGCTGCAACATGACCTCCCGACTCCGGAACTCAATCCCTCTACCAATAAAGGCCAACACTCCATAGGCCTTCTTCACAACCCTATCAACCTGGGTGGCACCTTTCAGGGATCTATGTACATGGACACCTAGATCCCTCTGCTCATCCACACTTTCAAGAACTTTACCATTAGCCAAATATTCCGCATTCCTGTTATTCCTTCCAAAGTGAATCACCTCACACTTCTCTCCATTAAACTCCATTTGCCACCTCTCAGCCCAGCTCTGCAGCTTATCTATATCCCTCTGTAACCTGCTACATCCTTCCACACTATCGACAACACCACCGACTTTAGTATCGTCTGCAAATTTACTCACCCACCCTTCTGCGCCTTCCTCTAGGTCATTGATAAAAATGACAAACAGCAACGGCCCCAGAACAGATCCTTGTGGTACTCCACTTGTGACTGTACTCCATTCTGAACATTTCCCATCAACCACCACCCTCTGTCTTCTTTCAGCTAGCCAATTTCTGATCCACATCTCTAAATCACCCTCAATCCCCAGCCTCCGTATTTTTTGCAATAGCCTACCGTGGGGAACCTTATCAAACGCTTTGCTGAAATCCATATACACCACATCAACTGCTCTACCCTCGTCTACCTGTTCAGTCACCTTCTCAAAGAACTCAATAAGGTTTGTGAGGCATGACCTACCCTTCACAAAGCCATGCTGACTATCCCTGATCATATTATTCCTATCTAGATGATTATAAATCTTGTCTCTTATAATCCACTCCAAGACTTTACCCACTACAGACGTGAGGCTCACCGGTCTATAGTTGCCGGGGTTGTCTCTGCTCCCCTTTTTGAACAAAGGGACCATATTTGCTGTCCTCCAGTCCTCTGGCACTATTCCTGTAGCCAATGATGACATAAAAATCAAAGCCAAAGGTCCAGCAATCTCTTCCCTGGCCTCCCAGAGAATCCTAGGATAAATCCCATCAGGTCCCGGGGACTTATCTATTTTCAGCCTGTCCAGAATTGCCAACACCTCTTCCCTACGTACCTCAATGCCATCTATTCTATTAGTCTGGGGCTCAGCATTCTCCTCCACAACATTATCTTTTTCCTGAGTGAATACTGACGAAAAATATTCATTTAGTATCTCGCCTATCTCTTCAGACTCCACACACAATTTCCCATCCCTGTCCTTGACTGGTCCTACTCTTTCCCTAGTCATTCGCTTATTCCTGACATACCTATAGAAAGCTTTTGGGTTTTCCTTGATCCTTCCTGCCAAATACTTCTCATGTCCCCTCCTTGCTCGTCTTAGCTCTCTCTTTAGATCCTTCCTCGCTACCTTGTAACTATCCATCGCCCCAACCGAAACTTCATCTTCACATAGGCCTCCTTCTTCCTCTTAACAAGAGATTCCACTTCCTTGGTAAACCACGGTTCCCTCGCTCGACGCCTTCCTCCCTCTGTCTGACCGGTACATACTTATCAAGAACACGCAGTAGCTGATCCTTGAACAAGCCCCACTTATCCAGTGTGCCCAACACTTGCAGCCTACTTCTCCACCTTATCCCCCCCAAGTCCCGTCTAATGGCATCATAATTGCCCTTCCCCCAGCTATAACTCTTGCCCTGCGGTGTATACTTATCCCTTTCCATCATTAACGTAAACGTCACCGAATTGTGGTCACTGTCCCCAAAGTGCTCTCCTACCTCCAAATCCAACACCTGACCTGGTTCATTACCCAAAACCAAATCCAACGTGGTCTCGCCTCTTGTTGGCCTGTCAACATATTGTTTCAGGAAACCCTCCTGCACACACTGTACAAAAAACGACCCATCTATTGTACTCAAACTATATCTTTTCCAGTCAATATTTGGAAAGTTAAAGTCGCCCATAATAACTACCCTGTTACTTTCGCTCATATCCAGAATCATCTTCGCCATCCTTTCCTCTACATCCCTAGAACTGTTAGGAGGCCTATAAAAAACTCCCAACAGGGTGACCTCTCCTTTCCTGTTTCTAACTTCAGCCCATACTACCTCGGAAGAAGAGTCCCCATCTAGCATCCTCTCCACCACCGTAATACTGCTCTTGACTAGCAGCGCCACACCTCCCCCTCTTTTGCCTCCTTCTCTGAGCTTACTAAAACACCTAAACCCCGGAACCTGCAACATCCATTCCTGTCCCTGCTCTATCCATGTCTCCGAAATGGCCACAACATCGAAGTCCCAGGTGCCAACCCATGCTGCCAGTTCCCCTACCTTGTTTCGTATACTCCTGGCATTGAAGTAGACACACTTCAAACCACCTACCTGAACACTGGCCCCCTCCTGCGACGTCAAATCTGTGCTCCTGACCTCTATACTCTCATTCTCCCTTACCCTAAAACTGCAATCCAGGTTCCCATGCCCCTGCTGCATTAGTTTAAACCCCCCCCAAAGAGCACTAACAAATCTCCCCCCCAGGATATTTGTGCCCCTCAGGTTCAGATGTAGACCATCCTGTCTGTAGAGGTCCCACCTTCCCCAGAAAGAGCCCCAGTTATCCAGAAATCTGAATCCCTCCCGCCTGCACCATCCCTGTAGCCACGTGTTTAAATGTTCTCTCTCCCTATTCCTCATCTCACTATCACGTGGCACGGGCAACAACCCAGAGATAACAACTCTGTTTGTTCTAGTTCTGAGCTTCCATCCTAGCTCCCTGAAAGCCTGCCTGACATCCTTGTCCCCTTTCCTACCTATGTCGTTAGTGCCAATGTGGACCACGACTTGGGGCTGCTCCCCCTCCCCCTAAGGACCCGGAAAACACGATCCGAGACATCACGCACCCTTGCACCTGGGAGGCAACATACCAAACGTGAGTCTCTCACGCTCCCACAAAATCTCCTGTCTGTGCCCCTGACTATAGAGTCCCCAATTACTAATGCTCTGCTCCTCTCCCCCCTTCCCTTCTGAGCAACAGGGACAGACTCCGTGCCAGAGGCCCGTACCCCATGGCTTACCCCTGGTAAGTCCCCCCCCCCACAAGTATCCAAAGCGGTATACTTGTTTCTCAGGGGAACGACCGCAGGGGATCCCTGCACTGACTGCTTTTTCCCAGTCCCTCTTACCCACCTATCTCCAATCTTTGGTGTAACTAATTCCCTGAAGCTGCTATCTATGACCCCTTCTGCCTCCCGAATGATCCGAAGTTCTTCCAACTCCAGCTCCAGTTCCCTAACTCGGTCTTGGAGGAGCTGGAGATGGCAGCACTTCCTGCAGGTAAAATCAGCAGGGACACTAACTGCATCCCTCACCTCAAACATCCTGCAGGAGGAACATTGCACTCCCTTCCCTGCCATTCCTCTCACTTTCTACCAAGATCTGGCTAACAACTAAATTAAATTTTTATAAAAAATAATAATAATATAATAAAATATGGTACTTACCTCAGACCAATGGGTTTTATTATTAGGTTAGAGGAGGAGGGCGGGTGGGAGACACTACACGTGTAGTGTCTCGGGTTTCCTCTCCACCAGAATTTATTGGTGAGGGTCTTCCCAGACGTCCGCGGGTCGACTTCCTGTTCCCGCCTAAAAAACTAATTTAAAAAAAAAGAAAAATTCTCAGCTCCTGCTGAAATTGACTAACCAGCCAGCTCCACTCCCGCCGAAATCGACTGGCCTGCCCCTGCAAAGACAAGTGCTTTTAAAGGTTGACTTACCTCCCAGCAGCCACTTCCGCACTGCTCCCGCTGAAACTGACTCACCAGCTGTTCTCCCGCCGAAATCGACTGGCCTGCCCCTGCAAAGACAAGTGCTTTTAAAGGTTGACTTACCTCCCAGCAGCCACTCCCGCAATGCTCCCGCTGAAACTGACTCACCAGCTGTTCTCCCGCCGAAATCGACTGGCCTGCCCCTGCAAAGACAAGTGCTTTTAAAGGACAGACTTACCTCCCAGCAACCACTTCCGCAATGCTCCCGCTGAAACTGACTCACCAGCTGTTCTCACGCCGAAATCCACTGGCCTGCCCCTGCAAAGACAAGTGCTTTTAAAGGACAGGCTTACCTCCCAGCAGCCACTTCTGCAATGCTCCCGCTGAAACTGACTCACCAGCTGTTCTCACGCCGAAATCGACTGGCCTGCCCCTGCAAAGACAAGTGCTTTTAAAGGTTGACTTACCTCCCAGCAGCCACTTCCGCAATGCTCCCGCTGAAACTGACTCACCAGCTGTTCTCCCGCCGAAGTCGACTGGCCTGCCCCTGCAAAGACAAGTGCTTTTAAAGGACAGACTTACCTCCCAGCAGCCACTTCCGCAATGCTCCCGCTGAAACTGACTCACCAGCTGTTCTCACGCCGAAACGGGAGGAGGACACGCTATACCAGTGTCCATCAAGGTGACGGTGGCCCTAAACTTTTATGCAACCGGTTCTTTCCAGGTGCCGAACGGGGACCTATCCGGGATCTCACAGGAATCGGTCCACAGGTGCATCCGGTCCGTTACCGACGCCTTGTACATCATCGCGGACAGGTACATCCAATTCCCCGAGGACCGAGCACAGCAAGAAGCACGGGCATGTGGATTCTCCAACGTGGCCGGGATACCGATGGTCCAGGGTGTCATCGATGGAGTGCCCATCCCCATGCTCCTGCCTGCAGACAACAGGGAAGTGTTCATAAACAGGAAGGGCACATACTCGATGAACATCCAGGTGGTCTGCGACCCCCACATGAGGATCATGCACGTGTGCGCAAAGTACCCCAGGAGTGTGCATGACGCCTACATTCTGGCACAGTCGTTCATCCCCGCAATGTTCGAGGGACGCCCCCACCGGCTGAGGGGCTGGTTGCTGGGCGACAGGGGTTATCTGTTGAGGTCATGGCTGATGACGCCAATATGGAGGCCCCAGACCAACGCGGAGACCCTATACAACGAGGCCAATTCAGCAGCCAGGGATGTGGTGGAGCGGTGCTTTGGACTGCTGAAGGTGCGATTCAGGTGCCTGGACCGCTCTGGAGGAGCCCTGCTGTACCGCCCCAACAGGGTCGGTCGCACAGTTGTGGTCTGCTGTGCGCTGCACAGCATAGCCATGCAGAGGGGTGATGCCCTGGTGGAGGAGGCCCAGGGAGAACCCGATAGCAGCGGAGAAGACGCAGACTAGAAGGAGGAGGAGGAGGATGATGATGATGTGCATCGGGGGGGGGGGGGGGGGCGGGGGGGCAGACACAGACACGACCCGGGTGCTGGTTATGGCCAGGAGGCTGCACGACGGCACCGTCGAGGACAGCGAGCACGTGACGCGTTGGTGGACACACGGTCCACACACCGCGGGGGAGGGATTCGCTGAACACTGCCACTTGCACTGCAAGTCGCGCACACGGGCACCACACAGCACCCACCACCCCCCGCACCGCGTACACCACACCAATTTCACATCACCTTGCGACTGCGGCACTACGGGATTGTATTACATTGATGATTATGTAAGCGGGTGTGATCAGTGCCATGTTAAATGATGACAGCTCGCTCTGCGATGAGCTGTGAGCTCAGATTCGTTAGACAAAATCTGACTCACGGCAATAGCTGAACCATCCACCTCGGTGGTCACTGCGTTCATCACGGACACTCCATCACGTTCCCATGTGGGGTAGCTGGCGTCGGAGTGCTGAGGACGACGGTGTCCGGTTTGAGAGGGGGGGGAACACACAGCAGGCATCACCGTTGCACCGAACGTAAACCCCAGCGCTACTCGGTCACCGTCATGAGCCCTCTGGCACTGGACATAGCACAGAGTCTTCAAAATGCAGTGTAACAGTGACTTTAATCGTTACATTCAAAGACAGATGCCCTTGCCCCTACAACTAAACTGTGCCCTGCACCAGTGCTAACTAACTATGTGTCTTGCTTCTTTGCCTTACAGGCCCTACCACTACACCTCGGTGTATCCCCAGATGGTACAGCAGGAGAATCTGAGAATCCCGCCCTGCGACGTGGCTCCCCGTCGGCACGCGTTTCCTGGGGCAGCCCGGCTTCGATGGGCCAGGCTGCTCGGCGGGCATGCTGGATGGTGCCACCCTGTCCTGCCCGCTGCCCACCAGATCCGCCAGGGACGGAACGGGGGGAAGCCGAGTGTTCAGTTACCGGGACGGGCCCCAGAACCTCCTCTTCTCTCGGGGAGCCCGGTGGCCCCCGGGCCTCACTGTAGGATGGAGGTGCACGGAGACATGCGCCGTCGCACCACCGACACCTGGCGCTGCCAGTCCTGGAGGCCTGCAGCGGTATCGACCAGGGTCCGAGTGTTCGCAGCGACGGAGCCCAGGGAGTGCGACATCCCTGTCAGGGACTGTGCAACCTCTACCTGTGAGTGCGCTACACCATCCAGCACGTGCACCAGGTGGCCGATGCTCTCAGCGATCGACTGCTGGGACTGTGCCATGGCCTGCTGGGACTGGGCCATAGCCTGCTGAGACTGGGCCAGTGCCCGGAGCGTGGTGGCAATGTCCTGTTGGCTCTGGGAGATGGCGGTCTGTGAGAGGGCAGCCCTCTCCTGGGCCACGGATGACGCGTGCACATTAAGCCCAACGCCTTGCAGAACCTGACTGATGGCCGAAACCGTTTCCCCCATTGCCTTCACCGCGGGCGCCACCCATGCGGTGTCGGCCTGGGTGGCTGCGATGAGCGGCACCACGCCCTGCTCCTGGACGCGGATGGACTCCTCCAACTGCGTCTGCAGGTGCTGGAAGATGGCCCTCATCCCGTTGTTCAGTTCCTGGGTCTCCACATGCATCGGGACTCCGGGTGGGCCCAGTAATTCCAGGAACCTGGGAACCGTCTGGGCGGCAGCTGGGTGCAGGGCCTGGGCTGCCCTCCGACCGTCCAGTCCCTCGGCTGCTCCTACCTCCACCTGTTGTACCGGCTCGGCTGTGTGGTGCACACCAGTCCGTGACCCGGGAGCCTCATCACTTATGTGCCCAACCGAGGTGAGTGAATCTGCGATGGTGGATGGTGTGGGTGACAGCAGTGCCGCAAACTCGAGGTCATCATCCGTCCAGAAGTCTGGTGTGTCCTGGGCCGACTCTTGGCCCGAAGCAAGGCGCCCACGGCCCATGTCATGTTCCGTGCCCTGTGTGTCCGTGGACTGTCTGGCAATCCTCTGTGCGTCACTGCCTGCAGTCCCCGTCCTGTCCCCGTCACGGTCCTGGCTCATGGCCGTATCTTCGGGCAACTCACGGCCATCACTGTCGTGACTGTCCGTCATGTGTCCCTCAGTGTTGTATCTGTCCATCCTCTGTGCGTCCCCCTCCAGTGTCCCGGATTGAGAGGATGGCCCTCCTGTACAACTTGCTTCCACCCTCTGGCGTGCGTCCCTGGGTGCGGCTGAGCTTCCGGATGGATGGTTGGGTCTTGCCCGAGACGACCCTGGACGTTCGGCCCCTGGCCCTGGGGAACACAATGATACGGGGTTCGTTAAACAGGCTGGGCCGGGTGTACGGTGGTGGTAAGGGCGGTGTGAGGGAAGAGGGGTTTGGGGGTGGAGTGGGCAGAGTGTGAGGGGGGAGGGGTTCGGGGGTGCAGTGGGTAGAGTGTGGGGGGGGGAATGACGGGCTGAGGGGGGGGGGGGGGTAGCCATGCAGGGTTGTCTCACTTGCTTCTGTGCCTCCGACCTGGCATGGCGCGACCTCCCAGGTGGCGGATCCCCCAGCAAATTCCAGAGCCCTCTGATCATGAACGGTTAGGGGGTGCAGCACAGGTGATCCCCCTCTGGTTCTCATATGCTCACGATGGTTGTGAGCTGTCTTATCCTGTGGGGGGGGGGGGGGGGGGGGTTGGTTAAAGCATCACAATTAGGCGGTTATCATCAGGGATTGCAGATATAGGCTACATTAATGCTGGGTGGGGGGACAGTTGGAGCCACGCCATGGCATGGGGGTCACGCTGCTCATGTGGGTCATGTACAACGTTGTGCCCCCTGAGCACCCCCCCCCCTTCGTGTCCGGGGGGGGGGGGGGGTTGCTGAGAGACGTGGGGGGGGAGGGTTGGGTCTGACCCGGGGGCACCCTTGTGGCACTTACCCTGGCAGCCCTCGTGAGGCCGTGGAGCTTCTTCCTACACTGCTCCCCGGAGCGGGGGGTGTGCCCCACAGCACTGACCTCACGCCAGCCATGCCTCACCATGCTTGACGGTTAGCGATGCCCACATCTTGGGCTGAGGATGGCCCTGCGTTGCTCCATCTCATCAAGCAGGGTGTCCAGGTCCGTGTCGCGGAACCTCGGTGCGGCTCGTCGGGGCTCAGCCATCTCGTCGTCTTGGGTCCTGTGCGCGGATCGCGCCCTTTAAATGGCTTTTGCGCCGCGCCGCGCCCCCCCGAGTTCCTCGCGGCCCCGCTGTTAGCCCATTTTCGGGCCCTGAATCGCTCGTGATTGCGGCCGTTTGCCGCTGTCTTGAAATTCGACGGCGTTCACGACGCCATGTGGACTCTGCCGCAATATCGGAGAATCCCGCCCCCTATCTAGGCCAACACCCCTACCCTATCCCCGTAACCCCACTTAACCTTTTTGGACACCAAGGGAAAATTTAGCATAGTCAATCCACCTAACCTGCACATCTTTGGACTGTGGGAGGAAACCGGAGCACCCGAAGGAAACCCATGCAGACACGGGGAGAAGGTACAATCTCCACACAGACAGTGCCCCAAGGTTGGACTTGAACCCGGGTCCCTGGTACTGTGAGGCACCAGTACTAACCACTGTGCCATCATAATACTGTGCCAGTACTAACCACTGTGTCATTCCCAGTCACTACTACGTCAATCAATGCGACACATACAGATGTGGTCCCTCCAGCAGCCCATCCTCCTGCAAGGATTTGTCTGCAGGATTGTCCCAAACCACCTCTGGTTGACCACCTCTACAATCTCAATGCTCAATGACTACCTCTACAATCTTAATGCTCAAGGCATCTTTGCTTCTAGTCTTGCTATACAGCAAAGCCTTTGGAGTTCAATTTAACCCAATCATTGCCTCACTATTATTTGAAAGTCCCAACTACAAAAGTTTGAAAACATAAGCCCACCCAAGCTAGGCCAGAGTCTCAGGAACTCTGACTTCCCAAACACAGACTCCCATCAGCTTGGAAATATTTCAAGGCCAAACTTGACTAAGACAAGTAAAATATAGTGGCTTAGGTACTTGGTTATCTTGTCTTCGATTCAAAGGCATAATTTTCCCATCCTGCCCTCCACAAGTTGCATGCCGGGCGGAGAATCCTAAGCTAAAAGTCGGAAACCCAGCTTAAAAATAGGTTGTGATTCTGCCAATGACGGCTTAACAATGGGTCAGTTATCTCACTGCCGATTGGCGTGAATATTATTTGCATTCATTACCATCTCATGAATGCTCATTAAAACAGTTGCTCACCTGAATCTCCCCACGCCTTCCAATCTTGCAACATGGGAAATTATGTCGGCCTGAAACCTATCTGAAAAGAAGTGGCATGCAAACATCAGTTCGCTTGTAACTTTGAGGTGAGTGCAACATTGCCTACCTGTTCAGCACTGCACCGGTCTTGCTGTGATGAACGCCCATTGCTGGGGCTATAGGGTTGGTCTCTTCCCATTCTTTACCTACATTGTTCAGAAGGACACCACAGTGCAGCAATATTAATGCAGGTCTCCACTTTCAGGCACTCACCAGCATTGTGCCCGAGGTTGGGGAGTGCAGAGGTGTTCTGCATCCGCCGGCTGCCACCTTGTCCACAAGGACACTACTGTGCGGTGGGATGCGAGCAGAGTTCCACTTTCAGAAATGAGCATTTCGACCATGGGTAGGATGTGAAGGGAGCGGGTGTGGTGTGATAGGAGAGACTTTAGTCCTCAGTCATCAGAGCAATGGGGAACTCTGTGAATTCCAAGCCCTTGGTCTGGGGCTTGCAGTCAGGAGTCACAAAATACAGACACTTCTGTGGCAATGTGGAAAGGAACCAGAGAGTAGAGGTAGTCCAGGTCCATGTGGACCTCATAGTTAGAACATAGCAATTTGAGACTGACCTGGAGTGCAGCGAGCCTGTTTCTAAAAAACATTTCATTCCTTTCTCAGAGTTACAAAGCCAATGTGCAGAGTGTCCAGGCAAGACCTTAAATGGGACATACTAGATCCAAGCTGACGAGAACATGTATTATTCCTGATCTCGGGCTTGTCCCTGCACTTGATCTTAACCAAAAGGCCCCGAGTATGCTGCAGGAGGAATCATTGGAAGCACTCCAAGGGGGGACAAGGAATTTTTGCTATAGAAGAAAATGCACAGCTTGGTGTGCAAGGCTGTCTCACAGTCATTGTACTTGGGCTTGTCTGTGTCTGTATTGAGCTGCAGATGGAATGGGGATGGTAACTGGAGACATCTGCAGCCTGTAGATTGAAAATGCATAATAAAGTGGGGGTGGGGATGGTATGTGAAGCTCCCCTCGGTAGGTGGCTTTCATGCAGCCTCTAGATGGGGTGGGTAGAGGCCCACAAGGGCACACCACAGGTGATGGGCTCAGGTGGGAGGGTAGGAATGTCCACAACAACAATGTGATCTAGTATTATTGGGGGAGGCTGGAGAACAACAGGAAAGCAGTGTGGAGTGAGCGCACTGCTGGGCTAAGGAACCCTTTTGGGGGAGCCATCTAACTTGTTGGTCCAGCAAGATTGAACAAAAATCTGCTTAGTGAGAAAGGAGGAAGACCTCTTTGGGAAGAAAGCCACGGAAAGCCAATGCCTTCATGAGTGCTGTTAAAGGGGTATTCTGAAATTGCTGAACATCACAGTCGCTGCATCTCAAAAGTAACACACAGGACTGTAATGTTTGTGACAATAGTGAAAGAGGCACAGCTGCATCATAATGGCATTACATCAATGAAGGCCAGTCACGTGTTCACAAGAATTGGCATTCATAACAGGCCAAAGGGCATTCACTCATTGACTATAAGCAACTGATTATTTATTGCAATGCCACATCAGAGAAGGTAGTTTCAGTCACTCATCTCATACAGCTTATCATGTTACATATCTGGGATGCCATCTTGGTCACCTAGATGTGTGTGTGTTAGCGTCTCAGGCTGAATTATTCTCCCAGTTGGTGGTATAACTGGATGGGAAGATCCCAGAATGGAACCTTGGCTCAAAAGACCATGCGAAGGATTCTCCGCTGGCCAACGCCAAAATTGGGAAAGACAATTGGGCAGAGAATCGGTCGTGAAGCTAAAAATGTGGTGGATGCCTGCCAGGATGCTCCGGTGCTTCGACAGCGGCGCCAATGCATTCTGCTCTGCACATACAGTAAATGTCATTTGCCTATCATTAGCGGGTCTGATCCGGTATTCTCCAGTGCCACCGCGATACACTGCTTCCGCCAGGAGGAATTACCGAAGGAGAGTTTCACTTGCTGCAGTCGTAGCTGGAAACGTGGGAGGCCTGGCCTTCCCGAACCTACAGCTCTACCACTGGGCGGCAACAGCAGAAAGAGTGAAGGGATGGCTGAAGGAACTGGCAGCAGAGTGGATGAAGATGGAGGAGAGTTCCTGCAAAGGAACACCCCCGAGCCCTAGTCATAGCCGCTCTCCCACCGCCCCCACCCCCCTCCCCCAAGCCAAACACTCAAGGAGGCCCTGTGGTACCAAATGAGGCCGCACTTCGACCAAACCAAAATGTCCACCACCGCCTCCATCTGCAACAATCACAGGTTTATTACTGCAATAATGGACGCCACCTTAAAAAGGTCGAGACAGGATGAGGGGACACTGACGGTTAGGCATATGTACAAGGACAATAGAGTAGGGACCGTGGGGATCTCATAGAGAGGTTCCAGTCACCAAGAGAAAGTGATCTGAGATACATTCAGGTCAAAAACATCCTCCATAAAGGAACATTGACATATTCCCAGATGCCAGAATACTTGTTAGTAGAACTGCTTGGCGCGGGCGACCTAGGGTAGGGAAACTGTGCAGACCTGTACGGGCAACTATTGGAGGAGGTACGCTCCCCCTGAACAAGACAAGGAGAAAAATGGGAGCAGGAACTAGGCGTAGAGATAGGGGAAGGACTCTGGATGGAAGAACTACACAGGGCAAACTTCACCTCCACGTGTGCAGGGCTGAGCTTAACACAGCTGAGGTGGTGCATGGAGCGCACCTAACCAGAATCTGAATGAGTGAGTTCTTTCCAGAGGTGGAGGACAAATATGTACGGTGCCAGGGAGGCCCGGCCAACCACACCCACATGTTCTGGGCTTGCCGCAGACATGTTGGGTACTGGACGACCTTTTTTGAGGCGATGTCCAGGGTTGTGGGAGTGAGGGTGGAGCCATGCCCAAAAGTGGCCGTTTTCAGGGTGTCAGATCAGCCAGAACTCTTTATTGGGAGTGGGGGCCGACACCCTAGCCTTTGACTCCTAAGCCCACCGGAGAATCCTGCTCGGTTGGCGATCGGCAGCACCACCCAAATCTGCAGACTGGTTGTCCGACCTGGCGGAATTTCTCAGGCTGGAGAAAATAAAATTTGCCATCGGGGGGTCGTGGAAGCCATTCACCAACTTGTTCATAGCCAGTAACCAGCAGAGTAAGGGGGAGGGGGGAAACACAAACGAGCCACAGGACAAAGAGGAAAATGAAAGGGGAGGAGAGGGAAGGGGAGAACGTGGGGAACAGGGGGAGGGGGGTGGGGCGAAGGCACGCAAAGAAAACGGGAGGGACTGGTCTGAGGGCAAGCTGAAGCCCAAACTAAACTTTAAATATCTGCAGTTAGGAAGGCAAATGCAATGTTAGCATTCATGTCGAGAAGGCTAGAATACATAGAATTTTTCATAGAATTTACAGTGCAGAAGGAGGCCATTCAGCCCATCGAGTCTGCACCGGCTCTTTGAAAGAGCACCCTACCCAAGCCCACATCTCCACCCTATCCCCATAACCCAGTAACCCCACCCAACACTAAGGGCAATTTTGAACACTAAGGGCAATTTAGCATGGCCATTCCACCTAACCTGCACATCTTTGGACTGTGGGAGGAAACCAGAGCACCCGGAGGAAACCCACGCACACACGGGGTGGATGTGCAGACTCCGCACAGACAGTGAACCAAGCTGGGAATCGAACCCGGGACCCTGGAGCTGTGAAGCAATTGTGCTAACCACCATGCTACCGTGCTGCCCACCAGGGATGTATTTCTGAGGCTGCATAAGGCTCTGGTCAGACCCCATTTGGAGTATTGTGAGCAGTTTTGGATTCCGTATCGAAGGATGTGCTGACTTTGGAAAGGGTCCAGAGGAGGTTTACAAGAATGATCCCTGGAATGAAGAGCTTGTCATATGAGGATCCTTTGAGGACTCTGAGTCTGTACTCGTTGGAGTTTGGAAGGATGAGGGGGATCTTATTGAAACTTACAGGATACTGCGAGGCCTGGATAGAGTGGACATGGAGAGGATGTTTCCACTTGTAGGAAAAACTAGAATCAGAGGACTCAATCTCAGACTAAAAGGACGATCCTTTAAAACAGAGATGAGGAGGAATTTCTACAGCCAGAGGGTGGTGTATCCGTGGAACTCTTTGCCGCAGAAGGATGTGGAGGCCAAATCACTGAGTGTATTTAAGACAGAGATAGATAGGTTCTTGATTAATATGGGAATCAGGTGTTATGGGGAGAAGGCAGGAGAATGGGGATGAGAAAAATATCAGCCATGATTAAATGGTGGAGCAGACTCAATGGGTCGAGTGGCCTAATTCTGATTCTATGTCTTATGGTCTCATGGCCCTACACCCTGAGTCACTCACTGGTGCCTGAGATTTCTGAGGGGCCTATGCATCTGCAGGGATGGCTGCATGGGGATAAGGGGTATCCACTGAAATATTGGCTTATGATGTTGATGCATTGTTCTGAGGAGGGGTACAATGCTGCTCACAGCTCCACACACTTCCTTATAGAGCAGAATGTAAGGCTTCCGAAGGTGCGCTTTAGATGCTTGGACTACCCAGGTGTCTCACTACAATATCCTCCCGATAGGGTTTCATGTATCATCACAGTGTGTTGCGCCTTCAGAATCTGGCAATGCAAAGAGGTGATCCCCTTTCCACAGGGTGAATTGGTGGAGGATGAAACCTTATTGGTGGATGAAGATCCAAGTCCCAGGAACCTCAAATGGCTTCTGAGTGTCAGTATGAATGCGACAACACCATGGAGGAGGCAAGACATATCAGATATGCCCGTGATACTTTAATCGTTGACAGATTCCAGGAAGAGTAAAGTTAAAGCCACATTTCTCCAAGCCGTCAATGCCATTCCCTTTCATCTCAGGGGATCTCCAATCACTCACAGC
This sequence comes from Scyliorhinus torazame, assembly GCF_047496885.1. Classification (NCBI taxonomy): domain Eukaryota; kingdom Metazoa; phylum Chordata; class Chondrichthyes; order Carcharhiniformes; family Scyliorhinidae; genus Scyliorhinus; species Scyliorhinus torazame. Next base: position 260,728,669 of record NC_092712.1, read on the forward strand.
AAGAACGAGTCCAGCATTCACACTTGCACATTTTGGCTTCATGAATAGCCAGGTCGTGATCTCTGCATTAGTCCATGGTGCCCTGTGAATGCGCTCACTCTGGAAACTGAGAGTTCAGTGAGGAACGAGAGTGATGCGAAAGAAGCATTCATTGCCAGACAATGATGCAAACATTGTGGCCACTGAGATGAGGACCTGGCTGGTGATCTCCTACTCCTGTGCATGTCTTGTCTTCTGCCACGACCACCGAGAAGACACAAATACCGCTACAAAATCAAGACTGATCACCCACTTCAAATAATACATAGAAACATACATAGAAAATAGAAGCAGGAGGAGGCCATTCGGCCCTTCGAGCCTGCTCCACCATTCATTATGATCATGGTTGATCATCAAGTTCAATACTCTGATCCCGCTTTCCTCCTATATCCCTTGATCTCTTTAGCCCCAGGAGCTATATCCAATTGAAAGATTTAAACACATCTCCCTCACAAGGGTGCAGAGATAGTACAAGTGAAGAGTTGACCTCACAGGAATGTCAATCTCACAGTGGAACGCTATCACTGACCGGGAGGATGGCTAAATCTTGACATAAGAGGATTCTGATGTACAAAATCACAGTGCCTCCAGTTGATTGAGACATTCACATAACCATGAAATTTATTCACATGACAGCATACCCATGACCGAAAAATTAATTAGAATTTTCTTAATCTTACCACTTCGACTGGGTGCAGCCCCAACATCCAAGCAGAGGTGGAAGCAGTTTGCTGACTGGTATGTCCTGATGTTTGCAAAGACCTGATGAATGTCCTCTTGTGGCCCAAGGCTGGGAGGGGATGCACCTTGGCCTGAGCAGTTGGGAGTGGATGAGGTCACAGGCAGAGGGAACTCTGAGCAGCTGCAACCCTTGGAGTGTCCTGAGAAGAGATCCCCGGGATGTTCAGCTGATGCTCATCCTCCCTGTGGGTGCCTGAGGGACCTGCCCTGACTCTTTGAAGAGATGTTGCACCTGGAGGGAGGTCAAACTGCCTCATCCCCCTGTCGCCTACATCCTGATGGTGCTCAACAGATTGTGTGGTCATGGAGTGCAGGGCTGAGGACAAATCCGGCAAGATCTTCTGGACCAACATCTCCATGATGCTCGCCCACCTTCCCATGGTGACCTCAAGGTACTCGCATGTCAGGGCCATGACATCAGACAGAACCCGGATGTACTCTTCCAATTTTTGCTCCAGTCTCCTGAGTGACTGCTGAATCCCTGCCTGATGGCCGCCCGCCTCCTGTCATTGCATCTCCAGCATGGAGATGGCGGTCGCTTCCAGAGGGTCATCATCTGACTCGGACTGAGCGGTTGGCTATTCTCTAGCAGCCCACCAAGTGCCGGAGACCTGGGTGTCCCTGCCTCTGACTGCTGTAGGGTTGTGTCAGTGAGGCGTTCTCCAGAAAGTGACCCCAGGTCTAATCTAGAGCTATGCCCCTGAGATGGAAGTCTCTGCACTGCTGGAGATGTGGGTGGGCTGTGTGATCCTTCTTCATGAGCTCCCTCTTCAGAAATGGTCTGGAGGCTGGGGCCAAGGTGCTCGGCTGCCTTGTTGACCGTGATCTGCCGCTGCCTAGAAGATAGAGAGTACAGTTTCAGTTGATGAGCCTGAGCATTCGGTCTGATACTCGTCTGTGCATAATTAATGAGCTTCCAAGTGTGGAATCAGGCCCAAGTTTCCACTATTCCAAGCAGCAGGGTGGGTGATGCCAAAACCATCTGCCAACATACTTAGTTTCATTCAAGGAAAATTCTGCCCAAAGCACTATTGTTTTCTCTACCTACACTTGCTTGGTCCTCGGTTATTCTGCTAAGGTATTTATCTTTTAGTTCTCGTGCAACAATCACTTTTTCTCGCAATCTGCTAGATTTCTGAAGTTTGGTTTTTGTCAGCGTGAGTCCTTTCAAAACTTTCAGAGCCACTAAGACATTTGGTCAATGAAGCCACAATTTCCAGTTTCTCATCAAGTAACCCCTCAACTATTTTACTTTGTGTGTATTACACGCAGGAATAAAAAGTTAAGCTTAGGTATTATCATATCACTGCTAGTGCAGGCTCCAATTTACAATGTTCTAAATGTTCATTTTAAAAGGCAATGGACTGTGAAGTAACACACAAAGAAATCAAAGAACTGCACAGTCAGTCATATTATTTCAGTTAGTTTTCACACATGAACAACAAAATCGATATTGGGATTTCCTACACTTCCCTTCACATGGTCCATCTCTCAAGATTCCCTTCCCTTCCTCAATTTCTCTGTCTCCACTTCTGGGGAAGGCCATTAGCTAATATCTAGTAGGATCCCTCTCATTCTCAGTGTCATTGACCACACTTCCTCCAATTCCACTCTCCCAATTTCTCGGTCTCCGTCGCATCTGTTGAGAATGTGATATGCAGAGTGATCACGAAACAGTGCTTTGGAAACAGAGTGCTAAAGTTAGGAATTGATTGCAAGTGGGAATTCAGTGTAGGGGGAAAATGATGTGATCAGCTCCAGTAGCTGGTGAATATTTTTCTTTTGAATCTACGTTATTGCCTTACTTTACTAAATTAGTAACTAATATAAATGAATAAATAAGTTCAGGCGGACATGGCAGGGCAAGTGCTGTAGCTGCAATATGCAAGAGTGTGTGGGGAGAATGCCAATCCGGAACAGTCATATTTGCAAGAGGTGGCTGCAGATTCAGCAGCGTCTGCTCAGTTATTGAGCTGCAGATATTATAGGGCAACATGGAGGGGAAGAGTTACATGGGCATTTTATTCCAGGGGGCATACATGTCCCTTAAGAGAAGCAGAACATTTGATTAGTGTAGTACCCTCAATAACGACACAAGTGTGGAACGGTAAATAAAGGCTTTAATAAACAGAGAACTAGTCAGTGACCGAGACATGTGCTTACTGAGTGCCACCTACAGGGCGTCACCTTAAAGACGGCTCCCTGGTGGGCGGAGCCAGAGGTGGAGTCCCCCAGGGTTTCAAACCCGGTCTTAAAGGGGCATCACCTACATGGCGTTAAGGGTACAGTAACCATTCATCACATTCACCCCGTTTAAAAAAAACGCAAAGTACGTCGGGGGTGAAGTGGAATCACATGTCTAGTCTTTTTGGCGGCCGGATCGTCCTCGTCGACCTTCTCAGCTCAGGCGGTGGTGCAGCGGACACGGACGTCTTTGGTAAGAGTGCATCCAGGAGCACGGTGGTCGGAGCTTTGGTCCAGGCCGGGGTAGGGGGCCGGAGGAATAGCTGGGTGAATAGCTGGGGCTGGGGGTAGCGGTGCAAGCGCCGGCGGGGAGGCGCATCAGTGGGGGAACCAGCGGGTGCCAGGACCCGCGCGAGGCGGGGGGGGGGGGGGTCAGTAGTGGGGGAGCCAATGGGTGCCAGATCCCAGAGGGAAACAGTGTCTTGCCTGCCGTCGGGGTGCTTGACATAGGCGTATCGGGGGTTCGCATGTAGCAATCGAACCCTCTCGACCAGGGGGTCCGTTTCATGGCTCCTCGCATGCCTCCGGAGAAGAACAGGTCCCGGAGTCATCAGCCAAGGTGGAAGCGAGACCCTGGAGCTGGACTTCCTGGGGAAGACAAACAAGCGGTTGTGAGGGGTCTCATTCGTGGCTGTGCAGAGGAGCGACCTAATGGAGTGGAGGGCATCGGGTAGGATCTCCTGCCAGCGGGTGGTTGGGAGACTTCTCGACCGTAGGGCCAGACTTCCAAACTGTCGTGTTGTCCCTCTCCACCTTCCCGTTTCCCTGCGGGTTATAACTGGTCGTTCTGCTCGAGGCGATGCCCTTGCTGAGCAGATACTGACGCAGCTCATTGCTCATGAACGATGTACCCCAGTCGCTGTGGATATAAGCGGGGAAAGCAAACAGGGTGAAGATGCTGTGCAGTGCCTTTATCACGGTGGCCGAGGACATGTTGGGACAGGGAACGGTGAATGGGAAGCGGGAGAACTCGTCGACGACGGTTAGGAAGTACCTATTGCGGTTGGTGGACGGGAGGGGGCCTTTGAAGTCCACGCTTAGCCGCTCAAAGGGCCCTGAGGCCTTTACAAGGCGAGCCTCGTCTGGCCGGTAGAAGTGCGGTTTGCACTCCGCACAGATCTGGCAAGCCCTGGTCATGGCCTTGACCTCCTTGGTGGAGTAAGGTAGGTTGCGGGACTTGATAAAGTGGGCGAGCCAGGTAACCCCCGGGTGACAGAGGTCATCGTGGATAGCCTGCAGGCGATCCTCCTGCGTGTTGGCGCACGTGCCGCGGGACAGGGTATCTGGGGGCTCGTTGAGCTCCCCAGGACGATACTTGATATTGTATGTGTAGGTGGGGAGTTCGATCCTCCACCTCAAGATTTTATCATTTTTAATTTTGCCCCGTTGTGCGTTATCAAACATGAAGGCTACCGACCGTTGGGCGGTAACGAGGGTGAACCTCCTACCGGCTAGGTAGTGCCTCCAGTGACGCACAGCCTCCACAATGGCTTGTGCCTCCTTCTCGACTGCAGAATCTCGGAGGTGGTGAGTGTCCGGGAGAAGAATGCTACTGGCCTGCCTGCCTGGTTGAGGGTAGCAGCCAGGGCGATGTCTGACGCATCGCTCTCTACCTGGAAAGGAATTGTTTCGTCCACCGCGTGCACAGCAGCCTTGATGATGTCGACCTTGATGCGACTGAAGGCCAACCGGGCCTCAGCCGTCAGGGGAAATGTCGTGGTCTTTATGAGTGGGCGGGCTTTGTCCGCATATCTGGAGACCCACTGGGCGTAATAGGAGAAAAGACCCAAGAACCGTTTGAGCGCCTTGAGGCTACGGGGAAGGGGAAGTTCCTTAATGGCATGCGGTCAGGGTCGGGACCTACGACCCCGTTTTCCACGATGTAGCCGTGGCTGGCTAGTCGGGTTGTGTGGAAAAAGCATTTTTCCTCGTTGTAGGTCAGTTTGAGGGCACTGGCGGAACTGGAGGAACTTTTCAAGGTTCGCATCGTGGTCCTGCTGATCATGGCCACAGATGGTGACATTGTCCAAGTACGGGTAAGTAGCCACCAGACCGTATTGGTCCACCATTTGGTCTATCGCCCTCTGGAAGACGGAGACCCCATTTGTGACACCGAAGATGGCGGAGCGTGCTGGGCAGCGTGGACATGGGTGTTGGCCCTGCCCACAGAAATAGCACGTTGTGCCCCCGGTCTGGGTGGGTCGCCGCGCGGCGCAGGCCCGTAACGTGGCTGAATCTGGGGAAGTCTGAGGGGGGGTTGCAGGGTCCGCGGGGTACGTGCCTAGGTTGTGACGGGCCACTTCCAGTGAGGTGGCGAGCGTTACCGTGTCCTGAAGGTCTTTTGATCCATTTTTGAGAAGTCGCTGCCTGATATAGGTGGAACGGATGCGTCTCGGATGAACAGGTTCATGTGGACTTCCGCCGTCACGTCCTGATAATTACAGTTCCTGGCGAGCACGGTACGCTTTTCCACATACTCGTCTAACGTTTCCCCTGAGCGCTGCCGGCAGATAGAGATGCCGTGCATGTACCTCGTTTATGGGTTTGACGAAACGCTTTCGCAGGATCTCGATCGCCTCGTCATAAGTGGTCGCTTTCTCGATCATGGCGGAGATTCTATGGCTCACCCGGGCGTGGAGTAGGCACAGCTTGCGAGGCCCTAGGACGGGAGTTTCCGAGGATCCCAGGTAGGTCTCGAAGCAGTGGAGCCAGTACATAAAAATTTATTTGGCCTCCGCTGTCCGTGCTTCCAGGTTGAGCTTTTCAGGCTTGAGACCGGCATCCATCCTAACGTAATCTGCTTATTAAATTGTAGTACCCCCTATAACGACACGAGAGTGTAGAACGGTAAATGAAGGCTTTAATAAACAGATAACTAGTCAGTGACTGAGACGTGTGCTTACTGAGTGCCACCTACAAGGCGTCATCTTATATACGGCTCCCTGGTGGGCGGAGCCAGAGGCGGAGTCCCCCAGGGTTCCAAACCCGGTCTTAAAGGGGCATCACCTACATGGTGTTAAGGGTACAGTAACCATTCATCACAATTAGCCAATAGTTAGGGACAGGAGGGTATGACCCATTCAGGAGATTGAAGATGCAATCATGGAGGATTCTCAGTCCCCGACTTTGAACAGTAGATGTGAGGAGCTTGCTACCTGTGTGGATGAGAACAAAGGATGGAATGGATGATAATAAACTAATGGGCACCATTAGTAAGGACTGTTACACTATATCCTGTTGAGAAGTGGGGCATCACTAACAGTAACTTTTGGATTTCCACATTTAAATGCGCATGTCGGAGGTTGCTGTCCAATTTATTTTACTAAAAGCTAGGTGCTGTTAGCCTCATCACCATTACCTACACAGAGTCCCGGCCTATGACTCTTGTTTTGATAGATTTCTTCACGTGAGATATCAGATTAGTAGACTGCATTTTACCAATTTTCCATTCTTCCAGGTGATTTGATAAGCTATTATAATGTGACATGTAAAATTAAAAATTTGGTTTACAGTAGGTCTACCAAATCTCATCAGTGGTAAGTGCTCCACAATCTCACTGGTATCCAAAAGTTTCTGACCTGTGGCCGGATTCTCTGTTCCTGAGACTAAGTATTGATGCCGGGGCAGGATTATTGGAGTTCGACGACAGCAAAACTGGCGCCGCATCTGCACCAATTCAACAACCGTTGAGGGGCTAGCACCGGTGTCACGTGAAACACAATCGATTCCAGTGGAAACGGTGTCGGATTCGCAGGGGTCGGGATTGGCACCCGAGAGGCTGATATGCTGAAAACACATATTAGCACTTCACCCCCCACACACACACCTGTTGATTGGACGGCTGTGGCCAGAGGGTACCTAGGGGAGTGGCCTTGAGAACCACCCATATGACCCGTGGCATTAAGTTCACATTGGCAGTCAGTGGCTTGTGCAGCCGCATGGCTGCCTGGCACGCTGCTAATAGTGTTCCGTGCCTGTCCACCCTGACCCCACAGCCCACCTCCTGGCCCCCCGCCAGTTACTCCCCCCAGCCCCGGCAGAAGCCCTCCCGGCCAGTGGCACAACTGTTGGCAAACTATGGTGATGTTGGACACTTTCCATACCCCCTCTCTCCCCCTCAGCAGCCACGACGCCTGTTTCCCGATTTTTGAAAGCATATTAAACCTTGCCATCGGGAATTCTCCCCGGTGGAGGTGAAGGATCACGGAGGCCCCGGAGAATACCTGGTCAGTCCCGCTAATGATATGCCAATGGCATTTTCTGTACATGCAGAGTGGAATGCATTGACGCCACTGTCGAAGCACAGTGCGATTTGGCGTGAACCTGGCACCCGCCACGATTTTGCTGCCAAAACCAATTCTCCGCCCACTCACGTTTCCCGATTCTGGTATCAGCCGATGGAGAATCCCACCCCTGATTTTTATGTTTCACGAGCAGATCTCATCGTGAGTCACACGTCACACTGTTACAAAGATGTAAGACTGTTGTCCATGGGCAGTGAGCAGTAAGTACACATTGGCAAGTAGCTTGCAATCTTAGGCCACCTACCCAATACATAGGACAGATGGACAATCTTACATAGCTTAGTTCCTTATTGTATGAGGTCTTCCGCACATCTGTTCCCAAGTTTTTCAGATTTATAACATAGCATTTACCTTGCCTGCCACCTACTGCTGGACATGCTGTACTGCCAACCTACTATGTTGGTTATTATGGTGGTTTTAAAATTAAGTCTGCAGGCCTCAGAGGTTCAGACAAATGAAGAGCTTTATTTAGAAGATGTGAACACTACAGTCTGGTATGTGTTCTGTTCGGTGTTCGATACCTTGCAAGGAATCTACCAAACGACTTGTGACTTGTCCAAACCAGGATCTTTATTAAATCACACGTGGTATGATAACTATCTGTTACAGAGCAAGTTATCATGGAACCTCTTTGTACTCCCCTGGAACTACCCTTAATGCATCTGTCCTCTTGTACGAAAGTCCGTAAGATAAAGATGTGCTGTTAGGTAATTTGGACACTTTGAATTCTCCCTCTGTGTACCCGAACAGGCGCCGGAATGTGCCGACTAGGGTTTTTTCCCAGTAACTTCATTGAAGTGTTAATGTAAGCCTACTGGGGCAATAAAGATTATTATTAAGATTCTTATTATTATAACCATCTGTCGATTACCGGATGTGCCCCCACTTATATCTGAGTGCCTTGTCACATGACCACTGTCTTGAGACTGCATGGTGGGTCTGTACCGCCACTTGCTGGTTGGAGGTCACACCACCGGCCATATATAATATTGCATATCACCACAGTATGTTACACTGCCCGTGTGCCCTTGTAAATGGCCGATGACATCACATGATTAGTCTCTTAAAGTACTCCTATTCCACTTCAAGGCTGCGAGTTAGGAAACATTAGAAATACCATTCCATCCCCCGACTGCACTTTGGGAAATCAGACCATAAGACTGTGCTCCTTCTCCCGCCTGGCATACAAGCAGAAACTCAAGCAGGAGAATCCAACTAAGAAGGGGCACAAAGGTACACATTGTTTTCTTCTCTTTGAAGTTTTAGTGTGAGTCATCCTAAAGTCTGTATAAAAGACAGACAGAAAGCACACATTAGTAAGCATTGCGCAGGTCAAGGACACACAGCCTGAGTGAGAGAGATACAGACCGAGTGAGAATTTGGTAATTTGGTGCAGTGAGGTAATTCGGTGAAGAGTGGGAGAAGGTGTTTTTTCCCTACTGTTTTGTTCTCTCTCTTTCTTCGGGCCTAATTTCGGGAGCCGTTCGGAGGAGGAGGAGCAGTCTCTGTGAGTATAAAAACCTAACGGAAACTTCCTGTTTTCCAGTTTTTTTTCCCCCAAAAGTGGCGTCAGAGGGAAGCTGTGATCGGAGTGGTTGATAGCAAATCTACCCCAAATTTAAAAGAAAAACACAGCTAAACTCATAAACTTAAATTAAACTAATTAATTCATTAGTGATGGCTGGTCAGGTGATGTGCTTGAGCTGCTTGATGTGGGAGCTGGTAGATCCCATTGCGAGCTGCAGCGACCACATCTGCAGTAAGTGTTGGCTGCTCGAAGAGCTCCGGCTCAGAGTTGATGAGCTGGAGTCTGAGCTTCAAACACTGAGGCACATCCGGGAGGGGGAGACTTACCTGGACACTGTGTTTCAGGAGGCAGTCACACCTGTCAGAGTAAGTAGTTTAAATCCTGCCAGTGGCCAGGGACAGCAGGGTGTGACTGCAAGTCAGGCAGGTAAAGGGAACCAGCAGTCAGGAACTCAGGAGCCTCAGCCCTTGACTCTGTCCAACAGGTATGAGGCACTTGCTCCCTGTGTGGATGGCGAACAGGGCTGCAGGAAGGATGAGTCAGCTGACCAAGGCACCATGGTTCAGCAGGCCATTCAAGGGGAGGGAGTAAATAGGCAAGTTGTAGTTGTAGTGGATTCTATTATCAGGGGGATAGATAGTATCCTTTGTGAGCAGGATAAAGAGTCCCGCATGGTATGTTGCCTGCCCGGTGCTAGGGTGCGGGACATCTCTGACCGGCTTGAAAGGATACTGGAGAGGGAGGGAGAGGATCCAGTTGTTGTGGTCCATGTCGGTACCAACAACATAGGCAAGTCTAGGAAAGAGGACCTGTTTACAGATTATAAAGAGCTAGGATTCAAATTAAAAAACAGGTCCTCAAGGGTCATAATCTCCGGATTACTGCCCGAGCCACGTGCAAATTGTCATAGGGAGGCAAGAATCAGGGAAGTTAACACGTGGCTGAAAGAGTGGTGTGGGAAAGAGGGGTTCCTTTTCATGGGACACTGGCATCAGTTTTGGGACAGGGGGGACCTATACCGTTGGGATGGTCTCCACCTGAACCGAGCTGGGACCAGTGTTCTGGCGAAAAGAATAAATAGGGTGGTCATTAGGACTTTAAACTAAAGATTGGGGGGGGGAAGGGAAAGTCAGGGAACCAAGAGGTGAAGTCATCAGTGGGAAGCGTAGCTGCTTAGGAATACAAAAAAGCACGAAAAGACAAAACTCAGGAGAGGTTACGATAGTCCCCATCCCACAAAATATGACACAGTGTATGGAAAGGCTCAGTAAACCAAGGTCCACCACACTAAGAAAACAAAAAGAGACGGTCAATAGAGAATTAAAGGTGCTATATTTAAATGCGCGCAGTGTACGGAACAAGGTAGATGAGCTTGTGGCCCAGATTGTGACTGGCAGGTATGATGTGGTAGGCATCACAGAGACATGGTTGCAGGGGGTTCAGGACTGGCATTTAAACATCCAGGGATTCACAACCTATCGAAAAGACAGGGAGGTGGGCAGAGGGGGCGGGGTTGCCTTGTTAATTAGGAATGAAATTAAATCAATAGCACTAAATGACATAGGGTCAGATGATGTGGACTCTGTGTGGGTAGAGTTGAGGAACCACAAAGGCAAAAAAACCATAATGGGAGTTATGTACAGGCCTCCTAACAGTGGTCAGGACCAGGGGCACAAAATGCACCACGAAATAGAAAGTGCATGTCAGAAAGGCAAGGTCACAGTGATCATGGGGGACTTCAATATGCAGGTGGACTGGGTAAATAATGCTGCCAGTGGACCCAAGGAAAGGGAATTCATTGAATGTTTACAGGAGGGCTTTTTGGAACAGCTTGTGATGGAGCCCACGAGGGAACAGGCCATTCTGGACTTAGTGTTATGTAATGAGCCAGACTTGATTAAAGATCTTAAAGTAAGGGAGCACTTAGGAGGCAGTGATCATAATATGGTAGAATTCAATCTCCAATTTGAAAGAAAGAAGGTAGAATCAGATGTAAAGGTGTTACAGTTAAATAAAGGTAACTACAGGGGCATGAGGGAGAAACTGACGAAAATCGACTGGGAGCAGAGCCTAGTGGGAAAGACAGTAGAACAGCAATGGCAGGAGTTTCTGGGAGTAATTGAGGACACAGTGCAGAGGTTCATCCCAAAGAAAAGAAAGGTTATCAGATGGGGGATTAGGCAGCCATGGCTGACAAAGGAAGTTAGGGAATGCATCAAAGCAAAAGAGAAAGCCTATAATGTGGTAAAGAGTAGTGGGAAGTCAGAAGATTGGGAAGGCTACAAAAACAAACAGAGGATAACAAAGAGAGAAATAAGGAAAGAGAGGATCAAATATGAAGGTAGGCTAGCCAGTAACATTAGGAATGATAGTAAAAGTTTCTTTAAATACATTAAAAACAAACGGGAGGCAAAAGTTGACATTGGGCCGCTCCAAAATGACGCTGGTAATTTTGTGATGGGAGACAAGGAAATAGCTGAGGAACTAAATAAGTACTTTGCGTCAGTCTTCACAGTAGAAGACATGAGTAATATCCCACCAATTCCGGAGAGTCAGGGGGCAGAGTTGAATATGGTAGCCATCACAAAGGAGAAAGTGCTAGAGAAACTAAGAGGTCTAAAAATTGATAAATCTCCGGGCCCAGATGGACTACATCCTAGAGTTCTAAAGGAGATAGCTGAAGAAGGGAACAAGGGAAAAGATGGAAAATTATAGGCCAATTAGCCTAACCTCGGTTGTTGGCAAGATTCTAGAATCCATTGTTAAGGATGAGATTTCTAAATTCTTGGAAGTGCAGGGTCAGATTAGGACAAATCAGCATGGATTTAGTAAGGGGAGGTCGTGCCTGACAAACCTGTTTAGAGTTCTTTGAAGAGATAACAAATAGGTTAGACCAAGGAGAGCCAATGGATGTTATCTATCTTGACTTCCAAAAGGCCTTTGATAAGGTGCCTCACGGGAGACTGCTGAGTAAAATAAGGGCCCATGGTATTCGAGGCAAGGTACTAACATGGATTGACGATTGGCTGTTAGGCAGAAGGCAGAGAGTTGGGATAAAAGGTTCTGTTTCGGAATGGCAACCGGTGACGAGTGGTGTCCCGCAGGGTTCAGTGTTGGGGCCACAGCTGTTCTCTTTATATATTAACGATCTAGATGACGGGACTGGGGGCATTCTGACTAAGTTTGCCGATGATACAAAGATAGGTGGAGGGGCAGGTAGTATGGAGGAGGTGGGGAGGCTGCAGAAAGATTTAGACAGTTTAGGAGAGTGGTCCAAGAAATGGCTGATGAAATTCAACGTGGGCAAGTGCGAGGTCTTGCACTTTGGAAAAAAGAATAGAGGCATGGACTATTTTCTAAACGGTGACAAAATTCATAATGCTGAAGTGCAAAGGGACTTGGGAGTCCTAGTCCAGGATTCTCCAAAGGTAAACTTGCAGGTTGAGTCCGTAATTAAGAAAGCAAATGCAATGTTGTCATTCATCTCACGAGGCTTGGAATATAAAAGCAGGGATGTACTTCTGAAGCTTTATAAAGCATTAGTTCGGCCCCATTTAGAATACTGTGAGCAATTTTGGGCCCCACACCTCAGAAAGGACATATTGGCACTGGAGCGGGTCCAGCGGAGATTCACACGGATGATCCCAGGAATTGTAGGCCTAACATACGATGAACGTCTGAGGATCCTGGGATTATATCCATTGGAGTTTAGGAGGTTGAGGGGAGATCTAATAGAAACTTACAAGATAATGAATGGCTTAGATAGGGTGGATGTAGGGAAGTTGTTTCCATTAGCAGGGGAGACTAGGACCCGGGGGCACAGCCTTAGAATAAAAGGGAGTCACTTTAGAACAGAGATGAGGAGAAATTTCTTCAGCCAGAGAGTGGTGGGTCTGTGGAATTCATTGCCACAGAGGGCGGTGGAGGCCGGGACGTTGAGTGTCTTTAAGACAGAAGTTGATAAATTCTTGATTTCTCGAGGAATTAAGGGCTATGGAGAGAGAGCGGGTAAATGGAGTTGAAATCAGCCATGATTGAATGGCGGAGTGGACTCGATGGGCCGAATGGCCTTACTTCCGCTCCTATGTCTTATGGTCTTATGGTCTAAGGTCGTGCGGTGCTGGTCCGATAAAACAGAAGAGCTCTTGCGTGACTGCTTAGAGACAGTGGACTGGTCCATATTGAAGAACTCAGCGACCAACTTAAATGAGTATGCCACCACCGTTACAGACTTCAGCAAATGTGTGGACGACTGCGTGCCAAAGAAAGCAGTATGTATGTTCCCCAACCGGAAACCATGGCTCAATCGCGAGATTGACTCCCTCCTGAAGGACAGGTCTGAGGGGTTCAAGTCAGGCGACCCTGACCTATACAAGAAATCCAGTTACGACCTCCGCAAAGCCATCCGAGATGCCAAGAGAGAATATCAAACCAAGCTAGAGTCACAGACAGACTCTCGGCGGTTGTGGCAAGGACTAAACAACATAACGGGTTACAAAGGAAAGTCGAACAGTATCTCTGGCAGCAGCGCACCCCTCCCCGATGAACTCAATGCATTCTATGCTCTGTTCGAGCAGGTAACCAACAATCCGCTGTCGAGTGCCCCAGCAGCCCATAACTCACCCATACCCACCATCACAACTTCCGAAGTCAGATCGACCTTCCTGAAAGTGAACCCTCGGAAGGCGACGGGCCCAGACGGGGTCCCTGGTCGTGCACTCAGAGCCTGCGCGCACCAGCTGGCAGAGGTGTTCGCAGACATCTTTAACCTGTTCCTACTCCACTCCGAGGTCCCCACCTGCTTCAGGAAGACCACCATCATACCGGTGCCAAAGAAGAACCATGCAACGTGCCTCAATGACTACCGTCCGGTGGCCCTGAAGTCAGTCGTAATGAAGTGCTTCGAGAGGTTGATCATGAAGCGCATCACCTCCATACTCCCAGAACGCCTTAATCCACTGCAATTCGCAAACCGTCGCAACCGGTCCACAGCAGACGCCATTTCCCTGGCTCTACACTCATCCCGAGAGCATCAGACTCCCATTTATTGACTACAGCTCTGCCTTCAATAACATAATCCCAGGCAAGTTCATATCAAAGCTCCAAAACCTAGGACTTGGCTCTCCACTCTGCAACTGGATCCTCGATTTTCTGACCAACAGACCACAATCATTAAGAATGAACAACAACACCTCCTCCACAATAGTCCTCAATACCGGGGCCCTGCAAGGCTGCGTACTTAGCCCCCTACTCTACTCCCTGTACGCACACGACTGCGTGGCAAAATTTGGTTCCAACTCCATCCACAAGTTTGCTGACAATATGACTGTGGTGAACCATTGTACACCTGTATTAGGGGATGTAAGGTAGGACCTGTACTACAGGTTTGCCGGTAGCCCCTGCCTGCTGGCTCCGCCCAGGAGGAGGAGTATAAATATGCGTGTCCTCCATTCAGCTGCCATTTCGCCAGCTGCTGTAGGAGGCCACACATCTTACTGCAATAAAGCCACTGTTGTACCCAATCTGAGTCTTTGTACAATTGATCATGCATCAATTTATTGCAGTAAGATTTCTACAAGATGGACATCCGAATCAAACCAGATCGCCTGCAGCTGGATCCGCAATCGACCGATGCCAGGAAAGACTTTAATCATTGGCTAGCTTGCTTCGAGGCTCACATAAACTCAGCGAACACCCCACCGACGGAGGCTCAGAAGATACAGGTCCTGTACTCCAGGTTGAGCTCAAGCGTGTTTCCGCTGATCCAGGACGCCCCGACCTACGCGGAAGCCATGGCGCTCCTCAAAGAGAACTACGCGCAGAAAGCGAACACACTCTTCGCCAGGCACGTACTCGCCAATCGCTGTCAACTCCTTGGTGAGTCCATTGAAGACTTCTGGTGGGCCCTCATCCCACTTGTCCGGGACTGTGACTGTCAGGCCGTTAAGGCCACCGAACATTCTAATCTTCTCATGCGCGATGCTTTTGTAACAGGGATTGGGTCGGACCTCATCCGGCAAAGACTGTTTGAAGGGGCCACGCTCGACCTAGAGGAGACAAAAAAACTAGCGCTCTCCATGACGGTCGCCTCACGTAATGTTCAGGCCTACACCTCCAGCTGCGCGGCCCACCCCTCCTGGACCCCGCAAACGGCCGCCACAGCCGGGGGCCTTAACCAGCCAATACGCCTGCGCCACCCGCCAATCCGCGCACCCCGGGGGTCCCCGATGCTACTTCTGCGGCCAGCAGAAGCGCCCTTGACAGCGCTGCCCGGCTCGCTCGGCCATTTGCAAGGGTTGCAGTAAAAAGGGCCACTTCGCCGCAGTGTGCCAGGCCCACGCAGTCGCCACTATCGCCCCCTCCCCCCTGACACACGGACAATGGACATCTTCACCCCCCCGGACCACACGCAGCCAGATGGCGCCGCCATCTTCACCTCCCGGGGCCATGCGCCTCCAGTGGGCGCCGCCATCTTCACCCCCAGGGGCCGCGACCAGCCAGTGGGCGCCGCCATCTCCCCCCCCCTCAGTCCACGTGCGGCCCATGGGCGCCGCCATCTTGTCCAGCTCCAGCAACGTGCGGCCCATGGGCGCCGCCATTTTGTCCCGCCCCCGCAAGGTGCGGCCCATGAGCGCCGCCATTTTGTCCCCCGCAGGATTTTCAGCCGCTGCCATCTTGTCTTCCCCACGGACCATGGACGCAGACGACATTCCACGCTGCCACCAGTGACGATCAACCGCAGCTCGCCTCGATGACGCTAGACCAGTCTCGTCCACACAACCTGGCCACCGCTTCGACTACGGCGAAAATCAACGGCCACACGAACTCTCATGCCTGCTGGACTCCGGGAGCACCGAAAGCTTCATTTACCCGGATACGGTAAGGCGCTGCTCCCTCGCGGTCCACCCCACCAACCAATCAAAGGATCTCCCTGGCCATCGGATCCCATTGCATCCAGATCCGAGGGTTCTGCACGGTCGCCCTCACGGTCCAGGGCATAGAATTCAGCGGCTTCCGCCTCTACATCCTTCCTTTTTTAAAAAGAAAATATTTATTAAAGTTTTTTAAACACAATTTTTCTCCCTTACAAACAATAACCCCCCCCCCCGTAACAAAAAAAAACGAGAAATCGCGCAGAGCAATATATATACATGGCAAAATTATATATTTACACAGCTTTGTACACTGGCTCTCTCCCGTACGTGCCAGTTTCCCCAACCCTTCATGTTATCTCTTGCTCATCCACCCTCCCAGGCAGTCCCCCCCCCCCCCCCCCCCCCCAAGGTTTCTGCTGCTGCTGACCGACATTCCTCTAACGCTCCGCGAGATAGTCTAGGAACGGTTGCCACCGCCTGTAGAACCCCTGCGCAGACCCTCTCAAGGCGAACTTAATCCTCTCCAACTTTATGAACCCAGCCATATCATTTATCCAGGCCTCCAGGCTGGGGGGCTTCGCCTCCTTTCACATTAGCAAGATCCTTCGCCGGGCTACTAGGGACGCAAAGGCCAGAATGCCGGCCTCTTTCACCTCCTGCACTCCCGGTTCGTCCACTACTCCAAATATTGCTAGCCCCCAGCTTGGCTTGACCCGGACTTTCACCACCTGAGATATTGCTCCCACCACTCCTCTCCAGAACCCCTCCAGTGCCGGGCATGACCAAAACATATGGACATGGTTTGCCGGGCTCCCTGAGCACCTTCCACATCTGTCCTCTACCCCAAAGAACCTACTCAACCTCGACCCGTCAAGTGCGCTCTGTGGACCACCTTAAATTGTATCCGGTTGAGCCTGGCACATGAGGAGGAGGAATTAACCCTACCTAGGGCATCAGCCCACAGACCTTCCTTGATCTCCACCCCCAGCTCCTCCCTCCCATTTACCCTTCAACTCTTCTACCAGCGCTTCCCCCTCTTCTTTCAACTCCTGGTGTATTTCCGACACCTTGCCCTCCCCGACCCATACACCCGAGATCACCCTATCTCGAACTTCTTGTGCCGGGAGTAACGGGAATTCCCTCACCTGTCGCCTCACAAAAGCCCTCACCTGCATATATCTAAAGGCATTTCCCGGGGGTAATTCGAACTTCTCCTCCAGTGCCCCTAGGCTCGCAAACGTTCCGTCAATGAACAGGTCCCCCATTCTTCTGATCCCCGCCCGATGCCAGATCTGGAACCCCCCCATCCATCTTCCCCGGGACAAACCGGTGGTTACCCCTGATCGGGGACCACACCGATGCTCCCATTGCACCCCGGTGCCGTCTCCACTGGCCCCAGATCCTTAGCGTTGCCGCCACCACCGGGCTCGTGGTATACTTTGTCGGCGAGAGCGGCAGCGGTGCCGTCACCAACGCCCACAGGCTCGTTCCTTTACAGGACGCCATCTCCATCCTCTTCCATGCCGCCCCCTCTCCCTCCATAACCCACTTGCGGATCATCGCCACATTTGCTGCCCAATAGTAGCTCTCCAGGTTTGGCAGCGCCAACCCTCCTCGGTCCCTACTGCGTTCCAGGAACCCTCTCCTTACTCTCGGGGTCTTATTCGCCCACACAAACCCCATAATACTCCTGCCTACTCTCTTACAAAAGGCCTTAGTGATCACGATGGGAAGGCACTGAAACACAAACAAAAACCTCGGAAGGACCGCCATTTTGACCGACTGCACTCTACCCGCCAGCGAGAGCGGTAACATGTCCCATCTTTTGAAATCCTCCTCCATTTGTTCCACCAACCTCGTCAGATTCAGTTTATGTAGGGCCCCCCAACTCCTGGCTATCTGGATCCCCAGATACCGAAAGCTCCCCTCTGCCCTCCTCAGCGGTAGGTCCCCTATCCCTCTTTCTTGGTCCCCCGCCTGTAATACAAAGAGCTCACTCTTCCCTACATTGAGCTTATAGCCCGAAAACTCCCCAAACTCCCTCAGAGTTTGCATGACAGCCACCATCCCCTCCATTGGATCCGCCATGTACAGCAACAGGTCATCCACATATAGCGACACCCGATGCTCTTCTCCCCCTCGGACCACCCCCTCCATTTATCAGACTCCCTCAATGACATGGCCAATGGTTCGATCGCCAATGCGAACAACAGGGGGGGACAGGGGGCACCCCTGCCTCGTCCCTCGGTACAGTCAAAAGTACTCCGACCTCCGCCGGTTCGTTACTACACTCGCCACCGGGGCTCTGTAAAGGAGCTTAACCCAACTGATAATCCCTCCCCCGAACCCAAACCTACGCAGCACCTCCCAGAGGTACTCCCACTCTACTCGGTCAAAGGCCTTCTCCGCGTCCATAGCTGCCACTATCTCCGCCTCTCCCTCCACCGATGGCATCATTATCACGTTTAAGAGCCGCCGCACATTGGTGTTTAGCTGCCTACCCTTTACAAATCCTGTCTGGTCCTCATGAATCACCCCCGGGACACAGTCCTCGATCCTCGTGGCCAGCACTTTTGCCAGCAACTTTGCATCCACATTAAGGAGCGAGATCGGCCTGTACGATCCACATTGCAGTGGGCCCTTGTCCCGCTTTAGGATCAAAGAAATTGTCGCTTCCGACATTGTCGGAGGTAGGGTCGCCTCCTCTCTTGCCTCATTAAAGGTCCTCACTAGTAGCGGGGCCAACAGGTCTACGTACTTCCTGTAGAACTCCACCGGGAACCCGTCCGGTCCCGGGGCCTTCCCCGCCTGCATGCTCCCCAAACCCTTGCTCAGCTCCTCCAACCCAATTGGTGCCCCCAAACCAGCCACCTCTTGTTCCTCCACCCTCGGGAATCTCAGTTGGTCTAGAAATCGTCTCATACCCTCTTCCCCCGCTGGGGGCTGGGATCTGTACAGCTCTTCATAGAAGGCCTTAAATACCTTGTTTATTTTCGTCGCACTCCGAACCGTGGCTCCCCTTCCATCTTTGACTCCCCCTATTTCCCTCGCTGCCATCCTCTTACGGAGCTGGTGCGCCAGCATCCGACTAGCCTTTTCCCCATACTCATAGGTCGCCCCCTGCGCTTTCCTCCACTGTGCCTCCGCCTTCCCTGTGGTCAACAGGTCAAACTCCGTCTGGAGCCGTCATCTTTGCCCAAGTAATCTCTCCTCCGGGGCCTCTGCGTATCTCCTGTCCACTCTCAAAATCTCCCCTACTAACCTCTCCCTTTCCATGCCCTCTGTCTTCTCCCTATGAGCCCTGATGGAGATTAACTCTCCCCTGATCACCGCCTTCAACGCCTCCCATACCACCCCCACCCGCACCTCCCTGTTGTCATTGGCCTCCAAGTACCTTTCGATACACCCCCTCACCTTCCCACACACCACCTCGTCCGCCAGCAGTCCCACATCCAGCCGCCACAACGGGCGTTGGTCCCTCTCCTCTCCCAGCTCCAGTTCCACCCAGTGCGGGGCATGGTCCGAAACGGCTATAGCCGAATACTCCGTCCCCTCCACCCTCGGGATGAGCGCCCTACCCAGAACAAAGAAATCAATCGGGAGTAGGCTTTGTGTACATGGGAGAAGAAAGAAAATTCCCTGGCCTGTGGCCTTGCAAACCACCATGGGTCCACTTCCCCCATCTGATCCATAAACCCCCTAAGTACCTTGGCCGCCGCCGGCCTCTTTCCAGTCCTTGATTTGGAGCGGTCCAGTGCTGGATCCAACACTGTATTGAAGTCCCCTCCCATTATCAGGCCTCCTATCTCCAGGTCGGGAATGCGCCCCAACATGCACTTCATGAATCTTGCATCATCCCAGTTCGGGGCGTATACGTTTACCAACACCACCCACGTCCCTTGCAGCCCTCTACGTCCTTCCTAACCTAGGCGCTGCACTATTATTAGGCCTGGATTTCCAGTGCAATCTCCAGGCCCTCACCCTCAAATTCGGCGGGCCCCTACCCCCCTCACTGTGTGCGGCCTCGCGACCCTAAAGGTCGATCCCCCCTCCCTCTTTGCCAATCTAACTTCGGATTGCAAACCTGTTGCCACCAGGAGCAGGCGGTACAGCACCCAGGACAAGAGCTTCATCAGATGCGAAGTCCAGCGGCTGCTTCGGGAGGGTATCATCGAGGCCAGCAACAGCCCCTGGAGAGCTCAAGTGGTAGTTGTTAAAACTGGGGAGCACCATAGAATGGTCGTGGACTATAGCCAGACCATCAATCCGTACACGTAGCTCGACGCGTACCCCCTCCCACACATATCTGATATGGTCAATCAGATTGCGCAGTACCGGGTCTTCTCAACGATTGACCTAAAATCTGCCTACCACCAGCTCCCCATCCGGAAATCGGACCGTCCATACACTGCCTTCGATGCGGACGTTCGTCTCTATCACTTTCTTAGGGTTCCCTTTGGCATCACTAACGGGGTCTTGGTCTTCCAAAGGGAGATGGACCGAATGGTCGACCGATACGGTTTGCAGGCCACGTTTCCGTACCTAGACAATGTCACCATCTGCGGCCATGATCAGCAGGACCATGATGCCAACCTTGCTAAATTCCTCCGCACCGCCACTCTCCTCAATCTTAATTATAATAAGGAGAAGTGTGTGTTCAGCATGACCCGCTTAGCTATCCTTGGCTATGTGGTCCAGAACGGAGTTCTGGGGCCCGATCCCGACCGCATGCGCCCCCTCATGGAGCCCCCCCCCCCTCCTCCACTGCCCCAAGGCCCTCAAACGCTGCCTGGGGTTCTTTTCGTACTACGCTCAGTGTGTCCCAAACTACGCGGACAAGGCCCGCCCATTCATACAGTCCACCCAGTTTCCCCTTACGGCCGAGGCACAACAGGCCTTCGCCCGTATCAGAGCAGACATAGCCAAGGCCGAGATGCACGCAGTAGACGAGACACTGCCCTTCCAAGTAAAAAGCGACATCAGACGTCGCCTTTGCCGCCACCCTCAATCAGGAAGGCAGACCCGTGGCATTCTTTTCCCGCACCCTTCATGCCTCAGAAATTCGGCACTCGTCTGTCGAAAAAGAGGCCCAAGCTATCGTAGAAGCTGTGCGGCATTGGAGGCATCACCTGGCCGGCAGGAGATTCAGTCTCCTCACTGACCAACGGTCGGTAGCCTTCATGTTCAACAACATGAAGTGGGGCAAGATCAAAAATGATAAAATCTTGCGGTGGAGAATCGAGCTCTCCACCTATAATTACGAGATCTTGTATTGCCCCGGCAAACTCATCGATCCTCCAGACGCCCTATCCCGAGGTACATGTGCCAGCGCACAAGTAGACCAACTCCGGGCCCATAACGACAGCCTTTGTCACCCGGGGGTCACACGATTGTACCATCTTGTCAGGGCTCGCAATCTGCCCTACTCCGTCGAGGAAGTACGGACAGTCACAAGGGACTGTCAGATCTGCGCGGAGTGCAAGCCGCACTTCTACCAGCCGGACCGTGCGCGCCTGGTGAAGGCCTCCCGCCCCTTTGAACGCCTCAGCGTGGATTTCAAAGGGCCCCCCCCTCCACCAACCGAAACACGTATATCCTCAGGTGTGGTCGATGTGTACTCCAGGTTCCCCTTTGCCATCCCATGCCCCGATATGACGTCTGCCACCATCATCAAGGCCCTCAACACAATCTTTGCTCTGTTCGGCTTGCCTTCCTACATCCACAGTGACAGGGGATCCTCATTCATGAGTGATGAGCTGCGTCAGTTCCTGCTTAGCAGGGGTATTGCCTCCAGCAGAACGACCAGCTACAACCCCCGGGGAAACGGGCGTAGAGAGGGGGAACGGGACAGTTTGGAGGGCCGTCGAGCTGGCCCTACGGTCCAGGAACCTCCCAGCCTCTCGCTGGCAGGAGGTCCTCCCTGATGCACTCCACTCCATTCGGTCACTACTGTGCACCGCTACGAATAACACACCCCATGAACGTCTCTTTACCTTCCCCAGGAAGTCCACATCCGGGGTGTCGCTCCCGACTTGGCTTGCAGCTCCAGGGACCGGTCCAGCTCCGTAGACACATCAGACTCCAAAAGGCAGACCCGTTGGTCGATAGGGTACACTTGCTCCATGCAAACCCCCAGTATGCCTATGTGGCGTATCTCGACGGCCGCCAAGATACTGTCTCCCTCAGGGACCTAGCACCAGCAGGTTCCACCCATACACACTTCCCCGTCCAGGCACCATCCTCCCCTTCCCCAGCGCTTCCAACATTAACCCCACCAGGTCCATCCCTCCTTCCTCTGCCCACACAAGAGGACGAAGAGGATTTCGGCACGATCCCGGAGTCATCCAACATCAGGTCGACACTGTCGTCGCCACCGGTATGTCGCTCCCAGCGGAACGACAAGGCACGAGACCGGTTGAACCTCTAACTGGCACCGGACTTTCAAGAGGATTTTTTTTTCTCATTTCCTTTTAATAAAACGCTGTACATAATTTTCATTACTGTATATAGTTCTACACCACCCCTGCCGGACTCATTTTTAACGGGGGGTGAATGTGGTGAACCACTGTATACCTGTATTAGGGGATGAAATGAAATGAAAAATGAAAATCGCTTATTGTCACAAGTAGGCTTCAAATGAAGTTACTGTGAAAAGCCCCTAGTCACCACATTCCGGCGCCTGTTTGGGGAGGCTGTTACGGGAATTGAACCGTGCTGCTGGCCTGCCTTGGTCTGCTTTCAAAGCCAGCGATTTAGCCCTGTGCTAAACAGCCTGTGCTAAACAAGGTAGGACTTGTACTACAGGTTCGCCGGTAGCCCCTGCCTGCTGGCTCCACCCAGGAGGAGGAGTATAAATATGCGTGTCCTCCATTCAGCTGCCATTTCGGCAGCTGCTGTAGGAGGCCACGCATCTTACTGCAATAAAGCCACAGTTTTACCCAATCTGAGTTTTTGTACAATTGATTGTGCATCAACGACCATAGTGGGCCGGATCTCGAATACCGACGAGTCAGAATACAGGAGGGAGATAGAGAACCTAGTGGAGTGGTGAAGCGACAACAATCTCTCCCTCAATTCCAGCAAAACTAAAGAGCTGGTCATGGACTTCAGGAAGCAAAGTACTGTACACACCCCTGTCAGCATCAACGGGGCCGAGGTGGAGATGGTTAGCATTTTCAAATTCCTAGGGGTGCACGTCTCCAAAAATCTGTCCTGGTCCACCCACGTCGACGCTACCACCAAGAAAGCACAACAGCGCCTATACTTCCTCAGGAAACTAAGGAAATTCGGCATGTCCACATTAACCCTTACCAACTTTTACAGATGCACCATAGAAAGCATCCTATCAGGCTGCATCACAGCCTGGTATGGCAACTGTTCGGCCCAGGACCGCAAGAAACTTCAGAGAGTGGTGAACACCGCCCAATCCATCACACGAACCTGCCTCCCATCCATTGACTCCATCTACACCTCCCGCTGCCTGGGGAAAGTGGGCAGCATAATCAAAGACCCCTCCCAGCCGGCTTACTCACTCTCCCAACTTCTTCCATCGGGCAGGAGATACAGAAGTCTGAGAACATGCACGAACAGACTCAAAAACAGCTTCTTCCCCGCTGTTACCAGACTCCTAAATGACCCTCTTATGGACTGACCTCATTAACACTACACCCTGTATGCTTCATCCGATGCCGGTGCTTATGTAGTTACAGTGTATCCCTTGTGCTGCCCTATTATGTATTTTCTTTTCTTCCCTTTTCTTCCCATGTACTTAACAATCTGTTGAGCTGTTCGCAGAAAAATACTTTTCACTGTACCTCGGTACACGTGACAATAAACAAATCCAATCCAACCCAATCCATTTTCCTTCCCCTTTAAATCAAAGGTCCCTGACACAATAAACAGTGTAACATTAACAATCAATCAACAAGTCAATTTGCCAGATGCTTCAAAGGCCTTCATTCTTTGTGGTTGTTGGTGCACCTCAGGTGTCTCCCTTTTTACACACAGGGAGGTTGCAGTACTTGCTGCAACATCACCGGAGAAATTTGGGTTGTTAAGTGTGCAGTATACGTGAGCAGGAATTGGCTCAAACGTTTAGACAATGAACCTTGTTCTCCAGTTACCTTCAACAAATGTTTCACCGTCTGTTCAAAATGTACTGGCAGCCCATTTGTGGCAGGATGATAAGGAGCGGATCGGATTTGCTAAATTCTGTTTTCCTTCAAGTAGTGTAAGAACTCGTGCTAAATGAACTGCAGCTCATTATCGCTCATGAGTTGTTCAGTGTAACCGAATCTGCTGAAGTTTCACCCAATCATTCAATTGTTTTCTCCGCTGCTGTTGTCTTTATGATGCAACTTCAGGACATTTTGAGTGAGCATCAACTAGAATGAGAAACATACGCCCTTCGAACGGTCCGGCATATCAACGTGGACCTGTTGCCTGGCCTCTTCTGGCCATTCCCACGGGTGTAATGGAGCTGATGGTGGCAGGTTCTGCACTTTAACACAAGACCCACCTTCCCTCGATTTCAGCTTTATTCAAAGTCCTGGTGTTTCTGACTCTTTGGCTTGCACAAATGCTCTCTCACATTAACCCACCCATAGCTGTCAGGTGAATTGAATATTCTGAATTCTCCCTCAGTGTACCCGAACAGGCACCGTAGTGTGGCGACTAGGGGATTTTCACAGTAACTTAATTGCAGTGTTCATGTAAGCCTACTTGTGACAATAATAAAGATAATTATTTACACTTTTTATTTTGACGCAGTAAATTGTGCAAGGGTTTTAGAATAGTAGCCAGATTAGGGATTACCCTCTGTAATAATTTAACAAGCCTAAGAAAGATCGAAGTTGGTTTGCATTTTGAAGTATTTGTGCCTCGGTAATGGCTGATTTTCAAAGGCGACTTATGCCGTCCCTTGGCATCGATGATATAACCCAAATATTCAATTGAAGATTGGAAAAATTCACATTTGTCTTAATCCATAATCTTCTAATCTTGAGTGTGGCAACTTCCTCATTATTTCAAGTAACCAAGATGTCATCTAAATAACACTGGACTCCGTATAATGTGCTTAGAACTGGGTCCATAACTTGTTGGAACAACCCTGGCGCTGAAGTGATGCCAAATGGTAATGTTCTATATCGAAATAACCCTTTGTGTGTCATAGTCGTCAAGAACTGTCGTGAATCCGGATCCATAGGGGCATAGGTTTAAGGTGAGAGGGGCAAGGTTTAGAGTAGATGTACGAGGCAAGTTTTTTACGCAGAGGGTAGTGGGTGCCTGGAACTCACTACCGGAGGAGGTAGTGGAAGCAGGGACGATAGGGACATTTAAGGGGCATCTTGACAAATATATGAATAGGATGGGAATAGAAGGATACGGACCCAGGAAGTGTAGAAGATTGTAGTTTAGTCGGGCAGTATGGTCGGCACGGGCTTGGAGGGCCGAAGGGCCTGTTCCTGTGCTGTACATTTCTTTGTTCTTTGTTCCAAGTTCACTTGAAGGTATGCTTGACGGAGATCAATTTTACTGAAGTGTTGGCATCCAGCCAACCCAGTGAATAATTCATCAATCAAGGGCCGAGAATACTGATCTACACGGTGCATGATTAATAGTGACTTTAAAATCGGCACAAATGCGTACCAGTCCATTTTTTTTTACCATGGGTATGATCGACGTGGCCCAATCACTCATGTTAACAGGTTCAAGGACTCCTGCTCTGACCAGACATTCTAATTCTGCCTCGACCTTAGGTTGCGTTTGGCACTGACCTAGCCTTTAAGCATCTGGCCTGACTTTCTTCTTTGACCTTCAGCTTTACTGAGCTATCCTTCATGATTCCCAGCTCACTGTTGAAGACAATGGCATGTTTCTTTAGGATTTTGGGTGACCTGGTTCTGAATCTGTCACGAGATTTACCCCAGCCCAATGGACATGGTGCTGTTATAGGAGACCCCTCTGAGGGTAACGGACCAGATGAGGCTGAGGAAGGGCTGGGTGAGCAAGCCAGGTGTTCCATTCTGGCTTCGATAGTAGGACATGGGGTGTGGCGATACTGGTGGGTAAACGGGTGTGGTTGCAGAGGGAGAGGGGGTGGTGGATCAGGGGGGGCAGGTACGTTATAGCAATGGATGTGTTAGTGGTGTTGGTCAGCATGTATGACCCAAACTGGGATGACGCTGGGTTTGAGAGGAAGGTTTTAGCAACCATACCAGACCAGGATACTCACCAGTTGATTGGGGGGCTGGATTGCAATATGGTACTGGACCCGAGGATGGGCAGGTCCCGACTGTGCTCGCTGGTCCCTTTGGGGGGTGGAGGGCAAAAGTGTTATCCAGGTTTACGAAGGAAATGGGAGGGGCAGATTGTGGAGGTTTAACCACTCACGTGATGGGGAGTATTAGTTTTTCTCACCGGTACACAAGGTGTGCTCGAGGATCGACTTTTTGTAGTAGGAACGGCACTGTTAGCTGGGTAAAGAAAGCATCCACATTCAGTCGAGAAATGGGCCTATACGACCCACTCTCCACCAGATCCTTCTCCTTTTTCACAACAATGAAACCTTCAAACATTCCCACCATCAGCGGCGCCAACTTGTCCTTAAACTTCTTATGGAACTCCACCTGGAACCCTTCTGGCCCCAGCGCCTTATCTGACTGCATCTTTCCTATCGCTGCCTTCACTTCCTCTAACTCCAATGGCTCATTTGACCAGGTCCTCTCCTCCTCTCCCACCTTCGGCCACTCCAGTCGCTCCAGAAATTCCCTCATCTCCGACTCATCCTCCGGGTGACTCTGGCATATATAAACCCCTATAAAAGTCTTCAAACATCCTATTCACCTGATCTGGAGCTACCACGACTCTCCCGTTCAATCCCTAATCCATGGGCGAGACTGGGGTTGATTCAGCTAAAAGTGGTTTTTAGGGCACACTTAACGAAGGCAAGGATGAGCCAGCTGTTTGAGGAGGTGGATGATAGTTGCAAGCAGTGTGGGAGGGGCCCAGCCAGCCAAGCCCACATGTTCTGATCTGGCCCGAAGTTGGAGAAATATTGGGCGTCGTTTTTCAACACCATGTTCGAGGTTCTGCATTTGGAACTGGAACAGGCAACCCTATAGGCCATATTCGTGGTGTCAGACCAGCTGGAGTTGGTCCCAGACGGGAGCAGAGACAGATGTTTTAGCTTTTGCCTCTTTGATTGCTTGCGGGTTCTGTTGGGGTGGAGGTCAGCTTCTCCCGCCATTGCCTCGGCTTGGCGGGGGACGTGTTGGAGTTCCTGTCCTTGGTAAAGGTAAAATTTGCTGAGAGGAGCGGATGAGGGGTTCCACCCGAGATGGGGGCTGTTCATTTCATACTTTGGAGACCCGGTTGCTGTTGAGGGGTTGGGGGGTCATTGGGGACTGTTTGTGTAAAAATGTTGAATAAAGATTTTTTTTTTTTTTTTTAAACTGACTCCTAAACTGTTCATCCCTGACCCTTGAACTGAGCCGGGGAACCGATCAACACACTCACAGCAAGTCCCACCCCTGTAACTAGGCAGAAACCACAGTACCAGCTTTGGAACTCTTAATTCCTTCGATTTGAATTGACAAACAGATTGCTGTATCTTACAATGTTACAATGTCCACACAATGGTGAACTTGTATAGCACACAGAATGAAAGGGTTTTATAACATAAGAGATTGCAGAGCTCCCTGTATGGAGAAATCTGTGAGTCACGGTACATTAATCAAAAAAAGTTAATGCACCAGCACAGCATTGAGAGAAGACAAATGGAATGTTGGTGTTTATTGCAAGGAGAATGGAATTTAAAAGTAGGGAACTTTTACTGCAACTGTTGGTGAGACCACATCTGGAGTACAGTGTACAGTTTTGGCCTCCTTATTTGAAAAATGATTTAATTGCATTAGAAGCAGTTCAGAGAAGGATCATTGGGGATACAATTTAGAAATTAATGGTGGGATTCTCTGTCATCTGATGCCGAAATCAGGAAAGGCGATTAAGCATGTGATGCAGGGTGGGGGTTTGGCCGCCCTCCAGTTGTGGTGTGGGGGTGGGGTTACGGGTGTGTGGGATGGGGGTCAAAAATATTCAATGATCACCCTCCACTGCTCTCTGGGGAAGATAATTCGACAGACTAATGATCCTCTAGAACAAAGGAATTCTCCTGATCTCAGTTTTAAATGGGTGAACCTTCAGCCGGATTCTCTGCTCCTGAGACAGCTGCTCCTTGGGGCAGCACGGTAGCTCAAGTGGATAGCACTGTAGCTTCACAGCGCCAGGGTCCCAGGTTTGATTCCCCGCTGGGTCACTGTCTGTGCGGAGTCTGCACGTTCTCCCGTGTCTGCGTGGCTTTCCTCCGGGTGCTCCGGTTTCCTCCCACAGTTCAAAGACGTTCAGGTTAGGTGGATTGGCCATGATAAATTGCCCTTAGTGGCCAAAAAGATTAGAAGGGGTTATTGAGTTACGGGGATAGGGTGGAAGTGAGGGCTTAAGTGGGTCGGTGCAGACTCGATGGGCCGAATGGCCTCCTTCTGCACTGAAGTGCTGACGCTGGGACAGTATTCATGGACTTCGACGATGGCAAAACTGACGCCGCAGTTGAACCGATTCAATGACCACTAAGGGGCTAGCACCGGTGCCACGTGGAACACAATCTCTTCCAATGGGAAACGGTGTCGGATTTAGCAGAATCGGCAGTCGGAAGGCTGACAAACCGCAGCCATATATACACACTTCATTCCCCACACACACCATCCAGCCAAGATGGCAACAGGACGCGCGGCCCGAGATTCACCAACGCAGAACTGAAGACCGTTTTGGACACCATGGAAGAGAGACGGGTGACCTGTAGGAAGCAGGCTGCCAACCACCGCCATTCATCGGGCCTGAACGCAGGTGGCAGAGGTCATAGAATCATAGAATTTATAGTGCAGAAGGAGACCATACGGCCCATCGAGTCTGCACCGGCCCTTGGAAAGAGCACCCCACCCAAGCTCACACCTCCACCCTATCAGCGTTACCCAGTAACTCCACCCAACCTTTTTGGACACTTAGGGCAATTTAGCATGGCCAATGCTCCTAACCTGCACATCTTTGGACTGTGGGAGGAAACTGGAGCACCGGAGGAAACGCACGCAGACACGGGGGGAACGTGCAGACTCCGCACAGATAGTGACCCAAGCCAGGAATCGAACCTGGGACCCTGGAGCTGTGAAGCAACTGTGCTAACCACTGTGCTACCGTGCTGCCCGGTCATCAGCACTGTGGGCAACACGGTCCAGACCAGACAGCAGTGCTGGAAAAAACTGCACAAACTCCTCAGGGTGAGCAGGCAGCACTGTGCACCTAGCACCAACCCCCGTCCCACATACCCGTAACCCTACCTCCGCCCACCTGGAGGTCGGCCGAACTCCCAACCTGCACCACATGCTGCCACCCATACCGGTCACTTTTGACGGGTGTCCAGGCCATTGAGGCCACCAACTAATCACCCCCTGGGCTGCAGGTATCATGCGGCAGACTGTCTAACACTGTGTGTTCTCTGTTACCCCCAGGGAAAGCCGGGCACATCCGCTGGTACAGAAGACTGGAGGGGGACACCGGTCCTGCAGCCCTCACCGCAGCTTGGCAGAGGGCACTGGATGTGGTCAGCAGGCCCAAAGAAAGAGCAGTCGCCGGGGCGGAGGTCGGCATCGGGTGAGGAAGTTAGACCCCGTTGAATTGCGGTTCACCATGGCACGTGTGTAACCACCCCTCCCCACACAACCCTCCCCCCACACCCCTCCCCAACTCTCCCCCCCCCCATCGGCCCGCGATGCAATCATGCATCTTGTCTTGTGTCTTGCAGGAGTTGCTGGTGATGGGGCGGGCCCTTCTGGTGTCCCCACCCCCACAACCCCAGTGTCGACCAGTAATGAGGACAACTCCGACACAGACGGGAGTCATCGGGCCACATCCCGAGACATCCCGGAACTAAAGTCCGGGGATGAACGGATTTTCCGTCACAGCTGTCTCCAACACCCTCCACCATCCCAGAGACACTTACATCGGCTGGGCAATTTAGTGAAGAGGCTCCTGGGGCACTCTCTCGTGCGCACCACACACATTCCCCGGTACATCAGGTGGAAGTAGGAACTACCGAGGAGGCGGACAGTAAAAGGGCGGGCCAACCCCAGGGACTAGCTGCCATCTGGACGGATTTCGGGCTTCTTGAACGTACGGTCCCATTGATCGTGGAAATCCAGTCGCAGAGTCAGGGACAACATGAGGGGTTGTAGGCGAGCATCCAGCACCTGCAGGTACGGTTGTAGAAGTTGACCATGCATGCCACCGAGGCCATGGTCATCAGTGAGTCTGTTCGTGCGTGTTCTCAGACTTCTGTATCTCTTGCCCGATGGAAGAAGTTGGAAGAGCGAGTAAGCTGAGTGGGAGGGATCTTTGATTATGCTGCTCGCTTTCCCCAGGCAGCGGGAGGTGTAGATGGAGTCAATGGATGGGAGGCAGGTTCGTGTGATGGGCTGGGCGGTGTTCATGATTCTTTGAGGTTTCTTGCGGTCCTGGGCCGAGCAGTTGCCATACCAGGCTGTGATGTAGCCCGATAGGATGCTTTCTATGGTGCATCTGTAAAAGTTGGTAAGGGTTAATGTGGACATGCCAAATTTCCTTAGTTTCCTGAGGAAGTATAGGCGCTGTTATGCTTTCTTGGTGGTAGCGTCGACGTGGGTGGACCAGGACAGATTTTTGGAGATGTGCACCCCTAGGAATTTGAAACTGCTAACCATCTCCACCTCGGCCCCGTTGATGCTGACAGGGGTGTGTACAGTATTCGCTTCCTGAAGTCAATGACCAGCTCTTTAGTTTTGCTGGCATTGAGGGAGAGATTGTTGTCGCTACACATCTCCACTAGATTCTCTAGCTCCCTCCTGTATTCGGACTCGTCGTTATTCGAGATCCGGCCCACTATGGTCGTATCGTCAGCAAACTTGTAGATGGAGTTGGAACCAAGTTTTGCCACGCAGTCGTGTGTGTACAGGGAGTAGAGTAGGGGGCTAAGTACGTAGCCTTGCGGGGCGCCGGTATTGAGGACTATTTTGGAGGAGGTGTTGTTGTTCATTCTTACTGATTGTGGTCTGTTGGTCAGAAAATCGAGGATCCAGTTGCAGAGTGGGGAGCCAAGTCCTAGGTTTTGGAGCTTTGATATGAGCTTGGCTGGGATTATGGTGTCCAAATTTAAGAAGCAGCACCATATGGTTGCTGAGGATCTGGAGAAGGCAATGGAGGGTCTTTGACCCAATTTGAGCAGCCATGGACAAGCTGGACTGGTGGATGGAGGTACATGGGGTGATTATTCAGGAGGTGGAGGCAGCGCTCTCTGACCACAGTGATCGGATTGTCTCCTTGGAGGCAGAGGTGGTGGTGCTGGCGGAGGAGTAAAGAGTGCTAAAGGTCAAGGTTGATGACCTGGAGGACCGCTCCAGACGGCAAAACCAAAGGATCGTCGGGTTACCGGAGGGCTCCAACTTCACGGACTACATGTCCCAAGATGTTTGGTGGGAGAGGGAGTCTTTCAGACCACTCGTGAGTTGGACTGCACCCACAGATCGCTGAGGCAAAAGCACAGATCGGGGGAGCCACCTTGGGCAATCATAGTCCGGTTTCATCAATGTCATGATATTCAAACACACACATCATGATAGACACACCAACAGACAAATCAGAACACACAACACCACAACCAATGACAGAAAGATATAAAAGCACAGACACGACCCCCGGTGGTCAGTATTAGCTGCAGAGGAGAACCAGGACACATCTATTGCCAAACACACTCAGGGAGACAGCACGTGCAGAGTATCCAGAACGAACTGTATTATAAGAGTTATAATAAAATAGAGTTGTACCACATACAACTGTGTTGGCTCATCTGTGCACCAGAGCACCCAACACCACATGGTACAGGAGTGGATCGATACCTGCCGGCATACCTCCGTGTACACAGACAACCAGCAGTGCCCAGGCATGATGTACGAGCTCCCGGTTCCGCAGGCGCTCCAGTGCCACGGCGATCTCCGCGAAAACTGGCGGCGATTCCGGCAAATGTTCGAATTGTTCCTGGTGGCAGCTGAACTCAAAGACCTGGATGATAGGGAAAAAATTGAATTTCTCCTCACCATCGCCGGTGCAAGGGCAAGAGAAATATTCAGAAGGTTCAGGTTCTTCAGGAGGCAGCAAAGGTACGATTACCAGGCAGTCCTGGGCAAATTCTCCAAGTACTGTGAAGAAAACGCAATCCAATCGGCACATAAAGGTAAGAAAAGCTGCAGTACTCACCTCGTGGCTGGGATCCCGGAGCCCGAATTCCCAGAGGCCGAAATCCCGGGCCTGAGAGAAGGCTGGGTCGAGGTCGGCGGCCATCTTGCTAAAGGTATAACGCTAGCACAGTTGCGCGAGAAGTGCGCAGAACCGGAAGTTTCGTTTGCGCATGCGCGAGATGCTGCGCATGCGCAGTCAAGAAAACGGCCATCGGTAAAGGAACAGCGATCTGAGCATGCGCAGTCGCTTCCTACGTGCTACATACCGAGCGTCAGGATGTCAGAGGCCCCAGACTGCACCAATTTAAAAGGGAAACGTCCCAAATCCAATTTAAAAGGGAAATGTCCCAAATCAAAAAAACAAAAATCTGTTCAAGCTGTAAAACAACCTTCCCTCACCTGGAATGACAGCACAGTGCCGCAGATTGACCCAGGAGATGAATTTGACCTCCGAAGAACCCTCCGACAAGCAGTTACCTACGCACAAGCCGATGATTCCGACCTTGAATACTTCGATGACGATTTTTACAACGTTTCCGGACCTCGCGAGCCCAATGATAGCTCCGTGGTCCTATATGACTATGACTCGGACGAACCTTTCGTGTTGCACATTGGCGGCCCCCACATTGAATCCGACGCAGATGCGGATTCATTTTTCGGATTTGAGGATCTTCAATCCAGCAGATATGACGTTCCAACTTATCAGTACCGGATGATGCTGCAGCCTGACATTAACAGACAGGGAGCGGTGCAAGCACACGGAGAGTGCCCTGCTGCCACACAGAGCGTGGTCCACGTCCCGCTCAACGTTCCCGACTCTATGAAAGAAGACATGCAAGACTCCAGAGTGCAGTCCTCGCATGAACCAGAAGTGACCCCAGTGTCACAAGCTTCCACAGCAAGCTCGTGGACAGACTCCACAATTGCAGAAATGCAAGACTCCAGAGCGCAGTCCTTGCACGGACAAGAAGTGACTCCAGTGTCACAAGCCTCCACAGAGAGCTCGTGGACAGCCTCCACGATAGAAGCAACGCAAGACTCCAGAGCGCAGTCCTTGCACGAACAAGAAGTGACTCCAGTGTCACAAGCCTCCACAGAGAGCTCGTGGACAGCCTCCACGATAGAAGCAACGCAAGACTCCAGAGCGCAGTCCTTGCACGAACAAGAAGTGACTCCAGTGTCACAAGCCTCCACAGAGAGCTCGTGGACGGACTCCACGATGGAAGGAACGCAAGACTCCAGAGCGCAGTCCTTGCAGGAACAAGACCATGAGGGTCTAGCAACCTCTCCTGACCAACCAGCGGCAGACGATGCAAGTCTGCCATGCTCACGTGAACAGCAAGAAGGCTATAACAGCCTACCATGCTCCACTACACAGCAGCATGACCATGACGGTCTCTCATGCTACAATGAAGGGCACAGCGCTGAAGACTGTTCAAGCCCAACTGAAGACAAGCCAAAGGAATCGCCTCGTCCAAGCCCGAAGAAAAAAGGTTTATGCGCTGACCTTCAGGATCATTATAGCCGAACAGAGATTAATAATGCTGCACGGCCACAGAAGGATGCTGAGGATTTGCTAACGAAATTAATTGAATGTTTAACTTGCAAGGAGCAGACTGAGAATTGCCAGTGTTTTAGTACGGATCGAAAAAATGGACAAGACATTGATCCTCAGGTAATGGAAATAACACAACCTGAATCATATCTACAGCAGGGACAAATGTCTCCCTTCAACACAATGCCGCAAAATCCCAACTTCGGAGACCAGCAGTTAGTCAGTAATGACTCTTCAAACCTTGAGGAGAACATTAATTGCATTGAACCTATACACACTCCACTGATTATTGAGCAGAACATTGGAGCAAGAATCCTGAGGACACCGACATCGAGTAGCCAGATAACGAATTTAAAACCCACAGCAGTTTCAAGTGAACCAAGTGTGCTTTCCACTAATGGTGAAGATGCAGATAAGGTCGACCCGATTATCCATTGTACCACACTAACCCCAGTGATTAAGCAGTTATGTATGGGGAGTATAATGTGGGCAATTGAGAACAGTAAAAGAGAGACTGTGACCATGCCAGTCCCAGCAAAATCAGACCCAGAGACCATGAAGGCATGTACATTAGACAAAGTTACATATGAGGTACCTGAGAAGAAAAGTGAAACGGAATGTTCTTTGGAAAATGGTACAATGTCGATAGAAACATTGGATCCTATATTCGAGACCATACATATGGGAGAATTTGGGGGTAATAAACAAGGTTCTGCAATGTCTGGGGGAAGATTTAAAATTCCAAAGAAGAAAAGCCCAAATGAAGGACAACGGCAAGACAATGACAGTCCACCGACATGGTGTGCACCACCAGATGAAAACTCTGACAATTTACCCAACCCTAGTGAACAGCAAGCTGCTAATGAGGATCTATCCACGGGATGTGAGACGAGTGACGACAGCATCCCACTTCCCATGCAAAAGGTGCAAGGTGACAGACCTCGCCTAGTGCGTACCGAGGCACTCGACGATCACGGTGGGACCACTGACGACTGCGGTGGCGGCGCACCGCTTCCACCCTCGATGGCTCGAGCCTCTCCACTGGTTGGTGCATTCCTGCATGTTCCGACTCCAGAAGTGCAGCTTCAGGGAATCTCGGCTGCCTCCAGTGAACCTGTTGGGACTCCGGACGGGGGGCATCGACGGAAGGCAGACCGGACTCCAGATGGGGAGCAGCCAAGCGCCGACTCTGATTTGCGCACGCCAGACCTTGCTCCGGACGGGCGGTGTCGCGGCCTCGGTGATGGCACGCTCAGGGTGACGGCGGATGCCACGGCGACAGGGAATGGATCGCGTGGCAGTCCCACTGGGTCGGCAGTGGCAACCAGCACCGGCGGTCCAAGATGGACACACCAATTCGCACCATCGCCAGACGTTGATGCGAGCAACAAATCTCTCTCCAAGGCGACATGCTTCGACGTTTCTCTGCGGAGTCGCCCTTCCGGCACAGCAGGTGTCCGGAACCAGCGTACACGGTCTCGGCCAACTTCCACATCTGGCACAGTCATCGCCTTGCATGATATTAGTGATGGTGCTACTTCGATGGCAACGACCCATCGGCTACAAGATGCCGTCCACCACAAACATAAAAAGAAAACAGACTCCACCTTGTTCCTGGCATGCAGGGCGGATGGATTGGTGCGTAGGCGCAATCAGCGGGCTTTGTGCCGCCTTCCACGCTCGCAACTGAACCGTACGCACACGCCGGATCCTCCACTGGTTCCCAAGGATGACTTCGTGGAGATGCCACGGATCATGCCCTTTCCATCGCCACCAGAACCAAACCACAGCCAGGGCACCACTAACAAAGATGTTGAATGTTATATTTGCACGAATGAAAAAACCAAGCACTGCACGAAGTACAACAAATGGTAAAGTAGAGACTTCGGCAACAGCATCACCTCCAACAGTCCAAGGTGAACCAGTGTGACCCCAAATCTCCACAGCTGAACCGGCTTGAGGACCAGCCCATTCTTGAGGCGGTCACCCATTAGACTGGACTTATAACGCTGTTCATACGTTCAAAAAGTCAAACACTTCTGTATTATAACCTGTTGTTGTTTATTGTTCCAGATATCGTCTGACCGGACCAATGTTCAAGTTTTTTTTTTTCTCTCGCATCCAAGTTTTGTTATGGTACAACCTTGTTAGTGTGACGCACCCGACATCGCCCCATGTAAATAGTTACGTCATAAACACACGCTGTACACAACACACACACACACTCTTAGATGCACTCACGACACAATTATATTTATAACCACGTAGGCACTTATCTTTGTAAAAAGGGGGGATGTCATGATATTCAAACACACACATCATGATAGACACACCAACAGACAAATCAGAACACACAACACCACAACCAATGACAGAAAGATATAAAAGCACAGACACGACCCCCGGTGGTCAGTATTAGCTGCAGAGGAGAACCAGGACACATCTATTGCCAAACACACTCAGGGAGACAGCACGTGCAGAGTATCCAGAACGAACTGTATTATAAGAGTTATAATAAAATAGAGTTGTACCACATACAACTGTGTTGGCTCATCTGTGCACCAGAGCACCCAACACCACAATCAATACCCGTCGAGACCTCCCGCTGCCTTGGGAAAGCGGGCAGCAAAATCAAAGACCGATCCCACCCGGGTTTTCTCTCTTCCAACCTTTTCTCTCGGGCAGAAGATACAAAAGTCTGAGAACACATACCAGTACATTGAGAAACAGCTTCTTCCCCGCTGTTACCAGAATTCTGAATGGCTCTCTTATGGACTGAACTGATCTCTTTACACATCTTCTTTCCTGTAGTAGCACTATATTCCGTCTGCTTCACCCGATGTCCATGTCTATGTACTTACATTGTGTATTTATCGTATGTCCAATGTTTTTCAGGTATGGAATGATCTGCCTGGACAGTACACAGAACAACACTTTTCACTGTACCTCAGTACACATGACAATAAATGTAAACCTAATAAGGAGCAGGTCCTGAGGTGGACGAAGGACCATCGTGACTGTACATAGGAGGGTCATGCCATCAGAATATACCAAGATGTTGGAACAGAGCTAGCGAGAAGGATTGTGGCATTTAATATTATTATTATTAATATAAGGCCAAGGCCGCAAAGTACAAGAGGAATGTGAGGTCTGTTGTGCTGTACCTTTTCTTTACTCAGAGAGTAGTAAGGGTGTGGAATGCCCTGCCTGCAACAGTAGTGGACTCGCCAACACTTAAGGGTATTCAAATGGTCATTGGATAGACATATGGACGATAAGGGAATAGAGTAGATGGGCTTTAGAGTGGTTTCACAGGTCGGCGCAACATCGAGGGCCGAAGGGCCTGTACTGCGCTGTAATGTTCTATGTTCTATGTACCTGGATCGTCTTCGGGAACTTTCAAGGGTAGAGACTATTATTTTGATGCGCCAGAAGATGTGAATGACTTTGCCAAGAAGCACGGGCTGGGGGTGAATTAATGTGCTTGAGGACTACGGAGGTTGTTGTTTGCTCATTGTTAACTTCATCTGTATTTATATCTTGTGGAGGATTTTTGTAATGTGGGGGAGGGCTTGGGGTTGTGCCTTGGCTCATTGGTGGGTGTTTGTTCTGGGCAAAGTTAGAATTTTTATATTGCACTGTTGAGTTTCATTTTTGGATTGGGGGGCTGGATGTTGATTTTCCTCTAGTGTTTTATAGTAAAGTTTCGTCTGGGGTCTAGGTGAGGGGAGGTTGATCATTGATATACTGTTGCGTTGACTTTGATTTACACCCTGTGCAGGGATCATCCTGCTCCCAGTATAGCTAGTTAATGGGAGCAGAAAAGGGGGATGTCTGGAGCTTGCTATCATGTTTTTTCTTAAGCTTAGGCTTTTTGTTTCTGTTGTTTGGAAATGGGAGCAGCGAGGGGGAATTTTTTCTTCTGTTGGTTGTTTGGTCTTTAGGATGGGGTGGAGCTGGGTGGGGGAGGAGGTGGAGGGAAGAGGTTGAATGATGACAATAACAATTCCTTTGTTTTGGGAC
Organism: Scyliorhinus torazame; assembly: GCF_047496885.1. NCBI lineage: Eukaryota > Metazoa > Chordata > Chondrichthyes > Carcharhiniformes > Scyliorhinidae > Scyliorhinus > Scyliorhinus torazame. Next base: position 260,766,297 of record NC_092712.1, read on the forward strand.
TGGCTTTATGGGGTTGTGGCGGCCATCTTGAGTGGATCTGGGACTGGTGCAGGTTGAGGCACTGCTGGAATGCCTCACAGGGTGGCTATGGCTGATCCTGGGTTGGGGGGGTGAGGACCCTGATTTGATTGATAACCTGGAATGTGAGGGGGTTAAATATCCCAGCAAAAAGGTCCTAGGTGTTTGTGCACTTGTGACGTTTTAAGGAGTATGTGTTTTTTTTTACAGGAGACCCATTTGAGAATTAAGCACCAAACAAGGCTGCGGAAGGGATGGGTTTTGATTGTAGGGCACAGGGGTTGCTGCGTTGATTAATAATAGGGTGACTTTTTCTGTAAGACCCAAGGTTTAAGTTTCTCAGGGATAAGGAATTTTTTTTCTTCTTTTCCTCATGTCCACCGGGTCTACTCCTGAATTGACCTCTTCATGGTGGTCTTTTCTCCCTGGGGTGAGGGAGGCAGGTTACTTGGCGATTGTTATAGGGGATCAAGCCAGGCCACGCTCAGCAGATGCAGATGTTCTAGACTCTAGACTTTGTCTCGCTAACAGCCCGGAGGTGAGTTCTGCTGAGGTGGAGATCCACAGTGCTGCCTAAGGCCTTGGCTTGTTTGGGGGACCTGATGAAAGTTTTGAACCTAGAGAAGAACAAGTATACCATTAGGGGGTCGATGGAAGGGTTCTACCCAGTTACCATCAGCTGTTGGGGGACTGGGGGTGGGGTGGGGGGGGGGGGGGGGGGTTGTTGTCTTAGTTGGGTTAAGGTTTTATTTTCTTTATGAGGAGGTGAGGGGGATTGGGGGTACTGGATGGCTGTATTTTGGGAATAAGATGGGATTTGGGTTGGTTATATTGTTTGTTGCTGATAATGAAAATTTTGTTTGGATAAAAATATAAATATTTAAATTATGGGCTAGATCTTCTGGATCAGCATCGTCGTTGCATGAGAGAATTTTCCTGACCCAACACAACTGGACATTTCTTCTGGGATCTTCCGATCTCAGCTGTAGCAGAAATGGGCAATGTAGCATCTCCTCTCTAGATACATTGGATGATAGAGTCGAAGAAAGGAGAGGACACATTTCTTTTTGGAGCACAAGCTGCCATATTCGGGTAAGGTTTTAGAGGTTCAAGCCTTTAATGAATGAGTACGAGTTAGTGAATAGGTGGGTAAATGAATGGGTGACTGAATAAGTACATCAGTGAGTAGGTAGATGGGGTGACGGGTGAGTTGGGTATGCGGGTGGCTGGGTAAATAGATAGGTGAGTGAGTTGGTAGGTGGATAGTTGGATACATGAGTGAGGCAGGTGAGTAGGTGATTTGGAGGGTAATCGGCTATATTGGGGATAGTCTGGTGGATGGAGGGGATAATCAAGTGGATGGGGAGTAGTTTGTGGTCAAGGAGGTGTCTGGTGGCTCTGGGGTAGTGGGGTCAGGGGTGCATATGTATGTCTTCACAGTGGATAACAAAAATTACAGGGCAAAAATAGAGGGTAACAAAGAGGCCAGAAAGAATGAGGAATTTAAGATAAATAATATCAGCAAGTAAAGATTACTGGGGAAACTTAATGAATTAAAATCCGACAAATCCTCAGGACCTGATGGCCCACTTCCCCTGGTTCTGATTTTACAAATTCCCTAGATTCTAGACTGGTCCCAGTGGATTTGAAGTTAACAAATGTAACACTGCTGTTCAAGAAAGGGGAAAACGATAAACAGGGAACTAGGCTAGTTAGCCTGACAGCAGTCCTGGGAAGAATGTCATAGAACGTACAGTACAGCCCATCGAGTCTGCACCGACCCACTTAAGCCCTCATCTTCCACCCTATCCCCATAACCCCTCCTAACCTTTTTGGTCACTGAGGGCAATTTATCATGATCAATCCACCTAACCTGCACGTCTTTGTACTGTGGGAGGAAACCGGAGCACCCGGAGGAAACCCAGGCAGACACAGGGAGAACGTGCAGACTCCGCACAGACAGTGACCCAGCGGGGAATCGAACCTGGGACCCTGGTGCTGTGAAGCCACAGTGCTAGCCACTTGTGCTACCGTGCTGCCCTTATCCTGGAATCTATTATAAAGGAAGTCTTAACAATGCATTTAGAAAATCATGGTGTGATCAGGCATAGTCAACATGGTTTTACGAAAATGAAATTGAGTTTCACAAATTTATTAGTGATAGAAGATGTAACAATACATTGATAAAGGGGAACAAGTAAATATACTAGACTTGGATTTCCAAAAGGCACCGAAAAAGGTGCCATACAAAAGGTTAATATGCAAAATAAGGGCTCTTGGAATTGGTGGAATAGATTAGCATGCATGAACAACAGGTTAATAACAAGAAGCAAAGAGTGGGGTAAAGTGGGCATTTTCAAGTTGGCGGGCTGTAGCTCGTGGAGTGCTGCAAGGATCAGTACTGGAGTCTCAGCTATTTACAATCTATATTAATGACATGGATTAAGAGACTAAGAGTAATAGTTTGCTGATGATACAAAGTTAACTGAGAATGTAAACTGTGTGGAGAACAGAGAGGCTGAAAACAGATGAAGACAGGTTAAATGATTGGGCAACTATAAGACACAGGAGCAGAATTAGGCCACTCAGCCCATCTCCTGCCTTCTCCCCAAAATCCCTCATCCCAAAGTGGCAGATGCGAGTATAATGGGAATGTGAGATTATTCACTTTGGTAATAAGATTAGAAAAGCAGAACATTTGTTAAAAAATGCAGCAAGTTTTAACTACTGATATTCAGAAGATTAAGGTGCACAGTTAGTATGTAAGTAGGGCAAGAATTAGGATGTCATTGTCATAATATCCACTCATGTATATAATGAGATGCAGACAGGCAGTGATTGACACACAGGATGACCAGTAAGCATACAACACAGCACAGCCAATCACCAGGCAGGACACTACCACTATAAAGCCAGAGGGCACTAGGTTTCCCGCTCTCTCGGGACCCAGCTACTGAGACAGTCAGAGTCCACGAGCTAGCAAGCACAAACACCATGCGGTAGCAACTAAGTCTGGTCAGGCTACTACAAGGTCACGAGTCAGATCAGTATAGTGTCGACCCACAGCTGAATATGTACAGCAGTTCATCTAGTTAAATAAAAGTGTTGGATCTTCTCCTGTGTTAGACGTCTGTTTCTAATTTCCCTGCATCAAGTGCAGTCCACATTGAACCAACCTGCCTAACACAGCATGGTACCAGAGTGATATGGATCTTGATGGACCTACCTCGAGTGAATCAGCATCGACCAGCAAGCAGCCATCCAGCGAAATGGAAAACATCCAGCCTCCTTCGCAACTCCTGCTACCTGCTACGGCGCAACAGACGGGCATTGCAAAGAGTTCCACGTCCACCACCTGATCGCAGTGCTCCGCCGGCTATCATACGTCTCCGGACGTACCCTGCCACGAGACCACCGATCCTGCCGGCCCACGCGACCACCGCAATGGCAGCGATCCCACCTCTCCATGTGCAGGCGGCTCCTGATCCACCTCTGCGGCGATCGACAAGAATTCCTCGCCTGCCACAACGACTGAAACTGTAGACTTGATTTTTGTAACTTTTTGTGACTGAATCCATTGACTTAACTCTTGTAAATATTGCTTAGTTTGCCATGTATCTGCACTATCGACACCTTCCCATGTATATATGTTTGTTCAATCACCGTTTGTATATAGTCAGGTATATATATATATATATATACACACACACCTCAGTATTTATTTAACTCAACAAAAGAAAAGGGGGGGGGAGATGTCATAATATCCACTCATTTATATGATGAGATGCAGACAGGCAGTGATTGACACATAGGATGACCAGTAAGCATACAACATGGCACAGCCAATCACCAGACAGGACACTACCACTATAAAGCCAGAGGGCACTAGGTTTCCTGCTCTCTCGGGACCCAGCTACTGAGACAGTCAGAGTCCACGAGCGAGCAAGCACAAACACCATGCGGTAGCTAGTAAGTCTGGTCAGGCTACTACAAGGTCACTAGTCAGATCAGTATAGTGTCGACCCACAGCTGAATATGTACAGCAGTTCATCTAGTTGAATAAAACAGTGTTGGATCTTCCCCTGTGTTAGACGTCTGTTTCTAACTTCCTTGCATCGAGTGCAGTCCACATCGAACCAACCTGCCTAACACATCAGTCATGTTGGCCTTTAATGTAAGGGGATTGGAGTTCAAGGCTAAGAAGGTCTTGCTACAGGTGTAAGGTACTTTTGTGATATCAAAGTACTGGAATACGGTGTGCGACTTCAGTCTCCATATGTAAGGAAGGTGGCACAGTAAACGTTAACGGGATTGTTTCCTAGGATGAGAGGAGTGTCCTATGATGGGGAGCTGAGTAAATTGGATCTGAACATTCTTTAAGACTGAGATGAGGAGAAATGTCTTCACTCAAAGCATTATGAATCCTTGGAATTCTCTTCCCAAGAGGGTTGTGGATGCTCCATTGTTGAGAATATTTAAAGAATATTTAAAAGAGATAAACAGATTTTTGGTCGCTCAGGAATGAAGAGTTATGGGATTGGGCAGGAATGTTTTTAAAAAATGTATTCTTTGACAGGATATGGGTGGGGATTGTTGGTTAGGCCAAATTTATTGCCCATCCCTAAAGTGAGTCAAAAGATCAGCCATGATGTTTACTTCGTGGGGAAATATAAACCTAGTGGGCACAGCTTAAAAATAAGGGGTGACCTATTTAAGACTGAGATGAGGAATTTCTTCTCTCATTAGTCTTTACCATTCCTCCCCGCCCCCAGAGAGCAGTGGATCATTTAATGCATTCAGTGCTAAGTCAGATTTAGGTGTCAAGGTTATGGGTGGCAGGCAGAAAAATGGAGTTAAGGATTCAATCAGATCAGCCATGATCATATTGAATGGTGGAGAAGGCTCAAGGGGTCGCATGGACTACTCCTGTTCTACCCTTACTTCTAGCAGTCATGAATACACAGCAACATTTATTCATAATATATTAACTACTTTCCTCTTTCTGCATTTTTCATGTTACATGTTCACTGCTTCATAACAACCATCATTTTTGGACTGAGACAGGTGGCTTTTCAGCCACATGCCCAGCTGTTAACCTTCCCCATTTATCTCGGCTAGGGAACAGCACCAATGGCTTGCATGTACTGTTGGCTGAATTCTCTCATGACCAAAAGTCCTGGACTAGGACTTAAACCCAGGATATCCAGCTCAGAAGCAGGAGAGCTACCCACTGAGCTATCCCAGCTCCCTCCACATTAACTGCCAATTAATCTAAATTTTCTTTGAAAAATGTCACAATACTGGCTTATTTGGACAAAACAAATGTTGCAATAATTTGGAAAGCTAAGGCACAACTTTCAAGAGCCAGTTTTACCATAGCTGATTCGGGGATTGTTGATGTTGACACTAGAAACAAAGATAAAACTAGTTTCAATTCCCTCACTTTGAGTAGAATATTCAACGTTTTAAAAATTTGCATTAATAGCTACTGAGATAAAATGATGCTTTGGTAGAACCGTGTCAAGGTCGCACAAACATGTAGGAACAGTAACAATGCCAATAATCTAAAGAAAGAATAAACAGAATCCACCAATTAAATCCAAAGGACAGCTATATTTTCCTGAAAATATAATTATGCATATATTTTGTGTCCAGTATTCATTAAGAATTTGAACACAACTGTATACTTCATTTACCTGCAACTTCTCACAGAAAATATAATTGGTTGGACAATTAATTCCATAATGAAAAACTAAAACAGCTGTGTATCATAATCTTTCTGTCATCAGTAGAATGTCAACATTGAAATGCATGTCAAGTAGCAATCTGAGAATCACTTAATGGTAGTGATTCTCTCAGACAGCAATTACATTTTAAACAGAAAAGTATGACGATAATCAAATTGTAGCTTTGGATTCTTAGTCGTTTATTATTTTTACACTCAGGGATAACAAAGAATTATTAGTTGGTGGAGGTTGGGTGTGGAAAACGTGTCAAGTTATGTTAGGAAGGTCAATGACTCCAACGAATGAGAGTTGAACAGTTCCATCTTATTAAACCTTGACTGTATGGTACAAGAAAATTAATAAGTTGTGACAAACATGTACATTGGATATGATTTCAAGTTCTGTGATATCAGCATTATTTTCCGATTAAAGTAAACAATCTATTAGTTTATAGAAGTCGCGGAAGAAGTTGTATGAAACAGATTTTAGCCACTTCTAATCAAAACAAATCATGTTTTGGTGTTACACAAAATGCGGGTATTCATGAACCAAAGATAATTCTACTCTTTAGAATATTCCTCTGATCGAAGTAGTGTATACGCACAAAGAAGGGTAGAACCATTATCTTAGAATTCACGCAAGATCTAATTAGGGGTGCATTCTTCTTAACAGCTTTTTGGTTTTATCCATTTTCTTTCTGTTATGAACAGTTGCTTTGGCTTTCTTAAAATTATTCTAGTGCTACATAAAACAAATTCACGTGTAACGTTGTCATATTCTCTGGCTCAATGGAATTAGATGCTTCCTTAAGCAGTAAGAATATCTCACTTTTGTGGCTAATAACTCACACTGCCCTAAATCTAAATAACCACACCTGGAATATTGTGTGCAGTTTTGGTTTCCTTATCTGAGGATGTTCTTGCTGTGTAAGGAGTCACTGATTCCTGGTATGGCAGGACTGAAGTACAAGGAGAGGTTGAGTTGGTTAGGATTGTATTTGCTGCAGTTTAGAAGACTGAATGGGGATCTCATAAAAACCTAGTTCGATTAGCTTAACTTCTGGAGTGGGAAAAATGCTTGAATCTATCGTTAGGTAGAAATAGCAAGACACCGGTTTAGAAATTGTCCCATTGGGCAGATACAGCATGAGCTCATGAAAGGCAGGTCATGTTTGACTAATTTAGTGGAATTCTTTGAGGACATTACAAGCGCGGTGGACTTCGGGGAACCGGTGGATGTGGTGTACCTGGATTTCCAGAAGGCATTCGACAGGGTGCCGCACAAAAGGATGCTGCATAAGATGAAGGTGAATGGCGTTACGGGTAATGTATTAGTATGGATAGAGGACTGGTTAACTGACAGAAAGCAAAGAGTGGGGATACATGGTGTTTATCTGGTTGGCAATCAGTGGCTAGTGATGTGCCTTAGGGATAGATGTTGGGTCCACAATTGTTTACAATTTACATAGATGATCTGGAGTTGGGGAGGATGTGCAGAGGAGATTCACTAGATTGATTCCGGAGTTGAGGGGATTATCTTATGAGGAGAGATTAAGTGGACTGGGACTATACTCATAGAATTTACAGTGCAGAAGGCCATTCGGCCCATCGAGTCTGCACCGGCTCTTTGAAAGAGCACCCTACCCAAGCCCACACCTCCACCCTATCCCCATAACCCAGTAACCCCACCCAACACTAACGGCAATTTTAAACACGAAGGGCAATTTATCATGGCCAATCCACCTAACCTGCACATCTTTGGACTGTGGGAGGAAACTGGAGCACCCGGATGAAACCCACGCACACACGGGGAGAACGTGCAGACTCCGCACAGGAACGTGCAGACTCCACACTCATTGGAATTTAGAAGAATGAGGGGGAATCTTATAGAAACATATAAAATTATGAAGGGGATAGATAGAAGCAGGGAGGTTGTTTCCACTGGCGGGTGAAAGTAGAAATAGGGGTCATAGCCTCAAAATAAGGGGGAGCAGATTTAGGACTGAGTTGAGGAGGAACTTCATCACTCAAAGAGTCGTGAATCTGTGGAATTCCCAGCCCAGTGAAGCAGTTGAGGCTACCTCATTGAATGTTTTTAAGGCAAAGGTAGATAGATTTTTGAACAGTAAAGGAATAAAAGGTGAACAGGTGGATAAGTGGAGCTGAGTCCACACAAAGATCAGCCATGATCTTATTGAATGGCGGAGCAGGCTCGAGGGGCCTGATGGCTACTCCTAGTTCTTATTCTTTTTTTAAAAAATATATATTTATTAAAGTTTTTTAACACAATTTTTCTCCCTTACAAACAATAACCACCCCCCCCCGACCCCGTAACAAAATAACGAGAAATCGCGCAGAGCAAGATATATACATGGCAAAATGATATATTTACATGGCTTTGTACACTGGCTCTCTCCCATACGTGCCAGTTTCCCCAACCCTTCATGTTATCTCTTGCTCATTCACCCTCCCAGGCAGTCGTTGTCTCCCCCCCCCCCCCCCCCCAGGTTGCTGCTGCTGCTGACCGATCTTCCTCTAACGCTCCGCGAGATAGTCTAGGAACGGTTGCCACCGCCTGTAGAACCCCTGCACAGACCTTCTCAAGGCAAACTTAACCCTCTCCAACTTTATGAACCCTGCCATATCGTTTATCCAGGCCTCCACGCTGGGGGGCTTCGCCCCCTTCCACATTAGCAAGATCCTTCACTGGGCTTCTAGGGACGCAAAGGCCAGAATGCCGGCCTCATTCGCCTCCTGCACTCCCGGCTCGTCCACGACTCCAAATATTGCTAGCCCCCAGCTTGGCTTGACTCGGACTTTCACCACCTGAGATATTGCTCCCGCCACTCCTCTCCAGAACCCCTCCAGTGCCGGGCATGACCAAAACATATGGACATGGTTCGCCAGGCTCCCTGAGCACCTTCCACATCTGTCCTCTACCCCAAAGAACCTGCTCAACCTCGCCCCCATCAGGTGAGCTCTGTGAACCACCTTAAATTGTATCAGGCTGAGCCTGGCACACGAGGAGGAGGAATTAACCCTACCTAGGGCATCCGCCCACAGACCTTCCTCGATCTCCTCCCCCAGGTCCTCCTCCCATTTACCCTTCAACACTTCTACCAGCGCTTCCCCTTCTTCTTTCATCTCCTGGTGTATTTCCGACACCTTGCCCTCCCCGACCCATACACCCGAGATCCCTCTGTCTTGAATTTCTTGTGCCGGGACCAACGGGAATTCCCTCACCTGTCGCCTCACAAAAGCCCTCACTTGCATATATCTAAAGGCATTTCCCGGGGGTAACTCAAACTTCTCCTCCAGTGCCCCTAGGCTCGCAAACGTTCCGTCAATGAACAGGTCCCCCATTCTTCTGATCCCCGCCCGATGCCAGAACTGGAACCCCCCCATCCATCTTCCCCGGGACAAACCGATGGTTACCCCTGATCGGGGACCACACCGATGCTCCCATTGCACCCCTGTGCCGTCACCACTGGCCCCAGATCCTTAGCGTTGCAGCCACCACCGGGCTCGTGGTATACTTTGTCGGCGAGAGCGGCAGCGGTGCAGTCACCAACGCCCCCAGGCTCGTTCCTTTACAGGACGCCATCTCCATCCTCTTCCATGCCGCCCCTCTCCCTCCATAATCCACTTGCGGATCATTGACACATTTGCTGCCCAGTAGTAGCTCCCCAGGTTTGGCAGCGCCAACCCTCCTCGGTCCCTACTGCGTTCCAGGAACCCTCTCCTTACCCTCGGGGTATTATTCGCCCACACAAACCCCATAATACTCCTGCCTACTCTCTTAAAAAAGGCCTTAGTGATCACGATGGGAAGGCACTGAAACACAAACAAAAACCTCGGAAGGACCACCATTTTGACTGACTGCACTCTACCCGCCAGCGAGAGCGGTAACATTCCATATTTTCTCGCCAACATTGAGGGCATTTAAAAGTTTATTGGATAAACATATGGATGATAATGGCATAGTGTAGGTTAGATGGCTTTTGTTTCGGTGCAACATCGTGGGCCGAAGGGCCTGTACTGTGCTGTATTGTTCTATGTTCTATGTCCCATCTTTTGAAATCCTCCTCCATTTGTTCCACCAACCTCGTCAGATTCAGTTTATGTAGGGCCCCCAACTCCTGGCTATCTGGATCCCCAGATACCGAAAGCTCCCCTCTGCCCTCCTCAGCGGTAGGTCCCCTATCCCTCTTTCTTGGTCCCCCGCCTGTAATACAAAGAGCTCACTCTTCCCTACATTGAGCTTATAGCCCGAAAACTCCCCAAACTCCCTCAGAGTTTGCATGACAGCCACCATCCCCTCCATTGGATCCGCCATGTACAGCAACAGGTCATCCGCATATAGCGACACCCGATGCTCTTCTCCCCCTCGGACCACCCCCCTCCATTTATTAGCCTCCCTCAATGACATGGCCAATGGTTCGATCGCCAATGCGAACAACAGGGGGGACAGGGGGCACCCCTGCCTCGTCCCTCGGTACAGTCAAAAGTACTCCGACCTCCGCCGGTTCGTCACTACACTCGCCACCGGGGCTCTGTAAAGGAGCTTAACCCAACTGATAAACCCTCCCCCGAACCCAAACCTACGCAGCACCTCCCAGAGGTACTCCCACTCTACTCGGTCAAAGGCCTTCTCCGCGTCCATAGCTGCCACTATCTCCGCCTCTCCCTCCACCGATGGCATCATTATCACGTTTAAGAGCCGCCGCACATTGGTGTTTAGCTGCCTACCCTTTACAAATCCTGTCTGGTCCTCGTGAATCACCCCCGGGACACAGTCCTCGATCCTCGTGGCCAGCACTTTTGCCAGCAACTTTGCATCCACATTAAGGAGCGAGATCGGCCTGTACGATCCACATTGCAGTGGGTCCTTGTCCCGCTTTAGGATCAAAGAAATTGTCGGAGGTAGGGTCGCCTCCTCTCTTGCCTCATTAAAGGTCCTCACTAGTAGCGGGGCCAACAGGTCTACGTACTTCCTGTAGAACTCCACCGGGAACCCGTCCGGTCCCGGGGCCTTCCCCGCCTGCATGCTCCCCAAACCCTTGCTCAGCTCCTCCATCCCAATTGGTGCCCCCAAACCAGCCACCTCTTGTTCCTCCACCCTCGGGAATCTCAGTTGGTCTAGAAATCGTCTCATACCCTCTTCCCCCGCTGGGGGCTGGGATCTGTACAGCTCTTCATAGAAGGCCTTAAATACCTCGTTTATTTTCGTCGCACTCCGAACCGTGGCTCCCCTTCCATCCCTCGCTGCCATCCTTTTTTTTTAAAATATATATTTTATTAAAATTTTTCAAATAAACATTTTTCCGTTTTTACAACTCAACAAGGGATTATACATTAACTGGTAAATAACATTATTTAAATAATATAGTGAACTAACAACAAAAACTAAAAAGAAAAACACATAGCAAAACACACAGAATAGTCCTCCCCCCTGGGTTGCTGCTGCTGTCATTTCTATCTTTTCTTTTCCTTATCGTTCCGCGAGATAATCAAGGAACGGTTGCCACCGCCTGGAGAACCCCTGAGCCGATCCTCTCAACGCAAATTTTATTAGTTCCAATCTTATGAACCTTGCCATGTTGTTTATCCAGGCCTCCACGCCCGTGGGTTTCGCTTCCTTCCACATGAGTAGAATCCTACGCCGGGCTACTAGAGATGCAAAGGCCAAAATATCGGCCTCTTTCGCCTCCTGCACTCCCGGCTCTTCTGCAACCCCAAATATAGCTAACCCCCAGCCTGGCTTGACCCGGACCTTCACCACCTTTGAGATTACCCTTGCGACGCCCCCCCAGGACTCATGTAGTGCCGGACACGACCAGAACATGTGTGTGTGGTTCGCCGAGCTTCCCGAGCACCTCCCACACCTGTCCTCCACCCCGAAAAACCTGCTCAGTCTTGCTCCCGTCATATGTGCTCTATGTAGGACCTTAAATTGAATCAGGCTAAGCCTGGCACACGAGGACGAGGAATTTACCCTACCCAGGGCATCCGCCCATAGCCCCTCCTCAATCTCTTCCCCCAGCTCTTCTTCCCATTTTCCCTTCAGCACCTCTATCATCGCTTCCCCCTCGTCCCTCATCTCCCGGTATATTTCGGACACTTTGCCCTCTCCAACCCATGCCCCCGAAATCACTCTATCTTGGATCCCCTGCGTCGGGAGCTGCGGAAATTCTCTCACCTGTTGCCTCGCAAATGCCCTCACTTGCATATACCGGAAGGCGTTCCCTGGGGGCAACTTATATTTTTCTTCTCGCGCTCCCAGACTTGCAAACGTCCCGTCTATAAACAGGTCTCTCAGCTTCCTAATTCCTGCTCGTTGTCATCACTGGAACCCCCCATCCATCCTCCCTGGGACAAACCTGTGGTTATTCCTTATCGGGGACCACACCGAGGCACCCGTCACTCCACTGTGTCGCCTCCACTGCCCCCAGATCCTCAAGGTTGCCACCACGTGTGGTGTACCTTTTCGGGGAGAACGGTAGCGGCGCCGTCACCAGCGCTTTTAGGCTCGTTCCCTTACAGGACGCCATCTCCAGCTTCTTCCACGCTGCTCCCTCTTCCTCCCTCATCCACTTACAGACCATCGACACATTGGCGGCCCAATAGTAGTCACTCAAACTCGGCCGCGCCAGTCCCCCTCTGTCCCTACTACGCTGCAGGAACCCCCTCTTTAGTCTCGGGGTCTTTCCTGCCCACACAAAGCTCGTAATGCTCCTGTCTATTTTTTTTAAAAAGGCCTTTGTGATCAGAATGGGGAGGCACTGAAACACGAAAAGAAACCTCGGGAGAACCACCATTTTAACTGCCTGCACTCTGCCCGCCAGCGACAGCGGCACCATATCCCACCTCTTAAAAGTCCTCCTCCATCTGCTCCACCAGTCGCGTCAGGTTAAGTCTATGCAGGGTTCCCCAGTTCCTGGCCACCTGGATCCCAGGTATCGGAAGTTCCTTTCCACTCTCCTCAGCGGCAGAGCATCTATCCCCCTTCCCTGTTCCCCGGGGTGCATTACAAAAAGCTCGCTCGTCCCCATATTTAGTTTGTATCCCCAGAACTCTCCAAACTCCCTAAGTATCTGCATTACTTCTGGCATCCCCTCTACCGGGTCCGCAACGTATAGCAGTAGATCATCTGCGTAGAGCGACACTCGGTGCTCCTCTCCCCCTCTAAGCACCCCCCTCCACTTCTTAGAATCCCTCAGCGCTATGGCCAGTGGTTCAATTGGCAACACGAACTGTAACGGGGACAGTGGACACCCTTGTCTTGTACCCCTATGTAGCCGAAAATACCCCGATCTTTGCCAGTTTGTGACTACGCTTGCCACCGGGGCCCCATATAAGAGTCTGACCCATCTAATAAACCCCTCACCGAACCCAAACCTCTTCAGCACCTCCCACAGGTAGTCCCACTCCACCCTATCGAATGTCTTCTCTGCATCCATTGCCGCCACTATCTCTGCCTCCCCCTCCGGTGGGGGCGTCATCATCACCCCCAGCAACCTTCGTACATTAACATTCAGTTGTCTCCCCTTTACAAACCCTGTCTGATCGTCATGCACCACCCCTGGGATGCAATCCTCTATCCTTGTCGCCATCACTTTTGCCAGCAGTTTGGCATCTACATTTAGGAGTGAGATAGGCCTGTATGACCCGCATTACAGCGGGTCTTTATCTCGATTCAGGATGAGCGATATCGTCACCTCTGACATTGTCGGGGGTAGCATCCCCCTTTCCTTAGCCTCATTAAAGGTTCTCGCCAAGAGCGGGGCCAACAGATCCATATACTTCCTGTAGAATTCCACCGGAAACCCGTCTGGTCCTGGGGCCTTCCCTGCCTGCATGTTCCCCAGTCCTTTAATCACCTCATCCACCTCGATTGGCGCCCCCAGACCTGCCACCTCCTGCCCCTTCACCTTCGGGAACCTTAGCTGGTCCAGAAAGTGTAACATTCCTTCTTTTCCCCCTGGGGGTTGGGACTTATATAGCCTCTCATAAAAGGTCTTGAACACCTCGTTCACTTTCCCTGATTTCTGCTCCATATTTCCCGTTTCATCCCTAACTCCCCCGATCTCTCTCGCCGCCATCCTCTTCCGAAGTTGGTGGGCCAACTACCGGCTCGCCTTTTCCCCATACTCATATTGCATCTCCTGTGCCTTCCTCCACTGTGCCTCTGCCTTTCCCGTGGTCAGCAGGTCAAACTCCGTCTGTAGTCGTCGTCTTTCTCTGTACAGCCCTTCGTCTGGGGCCTCCGCATATTATTTATCCACCCTCAAAATTTCCCCCACTAATCTCTCTTTCTTTGCCCTCTTGTTTCCCCTTGTGGGCTCTGATGGAGATCAGCTCTCCTCTAACCACCGCCTTCAGCGCTTCCCATACTACCCCCACCTGAACCTCCCAATCGTCGTTGACCTCCAGGTATCGCTCAATACACCCCCTCACCCTTCCGCAGACCCCCTCGTCCGCCAGTAGTCCCATATCTAGTCGCCAGAGTGGGCGCTGCTCCCTTTCCTCTCCTAGTTCCACATCCACCCAATGCGGGGCGTGGTCTGAAACGGCCACTGGCCGAGTACTCCGTTCCTGCCACTTTCGGGATCAGTGACCTTCCCAAAACGAAAAAGTCTATCCGGGAGTATACCTTACGGACATGGGAGAAGAAAGAGAACTCTTTAGCCATCGGCCTGGCGAATCTCCACGGATCCACTCCCCCCATTTGTTCCATAAATCCCTTAAGCACCTTGGCCGCTGCCGGCCTTCTCCCGGTCCTGGATCTGGACCGGTCTAGCCCTGGATCCAGCACAGTGTTAAAATCCCCCCCCACATTACCAAATTTCCCACCTCCAGGTCCGGGATACGTCCCAGCATTCGCTTTATGAATCCCGCGTCATCCCAGTTCGGGGCATATACATTCACCAGCACAACCGCCTCTCCCTGCAGTCTGCCACTCGCCATCACATATCTGCCCCCGCTGTCCACCACTATATTCTTAGCCTCGAATGATACACGTTTCCCCACTAATATTGCCACCCCTCTGTTTTTCGGGTCCAACCCTGAGTGGAATACCTGTCCCACCCATCCTTTTCTTAGTCTAATCTGATCCGCCACCTTCAGGTGCGTCTCCTGGAGCATGACTACGTCTGCCTTCAGTCTCTTTAAGTGCGCAAACACCCGTGCCCTCTTAATCGACCCGTTTAAGCCTCTCACATTCCACGTGATCAGCCGGATTGGGGGGCCATTCACCCCCCCCCCCCTCGTCGACTAGCCATCCCCTTTTTTAGGCCATCTCCTCATCCAGGTCCCGCGCACCCGCCTGTCCCCCAGGCAGCGCCTTCCCGCCCCGATCACCTCATCTCTTACCAGCTCCCCCTTGCACTCAGCAGCAGCAACCCAGTTAATCCCCCCCCCCCCCCCCCGCTAGATCACTCCCCCCATATTGCTTCCGGAAGTCAGCTAACTCTGGCTGACCTCGGCTTCCCCCGTTCACTCTTTGACCTCCCTGCATGTGGGGCTCCCTTCCTGCGCCCGTTTTCCCGCTATAATTTCCATAGCGCGGGAAAATACCCGCGCTTTCCTCTCGGCCCCGCCCCCTATGGCGCAGTTCCCTCATTCCCCTTCCCTGTCCCTTTTTCCACCAACGCCCACATTTCTTTGTGTGTCCCCCATCGGGGGGAGAGAAATTCCCCGTCCAACATTGCTGTACAATAGCCCTCCCCTTTCCCCACTTTACATTCCTGTACCACCACCTCGCCGCTTCTCTCCAAACATCAAACTCTCAAATCTAGTCCAGTTTCTCTTCTTGGATGAATGTCCATGCCTCATCCGCCATCTCGAAGTAGTGGTGCTTGCCCTGATGCGTGACCCACAATCGCGCCGGCTGCAGCATCCCAAATTTTATTTTCTTCCTATGGAGCACCACCTTGGCCCGGTTAAAGCTCGCCCTCCTTCTCGTCACCTCCGCACTCCAGTCCTGATACACACGTCTCACCGCATTCTCCCATTTGCTACTCCGTGCTTTCTTGGCCCAGCTCAGGACCATCTCTCTGTCCGTGTAGTGATGGAACTTCACCACTATTGCTCTTGGTGTTTCACCTGCCTTTGGTCTTCTCACGAGGACCCGGTACGCTCCCTCCACTTCCAGGGGGCCCGTTGGGGCCTCAGCTCCCATTAGCGTGTGGAGCATCGTGCTCACATAAGCCCCAACATCAGCTCCCTCTGCTCCTTCGGGGAGACCTAGAATCCGTAGGTTTTTCCTCCTCGAGCTGTTCTCCAGGGCTTCTAGCCTTTCTATGCACCTCTTGTGTAATGCCTCGTGTGTCTCCGTTTTTACCACCAGGCCCTGTATCTCATCTTCATTCTTGGCTGCCTTTGCCTTCACTCCACGGAGCTCCATCGCCTGGACCTTTTGTGTTTCCTTCAGTCCCTCGATTGCCAGTAGCATCGGCGCCAGCACCTCTTTCTTGAGCGCCTCCACACATCGTCGGAGAAACTCCTGCTGGTCCGGGCCCCAAACCATCTAGGCTCCATCCGCCGCCATCTTGCTTCTCCCTTCTCTTCTCTGCCGCTGCTCCAAAGGATCCTTCGCAATCTGTCCACTACCGCCGCTCCTTTCCATACACACCCGGGGGGACTCCTTCCTTCGTCACCCCACACTGGGTTAGGTCGGAAAAAAATTCCGTTGGGGCTCCCGACAAGAGCCCAAAAGTCCGTTAGAACGGGAGCTGCCGAAACATGCGGCTTAGCAGTGCATCACCGCAACCGGAACCCGCTGCCATCCTTTTACGGAGCTGGTATGCCAGCATCCGACTAGCCTTTTCCCCATACTCGTAGGTCGCCCCCTGCGCTTTCCTCCACTGTGTCTCCGCCTTCCCTGTGGTCAACAGGTCAAACTCCGTCTGGAGCCGTCGACTTTCCCCAAGTAATCTTTCCTCCGGGGCCTCTGCGTATCTCCTGTCCACTCTCAAAATCTCCCCCACTAACCTCTCCCTTTCCATGCCCTCTGTCTTCTCCCTATGAGCCCTAATGGAGATTAGCTCTCCCCTGATCACTGCCTTCAACGCCTCCCATACCACCCCTACCCGCACCTCCCCGTTGTCGTTGGCCTCCAAGTACCTTTCGATACACCCCCTCACCTTCCCACACACCACCTCGTCCGCCAGCAGTCCCACATCCAGCCGCCACAGCGGGTGTTGGTCCCTTTCCTCTCCCAGCTCCACCCAGTGCGGGGCATGGTCCGAAACGGCTATGGCCGAATACTCCGTCCCCTCCACCCTCGGGATGAGCGCCCTGCCCAGAACAAAAAAATCTGTAGGCTTTGTGTACATGGGAAAAGAAAGAAAATTCCCTGGCCTGCGGCCTTGCAAACCGCCATGGGTCCACTCCCCCCATCTGATCCATAAACCCCCTAAGTACCTTGACCGCCGCCAGCCTCTTTCCGGTCCTTGATTTGGAGCGGTCCAGTGCTGGATCCAACACTGTATTGAAGTCCCCTCCCATTATCAGGCCTCCTTTCTCCAGGTCCGGAATGCGCCCCAACATGCGCGTCATGAATCCTGCATCATCCCAGTTCGGGGCGTATACGTTTACCAACACCACCCACATCCCTTGCAGCCTACCGCTCACCATTACATATCGCCCTCCATTGTCCACCTCAATAGTCTTGGCCTCAAATGACACCCACTTTCCCACTAATATTGCCACCCCTCTATTCTTCGCGTCCAGTCACGAGTGGAATACCTGTCCTACCCATCCCTTTCTTAACCTGACCTGGTCCGCCACCTTCAGGTGAGTCTCTTGGAGCATGACCACGTCCGCCTTCAGTTCCTTTAAGTGCGCGAACACTCGAGCCCTCTTCACCGGCCCATTCAGCCCTCTCACGTTCCACGTTATCAGCCGGATTGGAGGGGCTCTCACCAGCCCCCTCCCACCACCACCACCCCCCACCGACTAGCCATCTCCTTTTCTGGGCCAGTCCCGTGTCCACGCCTCCCTCACCCTCCAATCCCCAAGACGGGGGCCCCCCCGTCTCGACCACCTCCTCTGTGTCCCATTCCTTTTCGGCCAGTGCAGCAGCAACCCTTTTTCCCCCCCCCTTGTCTCCCCCCCCCCCCGCTAGACCCCTGTCTAGCTTTTTTGCTCCCCCCATGTCACTCCCGTAAGTCAGCTGACACCTGCTGACCCCGGCTTCCCCCGCCGTCCCATTGACCCCCCCGTGTGGGAGTCTCCCAATCAATATGCGTTCCTTGGTTCCCCTTCCCGCCTTTCTTCCCGCGCACGGGAGAAACCCCGCGCTTTCCACAGCCCACTCCGCCCCCTCTGGCGCAGCTCCTGTCGCGGCCTTGTCTCTCTCCCCCAGCCCATATAACATTTCCTGCGCGTGATTGACCCTCAATATACAACAACCATCACACATCAAACCTCAAACATCCCCCCCACCCTCACAAACCCTCAGTTAGAGTCCAACTTTTCGGTTTGTATAAAGGTCCACGCCTCTTCAGGCGTTTCGAAGTAATAGTGTTGGCCCTTGTATGTGACCCACAGTCGCGCTGGCTGCAGCATTCCGAATTTCACTCCTTTCCGTTGCAACACCGCTTTGGCCCGGTTGAAACCCGCTCTCCGCTTTGCCACCTCCGTGCTCCAGTCCGGGTATATTCGGATCTCTGCATTGTCCCACTTACTGCTCCGCTCCTTCTTGGCCCATTTCAGGACCAACTCTCTGTCCGTGAACCGGTGAAACCTCACCACCATCGCCCTTGGCGGCTCATTTGCGTGGGGCTTCCTCGCCAGCACCCGGTGTGCCCCGTCCAACTCCAGCGACCTCGAAGGGGCCTCCGCGCCCATCATCACCCCAAGCATCGTGCTCGCGTATGCCCCGGCATCAGCCCCCTCCACTCCTTCAGGGAGACCCAGGATCCGCAGATTCTTTCTCCTCGACCTGTTCTCCAGGTCTTTGAGTCTTCCCGCCCACCTCTTGTGTAGCGCCTCGTGCTGCTCCACTCTCACCGCCAGGCCCAAGAGCTCGTCCTGGTTCTGGCTGACTCTTTTCTCTACATCCTGGATCTTAACCTCGTGGGTTTTCTGGGTGATCCCGAGTTCTTCAATTGCCGAAAGCATAGGCGCCAGCATCTCCTTGCGCATCTCTTCGAAGCAGCGCCTGATAAACTCCTGCAGCTCCCCTTTGTCCCTGGCCGCCGCCATTTTTTTTTTTTACCTCGCTTCTCCCGTTGCTCCAGTGCCGCTTTTCTGGGCGTTGCACTTCGGGTCCGTTTCATAGGCGTTGGAGGGGAACCTCTCTCTTCCCTTCCCCACGGGTTTTTGTCAAAAAAAAGTTCCGTTGGGGCTCCTCTAGCGAGCCCGAACGTCCGTGGTAGCGGGAGCTGCCGAATCGTGCAGCTTAGCTCCGCATCGCCGCACCCGGAAGTCCCTAGTTCTTATTCTAATAGGACCCACAGGGTAGATGCAGGAAGGATGTTCCCGATGGCAGGGTTGTCCAGAACCAGGGGTCACAGCCGAAGGATATGGGGTAATCCATTTAGGACAGAGGTGAGAAATGTCTTCACCCAGACAGTGGTGACTTTGTGGAACTCTCTACCACAGAAAGCAGTTGAGGCCAAAATACTGTACGTTTTCAAGGAGTTATGATGTGGAGATGCCGGCGTTGGACTGGGGTGAGCACAGTACGAAGTCTTACAACACCAGGTTAAAGTCCAACAGGTTTGTTTCGATGTCACTAGCTTTCGGAGCGCTGCTCCTTCCTCAGGTGAATGAAGAGGTCTGTTCCAGAAACACATATATAGACAAATTCAAAGATGCCAAACAATGCTAGGAATGCGAGCATTAGCAGGTGATTAAATCTTTGTATCTGTAAAGATTTAATCACCTGCTAATGCTCGCATTCCTAGCATTGTTTGGCATCTTTGAATTTGTCTATGTATGTGTTTCTGGAACAGACCTCTTCATTAACCTGAGGAAGGAGCAGCGCTCCGAAAGCTAGTGACATCGAAACAAACCTGTTGGACTTTAACCTGGTGTTGTAAGACTTCGTACTGTTCAAGGAGTTAGGTAGGAAGTCTTCCAACACCAGGTTAAAGTCCAACAGGTTTGTTTCGAATCACTAGCTTTCGGAGCACAGCTCCTTCCTCACGTGAATGAAGAGGTGGGTTCCAGAAACATAAGGCGGCCTTCAGGACGCGCGACAACGCAGAATCGCCGAGCAGAAACTTTTAGCCAAGTTCCGCACACATGAGTACAGCCTCAAACTTGGATTCATGTTGCATTACATTCACCCCTCACCATCTGGCCTGGGCTTGCAAAATCCTACAAACTGTCCTGGATTGAGACAATTCACACCTCTTTAACCTGTGATTATCCCTCTCTCCAGTTGCTCCGTCTGGACCTGTAGACTTAATTACCTGCAAAGACTCCATTCAAAGTATCATCTTGCATCTTTGACTTTGTCTATATGTATGTTTCTGGAACCCACCTCTTCATTCACCTAAGGAGCTGTGCTCCGAAAGCTAGTGATTCGAAACAAAACTGTTGGACTTTAACCTGGTGTTGGAAGACTTTTTACTGTGCTCACCCCAGTCCAACGCCGGCATCTCCACTTCAAGGAGTTAGATATAGCTCTTGGAGCTAAAAGGATCAAAGGATATGCGCAGAAAGCAGAAACAGGTTACTGAGTTGGATGATCAGCCATGGTCATAACGAATAGTGGAGCAGGCTCGAATGGCCTACTCCTGCTCCTATTTTCTATGTTTCTACCTACACATATGATGGAATCACCCAAGGATGTGAATTGGATTGGATACTCAACTTTCAAACGTGCATTTCCTCAATATCTTCAACGGCAAACCAAGCAAACACATGGTGAGATGAGACTTAATATAAGTGATTAACATTCTTTATTTCCCATCAGGAAAAAATATAGAACAAAAATCAGAATCTTTTATTTTCCTCAAAACTAATGATAATTTAAAAATAATAAACATATTTCTTCAGTGTTTTTTTGGCTAAAAGCTAATTTTCTAACTTACACCTCCTTCGCAACATCCTTTTAGGTCATAATGTACTGTCTTCTGGCTGGGTAGGCTGGGAGGTGGGGGGGCAGGTAAAACAGGGGGTCATATGGGCCAGCTCCTCAGTCCTGCCACTGAGGCATTTTTCAGTGGAGGGATTGGATGCAGAGCGGCTTTCTGCTCCACGTAGGCGAGCATCTGATCAGCATAATGAAAGGCCGTGTCAATTTTATGGCACCATCTGCACTTTGCCAATGATGGAATGATCCTTCTGCCATATGGGGAGGCTGCCAGTTTAATGGAGGCTGTTTACCTGTGGGAGCAGGGGGGGGGGGGGGGGGGGGGGGGGGGGTCAATGGAGCCAGAGGCTTCCTGATATACATTCCAGGAGCCCCAAGATGGAAACAAAGAACTATCCACCTCTAATGCAACCCTGTGAATGTTTCGCTTCTTTTTAAAACTTACCTTCCAGAACCTTGAGGGCTCCATCTACAGGTGGTGCTGCTGATGCATCAGAGTTACCGGCCCACGGTTTGGGCCGGCAGCATCAAGGGAGCCTGCCTGCTACCCATAATTAGATGACCACCTGTAGTATAACGGCACTGTGGCAGAGTGGCTAGCACTGCTGCCTCACAGATCCAGGGCCCCAGGTTCAATTCCGGCTTCGGGTGACTGTGTGGAGTTTGCACTTTCCATCTGTGTCGCCGTGGGTTTCCTCCGGGTGCTCTAGTTTCCTCCCACAGTCCAAAGATGTGCACCTTAGGTGGATTGGCCATACTAAATTGCCTCTTAATGTCCAAAAGGTTAGGTAGAATTACTGGGTTAAGGAGGAGACCTGGGCTTAGGTAGGGTGCTCTTTCCAAGGGCCTGTGCAGACTCCATGGGCCGAATGGCCTCCTTCTGCACTCTGAATTCTATGATAACTGGCAAGGTGTATCCACTGCCCGCAATGTGGGAATTCTAACAGCTCATTCATTATTCTTGAACTTCTCATCCTTGTTTTCACATTCCACCATGGTCTCCTCCCTCCCTATCTCTGTATTCCCCAGTAGCCTGAGAACACCGAGATCTCTACACTACCCTAACTCGAGTATCCTCGATTTCAATCCTTCTACTCCTGATACCCGTGTCTGCAGATGCCAAGATCCTAGGTTTTGGAATCCTGTTATGACACCCTGGGCTGGGGCACGGTCAATTCCAGTACTCCTTGACCCGGAGTCACAACACACTTAAATTAACAAATAATTCTTTAAAAAATACCCAAAGTTTTTGGCCCTTGGCTACCCAATAATTACAGAGGCCAGGTTGTAAATTTAAACACAATTACTTTTTATTAATAAAAAGAACTATAATGAAATATGCAGCAAATACAATTGGTTAACGGTCATCTAATGCCCAATCCCCCACTTTAATTTACCCCACCCTCTTTTTTATATATATATATATATATATATATGCACACACTCACATGACAAACAAACATGAAAGGGATAAAAAGTCTTTGTTTCAGATGGTGTTTCTAGCACAAGGTCTTTCAAAACAGGCTTTCAGGTCGAGACTTCTGCTTTCCAGTCTGTAATAGTTTTCACTCAGGTCTCTGTAGCTTCAGAAATACAGCGTCTCACAGCACTTCTGGAAAGAACACAATGGGAGAGAGAGCAGGTCCTTTTCTGTGTGTCCAGGTCTCAACTATGAGCTGCTTCGGTCTCTGAAAATCATTCCACTGGGGTAGGATCCAATCAACACCTGTTACCTGGCAGAATACAACCTTTTGGCTAATTCATTGGGCACCAGCCAAACAATTGACATGAGTCCCACCCCATCTCTCGGGTGTCTCAGAGTCTGCGTACTTTCGTCCAATGCTTGCACCATATACTATCCACTTCTTGAATTCCTCATTCTCTCCTGCTTGACTTAAAGATACATATCCATTAGGTGTCCATGAATCAAAAATGATAATGGCAGAAATAAAGGGGAGATGAGGGAATCAACATGAAGGACCCTTTCAATCCACATATTGCTGAACCTCCCCCACCCTCTCTTTTAATGTGGAGATGCCGGCGTTGGACTGGGGTGAGCACAGTACGAAGTCTTACAACACCAGGTTAAAGTTCAACAGGTTTGTTTCAATGTCACTAGCTTTCGGAGCGCTGCTCCTTCCTCAGGTGAATGCAGAGGTCTGTTCCAGAAACACATATATAGACAAATTCAAAGATGCCAAACAATGCTAGGAATGCGAGCATTAGCAGGTGATTAAATCTTTACAGATCCAGAGATGGGGTAACCCCAGGTTAAAGAGGTGTGAATTGTATCAAGCCAGGACAGTTGGTAGGATTTTGCAGGCCAGATGGTGGGGGATGAATGTAATGCGACATGAATCCCAGGTCCCGGTTGAGGCCGCACTCATGTGTGCGGAACTTGGCTATAAGTTTCTGCTCGGCGATTCTGCGTTGTCGCGGGCCCTGAAGGCCGCCTTGGAGAACGCTTACCCGGAGATCAGAGGCTGAATGCCCTTGACTGCTGAAGTGTTCCCCGACTGGAAGGGAACATTCCTGCCTGGTGATTGTTGTCCGGAGATCAGAGGCTGAATGCCCTTGACTGCTGAAGTGTTCCCCGCCCGGAGATCAGAGGCTGAATGCCCTCTCTGCAAGACGTGCCAGACCATTGACATGGATACCACTATTACACGTGAGAACACCACCCACCAGGTACGCGGTACATACTCGTGCGACTCGGCCAACGTTGTCTACCTCATACGCTGCAGGAAAGGATGTCCCGAAGCGTGGTACATTGGCGAGGCCATGCAGACGCCGCGACAACGAATTAACGGACATCGCGCAACAATCACCAGGCAGGAATGTTCCCTTCCAGTCGGGGAACACTTCAGCAGTCAAGGGCATTCAGCCTCTGATCTCCGGGTAAGCGTTCTCCAAGGCGGCCTTCAGGATCCGCGACAACGCAGAATTGCCGAGCAGAAACTTATAGCCAAGGTCCGCACACGAGTGCGGCCTCAACCGGGACCTGGGATTCATGTCGCATTACATTCATCCCCCACTATCTGGCCTGCAAAATCCTACCAACTGTCCTGGCTTGATACAATTCACACCTCTTTAACCTGGGGTTACCCCATCTCTGGATCTGTAAAGATTTAATCACCTGCTAATGCTCGCATTCCTAGCATAGTTTGGCATCGTTGAATTT
This sequence comes from Scyliorhinus torazame, assembly GCF_047496885.1. NCBI lineage: Eukaryota > Metazoa > Chordata > Chondrichthyes > Carcharhiniformes > Scyliorhinidae > Scyliorhinus > Scyliorhinus torazame. The sequence goes on from NC_092712.1 coordinate 260,790,270, forward strand.
GTCTATATATGTATTTCTGGAACAGACCTCTGCATTCACCTGAGGAAGGAGCAGCGCTCCGAAAGCTAGTGACATCGAAACAAACCTGTTGGACTTTAACCTGGTGTTGTAAGACTTCGTACTGGCCTCTCTTTTAAGACACTCCTAAAAAGCTATCAGTTTTTGATCATCTGCTCAAATATCTTATCTGGCCCAACGCCAAATTCTGTTTGTTAAAGGTCCTGTGAAGCACTTTTGGGGTTTACATAGAACATTACAGCGCAGTACAGGCCCTTCGGCCCTCGATGTTACGCCGACCTGTGAAACCACTCTAAAGCCCATCTACACTATTCCCTTATCATCCATATGTCTACCCAATGACCATTTGAATGCCCTTAGTGTTGGCGAGTCCACGACTGTTGCAGGCAGGGCATTCCACGCCCTTACTACTCTCTGAGTAAAGAACCTACCTCTGACATCTGTCTTATATCTATCTCCCCTCAATTTAAAGCTATGTCCCCTCATGCTAGACATCACCATCTGAGGAAGAAGGCTCTCACTGTCCACCCTATCCAATCCTCTGATCATCTTGTATGCCTCAATTAAGTCACCTCTTAACCTTCTCTCCAACGAAAACAGCCTCAAGTCCCTCAGCCTTTCCTCATTCTGAGACAACATTCTGGTAAATCTCCTCTGCACCCTTTCCAATGCTTCCACATCCATCCTATAATGCGGCGACCAGAATTGCGTGCAATACTCCAAATGCGGCCGCACCAGAGTTTTGTACAGCTGCAACATGACCTCACGGCTCCGAAACTCAATCCCTCTATCAATAAAAGCTAACACGCCATACGCCTTCTTAACAACCCTCTCAACCTGAGTGGCAACTTTCAGGGATCTATGTACATGGACACCGAGATCTCTCTGCTCATCCACGCTGCCAAGAATCGTACCATCTGCCCATTAGTCTTCCGGTTATTCCTTCCAAAATGAATCACCTCACACTTTACTGCATTAAACTCCATTTGCCACCTCTCAGCCCAGCGCTGCAGCTTATCTATGTCCCTCTGTAACTTGTAACATCCGTCCGCACTGTCCTCAACTCCACCGACTTTAGTGTCATCTGCAAATTTACTTACCCATCCTTCTACGCCCTCCTCCAGGTCATTTATAAAAATGACAAACAGCAGTGGCCCCAAAACAGATCCTTGTGGTACACCACTAGTAACTGGACTCCAGTCTGAACATTTCCCATCAACCACCACCCTTTGTCTTCTTCCAGCTAGACAATTTCTGATCCAAACTGCTAAATCACCCTGAATCCCATGCCTCCGTATTTTCTGCAGTAGCCTACCGTGGGGAACCGTATCAATTTATTACCTTTGGCACGATGGGGTACGATTCTGACCTCGGGTGACTGTCTGCATGGAGTTTGCACTTTCTCCCCATGTCAAAGAACAAAGAAAGGTACAGCACAGGAATAGGCCCTTCGGCCCTCCAATGCTGCCCGTCTAAACTAAAATCTTCTGCACTTCCGGGGTCCGTATCCCTCTTTTCCCATCCAATTCATGTATTTGTCAAGATGTCCCTCCACCACCTCCTCCAGCAGCGAGTTCCAGGCACCCACTGCCCGCTTTGTGAAAAAACTTGCCTCGAACATTTCCTCTAAACATTGCCCCTTGCATCTTAAACCTATGCCTAGTAATTGACCCCTCTACCCTGGGAAAAAGCCTCTGACTGTCCACTCTGTCTATGCCCCTCATTATTTTGTAGACCTCTATCAGGTCGCCCCTCAACCTCCGTCGTTCCAGTGAGAACAAACCAAGTTTATTCAACCTCTCCTCATAGCTAATGCCCTCCATACCAGGCAACATCCTGGTAAATCTCTCTTGCACCCTCTCTAAAGCCTCCACATCCTTCTGGTAGTGTGGCGACTAGAACTGAACACTATACTCCAAGTGTGGCCTAATTAAGGTGCTATACAGCTGCAACATGACTTGCCAATTTTTATACTCAATGCCTTGGCCAATGAAGGCAAGCATGCCGTATGCCGTCTTGACTACCTTCTCCACCTGTGGATCTGTACACCTAGATCTCTCTGACTGTCAATACTCTTGAGGGTTCTACCAATCCCTGTATATTCGCTACCTGCATTAAACCTTCCAAAATGCATCACCTCACAGTTGTCCGAATTAAACTCCATCCGCCATCTCTCCGCCCAAGTCGCCAAACGATCTAAATCCTGCTGTATCCTCCGACAGTCCTCATCGCTATCCGCAATTCCACCAACCTTTGTGTCGTCTGCAAACTTACTAATCGTGTCTGCGTGGGTTTCCTCCGAGTGCTCTGGTTTTGTCCCACAGTCCAAAGATGTGCAGGTTAGGTGGATTGGCCATGTCCGAAAAATTGTCCCTCAGTGTCCAAAAGGTTGGATCCTGGGTTTGCGGATCTAGTTTAAGATGCTGTTTCAGAGAGTCAGTGCGGACTCAAAGGGATGAACGGCCTCCTCCTACACCCCAGGGATTCTACGATTCAAGGCGCTATTTAAATGCAAGCCGTTGCTGTGGTGGGCAAGGACACATTTCAAAGTAAAAATATTCAGCAGGCAAGCGAACATCGGAATCGATGGCTCTGCGGGCAGGGCTGGGTACCCGCACAGTGGTTCCTCATTCACCTCATGGAACGAGCAAGCCGCGCGGTCAACTGCCGCTGGGCTCCGGCACGGCATGGCCGTGTGTGCGCGCGCGCGGGAGAGGCTCGCGGGGTATGTGGGCGTGGCCGGAAGTGCGCGTGGGGTAGGCCCGCCCCCTTGCGCGAGGCGGGACTGTCAGTTAGTTAGGCAGTCAGTCAGGTGCTGCTGCTGCTCCGGGATGGCTGGTTCAAGGCGGCCCAGTTCCGTGTTGGGGCAGCGCTAGGAGCCGGAAAGATGTTTGAGAATTTCAAAGAACGGCTGCTGAGTGCGCAGCAGGATCTCAGCAGCGGGTAGGAAAGGAAGCGGCAGACATGCTGGCCGGCCGGGTTGTGTCCGAGAGAGCCAGGCCCAGGGTCACAATTAGAGCTGGGGACTCCCCTTCGCAACGAGAGGGAGACTTAAACCGGTCTCAGTCAGATTGCTGCTGAGTTTTTATATGCAATTCAAATAAAATCGTCAGTTCTATCGGTGACAGCCAGTCGCCATGACTCTGAACCTGGAGATACAAGTGTCTGTGTCAGTTGCGAAATCCGCCCACTTTCTATAAGTTTGAAACAAGTTTATGTCTCATCAGAAAAACAACTTGGTTTTCAGTGTAATTGCAAATACCTGTTTGGGAAGGGGTCCATGCACATTTTAAAAAGTTAAATCTTTATAAACTTGAATTACCGAGCTACACTTCCTGTGGGTTTTGTGAATCTTGAGTTGAAAACCCTGTGATAGTCATGTGAGCAGAGCTGTTGGGACAAGCTTCTCCGGATAACTGCTCGGCCCGTGGGTCAAACTCGAAAAATGCTAGGAAACTTCATGCCCCTGACATTTGCCCAAACTACTTCCTGTTAAGTGCTGAAGGTGTGAGCTGCCAGGCACGATTTATTTCCCGCTGGGCAGAAACTTCCCTGTGAGGACTTGCGTGGGTAAATTTACTGCCCAAGTTTCCATCTTTCAACCAATGCGGTAAACTATTCCATTATGTGTGGGCTACTGACAGCACCCAAATCCGATTTAAACAAAGTCAAACAGCTATTTGCCCCCTCACCCACCTCCATGAAGGAATTTAATCAAAAAATGAATCCTGTGAGGACTTGGAAATTGAGGTGCAAAATGTTTGAAGATCGCAATTTGGTGTGTGCAGAATATCCTATAAATGGCCATGAAAACGTCATATCAAGTTGAATATTACTGGCTCAAAGTTTGGTTACAGCCAGTGGCGTTGTGAACTTTTGTTCTGTGGCTGATCTACTGTGCATATTGGTACTCTCATGGGCTCTCTGCTCAAAAACCTTTCAAAGAAAACAGTGCAATATTTGTGCATTCATTCACTTGTTTGACCTGCAACTAGTATTTGCGTACCATTAGGAATGTCTAACTCTGCTAGTTCCCTTTACAATGTTTTCTTAGTGAGTCACACGTATGTCATGAAAGGGAAAAATAGCTGCAAACCTGAGGCATGAAATCAAACCTTCTAGTACTGTTTCAACATTTGTTCTGCTATCTGCATCTATTACCAGAATGTTGCCTGGTATGGAGGGCATTAGCTATGAGGAGCGGTTGAATAATCTCGGTTTGTTCTCACTGGAACGAAGGAGGTTGCGGGGAGACCTGATAGAGGTCTACAAAATTATGAGGGGCATAGACAGAGTGGACAGTCAGAGGCTTTTCCCCAGGGTAGAGTGGTCAATTACTAGGGGGCATAGGTTTAAGGTGAGAGGGGCAAGGTTTAGAGTTGATGTACGAGGCAAGTTTTTTACGCAGAGGGTAGTGGGTGCCTGGAACTCGCTGCCAGAGGGGGTGGTGGAAGCAGGGACAATAGTGACATTTAAGGGGCATCTTGACAAATACATGAATAGGATGGGAATAGAGGGATACGGAGCCAGGAAGTGTAGAAGATTGTAGTTTAGTCGGGCAGCATGGTCGGCACGGGCTTGGAGGGCCGAAGGGCCTGTTCCTGTGCTGTACTTTTCTTTGTTCTTTGTTCTATTACATATGAAATGTTTGCTTGTCTTTAATTTCAGTTTAAAGACACTGAGTGACAAATCTAAAGAAGTAAAAACTAAGACGCCAAGGTAATCATTAATTCTTCCAACCACTTTTTTTAATAGAGTAACTAGCTTTTTTTGAATTTGAAAGCAGTCAGTGGCAATTAATATTTGGCAGAGCGTGTAAGGTATTTTATCCATGTGAGAAAATTCTAATATTTTGAATATTTGTGCAGTGGAAAATTATTTTGACACTGAACACAAGCTACATTTACAATCATTCCACAAATTTCTGCAAGCTGTGGCAGTTTTCCAGAACAAGAAATCAGCGCCAGGCATTTTACGGCATCATTCCAAAGTTTGCAAAACAGAATGGAAACCTATTCCTTCAAGCATTAATGAATGTAAATATTGGAATGCCTGTTTTGTGATTGTAGCAGCAGGTCCACATAACAATGGTTCCTACTCCGTTCAGTTATTTTCCTACTATGGAAGGATGGCAGTTGGCACAGTGGTTAGCACTGCTGCATCACAGCACCAGGGGCCCAGGTTAACTTCCAGCCTTCTCTGCTTGCATTTCCTCTGGGTGTTGCGGTTTCCTCCCACAGTTGAAAGATGTACAGGTTATGTGGAATGGCCAAGCCAAATTGCCCCTCTGTGTCCGCCGGTTAGGTGGGGTTATGGGGATAGGACAGGGAGTCCCCCTAGGTACAGCGCTCCTTCGGAGAGTCAGTGCAGACTCGATGGGCTGAATGGTTGCCTCCTGCACTGTAGGGATTCTATGACTTGTTCAGTTTGTACAGCATAGCTGGAAGCATATGGAAGGATTCAGTGTTGGATTGTATAGAAATTTGTTTAGTCTTTATTTTTATGGGCTGGTAAGAAGGATTCTCGACGTATTTTTGATTGTAAATGGTTTGCTGCGGCACTATATAGTGTGTTCAACTTTTATCTTTTATTTACCTATAATCTGCCTCTCTGCTGCTGCTGCTTTCCCTTCTAGTTCACCGAGTCACTTTGATGGGGCTCCAGCCTGCTCTAAACTCTCTCCTTCCTTAGACTTTCTTCTGTCTCCCCTCATGTGCTCTCTGAGCTCGCTCTATGAGATTCCCTAGATTCTATCCCCACCAAAATGCTGATCATCCAATTTCCCTTCCTGGTCCCAGTTTTAGCTGACATTGTCCTTGCGGATGCTGTTTCTTTTTTTGTCAGTGAGGTTGAGGAAGCTGGTGAGAGTCTTGAAAGGAAGTCAGACAATATCTAAAGGGAAGAACCATTTACAAAGTTAGCTAACACGGGAGACAGAAATCAAGGTTGAGTGATCAATTCAGTGAGATGGTGGTGAAGTGAACATGAAGTGACTTTCATGGATTAGATGAGCATGGAGAGTTCATGAGGGGCGATTTGATAACAATTGGAGATGTGTGGGTTTAAGACTTAGGCTTGGGAAACATTAGGGTAAGTTTGGCTTGCTGGGCAAGAGCAAGATTCGCAGCAGCAGAAACAGTTGAGTTGCTGGTCCCAGTCTTGATGATAAATAACTCCATATACTCCTTTTTGGAGGTAGAGGGAGCAGGAAGAAGGACCTAACAGAATTATTGATAGTGGAGAGGCCAGGCATGACCTTGATTCTGGAATAATGTGTAGTTTTTGGCAGAAAGTGCCATCCAAGAACACTTGATATGATCCAACTAAGATGGCAATGGGTGTTAATATAATGCCTTTGTCTTTCAGGATTCTAGTTCTTAGCTTTACGAACCTGTGTGAACTTTTGTTTATGATATTCCAGGAACTCAAATTATTTTTATAACTGACTTTGTCTTCAAAAGCAAGGAATTTTACAGTAACAAACCAGTTATGGTGATTTTGCTTTTCTTTGAAGTATCCCATTTCTGATTTCTTTTCACAGCAGCACAGATAGTTTGCCAAAGTTTACTGCAGGAGCTGAGTTACTAAGCAGGTAAGGATAGTTAAGCTTGTCTGATGTTTGTAATGTTGTAAAATCTACATTATGAGTTTATATCACTGTGCAATTTTATTAGTAAGAAATTTTCTGCTTGTGTAGTAAGTGGAAAGACCATATAGAGTTTTTATAATGTTAAACACAACAAAGATAAAGGTTGGAACTCCCAAATTCAGAGCCCTCTGGATATCTGGGAACATAAATGGTATGATGAAACAATAAAGGGAAGCTCATGTCGGATACAGGGAACGCAATACTGGAGAACACCTAGAGGAGTATAGAAAGTGAGGAGTGAAATCAAAAAATGAATTAGGAAAGCAAAGAGAGGCCATGAAATAATATTGCAACAAAAATCAAGGAAAACCTGAATGTTTTATAAATGCATAAAGAGTGTCTTTTTAAAAATCTTTTTATTTTCCACATTTTCAACATTTTCATCCAATAAACAACAAAAGAAAAACAAATGAAAATGAACAACCACCATAACGATCCCCAGTAACAACATAGAACATAGAACGATACAGCGCAGTACAGGCCCTTTGGCCCACGATGTTGCACTGAAACAAAAGCCATCTAACCTACACTCTGCCATTATCATCCATATGCTTATCCAATAAACTTTTAAATGCCCTCAATGTTGGTGAGTTCACTACTGTTGCAGGTAGGGCATTCCACGGCCTCACCACTCTTTGCGTAAAGAACCTACCTCTGACCTCTGTCCTATATCTATTACCCCTCAGTTTAAAGCTATGTCCCCTCGTGCCAGCCATTTCCATCCGTGGGAGAAGGCTCTCACTGTCCACCCTATCTAACCCCCTGATCATTTTGTATGCCTCTATTAAGTCTCCTCTTAACCTTCTTCTCTCCAACGAAAACAACCTCAAGTCCATCAGCCTTTCCTCATAAGATTTTCCCTCCATACCAGGCAACATCCTGGTAAATCTCCTCTGCACCCGCTCCAAAGCCTCCACGTCCTTCCTATAATGCGGTGACCAGAACTGTACGCAATACTCCAAATGCGGCCGTACCAGAGTTTTGTACAGCTGCAACATGACCTCCTGACTCCGGAACTCAATCCCTCTACCGATAAAGGCCAACACTCCATAGGCCTTCTTCAACCTGGGTGGCAACTTTCAGGGATCTATGTACATGGACGCCTAGATCCCTCTGCTCATCCACACTGCCAAGAATCTTACCATTAGCCCATTAGTCTTCCTGTTATTCCTTCCAAAATGAATCACCTCACACTTTTCTGCATTAAACTCCATTTGCCACCTCTCAGCCCAGCGCTGCAGCTTATCTATGTCCCTCTGTAACCTGCTACATCCTTCCACACTGTCGACAACACCACCGACTTTAGTGTCGTCTGCAAATTTACTCACCCACCCTTCTGCGCCTTCCTCTAGGTCATTGATAAAAATGACATACAGCAACGGCCCCAGAACAGATCCTTGTGGTACGCCACTTGTAACTGAACTCCATTCTGAACATTTCCCATCAACCACCACCCTCTGTCTTCTTTCAGCTAGCCAATTTCTGATCCACATCTCTAAATCACCCTCAATCCCCAGCCTCCGTATTTTCTGCAATAGCCTACCGTGGGGAACCTTATCAAACACTTTACTGAAATCCATATACACCACATCAACTGCTCTACCCTCGTCTACCTGTTCAGTCACCTTCTCAAAGAACTCGATAAGGTTTGTGAGGCATGACCTACCCTTCACAAAGCCATGCTGACTATCCCTGATCATATTATTCCTATCTAGATGATTATAAATCTTGTCTCTTATAATCCCCTCCAAGACTTTACCCACTACAGACGTGAGGCTCACCGGTCTACAGTTGCCGAGGTTGTCTCTGCTCCCCTTTTTTTTTAATTAAATATTTTATTGAAAATTTTTGGTCAACCAACACAGTACATTGTGCATTCTTTACACAATATTATAACAACACAAATAACAATGACCTATTTTATAAACAAAAAATGAATAAATAATAAATAACAAAAATGAAAACTAGCCCTAATTGGCAACTGCCTTGTCACAAGTAACACTCTCCAAAAATATAATTTAACAGTCCAATATATAATTATCTGTAGCAACGACCTATACATACTATACAGTATATATTAACAACCCTGAGAGTCCTTCTGGTCCCGTCTCTCCCCCCCCCCCCCCCCCCCCCCCCCCCCTCCCCGATCCTGGGCTGCTGCTGCTGCTGCTGCCGCCTTTTTCCCATTCCGTCTATCTTTCTGCGAGGTATTCGACGAACGGTTGCCACCGCCTGGTGAACCCTTGAGCCGACCCCCTTAGGACGAACTTAATCCGCTCTAGCTTTATAAACCCCGCCATGTAATTTATCCAGGTCTCCACCCCCGGGGGCTTGGCTTCTTTCCACATTAGCAATATCCTGCGCCGGGCTACTAGGGACGCAAAGGCCAAAACATCGGCCTCTCTCGCCTCCTGCACTCCCGGCTCTTGTGCAACCCCAAATATAGCCAACCCCCAGCTTGGTTCGACCCGGACTCCTACTACTTTTGAAAGCACCTTTGTCACCCCCATCCAAAACCTCTGTAGTGCCGGGCATGACCAAAACATATGGGTATGATTCGCTGGGCTTCTCGAGCACCTCGCACACCTATCCTCCACCCCAAAAAATTTACTGAGCCATGCTCCAGTCATATGTGCCCTGTGTAATACCTTAAACTGAATCAGGCTTAGCCTGGCACACGAGGACGACGAGTTTACCCTGCTTAGGGCATCTGCCCACAGCTCCTCCTCGATCTCCTCCCCCAGCTCTTCTTCCCATTTCCCTTTTAGTTCATCTACCATAGTCTCCCCTTCGTCCCTCATTTCCCTATATATATCTGACACCTTACCATCCCCCACCCATGTCTTTGAGATCACTCTGTCCTGCACCTCTTGTGTCGGGAGCTGCGGGAATTCCCTCACCTGTTGCCTCGCAAAAGCCCTCAGTTGCATATACCTGAATGCATTCCCTTGGGGCAACCCATATTTCTCGGTCAGCGCTCCCAGACTCGCGAACTTCCCACCCACAAACAGATCTTTCAGTTGCGTTATTCCTGCTCTTTGCCACATTCCATATCCCCCATCCATTCCCCCCGGGGCAAACCTATGGTTGTTTCTTATCGGGGACCCCCCCAAGGCTCCAGTCTTTCCCCTATGCCGTCTCCACTGTCCCCAAATCTTCAGTGTAGCCACCACCACCGGGCTTGTGGTGTAGTTCCTCGGTGAGAACGGCAATGGGGCTGTCACCATAGCCTGTAGGCTAGTCCCCCTACAGGACGCCCTCTCTAATCTCTTCCACGCCGCTCCCTCCTCCTCTCCCATCCACTTACTCACCATTGAAATATTAGCGGCCCAATAATACTCACTTAGGCTCGGTAGTGCCAGCCCCCCCCCTATCCCTGCTACGCTGTAAGAATCCCTTCCTCACTCTCGGGGTCTTCCCGGCCCACACAAAACCCATGATGCTCTTTTCAATCCTTTTAAAAAAAGCCTTCGTGATCACCACCGGGAGGCACTGAAACACAAAGAGGAATCTCGGGAGGACCACCATCTTAACCGCCTGCACCCTCCCTGCCATTGACAGGGATACCATATCCCATCTCTTGAAATCCTCCTCCATCTGTTCCACCAACCGCGTTAAATTTAACCTATGCAATGTGCCCCAATTCTTAGCTATCTGGATCCCCAGGTAACGAAAGTCCCTTGTTACCTTCCTCAGCGGTAGGTCCTCTATTTCTCTACTCTGCTCCCCTGGATGCACCACAAACAACTCACTTTTCCCCATGTTCAATTTATACCCTGAAAAATCCCCAAACTCCCCAAGTATCCGCATTATTTCTGGCATCCCCTCCGCCGGGTCCGCCACGTATAGTAGCAAATCGTCCGCATACAAAGATACCCGGTGCTCTTCTCCTACCCTAAGTACTCCCCTCCACTTCTTGGAACCCCTCAACGCTATCGCCAGGGGCTCAATCGCCAGTGCAAACAATGGGGACAGAGGGCATCCCTGCCTTGTCCCTCTATGGAGCCGAAAATATGCAGATCCCCGTCCATTCGTGACCACGCTCGCCACTGGGGCCCTATACAACAGCTGCACCCATCTAACATACCCCTCTCCAAAACCAAATCTCCTCAACACCTCCCACAAATAATCCCACTCCACTCTATCAAATGCTTTCTCGGCATCCATCGCCACTACTATCTCCGTTTCTCCCTCTGGTGGGGCCATCATCATTACCCCTAACAACCTCCGTATATTCGTGTTCAGCTGTCTCCCCTTCACAAACCCAGTTTGGTCCTCGTGGACCACCCCCGGGACACATTCCTCTATTCTCATTGCCATTACCTTGGCCAGGACCTTGGCATCTACATTTAGGAGGGAAATAGGTCTATAGGACCCGCATTGTAGCGGGTCCTTTTCCTTCTTTAAGAGAAGCGATATCGTTGCTTCAGACATAGTCGGGGGCAGTTGTCCCCTTTCCTTTGCCTCATTAAAGGTCCTCGTCAGTACCGGGGCGAGCAAGTCCACATATTTTCTATAGAATTCGACTGGGAATCCATCCGGTCCCGGGGCCTTTCCCGCCTGCATGCTCCTAATTCCTTTCACCACTTCTTCTACCTCGATCTGTGCTCCCAGTCCCACCCTTTCCTGCTCTTCCACCTTGGGAAATTCCAGCCGATCCAAGAAGCCCATCATTCTCTCCCTCCCATCCGGGGGTTGAGCTTCATATAATTTTTTATAAAATGTCTTGAACACTCCATTCACTCTCTCCGCTCCCCGCTCCATCTCTCCTTCCTCATCCCTCACTCCCCCTATTTCCCTCGCTGCTCCCCTTTTCCTCAATTGGTGTGCCAGCAACCTGCTCGCCTTCTCCCCATATTCGTACTGTACACCCTGTGCCTTCCTCCATTGTGCCTCTGCTGTGCCTGTAGTCAGCAAGTCAAATTCTACATGTAGCCTTTGCCTTTCCCTGTACAGTCCCTCCTCCGGTGCTTCCGCATATTGTCTGTCCACCCTCAAAAGTTCTTGCAGCAACCGTTCCCGTTCCTTACTCTCCTGCTTCCCTTTATGTGCCCTTATTGATATCAGCTCCCCTCTAACCACCGCCTTCAACGCCTCCCAGACCACTCCCACCTGGACCTCCCCATTATCATTGAGTTCCAAGTACTTTTCAATGCACCCCCTCACCCTTAGACACACCCCCTCATCTGCCATTAGTCCCATGTCCATTCTCCAGGGTGGGCGCCCTCCTGTTTCCTCCCCTATCTCCAAGTCCACCCAGTGTGGAGCGTGATCCGAAATGGCTATAGCCGTATACTCCGTTCCCCTCACCTTCGGGATCAATGCCCTACCCAGCACAAAAAAGTCTATTCGCGAGTAGACTTTATGGACATAGGAGAAAAACGAGAACTCCTTACTCCTAGGTCTGCTAAATCTCCACGGGTCTACACCTCCCATCTGCTCCATAAAATCTTTAAGCACCTTGGCTGCTGCCGGCCTCCTTCCAGTCCTGGACTTCGACCTATCCAGCCCTGGTTCCAACACCGTATTAAAATCTCCCCCCATTATCAGCTTTCCCATCTCTAGGTCCGGAATGCGTCCTAGCATCCGCCTCATAAAATTGGCATCATCCCAGTTCGGGGCATATACGTTTACCAAAACCACCGTCTCCCCCTGTAGTTTGCCACTCACCATCACGTATCTGCCCCTGTTATCCGCCACTATAGTCTTTGCCTCGAACATTACCCGCTTCCCCACTAATATAGCCACCCCCCTGTTTTTCGCATCTAGCCCCGAATGGAACACCTGCCCCACCCATCCTTTGCGTAGCCTAACCTGGTCTATCAGTTTCAGGTGTGTTTCCTGTAACATAACCACATCTGCCTTAAGTTTCTTAAGGTGTGCGAGTACCCGTGCCCTCTTTATCGGCCCGTTCAGCCCTCTCACGTTCCACGTGATCAGCCGAGTTGGGGGGCTTCCTAACCCCCCCTTGTCGATTAGCCATCACCTTTTTCCAGCTCCTCACCCAGTTCCCACGCAGCTGTATCTCCCCCAGGCGGTGCCCCCCCGCCCATCCTCTCCCATACCAGCTCCCCCCTCTCCCCAGCAGCAGCAACCCAGTAATTCCCCCCTCCCACCCCCCCCGCTAGATCCCCCGCTAGCGTAATTACTCCCCCCATGTTGCTCCCAGAAGTCAGCAAACTCTGGCTGACCTCGGCTTCCCCCCGTGACCTCGGCTCGTACCGTGCGACACCCCCTCCTTCCTGCTTCTCTATTCCCGCCATGATTATCATAGCGCGGGAACCAAGCCCGCGCTTCTCCCTTGGCCCCGCCCCCAATGGCCAACGCCCCATCTCCTCCACCTCCCCTCCTCCCCCCATCACCACCTGTGGGAGAGAGAAAAGTTACCACATCGCAGGATTAGTACATAAAACCCCTCTTTGCCCCCCACATTCGCCCCACCACTTTGTTCGAACGTTCTTTTTAATAACCCGCTCATTCCAGTTTTTCTTCCACAATAAAAGTCCACGCTTCATCCGCCGTCTCAAAGTAGTGGTGCCTCCCTCGATATGTGACCCACAGTCTTGCCGGTTGCAGCATTCCAAATTTTATCTTCTTTTTATGAAGCACCGCCTTGGCCCGATTAAAGCTCGCCCTCCTTCTCGCCACCTCCGCACTCCAGTCTTGATAAACGCGGATCACCGCGTTCTCCCATTTACTGCTCCGAGTTTTCTTCGCCCATCTAAGGACCATTTCTCTATCCTTAAAACGGAGGAATCTCACCACTATGGCTCTGGGAATTTCTCCTGCTCTCGGTCCTCGCGCCATCACTCGGTATGCTCCCTCCACCTCCAACGAACCCGCCGGGGCCTCCGCTCCCATTAACAAGTGCAGCATCGTGCTCACATATGCCCCGACGTCCGCTCCCTCCACACCTTCAGGAAGACCAAGAATCCTCAGATTGTTCCTCCTTGCGTTGTTTTCCAGTGCCTCCAACCTTTCCACACATCGTTTCTGATGTGCCTCCTGCGTCTCCGTCTTCACCGCCAGGCCCTGTATATCGTCCTCATTCTCGGCTGCCTTTGCCTTCACGACCCGAATCTCCCGCTCCTGGGTCTTTTGTTCCTCCTTTAGCCCTTCGATCGCCTGTAGTATCGGGGCCAACAGCTCTTTCTTCATTTCCTTTTTTATCTCTTCCACACAGCATTTCAAGAACTCTTGTTGTTCAGGGCCCCATGTTAAACTGCCACCTTCCGACGCCATCTTGGTTTTTGCTTGCCTTCCTTGCTGCTGTTCTAAAGGATCCACTGCAATCTGGCCACTCTCTCCTCCTTTTTCCATCCGTATCCAGGGGGGATTCCCTTCTGGTTTACCGCACAGTGTTTTTAGCCGTCAAAATTGCCGTTGGGGCTCCTATCAAGAGCCCAAAAGTCCGTTTCACAGGGAGCTGCCGAAACGTGCGACTCAGCTGGTCATCGCCGCACCCGGAAGTCCTGCTCCCCTTTTTGAACAAAGGGACCACATTTGCTATCCTCCAGTCCTCTGGCACTATTCCTGTAGCCAATGATGACATAAAAATCAAAGCCAAAGGTCCAGCAATCTCTTCCCTGGCTTCCCAGGGAATCCTAGGATAAATCCCATCAGGCCCCGGGGACTTACCTATTTGCAGCCTGTCCAGAATTGCCAACACCTCTTCCCTACGTACCTCAATGCCATCTATTCTCATAGCCTGGATCTCAGCATTCTCCTCCACAACATTATCTTTTTCCTGAGTGAATACTGACAAAAAATATTCATTTAGTATCTCGCCTGTCTCTTCAGACTCGACACACAACTTCCCATCCCTGTCCTTGACTGGTCCTACTCTTACCCTAGTCATTCGCTTATTCCTGACATACCTATAGAAAGCTTTTGGGTTTTCCTTGATCCTACCTGCCAAATACTCCTCATGTCCCCTCCTTGCTCGTCTTAGCTCTCTCTTTAGATCCTTCCTCGCTACCTTGTAACTATCCATCGCCCCAACTGAAACTTCACACCTCATCTTCACATAGGCCGCCTTCTTCCTCTTAACAAGAGATTCCACTTCTTTGGTAAACCACGGTTCCCTCGCTCTACGCCTTCCTCCCTGCCTGACCGGTACATACTTATCAAGAACACGCAGTAGCTGATCCTTGAACAAGCTCCACTTATCCAGTGTGCCCAACACTTGCAGCCTACTTCTCCAACCTATCCCCCCCAAGTCACGTCTAATGGCATCATAGTTGCCCTTCCCCCAGCTAGAACTCTTGCCCTGCGGTGTACACTTATCCCTTTCCATCATTAACGTAAACGTCACCGAATTGTGGTCACTGTCCCCGAAGTGCTCTCCTACCTCCAAATCCAACACTTGGCCTGGTTCATTACCCAAAACCAAATCCAACGTGGCCTCGCCTCTTGTTGGCCTGTCAACATATTGTGTCAGGAAACCCTCCTGTGCACACTGTACAAAAAATGACCCATCTAATGTACTCGAACTGTATCTTTTCCAGTCAATATTTCGAAAGTTAAAGTCTCCCATAATAACTACCCTGTTACTTTCGCTCTTATCCAGGATCATCCTCGCCATCCTTTCCTCTACATCCCTAGAACTATTTGGAGGCCTATAGAAAACTCCCAACAGGGTGACCTCTCCTTTCCTGTTTCTAACCTCAGCCCATACTACCTCGGAAGATGAGTCCCCATCTAGCATCCTCTCCGCCACCGTAATACTGCTCTTGACTAGCAGCGCCACACCTCCCCCTCTTTTGCCTCCTTCTCTGAGCTTACTAAAACACCTAAACCCCGGAACCTGCAACATCCATTCCTGTCCCTGCTCTATCCATGTCTCTGAAATGGCCACAACATCGAAGTCCCAGGTACTAACCCATGCAGCCAGTTCCCCTACCTTATTTCGTATACCCCTGGCATTGAAGTAGACACACTTCAAACCACCTACCTGAACACTGGCCCCCTCCTGCGACGTCAAATCTGTGCTCCTGACCTCTATACTCTCATTCTCCCGTACCCTAAAACTACAATCCAGGTTCCCATGCCCCTGCTGCATTAGTTTAAACCCCCCCAAAGAGCACTAACAAATCTCCCCCCCAGGATATTTGTGCCCCTCAGGTTCAGATGTAGACCATCCTGTCTGTAGAGGTCCCACCTTCCCCAGAAAGAGCCCCAGTTATCCAGAAATCTGAATCCCTCCTGCCTGCACCATCCCTGCAGCCACGTGTTTAATTGCAACATCCCCCTCAATGTACAACCCAGTACATCCATTTGTGCATTCCAGATAAAAGTTAACAATCAAACAATGAACAAGCAACAGTACAACAATAACAAACCCAACCCCTACTCCCACTCTCCCCAATGTTCAATGGCAACCAGTTCCCGAAAGAGCATAATCAATAGTCCCAATGAATTGTAGAACCCCTACTTTATCCCCCTCAGCTCAAATTTGACCTTCTCAAGGGTCAGAAATTCAACCCCACCCCCGCCACACCGAGGCACAGGGCGGAGAAGTTGACCTCCACCCCAACAGGACCCGCCTCCGACCAATCAGCGAGGTGAAGGCTAAAACATCTTCCCCGCACCCACCTGCAGCTCGGGCCGGTCTGACACCCCGAAAATGGCTTCTGGAGGACCTGGTTCCAAATTCACATGTACTACCCCTCCAATACCTCTCCAGCTTCGGTCCGGCCCAAAACATAGGTACATAGTTTGTGGGACCCCCTCCCACAACGTTCACTCCTCCACTCCTTCAAAGAATCGGCTCATCGTCGCACTCGTGAGGTGCACCCTATATAAACCTTAAGCTGTATCAGCCCCAACCTTGCGCATGAGGTTGAGGCATTCCCCCTCCGGAGCACCTCGCACCACAAACCGTCTTCCATAACTTCCCCAACTCTTCCTCCCACTTGGCTTTAATCCCCTCCACAGGTCCACCCCTCCCAATTCCCCCATAAGCCCAGTCAATGCCTTTGCCCCCCCCCCCCCCCCTCCCCTATTGGGCAAACGAACGAGGCTGCGACCTATCCATCCTTGGATCTTGTACCAAATCCCAATCCCCTCCCACTATTAGCTCATGCAAATCCAAGTCTGGAATGGCCCTAAGCACCTTCCTCACAAACCCTGCAACATCCCAGTTGGGGCCATACACACTTGGAACACCACCAACCTACCCTCCAACGCCCCTGTTACTATCACATATCTACCCCCCTTGTTCGCTACCACTTTCTTCATCTGGAACCTCACTCTCTTACCCACCAAAACCATACCCTGCCCCCGAGCCCTACTGTCGAAACCCGAGTCAAATACTTGGATCACCCATCTCTTCCTAAGCCTCAACTAGTCTTTCACCTTCATGCAGACACCCTCGACCACTTCACATCCCCCCCCCCCCCAACCCCTCACATCCCGCGTAACTATTTTGACCAGAGGGGTCTCACCCTCTCACCCCTCCTATCTGCCATTATCATAACTTTGGGCCCGGCCGCTAGTCTTGGCACGCCCCATCCCTTTGTTGCCACCAAACCCCTCACCCTTCCCAAAATTCCCCACTTCCTCTCAAAAACACCTCACCCAGTATCGGTCTCCTCCCCCCATCTTTCACACCTCCTGGGGCCCATTGAAACCTGTTGGGCCAGGCTCCAATGATCGCAGCCCCTCCCCCCCCACCACACTCCCATTCACTAGCCAGTTTGAGCTTGCTAGTGTGTAGGCCCCTGCCCAGGCTCCAATCCCCTCCTCAGTCCCAGGAAAACAAAGAAATTCCCTTCAAACAAACAAACCCAGTGCAAACGCACACACCCCAGAAAACCGCCATTACAAAAAAATCCCAACTCCTACCTCACCCAACCAGGCAACTTATGCCATTTAACGCATATAATAACATAGAATGAAAAAAACCATGAAGCAGGAAATGGAACTATATACAATCATCCATCCCCTCTACCCTCAGCCCAAGACCAATCCTCAGTCCCATTTCTCTTTTCTGTCCCAGTCCTTCTGTCTTCACAAAGTCCTCCGCTGCCACCGTCTCAAAATAAAAGTCCTTGGAGTTGTAGGTCACCCTCAACATCACTGGATACACAACGCCAAACCGCCACTGCTGTTATACAGTGCCGTCTTCACTCAACCGAAGGCCGCCCACCTTCTTGACAACTCCACTGTTAAGTCCTGGTATATGTATATACCAGCTCCATCCCACTGCACCTCCCACTTCTGTTTCGCCCAACTCAGGACTGTCTCCTTCACATGGTACATGTGAAAACACACAATTACCGCACTTGGTGGCTCATTTGCCTTTGGATTAGACCTCAACGACCGATGAGCCCGATCCAGTTCGTACCAGGGGGAGTCTCTCCCCCCAGCCCCCTCCCCAAACAGCTCCGCAAACATCTTGGCAAGTAATTCTTCGGCCTCGAGCCCTCCACCCTTTCGAGGAGTCCCACGGTTTTCAAATTTTGCAGCCTACATCTGTTTTCCAGGTCTTCCGCCGTTGCTCTCAGACCTTTGTTTGCCTCCACCGCCCTTTACAGCTCCTCACCCATCAAGTTGAGCTGATCGCGGTCTTGCGACACAGTCTCTTCCACCCCCCCTTCAATTTCTCACCCTGCTCCCGCACCTTGGCCGATGTTTTCGAAACCACCGCCTTCACCGGAGCAATCGCAACCCCCTCCAGTACGTTCACTGCCGCCATCATCTCCGTCCTTATCACCTCCATGTGCTTAGCAGACTGCTTCTCGAATTCCACAACCATCACCTCGGTCATCTTTTCTGCTGTGAACCGTGCGACCCCACCCTGCGACCCAGACTCCATCATCTTTCCAGTTGCCAAGCTGACCCTTCTTCACGACGGCTTTCTTTTGGTTTTTGGACATCCTCCTCCTTCCTTATGCCTTCCTGCACTTATTTATTGAAAAATTGCCACTGGAACCAGGCATAAAATGCCTAAAATTCAAGCCTTGAGCAGGAGTCACCCAACTTGCGACTTCCTCCTACATGCCGCCATCGGAACTCCCATGCATAAAGAATGTCACAAAACACATTGATGTTATTTGTGAGGGCATCCCAGCATGGAACACCGGTTTGTGGGGGTGTATAGCTTTGTTTTGGTGTGAGGAGACAAGTGAAACCCCAGTGAGAATAAATAGCTCTGTCGTCTGATAATTATTAAAGACTGTATTAAAATACAGAAAAAACAAATGCACACAAACCAGACTACTCTACTCTCACGCAACAAAGAGTAGTTAGGCCGTGGAATGCCTACCTGCTACAGTAGTGAACTCGCCAACATTGAGGGCATTTAAAAGTTTATTGGATAAACATATGGATGATAATGGCATAGTGTAGGTTAGATGGCTTTTGTTTCGGTGCAACATTGTGGGCCGAAGGGCCTATACTGCGCTGTATTGTTCTATGTTCTATGTTTCAATTTAAGATGTATGAATTTTTAAACATAGTTTCTACAGAGTGTACTCATTGTTACACAGTATATCTATGATACCTGAACTCTAAGACTTCCTCTGATACCCAAACAACATCCAAATTGAATAACCAGCTGTAATTACCACTACAGGGATTAAATGTCATAATTTGAGAGACATTTCATTTCTTAACCCTTCTCTTTTTAGTTCCATCTTATCAAGTATTACAAAATTCAAAAGCATGCATTAACAGAGAAAAATATCCTAGAAAGTTTCCAACTGTTCCCAAAAGTTTCTTTTATACTGGGGACAAAGTGACTGCAATGATGTGTGCTCTCCCAGCTACATGAAAGATTTCTAAGTTACATAGTTGCAACAGCAAATTTCCATGGGATAACGGAATGATCTGATCTTGAAATTTCTGCAGAAATTTTGAAACGGTTGTGGTCCTATATGTGATTGTCTCTGCTGGGTTGCTGACAATATAAATCTCAATGCTGTAACACCAGTTCCAGATTAAAGACTCTTTTCTGGGTTCCAGGAAGTCCCACATAGCCTGCATTTTTGCATGTCATTTTTAAAAACATTTTTTTAAGAGTACTTAATTCATTTTTTCCAATTAAGGGGCAATTTAGCATGGCCAATCCACCTATCCTGCACATCCTTGTGTTGTGGGGGCGAAACCCGCGCAAACACAGGGAGAATGTGCCTCGTGGTGCCATTTGACCATGTCCCACTGTGTGTCCCAGATATGAAAGTTTGGGTCTCAGAAAATTGACTCGTAGTTCGGTTCCTCACAAGATTGCCTTCTATGCATTCAAACAGTTCCTTTATGTGGTGTAGGTTCTCTTCCCACTTCTGGCTGAATACTAAGTCATTTCTGTACGCAGCAGTCACTCCATCCTTGAATCACTGTGTTTGTGAGCCGTTGTACAGTTGCCGCGGAGTTCTTCCTCTCGAGCGCCAAACTTTTGATTGATAAAGACCTCGGGAGCGTCATGCAAACGACCTTCACCTTCCCATTCAGAGTCACGTGCCATAGCCCTTAAGCAAGGGTATGTGGGTGATAAATTGTGACAGTCAAACATGGAGTGCAAAACTAGTCTCTCTGGGCTATAGCATTCCCCCGCTTGTAGTCCATGCACAGTCTCCAGGTTCCATTTGGTTTGGGCACCATGACTATAGGGGAGCTCTAATCACTGGAACTCAATTCAATAAGGTCAGTCCTGAGCATTTACTCAATTACCTCTATATCTGCAATAGCGTAGTTGCATTTAACCTTATGGATGTCCAAAGATGTGCTGTGCAGGTTAGGTGGACTGGCCATGGCAAATTGCCCTTGGTGTCCAAAAAGGTTGGGTGGGGTTACTGGGTTACGGGGATGGGGTAGAATGTTGGCTTGGGTGGGGTGCTCTTTCCGGGGGCCGGTGCAGACTCGATGGGCCGAATAGCCTCCTTCTGCTCTGTAGATTCTATGATTCAATGTTGTTTGATTGGAATGTCCCCCACATCTGTGGCATGCATTGCTAACCCCATTTACCTAGTTTATTCATGCCAATATATTTATAGGACTGCAGTAACTCTTGGTTCGCTCCGGCTCTTATTTGGGAGATGATGTAACCATTGGTTTAAATTGTCCAGTGCTTCCTTAGCATACATAAGAACAAGGCGACTTAAAACTGATGAAGCTTTGGAGGAATATTGGGAAAGTAGTACAAATCTCAAACGCGCAATAAAGAGGGCTAAAAGGGGTCATGAAATATCTTTGGCTAACAGGGTTAAGGAAAATCCCAAAGCCTTTTATTCGTATATAAGGAGCAAGAGGGTAACTAGTGTAGCCACCTGGGTTGGCCACTTCCCGACTTAAAATGGAGATCCACAAAGGCTGCAGGGAAATTCAGCCAACACAGGCAAAAACCAGCAAGTGCAGAAGTCCTGTGTATCAGAACTTGCAAAAGCCCAGGCAGCACTGAAACCAGCAGTCATCTGCATATTAATGAGCGATCCCCGGGCACAATTGAAACACTTAAGGTGAATAAGGCCAAGCCAGACTCCTCGGCGCCGGCAGGAGCCAAGACAAAGGAAGGCCAACGGACACTCTGGGACCGCCCAGCGATCAGGGAACAACTCCAGTATTGGAGAAATCGATCCAAGTGATCGAAACGCAGTCCAATCACTTGGAACCAGGTACGGGGTCCGCCCCGAATGGCGGGAAGCCCCTGGGGACTATAAAATAGAGTCCCCAAGTTCAAATCGTCCTTCTTGGCAGGGTCACTCAGCAGCGAATCAACCCTTGAGAGTGAACTGCCCGAGCTACCGCATCAACCAAGTAAGTCTCCAGTCAACACACGCGACGAGATAGGCGCTCCTAGCTACCAGTCCATACCAGCTTTTGAATCCTGCAGTTTCAGAACCCGAACGAAAGGCCATTCGCTCCCCTGACCTGGTGGGGCAGTCCAAAGCTAAGTATAGGCCTGTTAGTGATAGAGATAGTTTATTAAGTTGAATTTATGCATGACTAGCGATTGACTGTGTATAATAAATGTGTTTTGATTTGAACCTTACTAATTGGTGTGTTGAGTTATTGATCAGTACTTGAACTTGAACCTCGTGGCGATATAAAGATACCTGGCGACTCTAGAGTAAAGGTGAGAGAAACAGAGCAAATTAAGTAAAGATCCAACAGGCAACGAATTAAGAGCCAACCAAAGTTAGCAACACTAGAGAAAGGATTGGCCCACTCAAAGACAAAAGTGGGAATTTATGCGTGGAGTCAGACGTAATGGGTGAGATTCTTAATGAGTACTTTGCATCGGTATTCACCAAGGAGAGGGACATGACGGATATTGTGGCTAGGGATCGATGTTTAAATACTCTAGGTCAAGTCGGCATAAGGAAGGGGGATGTTGTGGGTATTCTAAAAGGCATTAAGGTGGACAAGTCCCCAGGTCCGGATGGGATCTATCCCAGGTTACTGAGGGAAGCGAGGGGCGAAATAGCTGGGGCCTTAACAGATATCTTTGCAGCATCCTTGAGCACGGGTGAGGTCCCGGAGGACTGGACAATTGCTAATGTTGTCCCTTTGTTTAAGAAGGGTAGCAGGGATAATCCAGGGAATTATAGACCTGTGAACTTGGCGTCAGTGGTAGGCAAACTGTTGGAGAAGATACTGAGGGATAGGATCTATTCACATTTGGAAGAAAATAGACTTATCAGTGATAGGCAGCATGGTTTTGTGCGGGGAAGGTCATGTCTTGCAAACCTAATAGAATTCTTTGAGGAAGTGACAAAGTTAATTGATGATGGAAGGGCTGTAGATGTCGTATACATGGACTTCAGTAAGGCGTTTGATAAAGTTTCCCATGGCAGATTGATTGAAAAAGTGAAGTCGTATGGGGTTCAGGGTGTACGAACTAGATGGATAAAGAACTGGCTGGGCAACAGGAGACCGAGAGTAGTGGTGGAAGAGAGTGTCTCAAAATGGAGAAAGGTGACTAGTGGTATTCCACAGGGATCCGTGCTCGGACCACAGTTGTTTGTGATATACATAAATGATCTGGACGAAGGTATAGGTGGTCTGATTAGCAAGTTTGCAGATGATACTAAGATTGGTGGAGTTCAAACTTAATTTGACGCGGCTGGTGGAGCAGATGGAGGAGGACTTCAAAAGATGAGATGTGTTGCCACTCTCGCTAGCGGGCAGGGTACAGTCGATTAAAATGATGCTCCTACCTACCCGCTTAAGATGGTCCTCCCAAGGTTTCCTTTTGTGTTCCAGTGCCTTCCTATTATGATTACCAAGGCCTTTTTTAAGCGGGTAGGTAGGAGCATCATGGGTTTTGTGTGGGCAAACAAGACCCGAGGGTAAGGAGGGCGTTTCTGGAACGTAGTAGGGACAGGGGAGGGCTGGCGTTGCCGAATCTGGGTGGCTATTATTGGGCAGCCAACGTGGCGATGATCCGTAAGTGGGTAATAGAGGGAGAGGGGGCGGCATGGAAGAGGTTGGAGGTGGCGTCATGCAAAGGAACGAGCCTGAGGGCGCTGGTGACGGCACCGCTGCCACTCCCACCGACAAGGCACACCACGAGTCTGGTGGTGGCGGCAACGCTAAAGATCTGGAGGCAGTGGAGATGACATAGCGGTGAGATGGGAGCCTCGGTGTGGTCCTCAATCCGGGAGAACCATCGGTTTGTCCCAGGAAGGATGGACGGGGGGTTTTGGAGCTGGCATCAGGCAGGGATCAGAAGGATGGGCGACCTGTTTATAGACTGGACGTTTGCGAGCCTAGGAGCACTGGAGGAGAAGTTTGGGTTACCCCCGGGAAATGCGTTCAGGTATATGCAAGTGAGGGCGTTTGTGAGGCAGCAGGTGAGGGGATTCCCGTTGCTCCCGGCATAGGGGATTCAGGACAGGGTGATTTCGGGTGCATGGGTCGGAGAAGGCAAGGTTTCGGCGATATATCAGGAGATGAAAGAAGAGGGGGGAGGCTTCGGTAGAGGAGCTGAAGGGCAAGTGGGAGGAGGAGTTGGGGGAGGAGATTGAAGAGGGTATGTGGGCTGATGCCCTGAGTAGGATTAATTCCTCTTCCTCATGTGCCAGGCTCAGCCTGATACAGTTTAAGGTCATTCACAGAGCGCATATGACAGGGGCGAGGCAGGGATGGCGGACAGATGCGGGAGCTGCTCGGGAAGCCCGGTGAATCATGCCCACATGATCTGGTTGTGCCCGGCACTGGATGATTTCTGGAGGGGTTTCGCGAAGACTATGTCCAAGGTGGTGAAAGTCCAGGTCAAGCCAAGTCGGGGGCTGGCATTATTTGGGGTGGCGGATGAGCCGGGAGTGCAGGAGGCGAAAGAGACCGGTATTCTGGCCTTTGCGTCCCTGGTAGCCCGGCGGAGGATCTTGCTCGTGTGGAAGGACGTGAAGCCCCCCAGTGTGGAAGCCTGGATAAATGACATGGCAGGGTTCATTAAGCTGGAGAGGATAAGGTTTGCCTTGAGATCGTCTGCGCAGGGGTTCTTCAGGTGGTGGCAACCGTTCCTAGACTATCTCGCGGAGCGTTAGAATGAGGTCGGTCAGCAGCAGCAGCAACCCAGGAAGAGAGGGGGGGGGTCTCTTTTGTGGGGGGGGGTATTTGGGCGGGAGGGGCAGGGGGTTGTCCCTAGGGGTACTTGTAAAAAAGCATATGGGAGGGTTATTATGTGCGGGAGAAACCTATTGTATAAGTTCTGTAGTATGTTTGATTGATATGTTTATGTTCTGTTCTGTTCTTTTCTCTTTCTCTTTTCTGTTACGGGGGGGGGTTTAATAGGTTGAAAATTTTTTGTTGGAAAAACTTTGAATAAACATATTAAAAAAAAAAGATTGGTGGAGTTGCAGATAGTGAGGAGGACTGTCAGAGAATACAGCAAAATATAGATAGATTGGAGAGTTGGGCAGAGAAATGGCAGATGGAGTTCAATCCAGGCAAATACGAGGTGATGCATTTTGGAAGATCTAATTCAAGAGCAGACTATACGGTCAATGGAAAAGTCCTGGGGAAAATTGATGTACAGAGAGATCTGGGAGTTCAGGTCCATTGTACCCTGAAGGTGGCAACGCAGGTCGATAGAGCGGTCAAGAAGGCATACAGCATGCTTGCCTTCATCGGACGGGATATTGAGTACAAGAGTCGGCAGGTCATGTTACAGTTGTGTAGGACTTTGGTTAGGCCACATTTGGAATACTGCGTGCAGTTCTGGTCGCCACATTACCAGAAGGATGTGGATGCTTTAGAGAGGGTGCAGAGGAGGTTCACCAGGATGTTGCCTGGTATGGAGGGTGCTAGCTATGAAGAAAGGTTGAGTAGATTCAGATTGTTTTCGTTGGAAAGACGGAGGTTTGAGGGGGGCCTGATTGAGGTCTACAAAATTATGAGAGGTATGGACAGGGTGGATAGCAACAAGCTTTTTCCAAGAGTGGGGGTGTCAATTACAAGGGGTCACGATTTCAAGGTGAGAGGGAAAGTTTAAGGGAGATGTGCGTGGAAAGTTTTTTACGCAGAGGGTGGTGGGTGCCTGGAACGCTTTGCCAGCGGAGGTGGTAGAGGCGGGCACGACAGCATCATTCAAGATGCATCTAGGCAGATATATGAATGGCTTCCCCCCTGCTTCATTACTAACAAGACCTCCTGCTTGTTCTCATCTCCTCTAACCCAAGACTTTTTTAACATGTTCACTTGACACACACTGTGATGTATGTCTATCTGGGGTGCGTACCAGTTAGTTTTCCTCACTCAATGTACCTTAGCCCACTGAATATAGCTTCCAGGGGTGTGCCTGACACAGTTAACAACACAGGCACTCTTTCTCAAGTTATAGAATTCTGAGTCTGGGCCTTACCAGTCCTGGTTTTTGCTCCCTGCTGGGGGGTCTTTAATATTTTACTATTGAGTCTGACTGCTGCAATGTAATCAACCTCTTTGCATTGAATACATTTACCTTGTTCTCTGAGTCTGTCTCATTGTCATCTAGCTGGCTAAAAATTGTATCAGATAACCTGATTTCACTGGCCTCATACTGGGGTCGCAACTCACCCTCTTTTGTCTTAGTTTATGAGCCTCTGATTCCATCACCACACAATCCAGAAATACTCCAGTCTGTTGTAATATCTCTCAGGCAGAATTCTCTATTGGCTGTTTGACTACAGTACGCATCACTACCATCTGGGATCCTGCGATATCATTCCCTTGAATGAATTGAATACCTGCAATGAGCAAGGTGTCTGCCACGCCTATCACTTCTTCCCCTGTCTTCAAGTCATTATGGAAGCTTATTTTTACTAAAGGAATTTATTTATTTCTCTGAGAATGCTGCTGATCAGTTTCTTTTAATATCACTTCTGGACAACAAATGTCTTTATCCCACAACATTAAGGATTGACTTGTGCATGTATCTGTAACATTTTAATATCTCTTCCCCTTTGATTCTGTCCACATGGAAATATTTTACCCTGGCACACAAGTTATTTAAACACTTCGCCACTTACTGGTCACTGTACCCCTGTGCAAGTGGTATACATGTTCCCTCCTATTGTCTGTTCCGTTACTTGCTGTACAAATCCCACCTGCTTCTTGAGCCTCCAATTTCATAATTCCAGTTTTAAAATTTGTAACACCCTGTGGAGTTTAATCTCCAGCATAGTGATTTGATATGGCCCAGTTTATTACAATGAAAACATCTGATCTTTTTCATATCTCTCACCTCTTTAAAACTCTTGTTGTATTTTGAGGTGTGACCCTCTTTGTGTTTCCAACCGTTCCTTCTCTGGCTGACCTGTACCCCTTTCACCTTCCCAAGTTCTAAATTTCTCCGATTTAAAATTGGGTCTAAAGAAAGGCTTCCAGCTCATATCGTCCGCAACCTTTGTGGCTTGTCTGGCAGTTCGTACTCTCTGTTCCTCAACATAAATTCTAATCATCTTTAAATTCTTCCAATAGAATTAATTCTCCAAGGGCTTTATAGGTTTTTCCTATTTTCAAGGCCCTTACCCACCTTTCAAAACCCACCTTTCAAAATGACTTTCCTTAACCCTTTTGAACTCCAGACGAGTCTGTTCAGAGTAGGGTCCAATAATCTTGTGGCAATCTCAACTGTTTGTTTGCTTTTCTCAAAACAACAAAAAAAAGTCTGTTTGTCTCTCATCGAATTTCAGTAGAGCTTGTACATATCAGAAGTCTCCCCACTAGCTGTCACCACTGCCCCCACACCCTCAGGGCTGCCACTACAACTGGGCTTTTGGAGTACCGAGCCGGCGAGAATGGAAGGTGCTGTTAGCGAAGCCTTCAGACTCGTGCCCTTACAAGATGCCGCCTCTACTCTATCCCACAACGACCCCTCCCCCACTACCCACTTCCTAACCATCGATATGTTAGCCGCCCAGCAATAATTAATAAAGTTTGGAAGGGCCAGCCTCCCCCTCCCCGTGTTCCCGCTTAAGTAGGAACTTCTTCACCCGCGGCAAAAAAAAAACCCGAGATCGCCGCATTCATCTTGCTAAAAAATGCCTTTGAAATTAAAATTGGGTGACACTGAAATACAAACCGCAATCTCGGGAGGACAGTCATTTTCACAGTCTGTACCCACCTTCAGAAGTCCCCTTTCATCTCTGTCAACCTGCCCAAATTTAATTTTGTGAAGCTGACCCCAGTCCCGTGACACTTGAATACCCAGGTACCTAAAACTCCCTCCCACCATCTTGAAAGGTATCTCCATCAGTCTCCTCTCCTGTCCCCTTGCCTGGATCGCAAAAACTTCGCTATTGCCCATATTCAATTTATAACCAGAGAACTGGCCAAATTCCTCCAGTATCCCCTAATTCCTGCAATCCCTCGCCGAGTCTCTCCGCCACCCCCTCGCCGAGTCTCTCCGCCACCCCCTCGCCGAGTCTCTCCGCCACCCCCTCGCCGAGTCTCTCCGCCACCCCCTCGCCGAGTCTCTCCGCCACCCCCTCGCCGAGTCTCTCCGCCACCCCCTCGCCGAGTCTCTCCGCCACCCCCTCGCCGAGTCTCTCCGCCACCCCCTCGCCGAGTCTCTCCGCCACCCCCTCGCCGAGTCTCTCCGCCACCCCCTCGCCGAGTCTCTCCGCCACCCCCTCTGAGGGGGTGCAACATGTCATAAGGCTTTTGATGTCACTTTAAAGAAGTTGGTCAGGCAGGACATTGCACTTTGGAATCCATGTTGACTTCTATTTAACCTATTCTTGTACAGATAACCAAATTTATTTGATTGATTTCATTATTTTCTATGTGATGAAATGAGACACATGGCTTTGCAGTTCTAAGTGTCTATCTTATCATCCCTGACAAGTATAAGTACAGTGTTGAATTTCCCAACTACTGGCACTTAGTGTCCTATGACTCTTGTTTGTCAATATCTCAAATTTACTTCCTAATTTTTGTCAGAGCTCTGGAGTAAATATCATCTATTCTAAAGTATTGAATGTTTTTTAATCCTTTTATCCTATTTAAAACTACCATTTCCATAGAATCCCTACAGTGCAGAAGGAGGCATTCGGCCCACCCAGTCTGCACTGACCCTCCGAAAGAGCACTTTACCTAGGCCCACTCTTCCGACCTATCCCCGTAACTCTGTACATTGATCATGGCATTTCACCTAACCTGCACAACTTTGGACTGTGGGAGGAAACCAGAACATCTGGAGGAGAGACGGGGAGAACATGCAAGCTCCACACAGGTCGCCCAAATCCAGATCCCTGCTGCTGTGAGGCAGCAGTGCTAACCACTGTGCTACCATGCCTCATACATATTTTAGTCATTATTTTTGCCTGTATTATCTCCGAAGTGGGCATGCCTCACCTTCTCAATGCTAGCGGGAAATGAGCATCGAGAATGCGCTCGTTTTTGTTTCCAGACTATTAGCATCTTTTACAGTTCGTGTGTTCCCCAACTGTAGTGTGCAAGAGGTAAATCTGTGGAACTGGAATTATAGAGTGAAGGTGGAAGCACATAGTTACTTATCAATTGAAAATTGTATTTCTTACAGAAAATATTTTTATTAATTAGTAAAGCAGGCTTGGTTGGATCAGATGATTGAACTTGCGGTTTCCAAAGCTTTCCATCATTGAGAGATGTTACTCATATGTTCAGGCCTTATTGATAAAGATTGATTGGTCAACAAACTCATTATCATTATAGCATATGGTAGAAGGCCGTAACCTTTTTTTCATCCACTAATTCTTGTTTTCCTGTGATGGCCTATAATTTAACTGTCCGATCACTGGAAGAATATTCTTACTCTGTAGTTATGTTTGCTTTTTAAGTTTCCCTCTGCACCTCTTTTGACCTGCTTCTGTACGTTCCTATATTTTAGTGAACCTCTTCTCCTTTCTGTAGAATTTATAACATTCATGTGAAACTGAAGTGGCCAGCCATTTGATGCCAACCTCCGTGTGGAATTCACATCTTCCATTTGAAATTTGAGAGCACCATGATACTGAATGTGGGTTTCATAATTGTAATTTTTCCAGATGGGATTTTATAGTTATCAGTTGTCTAAATGTTTTACCCTTCCTGGAAAATATGCTACATAATTTTGACTTGTCACTGATCCATTTGTAAGTTATGGTGATAGATTCATTTTGAGTATTAAATACCGCAGAGTAAAAGGTTTTTGCACAGTGAGGCTCTGTAATTGAAATTTTGAATGAACAAATCTGACCCCATTACTCAATTAGACTTGATATCTAGGTACTATTCACTTATAATGTTGTTGTTGATGCCAATTTTGAGGAACAGTGGTCCTGAGATTTAAAAATACAGATTGGCATGCCAAGTCAAATGTGACAAAGATAAATGTATACAGATCGAGTCTTTAAGTGGATTTGGTATTTGTCTTGACTGCTTAACTGGAATTTCTGGTCAGTGTGGAGATTTTATAGATAATATGTTTAAAATAATTTTTCTCTGATGGAGGGTAACATTTTAATTTTAAGTGAGACCAGTAAAGACTGGTTTCCAGACCATATCAATCTTGTCGCTAGGCATATGTATTATATGTTATTACTATGAAAAATCGTTCTTCAGTCAATGCATTTTTATGATGCTCTTAAATCATTAGTTGAAATTTCTACCATCTGTTGCACCATTACTGTAAATCTGGAGTTGTTTAGCTTAACATGACATTTACAAGGGCGGCACGGTGGCACAGTGGTTAGCACTGCTGCCTCATGGTGCCGAGGACCCGAGTTCGATCCCGGCCCCAGGTCACTGTCCGTGTGGAGTTTGCACATTCTCCCTGTGTCTGAGTGGGTCTCACCCCCACAACCCAATGATATGCAGGGTAGGTGAATTGGCCACACTAAATTGCCCCTTTATTGGAAAGAAACTTGAATTGGGTACTCTAAAAATTAAGACATTTAAAAAAAAACATGGCATTTACAAATTGCCTGTTGTTTTTCACAATTCAGGTAGACATAGTGCAATGAAGTTGATTGCCAACATTGTTTCATTGAGATGCAAGTGGAAAAATCTCCAGTGTAGTGCATGAAAATTTCATTTACTTTCCATTGTTCTACTGAAAGTGATGTTGTATCAGTGTATATCTAAATAGCTAATGTGGTTTGGAAAATAAACCAAACAGTTGTTTCTGTTCAGCATATGCAATATAGATCTTGTACAATAGATGTGAATTAAAAGGGAGTGATTGAGTTGGGTGCTGGGGTGTTCCCTCGGCCCCTGGAATTGGACAGAGCACACAGCCCTCGCGAGGAAGCCCAGAGCGAACGAACCGCCAAGGGTCATGGTGGTACGTTTTCACCGTTTCATGGACAAGGAACACGTTTTGTGGTGGGCCAAGAAAGAACGGAACAGCAAGTGGGAGAACTGTGAGTGGCACATTTATCAGGACCTGGGAGCGGATTTGGCCAAGAGGCGAGCTGGGTTCAATCGGGCAAAAACAACCCTCCTTAAGAAAGGGGTGAAGTTCGGGATGCTGTACCTAGCCCGCCTGTGGGTCACATGAGGAACGGGACTTTTACTTTGAAATGCCAGACGAAGTATGGACCTTTATTAAATGAAGCTGGGGGCGAATTAAAAGACACTTGAGCCTTGGGAAATACTGTGGCAGCGATTGGATTGTAAAAATTTAAGTAACTCTATGTGAAATAATGGGCTGTGTGGATGGTTTAAGGTTGATCTGTCTTGCAGGGGCCTTGTTAAAGGGGGGGGGGGATGGGCTTTGAATTTAGTTCTGCTTTTTGGGTGACTTTTTTTCTAAAGTGATTGTTTCTTCACTGTTTTTTCACTCGTTTGTTTACTGGGGAATGTGATGCTTTTAAAATGTTTATTTGTGTGGGGGGGAGAAGGAGAGTACAATAGGGAGACAGACTGATTGGTGCCAGGGGCGGGAGCTATCGAGTCAGCGGGTCAGCTGACTCGGAAGCGCAGTGGGGGGGTGGACAGGTGTTAAGCTGAAGCTTGACTTGGGGAATTGGGTTTTTAGTGTTGTTGCTAGGGGGGGAGGGAGGGGGGAAGCTGCTTTGCTGACGGGAGGAACTGTTACTAAGGGACAAATGGGACGTCGGGAACGGAGACAGCCCGAATGGGGACTCGAGGAAGCGAGCTCAAGGCTGGCCTAAAAAGGGTGATGGCTAATAGGCATGGGGGGGGGGTTGGAAGCCCTCCGTCCAGGCTGATCACATGGAACGTGAGAGGACTGAATGGGCTGGTCAAGAGGGCTCGCGTGTTCGCGCATTTGAGGGAACTGAAGGCGGACGTGGCAATGCTGCAAGAGGCACATCTAAAGGTTACAGACCAGACGAGATTGAGGAAGGGGTGGGTTAGCCAAGTGTTCCACTCAGGACTGGACTCAAAGACCAGGGGGGTAGCGATCTTGATCAGCAAACGTGTGGCATTCGAGGCAGGGAGAATCATGTTAGACAAGGGGTACATAATGGTGAGTTGGAAGCTGGAGGGGGTGCGAGTGGTACTTGTGAACATATATGCTCCGAATTTGGACGACGTGGAATCTATGAGGCGGGTGTTAGGTAAGACTTAGAGTCACATAACCTGATCATGGGAGAGGACTTCAACACAGTCATTGATCCGGAATTGCAGGGGAGAGCTAATCTCCATTAGGGCCCACAGGGAGAAGAGAGAGAGGAGTGACCACGGGGAAAGCAGAGGCACAATGGAGGAAAGCTCAAGGGGCGGCGTACGAGTATGGGGAGAAGGCGAGTCGGATTCTGGCACATCAGCTTTGTAAGAGGGAGGCAGCGAGGGAGATTTGTGGAGTTAGGGATAGAGGGGGGAATACGGTGAGGAGTGCGGTGAGAATAAACAAGGTATTTAGGGACTTCTATGGGGATCTGTACAGGTCTAAGCCCCCAGCGGGGGAGGAGGGGATGCGACGATTCCTAGATCAGCTGAGGTTCCCGAGGGTGGAAGAGGAGCAGCTGGCTGGTTTGGGAGTGCCGATTGGGCTGGAGGAGCTGATTAAAGGATTGGGGAACATGCAGGCGGGGAAGGCCCTGGGGCTGGATGGGTTCCCGGTTGAATTTACAGGAAATACGGACCTGCTGGGCCCGTTGCTAGCGAGGACTTTCAATAAGGCGAGAGAGAAGGGGACCTTGCCCCCGACAATGTCCAGGGCGCTGTTTTCTTTGATCTTGAAGCTGGACAAGGATCCATTGCAATGTGGGTCATAAAGACCGATCTCGCTCCTCAATGTTGACGCTAAGTTGCTGGCGAAAGTGCTGGCTACGAGAATTGAGGACTGTGTCCCGGGGGTGATTCATGAGGACCAGACGGGATTTGTGAAGTGTAGGCAGCTAAATACCAATGTGCGGAGGCTCCTCAATGTGATTATGATGCCCTCGGTGGAGGGGGAAGCGGAGGTAGTGGCAGCTATGGACGCAGAGAAGGCCTTTGATCGAGTGGAGTGGGAGCATCTTTGGGAAGTGCTGCGGAGGTTTGGGTTCGGGGAGGGGTTTATCAGTTGGGTCAGGCTGCTATATAGAGCCCCGGTGGCGAGTGTGGCTATGAACCGGCGGAGGTCGGAGTACTTTCGGCTGCACCGGGGAACGAGACATCCCCCTTGTTGTTTGCATTGGCAATTGAGCCACTGGCCATGGCACTGAGGGAGTCCAAGAAATGTAGGGGATTGGTTCGGGGGGGGAGAGGAACACCGGGTGTCGTTGTATGCCGATGACTTGTTGTATGTTGCGGATCCAGTGGAGGGGATGGTGGAGGTCATGCGGATTCTTGGGGAGTTTGGGGACTTTTCAGGGTATAAACTCAACGTAGGGAAGAGTGAGCTCTTTGTGGTGCATTCAGGGGACCAGGAAAGGGGGATAGACGAGCTACCGCTGAAGAGGGCGGAAAGGAACTTTCGGTACCTGGGGATCCAAGTAGCTAGGCGTTGAGGGGCCCTGCACAAGCTCAATTTGACGCGGTTGGTGGAGCAGATGAGGGAGGATTTCAAAAGATAGGATATGCTGCCACTGTCACTAGCGGGTAGGGTAATGGAGGGAGAGGGGGCGGCGTGGAAGAGGCTAGAGATGGCGTCCTGTGTGGGCACGAGCCTGAGGGCGCTGGTGACGGTGCCGCTGTCGCCAACAAGGTACACCACGAGTCCGGTGGTGGCAGCGACGCTGAAGATCTGGGGGCAGTGGAGGCGACACGGGCGAGGTGGGAGCCTCGGTTTGGTCCCCGATTCGGGAGAACCATCGGTTTGTCCCGGGAAGGATGGATGGGGGGTTTCGGAGCTGGCATCGGGCAGGGATTAGAAGAATGAGGGACCTGTTCATCGATGGGATGTTTGCGAGCCTAGGGGTGCTGGAGGAGAAGTTTGGGTTACCCCCTGGGAAACGCTTTCAGGTACATGCAAGAGGGCGTTTGTGAGGCGGTAGGTGATGGAATTCCCGCTGCTTCCGGCACGTGGGATTCAGGACAGGGTGATTTCGTGTGTATGGGTTGGAGAAGGCAAGGTTTCGACGATCTACCAGGAGCTGCAGGAAGAGGAGGAGGCCTCGGTGGAGGAGTTAAAGGGCAAGTGGGAGGAGGAGCTGGGGGAGGAGATAGATGAGGCTCTGTGGGCTGATGCCCTGAGTAAGGTTAATTCTTCCTCTTGTGCCAGGCTCAGCCTAATACAGTTCAAAGTTACTCACAGAGCGCATATGACAGGGGCGAGGTTGAGTAGGGATTCTTTGGGGTGGAGGACAGATGTGGGAGGTGCTCGGCAAATCACGTCCATATGTTCTGGTCGTGCCCGGCGCTGGATGGGTTTTGGAGGGGTTTCGCGAGGACTATGTCCAAGGTGGTGAACACCCGGGTCAAGCCGAGCTGGGGATTAGCATTATTTGGGGTATCGGACGAGCCGGGAGTGCAGGAGGCGAAAGAGGCCGGTATTCTGGCCTTTGCGTCCCTGGCAGCCCGGCGGAGGATTTTGCTACTATGGAAGGATGCGAAGCCCCTTAGTGTGGAAGCTTGGATCAATGACATGGCAGGGTTTATCAAGCTGGAGAGGATAAAGTTTGCCTTGCGAGGGTCTGTGCAAGGGTTCCTCAGGCGGTGGCAACCGTTCCTAGACTATCTCGCGGAGCGTTAGGCGGAGGTCAGCAGTCGGGAGAAGGAGGGGTTTCTTTTGGAGTGGCGTTCGGGTTAAGATGGTTTTTTCCCCCTATTTTGTGTTTTTTACTGTTATAAGGGGGGTTATTGTATATGGGAGAAATCCAATGTATAATTTCTGTTAGTTGTGTTCTTGTTTCTTTTTTCTTGTTGGGGGGGGGGGGTGTTTTGTTGAAAATTTGTTGGGAAACTTGAATAAATATATATATTTTTTTTAATTGATCCGGAATCGGACTGGTAAAAATCCAGGACAGGGAGGAGGCCGGCTAGGGCAAAGGAATTGAACGGTTTTATGGAACAGATGGGGGGAGTAGACCCATGGAGGTTTGCACGGCCGAGGACGAAGGAGTTTTCCTTTTTTTCACATGTCCACAAGATATACTCTCGCATCAACTTTTTTGTTCTGAGCAGGGCGCTAATACCGAATGTGGTGGATACCGAGTACTCTGCAATTGCAGTGTCGGCTCAAGCCCTGCACGTGGATCTACGGGTTACTGTGGAGAGAGGGCAATGCCCGCTGTGGAGACTGGATGTGGGGTCGCTAGTGGACGAGACGGTCTGTGGGCAGGTTAACAAGTCCATCCAGAGCTACCTGGAAACAAATGATACGGGGGATGTTTCTGCAGCGCCGGTTTGGGAAGCTTTGAAGGTAGTAGTCAGAGGGGAATTAATCTTGATCCGGGCCCACAGAGGAAAGGTGGAACGGGCTGTGAGGGATAGATTAGTGGAGGAGATATTCCAGGTGGACAGGAGGTACTCGGAGGCCCCGGATGCGGGGCTACTGAGGGAGCGGCAGAGGTTACGGGTGGAGTTTATGCTGTTGACCACAGGGAAAGCAATGGAACAGTTGAGGAAGGCAAGGGGGGCGATCTATGAGTACGGGGAAAAGGCAAGCAGAACGTTGGCGAACCAGCTCAGGAAATGATAGGCGGCCAGGGAGATAGGTAAAGTAAAGAGTAGAGACGGTAATACTGTCCTGGACCCAGCGGCTGTGAACGAGGTGTTTAAGGACATTTATAGTAAATTATATGAGTCGGAAACCCCGGCTGGGGTGGAGGGGATGAGACAATTTCTGGATCAGTTAAGGTTCCCGAGGGTGGAGGAGGACCTGGTGGAGGATCTGGGAGCCCCAATTGAGATTGAGGAAATAATCAAGTAGGGCAAGGCCCCGGGGCCTGACGGCTACCCGGTGGAATTCTATAAGAAGTTTTCAGAGATATTTATCCCACTGCTGGTGAGGACATTTAATGAAGCAAGAGAGAAGGGAGTCCTCCCCCTCCCCCCCCCAAAAACAATGTCGCAGGCCTCGATTTCATTGATCTTGAAACGGGAGCAGGATCCGGAGCAATGCGGGTCATACAGGCCGATTTCTCTACTGAATGTGGATGCCAAACTGCTGGCTAAGATACTGGCCACAAGGATAGAGGACTGTGTCCCGGGGGTGATGGGGGAAGACCAGACGGAATTTGTTAAGGGCAGGCAACTCAAGGCCAATGTTCGAAGGCTTCTAAATGTTATGATGCTCTCAGAAGGAGCGGAGGTGGTGGTAGCGATGGATGCGGAGAAGGCTTTTGATCGGGTGGAATGGAATTACCTGTGGGAGGCGCTGGGAAGGTTTGGGTTTGGTGAGGGCTTTATTTACTGGGTGAGATTGCTCTATCAGGCACCAGTAGCGAGTGTGCGTATGAACCGGCTGAGGTCGGGGTATTTTGAACTACACCGAGGGATGAGACAAGGGTGCCCCCTCTCCCTGTTACTGTTTGCTCTGGCCATGGAGCCATTGGCCATGGCGTTAAGAGCCTCGGGGAACTGGAAAGGGCTGGTTTGGGGGTGGAGCACCGGGTCTCGCTCTTGTACATTTCGGACCCATTGGAGGGGATGGGGGAAGTAATGTGAATCTTGGGGGAATTTGGCAATTTTCCGGGGTATAAATTGAACATGGGGAAAAGCGAGATGTTTGCGATCCAGGAACGAGGGCAGGAGAAGAGACTAGGAGAGCTGCCGCTTAGAATGGTAGGGAAGAGCTTTCATATCTGGGAATCCAGGTGGCCCCGAAATGAGAGGTACTGCACAAGTTAAACCTATCTAGGTAGGTAGAACAAATGGAAGGAGACTATAATAGATGGGACATGCTCCCGCTGTCACTGGCGAGGAGGGTACAAACCATGAAAATGACTGTGGTAGTCTTTGTAGAGGTATTACGGTACCTGCTAATGCTGGAACACCATTGGTAGATATTGAATGCTTCCTATTGGTCAAGCTGTATGGTAGCTCTGCCATGCTAGGCGGGGTATAAGAGTCCATGCCGCCCCAGCAGCCATCATTCTGTACCTGAGCTGCTGGGGGAAACATCTAGCTTATTAAAGCCTTCAGTTGGACTACAACCTCGCTTTAGTGGTCATTGATCGTGCATCAATTTATTAAGCTAGATTTAAAAGGATGGAGCTCCGTAAGCCAGAGTGAATGCAACTCAGCCCCCACGTAGCGAAGTCAGCGGCAATCTTCAAGCACTGGCTGGCGTGTTTTAAAGGATATCTCAGGACGGCCAAAAACACACCCACGGGAGAACAGAAAATGCAAGTCCTGCACTCGAGGGTGAGCCCGGAGAGTTACACCCTCATCGAGGAAACGGTAGACTTTGATGCAGCAATAGAGCTGCTTAAAGGACATTATATTCACCCGTTAAACCAGGTCTACGCCCGACATCTGCTAGCAACGAGGCGACAAATCCCTGGAAGAATTCTACCGTGCACTCCTGGTGTTGGGGAGAAACTGCAGCTGTCCGCAAGTTTCGGCGCGCGAACACACACAACTCTTGATCTGGGATGCTTTCATGGCAGGTATGCTGTCCTCCCAGATCCGCCAGAGAATGTTGGAAAATGACACACTAGGCCTCAAGGAGGCACGGGCCCTTGCCGGCTCCCTGGACGTGGCCTCCAGAAACGCCCACGCTTACGTTCCCGACCGCGCGGCAGCCCCCTGGGCAGCGTCGAATCCCTCCGCAGCCGACCCCGAGACAGCCCCCATTCCCCCACAAGCTTGTGCTGCAGGGTGCCCCGCTGCTACCTTTGCACCCCCACCAGCGCTGCCCAGCCCGCGCAGCCACCTGCAAGGGATGCGGTAAAAAGGGCCATTTCGTGGTGGTATGCTGTGGTCTCTGGCGGCGAATGCGGACCGCCACCACAAACCTCTCCACAGTCCCCGTGCGGCCAGTGGGCGCCGGCATCTTCCTACTCCAGGGCCACGTGCGGACCCCGGGCGCCGCCATCTTGTCCTGCGGACGCCACGTTAGATGGATGGGTGCCGCCATTTTGTGTGCCCCCAGCCATGTGGGAGCCGTCATCTTGGATGGACCCCCAGGACCCCAGCTTGGCTGACCACACACTGCCCGAAGAGAACACTCAACTGCTGCAATTAGCCTCGGTGACTCTGGATCTGTCCCGGCCTCGAACACTCTCAAATGCTACAATGACTGTATTTATCAACGGGCACGAGACGCCCTGCCTAATCGACTCTGGGAGCACGGAGAGCTTCATACACCCCAACACGGTAAGGCGCTGTTCTCTCCTCGTCCACCACGTTAATCAAAAAATCTCCTTGGCCTCCGGTTCCCACTCAGTAGAGATAAAGGGGTTTTGTGTAGCAAACCTCACGGTCCAGGGAAGGGAGTTAAAAAATTACCGGCTCTACGCCCTTCCCCGCCTCTGCGCGGCCACACTCCTAGGTTTAGACTTCCAGTGTAATCTCCAAAGTCTAACTTTCAAATTCGGCGGTCCTATACCCCCCTCACTGTCTGCGGCCTCGCAACCCTTAAGGCCGACCCGCCTTCCCTGTTTGCGAACCTCACCCCGATTGCAAACCCGTCGCCACCACGCCCCCCCTTTCCCACGCCCCCCCTTTCCCACGCCCCCCCTTTCCCACGCCCCCCCCTTTCCCACGCCCCCCCTTTCCCACGCCCCCCCTTTCCCACGCCCCCCCTTTCCCACGCCCCCCCTTTCCCACGCCCCCCCTTTCCCACGCCCCCCCTTTCCCACGCCCCCCCTTTCCCACGCCCCCCCTTTCCCACGCCCCCCCTTTCCCACGCCCCCCCCCCTTTCCCACGCCCCCCCCCCTTTCCCACGCCCCCCCCCTTTCCCACGCCCCCCCCCTTTCCCCCGGCCCCCCCTTTCCCCCGGCCCCCCCTTTCCCCCGGCCCCCCCTTTCCCCCGGCCCCCCCTTTCCCCCGGCCCCCCCTTTCCCCCGGCCCCCCCTTTCCCCCGGCCCCCCCTTTCCCCCGGCCCCCCCTTTCCCCCGGCCCCCCCTTTCCCCCGGCCCCCCCTTTCCCCCGGCCCCCCCTTTCCCCCGGCCCCCCCTTTCCCCCGGCCCCCCCTTTCCCCCGGCCCCCCCTTTCCCCCGGCCCCCATTCCCAGCCCCCCCGGTTCATCCTGACCCCCGCCTTTGCTGGTCCCTCCCCACCCGTCCTCACCTGGTCGCTCCCCACCCCCCTATTTCAGATCCCTCCCCGCCCCCTTTTCCATGTCCCTCCTGCCTCCTTTTCCCGGCCCCTCCTCACCTGACTTTTCCGGATCCCTCCCCTTTTTTTGGACCCTAACCACTCCTTTTTCCCAGCCCCTCCTCGCCCCCTATTCCCGGCCCCTACTCTCCCCCTGTTCCCAGCCCCTCCCTGTCCCCTGTTCCTGGTCCCTCCACTGCCCCTCCCTTTCCCGATCCCTCCACCCCCCCCCCTTTCCTGATCCTACTTCTCTTCCAACCCCCCCCCCCCTTTCTGGTCCTCTTCTCTTCCACCCACCCCCTTTTCTGTCACTTCCCAGACCCTTTGCCGGTCCCCCGACCCCCGCCTTTTGCCGGTACCCCTTCTCTCCACCCCCCCCAAATTTCGGTACTGCTTCCCCCCCTTCCCGGTCCCGCCCCCTCCGTCTTTCCCGGTCCTGCGCGCCCTCCGCATACCTGGCCCCGTGCCCCCTCTCCTTTCCCGATTCCTTCGCCAATCCCCCCTCTCCCCTCTCTTTCAGGCCTCTCACCACCCCCGCCCCCTCTGGATTCTCCCCCCCAACCTTTCACGGTTCCTCTTCTTCACCCATCCCCTCTCCCAGGCCTTTCCATTCCCGGTTCCTCCCCTTCTCCACTCCCCCCACCCCGCCCCCTGAATCCCAGACCCTCCTCCCAAAAGTCCCGAAAGACATGCTTGTTAGGTGAATTGGACATTCAGAATTCCCCATCGGTGTACCTGAACAGGCGCCGTAGTTGTCGTGATATCATGGTCATGTTGTAATTCACCGACTGACCACTAGGACTCTCAGTATATAAGTGAATGTTAGAGTCAGGTGACCTCAGACTGACTTGGGAGCTGGGAGAGA
This sequence comes from Scyliorhinus torazame, assembly GCF_047496885.1. Classification (NCBI taxonomy): domain Eukaryota; kingdom Metazoa; phylum Chordata; class Chondrichthyes; order Carcharhiniformes; family Scyliorhinidae; genus Scyliorhinus; species Scyliorhinus torazame. Next base: position 260,829,843 of record NC_092712.1, read on the forward strand.
GGTTACTTCTGCATGTTCATATTGTTATTCAACTGTTTTGTATATATTTGACCCACAGTTAATGTTCATAAATTGTTTATAGCTTTAGCTTCAAGTTGTCTTTCAATATAAATCAGGCCATCTGACAAGAACATTACATGGTACTGGGCTGGATGGTATTGAACACTGAGAAACAACCTGCCCTGAGTTCCACAGATTTGAAGATTTTTCAGACTGCAGGAATGAATTACATGGTGTTGTTGAAGCCACCATTGAGCCTCAGATTTCATGGTAATGTGGACAACAACTGCCCTGTGTTTAAACAACAATTTAATCTGTTTCTTACTGCAGTAAATTTAGGAGATCAATCAGTTTCACGTAAGGTAGCCGTGCTCCCAACAGCGGCAGGCCCGAAACAATTGCTGTGTATAACACATTTAAATTTGCAAACGATGAAGATAGTAAAAATTTGAATAAACTAATTCGAAAATTTGATGGACATTGCACCCCCAGAAAGAATGAAAGTTATGAATGCTATGTGTTTAGATCACGTTTACAGAAGACAGAATAGTCCATAGATCATTTCATCACAGATTTAAAGTTTAAAAACTAAAACCTGTAATTTTCCTGGGTGGAAACGTCCATGATTCGGAACCAAATTGTGTTTGGTGTGAATGAAAATAAGCTGAGGGAATGATTGCAGAGGGAATCGGAGCTGCCTTTGGAACAAATAGTTAAGATTTGTCAGGCTCACGAACTAGCAGCACAGCATTCTAAAATGTTTCTCAGTCATGGCGGCATCTTCTTGGAGAAAGGATTCCAGTTGCTGCAGCTCCTCGCACACCAACACACAGGTTAAAGATCAGGACAAAGTATTTCTATGTACAAAATGTGGTCAAAGGCACAAATTACGGCAGTGTCCAGCATTTGGCAAGTTTTGTTCCAGATGCAAAGGAAAAAAATCACGTTGCTCAGAATTGTTACTCTAAGCTCAACCCCAGATCAGTCAGCACAGTGGAAGACACAGTCTCCAGTGATGAAACATCATTGTTTGTTGGAGTAATGGCAGAGAAGAAGAATTGTTTGGGGACATCAAAACATTCTCCAACACTTTAAAAAAAAATGCCAACTGATACTCCATTTAAAATAAATGTGGTTGATGAGGACAACTGGCTGCTACCACTTGAAGTGAATGGTACAGTGGTCCAATTGAAGTTAGACACTGGTGCCAAAGCCAATTTAATCAGCATGATTGATTTTTTTAAATCTAAAAATTCAGCTGATTAGAAGAAATCACAAAATTCTATGGTATGTGTGAAACAAAAAACTGATGATGCTTGTATAGGCATGGATCCCAAACATCTTAACGTAAAAAGTGTACATATAGTAAAACGATCATTACAGAAAGCAATGATCCATATCTCGCGAAATCATGTTACCAAGCATTACCATTGTCACATGGTAGATCGCCAGCAGAGTTACTCATGAACAGAAGGTTACGTACCACACTTCCATACTTGGCAAAGAAGAGGAGAATGCAGTGATACTGCAGGAAATGCTAAACATTAAGCAAAACAAAAGAACTTTACCACCTCTGAGTAGTGATGACATTGTGAGAATAGAAGCTTCAGGCAATTGAACAAGAAAATCCATTGTACTTGAAGAAGTAGCACCTCGTTCATACAATGTACATACAGAGCAAATGTTGATTTTAAGAAGAAATCGTCGCGCATGGGTTAGTTTTAAGAAGACTTTCACAACAACGTGATGGATGACGAATCTACGACAGAATCAACATCAGCTGCAGTGTCAAATAATTCAGTTCCTGAGCATGAGCATGTCATGGAGAACATTGAATCTACAAATTCTGAGCAGCAAGGTCATACTTTGAGAAGATCAATCAGAGTCAGAAGAAAACCTGATCGACTCAATTTGTAGATTTGGACTATTTGTACATACTATGCTTGCTGCTCTTGTGTATATATATATATATATATATATATATATATTTTAAAGAAAAAAATGAATACTGTTAAACTCTTAGGCTAATGACATCACGTACATATACTGATAATTTATTAATTTACTCCCTTCAAAGAAAAGGGGATATAGTGATAGCATGGTTGTGTTGTAATTCTCTGACCACTAGGAGTCTCATTAGTACATAAGTGAATGTTAGAGGCAGGTGACCTCAGACTGACTAGGAGCTGGGAGAGAGGTTGCTTGTGCATGTTCATACTGTTGTTCATCTGTGTGTTTTGTATATATTTGACCCACAGTTAATGTTAATAAATCGTTTATAGGTTCAGCTACAAGTGCTCTTGTAATATAAATCAGGCCATCCGAGAAGAACATTACAGTAGTGTGGCGACTAGGGAATTTTCACAGTAATTTCATTGCAGTGTTAATGTAAGCCTACTTGTGACAATAGTAAAGATTATTATAAATCCTGAGATTAATGAAATGTGGACTTAAAAAAAAAAGTTATAATTCAGTGGAGGAATGAGAAGGTCTTCAATATAACAGGTCATTTTTCTTGATTTATTCAGACCCGATCATGAGTGAACATTGTAGAAACTAGCGAGTACTTTTATTAACTGCTTTTTGAGTCTAAAACAAATCACTTGCTATGTGCAAAAAGACTGAGAAAAAGATTGGAGGTCATATGCATAATAAGTTGCAAACAACTAAAAATAATTTATTGAATACAATATGACTGCCTGGATTGGAGGGTAGGTCTTATGAGGAAAGGTTGAGGGAGCTAGGGCTTTTCTCATTGGAGCGAAGGAGGATGAGAGGCGACTTAATAGAGATTTATAAGATGATGAGGGGGATAGATAGAGTGGAAGTTCAGAGACTATTTCCTCAGGTGGATGTAGCTGTTACAAGGGGGCATAACTATAAGGTTCGGGGTGGGAGATATAGGAGGGATGTCCGAGGTAGGTTCTTTACTCAGAGAGTGGTTAGGGTGTGGAATCGACTGACTGCTGTGACAGTGGAGTCGGACACTTTAGGAACGTTCAAGCAGTTATTGGATAGGCACATGGAGCACACCAGAATGACAGGGAGTGGGATAGCTTGATCTTGGTTTCGGACAAAGCTCGGCATAACATCGAGGGCCGAAGGGCCTGTTCTGTGCTATACTGTTCTATGTTCTATGATAGGAAATGGAAGGGAGGTTTTGTGGGAATGAACTGTGAAATTGAACAGTTTTGATTAAACTGCTTTTTTCAGAGGAAATTCAAGATGTTTTAAAGCAGAAGTATACCCACAGTGCTAATCCTGTGATGGACCTGTATAATTTCTACTCAAAGCCTTTCATAATTCTTTGTCAAACTGAATTAGGAACAGGAGTAGACCATTCAGCCTGTCGAGATTCCACAGCTCACCTGGGTAAAGAATTCCAAAGATTCACAATCCTCTGTGTAAAGAAGTTTCTCCTCATCTCAGTCCTGAGTAACTCCCCCCTTATTTTGAAATGGTGTCCTCAATTTTAGATTCCCCAACTAAGGGAAACATCTTAACTGCATCTACCCTGTCTATTCCTTTCAGAATGTTGTAGGTTTCAATTAGATCAACTTTCATTCTTCGAAACTCTAGAGTATACAGGTCCAGTTTGCCCAATCTCTTCATAAGACAATTCCTCCATCTCTGGATGCCTTCGTTGCATTTCCTCTATGGTAAGAGGACCAAAACTGCACATACTACTCCAGGTGCGGTCTAACCAAGATTCTATGCAATTGAAACGAAGCTCCACTACTCCTGTACTCAAATCCTCTTGCAATAAAGCCTAAAATTCCATTAACTTTCCTAATACTTGCTGTACCTGCATGTTAACCTTCAGTGACTTATGGACAAGACACCCAGGTCTCTTTTCACATCTATACTTTCTAGTTTCTTATCATTTAGGAAATCTGCACATCTGTTCTTTCTACCAAAATGGATTACATCACATTTTTCCACATTATGTTCCATCTGCCATGTTCTTGCCCACTCACTGAGTCTGTCCAAATCCTCCTGTAACCGCTTTACATATTCCTCATAACACCCATTCCCGCCGAGCTTTATAATAACTGCGAACTTGAAAATATTACATTTTGTGCCCACATCCAAATCATTGATATATATTGTGAACAGCTGGCGCATAAGTACTGATCCTGATGGCATCCCACTAACCACAACCTGCCAATGTGAGAATGATCCATTTATTCCTATTGCGTTTTATGCCTGTCAGCCAATCCTCAATCTATACTAGTATATTTCCCCCTAACCCATGTGCTTTTATTTTGCCAATCAACCTCCTGTGGGGGACTTTATCAAAAACCTTTTGAAAATTGAAATATACAATGCCCATCGACTCTTTATCTGTTTTGTTAGTAACATCGTCAAAAAACCTCCAAGCTCATCAGACATGATTTCCATTCGTAAATCCTCAATGACTATTAGCTTCTCTGTCATTCCCCTACGGTAGCATTGTGGCTTCACAGCGCCAGGCTCCCAGGTTCGATTCCCCGCTGGGTCACTGTGTGAAGTTTGCACGTTCTCCCCGTGTGTGCGTGGGTTTCCTCCGGGTGCTCCGGTTTCCTCCCACAGTCTACAGTCCAAAGATGTGTAAGTTAGGTGGATTGGCCATGCTAAATTACCTTTGTGTGACAAATAGATTAGGAGGGGTTATTGGTTTATGGGGATAGGGTGGAAGTGAGAGCTTAAGTGGGTCGGTGCAGACTCGGTGGGCCGAATGGACTCCTTTTGCACTGTATGTTCTATTTCCCATTATGAATTCTCCCATCTCTGCCTGCAATGGACCCGCAGTGATGGCATATTGCTGACAGTGGCATTTGACATGCTCAGTTGTACAACATGAATCCATTAATCTTTATCCAATGTTTTTATTGTTGGTAGTTGAATAGAAAAACTGTTATGATTTCATGTCATCTGCCAAAGCTCTTTGTTAACCCTCACGACAGAAAATAGCTTTGTGGACAGTCTTTTTAACTTCATATGGAGTTAATAGGGAGTATGCATGCTGTAGGGTTAACCATTGTCAGTTCATATTTGTCCCGATGTTCCCTACTATCTTTTATTGGCTAATTTGGCTAATGTACCAGTGATTTAATGATGAGAACAGAATTCACACCAACAAAACAGATGTAACAGAACAATGTTAGAATTGCAAACAATTTATTTTTAGCCTTAAGACAGAAATGCAGAATGCTGCAATAAAACAAAATTCTGGAAATCTCAGCAGATCTGTCATCATCTGTGGAAAGAGAAACCGAGTGCCTGTTTCAAGTCCGTATGACTCTTCAGAGCTAAAATTATGGATTTTAGACTGTTTGAGGGATTTGGGCAGAGTGGAAGGTCAGAGACAAGTGGGAACTAAGAGAGAGTTGACAAAGATGTTATGGGCATAATACAAATGGAGTGTTAATAGTGTTAAAGACAAAAGAAGATTCTGATACTGGCATAAAGATAAGACAGTGGAATGTGTTAATAGCAGAAAAAGATAGTTGTGAGAGTCCGTGGGCTTGTAATTAATATTGGTAGCCAATCTACCACCAGAAATGGAGAAAGAGAGGTCAAGGAAGGGAAGGAAAGCGTTGGCAAAGGACCACGCGAAGGTGAGAGAGGGTTGGAAATTGGAAGCAAAATTCTTCCAGGTCCAGATAAGAGTATGAAGTGGCACTAAAAGGGTCTGGTTTAGCGCAGTGGGCTAAACAGCTGGCTTGTAATGCAGAACAAGGCCAGCAGCGCGGGTTCAATTCCCGTACTGGCCTCCCCGAACAGGTGCCGGAATGTGGCGACTAGGGGCTTTTCACAGTAACTTAATTGAAGCCTACTTGTGACGATAATTATTAGTAATACAGTCATTGGTGTAATGGAAAAAGTAATGGGAGGAGGTCTGAGTAGGACTCGAACAAGGAATCTTCCACAAACCGCAAAAAATTATAGGCTGGGGCCCATGCATGTACTCATAGCCACACGTTTTATTTGTAGGAAATGAGACTAGTTAAAGAAGAAATTTTTGGGTGAGAGAACAAGTTCAGCCAGGTGAAGGAGAGTAGTGTGGTTCGGGCTTCTGCTCAAGGAAGATGCGGAGAGCCTTCCGGCCATTCTGCTGTGGGATGGAGCTGTTGAAGGATTAGGATCCATAATGGTGCTTAAGGCCAGGGAACTGGAAAATGACGTAGGGCATCAGAGAAATTGTCAATGTAGGTGGGAAGACACTGGACGAGGGGGAGAGAGAATTAAGACAAGATAGGAATAAATGGGTTCCACGGGGCAGAAACAGGTTGATACAATATATCAGAATAGTTCTGTTCGTGGATTTTGGAAAGGAGGTCGAAACATGCTGAGCAGGATTGGGGGACAATGAGGTTGCAAGCTGTGGAGGGAAGATCTCCAGATAGATCAGTGATTGTCCTCGAAACAATGGCTTGATGTTCAGTGGTAAGACTTTGGTCCAGCTGAAGGTAGGAAAAAACGTGTCAGAGTTGGCGCTTGACGTCTGCAAGGCAGAGTTCAGTGCACCAGATAACAACAGTAATATACCCTTATCAGCAGGTTTGATAAAGTCAGGGTTGTATCTGAGAGAACAAAGTCAGGGTTGTATCTGAGAGAACAGAGTGCAGAAAGTTCAGAAGGAGATAGGTTGGAGTGAGTGAGAGGAGGAGAGAAATTAAGATGGCCGATGTCATGCAGACAGTTCTGAATGAAAAGATCAGCATTTAGGGGGCCAGATGGAGGTTTCCAGGTAGCGGAAGAATACTGGACGTGGGTGAATGGATTCATTGAATGGGGGGTGGGGGGGATCTCCTGGCCAAAGAAGTGAGCATGGAGACGAAGGCGACGGAAGAAGAGTTCAGCATGTGCCGTGCCCAAATTTGGTTTTGTCCCAACCCCCCTCCCCCGTCCAAACAGGGACATCTATCATTTAAGTTTTGCTTTCACAAAGCGCTGACCTTTATTCTGCTATTAACACTTTCTTCTGTCTTATCTTTATGCTACTATCAGCACCTCCTTTAGTCTTTGACACTATCATTAACACTCTTTGTCTTGTGCCCATAACATCTTTGTCAAATCTCTCCTAGTTTCCACCTATCGCTGACCACCTACTCTGCTCCACCCCATCAACAGTATCAAATCCATCACTTTTATCCATCTCTTTAGTTCTGAAGAGCCAGATAGACTTAAAATATTAACTCTCTCTCTCTCCACAGGTGCTGCTAGACCTGATGAGCTTTTCCAGCATTTTCTGTTTTATTTCCCGTTTTCCCGCATCCACAGTACTTTGCTTTTATTATACAGAATGCTCCAATCCTTTATAATATAGTGCACTCCTGTGCATTCATGGAATCCCTTATCACAGTTGTTACTTGGAATGTGGTTGAACTTGAGAGTGAACTAAGTGTCCCAAGGGTAGTGCCCTTGTATATCTTTACTTCTGTCGAAGGACAGCTTCTTTGGAGAAGCCACCATGCCCCACAATCCTGGTTCCTCCTCAGCAGGCTGATAATTTGATTTTGTGCCATTTGAGTTAGCCGCAGACAATAGAATCATAACTGCCTGGAGTGATGTTTCTTAAAATCAGCTGACACAATTTAGGTAGAATTTCACTTCAAATGTACAAATGATGATCCAAACATTTTGCCATACCTTGAGACTTTTTTTTCTATATTTGAGTTTAGAACAAGTTTGAATATTTTGAAAGGTGGGATCTCAAAAGAAATAAATTGTACTTGCATTTGCCTCGTGTCCTTAGCGCCTGCCAAAGTTCTTTATAACCAGTGGATTATTCTTTGGGGTACAATTATTGTTATTTAGGAAAGCTGTGGACATTCACAATGTTGAGATGCGAATGTTGGCTGGGTCATGGAGAGCTCTGTGGCCCAGATCTTCCTTCCAGTCGTAATGCTGATGCGATCGCTGCTGGCTGCAAAGATAATGAAAGATCTTCCTATCGCAACTGCTACATTGATTCCTCATCACAGCCATCTACAGAGAGCAGTGGTGAAGAAGAGCGGCATAGAGGCAATGCCCCCTTTCTGCAACACCAGCCTTGAGGAAGTTTGAGGTGGAGGTGGGGTGGTTTGCGCTTGAAACTGATCTGAAACTGACCTACACCAGAAGTTAGCACTGAGACAGTGCTCTTGTAAGTATCGGTTTAGCATTATGCGACAAACCCAAGTCTCTGACACTGTGGTCAGTGTTGAGATATTTTCGGAGGCGCCAAGGCAGCACAAAACTGCCAATCGAACGTTTAAACGTTCCGGTAATTACCGCGCATGTGTACGGATTAGGACTTTCAAAGGGTCCCAATGTGCAAAAATGGCAAACGCCTCAACATTTAACGATGTTTGCATTGGAAGATCTAGGAAGATCTAGGGTATGTTCTTCTGTCTCTTCCTATTTTGCTCGCACTCTAATCTCCCATCTGTGTGCTGTTTTTTTTCAATCTTTAAACCAGGCCAATTTTCTTTTTTGCTTACGTACTGATGTCATAGTTTCCATATGCCAAGTTTATGTAGGCCTTTACTATTGCAAATGGGATGAGAAATTACATTTGAATGTGTTAAACGGCACCTCTAGCTATCAGCAAGTAATTTTTTAAAACCTTGTGACTTGGGTTAACATTTATTAAATTATGTTGATCATGCCATACATTCACCAATAAATAGTTCAAATACTAATGGTGAATTTGGGATCTAGTTCTGAAATTGGCAAATGGGTGCTAATTGTTCGAAGTTGCAACACTTCACAAATGATTGGAGAGATGGAAACAAAAATATTTTGCCAACCCATGTTAGAAAATATTCAAAATGACAAATTAAGTAAAATATTATTTCCATCTGTGACTGTACAACCATCAAATTGTTTGGATCTTCATTGGGCAAGAGTCATTTAGTTGTATTCAAGGTTGATAATTTTAATTGTGAATTGAGAATCATCCTATTGCAGCAGAAGTATCTTGGAATCACCGTCAGCGACTTTAGTAGTTATTACTGTGCTTTTATGTTAAAATGCAACTGAATCTATAGGAGTGGTTCTATCTATTTCAGTTGTTTATACATATGACAACTTTGATCTGGCAGGATTGGTGACTAATTTTACACTGGTTTTATTAACTATTGCCTCCCTCCTGCAGCTCTGGCCTATTAAACATTTAGGCTGGGAGTTTCTGCTTTTGATGCCATCGGTGATCTGAGAGCACATTGTGCTTGTTTTTAGAAGTGATTATCTTGTTCAAGTTTCCATTCAAACTCATTTTCATATGCTGCATTATCATATGTATTTTTTGAAAAAATAGTTTTGCATTAAAAATAATCCTTGATATATTTGAGTGGCAGTCTTGGTACAGCATTATTAATACAGCTGACTATGGGTCTATATTAAAAAAAAAACATTTTTGATTGGTGTCTTTCACTAACTGTGAGTAACCTGCTTTTATAATAACTGAAAATGATTTTAAAGAACCACACAGAATCATTTACTAGCTACATTGATATACACTTTGTCGTGTTAGGTACACTGGTCTAACACTGGCTGGATGCAGCTTAGATCAGAAAGATACTCCAGACCTTGAAGTTAGTTCAATCAGGTTTATTGAACTAATAGCACAGTTAGCACAGTTCTCTGTGAGTTCGACTCTCTGCTAACTTAACTCTGCTGACTGAACCAGACTAACTCTGAGCCACATGGTGGAGGTGTGAGATTGTAACAACACCCTTGACTGACTCTAGATGTTCATCAGTGGAAAGAGGCGGAGTGTGAGTGCCTCGTGTCTTTTATAGTCCGATCCCACTCCTGAGTGTTCTGCCTGCTTATTGGTCATGTCCTGTTCTCTGTGTCCATTAGCTGCTTGTCTGTATATCATTGTGCGTGTCTGCATATCATGACATCTCCCCCTTTTTTTATGTTTGGATGACATATGTGAACGTATTTACAAGAATAGGCCAATATTAACATGTATACATGCAGTGGATGTGAACATGTACATGTGAAAACAGCGGTCTAATATGAGAACACAGAACATAGCATAGCTGTTCATAAGTCCAGTCTCTGTGGCTTGCGTCTGATCCTGGTCGACCGCCGGAGAGGTGGTGGGGGGGATGACAGTGCCTTGATGGGCGGGATTGAAGCCTGACTGGTGGCCTCGTGAGTCGAGGTATCAGGAGGTGGCAAAACAACAGAAGGAAACGGAGAAGAATGTGGTTGCGGGCAGGCAACTTTGCGCAGTGCCCGTCTGTTTCATCGCACAACAGAACCATCAGCCAGACGCACAACATATGAACAACGACAGCTGCAGCTGACCAGCCTCCATCAGGGACCTTGACCTGAACAGTGTCTGACGGGGATAACATTGGCAAATCGGTGGTATGAGCATCATAAGCCCTGTTTTGGCCGGAGTCGGAGTTGCTGCACCTTCTGCAGCACCGGGAAGTGATCCAGGTTGGGCACGTGTATGGCTGGAAGTGTCGTTCGCAGGTCCCTGTTCATCGGGAGTTGAGCTGGCGACATGCCAGTGTACAGTGGAGTCGCCCTGTACACAAGCAGCGCAAGGTCAATGTCAGACGCAGAATCCAGGCCTTGCATTTGAGGTGCTTCACTGTGCACCCCTTTCTCAACTTTTCCGTTTGATTGCGGATAGTGTGGGCTGGAAGTGACATGTTTGAACTGATACGACTGGGCAAACTGAGACCATTCATGGCTGCTGAAGCATGGGCCATTGTCACTCATGACAGTGAGTGGGATACCATGCCTGGAGAACGTCTCATTACAGGCCTTGATGACGGTCCGAGATGTGAGGTCTGAGAGCTTCACGACTTCAGAGTAATTGGAAAAGTAATCAATGATTAACACGTAATCACGACCATTTGCATGAAAGAGGTCAATGCCACCCTTGGACCACGGAGAGGTTTTGATTTCATGCTGCTGAGGTGTCTCCTTACTCTGCGCTGGCTGGAAGCGTTGACAGGTCGTACGGACCATGTTCGCGATGTCCTGGCTGATCCCGGGCCAGTAGACAGCCTGCCTGGCTCTGCGACTGCACTTTTCCACATCCCTCATGGATTTGACGGAGCACCAAGCTCTGGAGACTGTGTGGAATTACAATCCGGTCCAGTTTGAGGCGGATGCCATCAACCACCGTCAGGTCGTCCTTTACATTGAAAAATTGAGTGCACTGCCCTTTTTGCCAGCCATTGGCTAGGTGTTGCATGACACGCTGCAAGAGGGGGTCTTTGGCTGTGTCCTCACAGATACGAATCACCTTCTCATCAGATGCTGGGAGGGTGCGAGCACACAGCTGCACCTGTGACTCAACCTGTGACTTAATTTGCCGGATGACGTTCAGTGGTTCACTAGGCACGGTGATGGAGCAGGACAGTGTATCGGCAATGATGAGCTCCTTGCCAGGTGTGTAGACCAGGTCAAAGTCGTACCTTCTGAGTTTGAGGAGGATGCGCTGCAACCGAGGCATCATGTCATTAAGGTCCTTGTGGATAATGTGGACCAGGGGCCTGTGATCCGACTGTGAACGTTGGCAGGCCGTAGACATAGTCGTGGAACTTGAGAATGCCAGTGAGAAGGCCCAGGCAATCCTTCCCGATTTGTGCATACCTTTGTTCGGTGGGTGTCATTGTCCTTGATGCGTAGGCAACCGGTGCCCAGGATGAAGCGTCATCGCGTTGCAGCAGGACCGCACCGATTCCATCCTGGCTCGCATCTGTCGAGATTTTTGTTTCCCTGTCTGGGTCGAAAAATGCCAATACGGGTGCAGTGGTGAGCTTGGCTTTCAGCTCCAACCACTCTGCCTGATGGGCCGCCTTCCACTCGAAGGCAGTGGACTTCTTCACTAGGTTTCGTAGGGCCGTGGTGTATGAGGCCATGTTTGGGATGAACTTGCCCAGAAAATTGACCATGCCCAGGAAGCGCAATACCGCCGACTTCCGGGACCTTCATGGCTGCGATGGCCTTGACCTTGTCTGTGTCGGGCACACACCCTGCTGAGAGCTCTGGTCTCCTAGCAACTTGAGTGTCAACATGCCATAGCAACATTTGGCCCTGTTCAGCTTCAGGCCATTAATGTGGACACGGCGGAATACATGCTGGAGACGGGGAACCTGCTTCTCCGGGGTCGTGGATCATATGATGACGTCGTCCACGCTCACACGAACCCCTTCGATGCCCTCCGTCTGCTCCAGGACGCGATGAAATATCTCCGATGTCGAACGGCTTACGGTTATAGCAGTACCTGCCAAACGGTGTGTTGAAGGTGCAGAGCCTTCTGCTGGACTCATCCAGGTAGATTTGCCAGAATCCATGTGACGCATCTAACTTCGTGAAAAACTGTGCATGTGCCATCTCACTGGTGAGTTCCTCCCGCTTTGGGATGGGGTAGTGTTCACGCATTATATTCTGGTTGAGATCCTTGGGATCAATGCAGATGTGCAGGTTCCAGAGGGTTTTTTTAACCACCACCATCGAGCTGACCCAGTCAGTCGGTTCGGTTACCCTGGAAATGATCCCCTGCTGTTGCAGCTCATTGAGCTGTTCCTTCAGGCGCTCCTTCAGCGGAGCCGGGACCCAGCGTGGTGCATGGACCACTGGCTTGGCATCAAGTCGCAGTAGGATCTTGTACCGATATGGCAAAGTGCCCATCCCGTCAAACACATCTGGATACTGAGCGAGGATGTTGTCAATGCCAGCTTGAAGATCCACGTTGGAGGATGTCGTTGAATAAATCCGCTGCACCAGATTTAGATTTTTGCAGGCATGCGTGCCCAGTAGGGATGCCCTGTCCGGCTTGACAATTTCAAACCTTAGCCGTGCATGGGTACTCCGGTTGGAGACGTGTAGATTGCAGGACCTCAGTGCCGTGATGGCATTACCGTTATAGTCCAGTAGCTAGCAGGCTGCTGGAAGGACCTTTGGGAGCTTCTTAATGCGTTTGAAGTCTGCCTGTGAGAGGAGGTTGGCAGAAGCACCTGTGTCCAGCTTGGACTGGATGGAGCAGCGGTTGACCTGCATCACCGCACGTCATTCGTCCTCCAAATCCACAGTGAGGTTGGACTGAATGTGAGATGAGTTAGGTGTGGCATGTTCACGTGTGGTAATGATGCCCACTCGGTAGGCGGACTCCAGCCACTCATCCTCTGGATCCGTTGTACTGCCAGGATCAGAATCCTGTAATTGTCGTTGCACATCCTGGATGCGCCGTCGTCTGAATTGGGAGCGCTGGCCTCTGACTGGTGGTACAGACCTGCATAAGGCTGCATAGTGTCCAGGCTTCCCGCAGTTTAAACATCACCTGCCTCTTGCAGGGCAGTGTCCCTTTAAGTGGGCGTTGCCACAGTTCGGGCATGTCATGACGTTGGCGTCATGATGTCGGCGTCGTGTCGCGGTGTACGTCGTCGCACATGCGCAGTGCAGTCGGCAAACGTCTGCACCTGCGCAGTGTGGGTGTCGGCCGCTTCGTTATCCCATTCACATCGCGCATGCGTGGGGCTCTGGGAAAAGCACGCGAGATGGCCGCTGTCTTCAATGCTGAGGTGCTGCATCCGGGAGATGGCCTGCATACTCACTCTCGTGGGAGGCAAGTTTCTCATTTTCAGCCGATTTGTATTGGGAATACTGATTTTTGCGTGCTCATGCACTGTACATGTTTCAATTGCGACTGTATCATATGCTTGATTTTTAAGAGCTGCTCTCTGAGGGTTAGAGTGAACTCCAAGTACGATTTGGTCTCTGATCATGGAGTCAGCAATATCACCAAAGTTGCTGGACAGAGCTAGCAGGCGGAGGCTAGTTAAGGCATTGAAAGATTCATCTTTACCTTGAAGACGTTGTTTGAATATGTAGAGCTCGAAGATTTCATTGGTGTCCACTTCCCAGTGACTAAGAACTTGTCCAGGATAGTCTGAAACTTTGTCTTGTCCTGGCCTTCGGTGAAGTTAAATGAGTTGAAGTTCGATGGCTTGATCACCCGCTGTTGAGAGGAGAACCGCGATCTTTCTTGCATCCGACGCACCCTCGAGGTCTGAGGCTGCGATGTACAGCAGAAACTTTTGCTTGAATGTCCGCCAGTTGGCACTGAGATTGCCGAAGGTTCTGAGCTGGTGAGGTGCCTGAACCTTCTCCATGGTGCCGGGATACATTTGCTGGTCGTCACGGAACGGACTGAGGTAAGCCACCTTAAATTAGTAGTCTCCTGGTATCATGTTGTGTTAGGTACACTGGTCTAATACTGGCTGCAGCTTCGATCAGAAAGATTCTCCAGACCTTGAAGTTAGTTCAATCGGGTTTACTGAACTAATAGCACAGTTAGCACAGTTCTCTGTGAGTTTGAGTCTCTGCTAACCTAAGTGTGGTCACTCTCTCTGACTGAACCAGGCTAGCTCTTAGCCACGTGGTGGAGGTGTGAGATTGTAACAACACCCTTGACTGACTCTCTAGATGTTCATCAGTGGAAAGAGGCGGAGTGTGAGTGCCTCGTGCCTTTTATAGTCAGATTCCACCCGAGTGTCCTGCCTGTTTATCGGTCATATCCTGTTCTCTGTGACCATTAGCTGCTTGTCTGTATATCACTGTGTGTGTGTCTGCATATCATGACACACTTGTCAATATCTGAATTTAAAAGGTACCTATTAATATTCTTGCACCTGAAAAGCAGAGCAAAATTACCTCATCGTTGGTGACAGGTTCAGAGAAACACTAACTTGTTGGCATTTTGTTCTGCTCATGCAGCAATAAAACAATCCCAAATACCAAGAGAAGCGTCATTGTTGTAAATAATTAACACCAAAAAATTTAACTCCGATTCTAAATTATTTTACTAATGTTGTTTTCCCTGGCCTGTTCTGTTGTATTCTTGCTGTTTTGTCCTCTGTTTCCTATTTATTTGAACTTTATTTTTATTTTCCAAAATTAAACTTTTTATTGTTCAAATCTAACTTTAAAACCTTTTTTTCCCCTTTGCCTCCCTGCTTCATTACCCATTTAAAAATGAGGGCAATTGTTTTTGCAAACAAAAATGTATTCTGAGTGAAGTGAACTCCAAAGCATGTCAAGTTCGAAACAGAAATTTGTTCATACTTTATCTTTAGATGTCTACTTGATCAATTGAAAGAAAATCCAGGAAATGTCATTGCTTTGTATCTTTTTTAAAGGTATGAGAATACGTGGGCAGCCCTGCACAAACAAGCCGAAGACTGCGCCAAAGTTGGAGAGGTATGATCTCAAAATAGATTAGAAATGCTCATTTTTGTGCATCCTTCCATAATTAATGTTCAAATAAAATTCCCCATCTTTGTTGACTATCTTATGGTAATTTTTGGTTTCTAATCTTATTGCTTCTACAGCAGGAGGCATTCTCGGTTAGTAACTAATTAAACACATTAAATCCCTTCAGCATCTTTTATGTTTCAATGCGAATCACCTCTCATTTTCCTGAACTGCAGAGAGTATTGGCCCAATTTACTCAGACTCTCATCCCAGCTATCAGTCTAGTAATCGGATTGCTGCAAGTCATCACTGCAAGGTAAAATTTTAAAATGTACTTGCCTAAATATGGGGCTGGGAGTACAAACAAAGAACAAAGAAATGTACAGCACAGGAACAGGCCCTTCGGCCCTCCAAGCCCGTGCCGACCATGCTGCCCGACTAAACTACAATCTTCTACACTTCCTGGGTCCGTATCCCTCTATTCCCATCCTATTCATGTATTTGTCAAGATGCCCCTTAAATGTCACTATCATCCCTGCTTCCACCACCACCTCCGGTAGCGAGTTCCAGGCACCCACTACCCTCTGCGTAAAAAACTTGCCTCGTACATCTACTCTAAACCTTGCCCTTCTCACCTTAAACCTATGCCCCCTAGTAATTGACCCCTCTACCCTGGGGAAAAGCCTCTGACTATCCACTCTGTCTATGCCCCTCATAATTTTGTAGACCTCTATCAGGTCGCCCCTCAACCTCCTTCGTTCCAGTGAGAACAAACCGAGTTTATTCAACCGCTCCTCATAGCTAATGCCCTCCATACCAGGCAACATTCTGGTAAATCTCTTCTGCACCCTCTCTAAAGCCTCCACATCCTTCTGTAGCAGGACTATTTCTCCTTGACCCATTTTAAAACCATACAGATGGCCAGTTTACAGTATTACACAATGAGTGAACAACTATTGCATTAAGGTTGCAGAAATCACCACAGTGAATGTCCAAATATACTTCTGATCCACAAAAAACACCATAAAATAATCCAATTTCATTGAAATTCTGGGAGTAGAAGTCTACTGAAATCGTAATGTCACAGACGCTTTTTGTTCATGGTCAAATTTAATGTATGCATTTACCATCATTGGCCTGGATTTTGCTGTAGCAATGACATCAAAGCCGTCAATTTTTTTTTCATAGAATTTACAGTGCAGAAGGATGCCATTCGGCCCATCGAGTCTGCACCGGCTCTTGGAAAGAGCACCCTACCCAACCGCCTACCTCCACCCTATCCCCATAACCCAGTAACCCCACCCAACACTAAGGGCAATTTTGGACACTAAGGGCAATTTAGCATGGCCAATCCACTTAACTTGCACATCTTTGGACTGTGGGAGGAAACCGGAGCACCCGGAAGAAACCCACGCACACACAGGGAGAACGTGCAGACTGCGCAGACAGTGATCCAAGCCAGGAATCGAACCTGGGACCTGGAGCTGTGAAGCAATTGTGCTAATCACTATGCTACTGTGCTGCCCTCAATGTTTGAGGTAATTTCGTTTGTTGTAATTTCTCCACTGAAACTGATGACAAATTAGGGAGTTTGGACATGGGCAGAACAATTTGTAAATCCAGAAGTTGCTATCGTGAGTCAATGCTCCTGAATAGTTTGCACTGTAGAATTTATCACAGATTGCTATCTACCTTGCATTCATGAGTTGACGAGAACTTCTACTCTAATGCTGTCTCGCTTTAAAATCCTGGAAAAAGTCGCACCTTGTTGAAGGCGGTATAACTAGGTTTTTAGGGCGGCCTAACTTGGTAATTACTGCCAAGCATCCTAACTGTCCCTGAAAATCTAATGCTATAATTGTGTGATGTCAAATATCCCCATAAAGATTTAAAAATCTTTATATCTTTGAGACTATATTTATTTTAACTTTGACTTTAATACAGCCGCACATTTATTTTTCTATCTGAAAATTAAAAGTGAAGGATATTAAGTGCTTATAACTTCATGTTTACTGTGTGTGAATACTTCAGTTTGATTGGTTGCCTACCTGCTTTCTGACATCACTGAGTGGCATGCCAAGACACCCCTTTGATTTGGCAACAGATTTAAACTGGCATGGAGAAAAAGGGAAATTTTAGCCACAGATCACGATATTTTTGTAGACAGTTATCTCTAGGTCAGCAGTAAGTGCCCTTTCTTTACTGTTATTAATAAAATTGAGACCATCCTGTTTATTGTTATTGACAGGAGAGTGACAACGGAAACCTCCCAATTCCTCTAGCCATCTGTATGTAATCAGTGTGGTTTAATTTAAATTAAGCTAAAGTGTGTTCCCAAACCCCTGTGTGGACAGTTTTATTACAAAGACACTAGCATCAGACTTGTGTGGATTTTTAAACCAGGAGCATTATTCATTCACGAGCTCACTCACCTGGAAGGTTTATTGCTACTTCACACACACCATGTACATACAAAAATGATACCGTAAAAGAAAGGAGTTTCCAATGAGAGGGGAGCTTTTCCACTCGAGTTGAAGTTCAGATGAGCCAAAACAGCTGAAGATGGGATTTCACGGAGTTTCTTTGGAATACGAAATGCATAGCAGGTATTGTAGACAGCCTTGGTAATTCCTGTAATGAAAGCAAAAAAGACTGGAAAACTCAGCAGGTCTGGCAGCATCTGTGAAGTGAGTACAGAGTTATCGTTTCAAGTCCATATGACACTTCAGAGCTGCTCTGAAGAAGTCATACAGACTTGAAACATTAACTCTGTTTTTCTCTCTCCACAGATGCTGACAGATCTGAGTTTTTAGAACATTTTTTTTCGATTCGAAACATCAGTATTTTGCTTTAATGTTGGTAATTTTAGCTGAAGGACCAGCTTCCTTTTGCAGGTGAACGCAGGCTCTTTCGGAACAGGTTTTAAGGAGGCTTTAAACGTTAACTGTTTGTTGTGTTGTGCTTCTTAATGTAGCATAAGCTGCTTCCTTGATGTATACTCTGACAAAGGAAGGTTCAAACTTGGAGATAGGTTTAACACATTTATTGAACAGTTAACAATTCTCTGACTTGAGTTCGACTCACCTGCTAATCTTGCCATTGTAACTCAGTCTAACTAACCAGTCTGCTCTAATCCATGCGGTGGGTGTGATGCTTCCTGATCTGCCCCTGTCTCTCTGAGTGTCGCCTGTGGAAAATAGGAAGAGCATGTGTGCCCTGTCCTTTTATATGGGTTGCCCCCTTGTGGTAGTATCACCTCTGGTGTCTTGACTGCCCATGTGTGCTATCTTACTGACCTATTGGTTGAATGTCTGTGTGTCATGATGTCTCTGATGCTCCCTCTAGTGTTTATTTAGTCCTAGGATATCTACATTAACCGTGCATTTGCAGTGATGCATATCACCACACTCTTGTGGCTATGTAACGACCTGATGATATAACCTGGTTTCAATAGTGACATTTCTTCTGTTGTTGCTTCTGCATTCTGTTGCAAATGAAATAAAAGATTTTCGAAAGCCTGAATTTCAGTCATGTCACAACAGGCCATTGATTGTGAAAAGCAATGGGTAGTCTATTGATATAAACAAAGTAGCGTCCACCTCCCATAGTTAGAACCATCAACATTGTTCTGAAGGTGTGTTATATGAAATACTAATTTATAATGTAATTGGTGGACATATGTTTCATGTCGAGGCACATGCATGTTAAAGATTAAAAATTACTTTGCCTGAGTAAAAGGCACTGACCTACAACAGTTTACTATGTTGCATTTGTGGAGGACACAAATTGCTTTATGGATGCAGAGCTCATGGAGCTCTTAGAGACGGTGGCTAAATTAAACCCAGATTAAAACCAGAGAGAGGTCACTTGATCCAGCGTTTGGACATAAAAAAAGATACTGGATAGATTGCCATGGGAATAGGAGGGGAAACAGCCTGATCCCCACACTTGAGTTCCTCTGGAACTTCACTCATCAAAACTGCGCTGTTTGTGATTTGAAAAACCATCAGAAAATCTCATTGTTGCAAACCACAAGTTCTTAAGGGAGGATACTGAATTTATACCACTGTCTCCAAGAGAAAAAGACAATCCGCAATTGCAGACTAACTGCTCCAGTGGAAACCAGCTACTGTGGAAAGTTACCTTTCAGTTGTAAATAAGCATCCAGACAATTTAAATTTTGCTTGGCCAAGTTTTAAAATCTGATACTTTAAAATCTGATCTGTTTGTTTCTATGCTTGTGGGATGGGGGTTGTGTGTGTTTTTGCATTGGTGGGTACTTGGACAAATTTGTACATTTTAACCATTTTTTGTTAATTTCTGCTTCACCTGAGTGAGGTTTAGCAATAAAACTGACTCTTGTTATCTTGAACCTGGCTGTCTTATTTCCTACACGAGCTTGTTGCTCTTTTTAACCTTAGTCTATTTGCTCTGTTTAGGTCACCTTTGCTCATGAGTTGCCAGGTATCTTTATGATACCGCCACGTGGTTCAAGTTCAGGTTATGATTAATAACACAGCACACCACTTAGTAAGGATTAAAACAACGGTCATTTATTATATACAACAAACAATATTAATACCCTAATACTACTTTCTATATAATAAACCTATCACTACTGGCCAATACTTAGCTTAGGAAGAGCCCACCAGGTCAGGGAAACGAATGGCTTGTCCAATCAAATCTGGCCCGCGGGATTCAAAAGGCTGCTACAGGTCGGTGGCTAGGTGTCTCTACCGGATAGCGATCGTTGGATTCAAACTTACGGTGGTCGGTGGCTGGTCTTGCGAAGGTCTCGAGCAGGCGAAGATGAGAGAGAGAGAGCGAGATCTGAACTTGGACCTTCACTTTTATAGGGCCCAGGGGCTTCCCGCCTCCCGGGGCGGCCCTTGACCCTGAGTCCCAAGTGATTGGATTCTGTCCCCAGTCTCTGGGGTCGATGGGTCCAATGGTGAGGCGATTCCTCGATCGGGGGGTGGTCGCTCACCTGTCTTTGTTTCGGCCACTGCAGGCGCCGACAGGTCCGGTCCGGTATTCAATTGCTAATATGTTGCAATTGTTCCCGGGGATAGCCGATTTAACTGTGGATGTCTGAGTAGATTAGGTGTAAACAGTCCTGAATGCAACTGCGGATACTTGAGTTGATGGGCTGTTGATAGCCCTGAATATCGATCTGGGCTACGTTCCCAGAGCTGAATATGCAAACCTGTCTGCAGCTGCCTGCTTGTGTCTTCTTGGCTGCTTTTCCCAGCAGTCTTTCGGGTTAGCCATTTTAAACTGGGTTTTGGCCAGATTAATCGGAACGCAGACATTTTACATGGCTACAAGCTACACACAATTAAGCATATGTTTGAATTGGTAATATCATCCCATCTTGCCTGATGGTAATAACATACAGAGGTCCTTAGCACTTCCTTGTACATAATCAATTTAATTAGCTCTATCTTGTTACCTAGTAGTCCAAGAGACAGGAACTCTGAAGCCTCATTGTAAGCTCTCGTTCTCTCTCTCTCTCTCCTTCCCCCCCCCCCCCCCCCCCCAATTACAGTATAGATCTGACCCAATTTCCAGTTTTTTCTAGCTTTGTCAAAGAGTCATCCAGACTCAACGTAAGCTTTCTTCTCTCTCCACAGATACTGTCAGACCTGCTGAGATTGTCCACTTTTTTCTGTTTTTATTACAAAAACACACTTTCATACGGAAGTGTAAGATTTGAACTATGAAGGATGCGATCAAAAATAAGTTACCTGTGGGTGGCACGGTGGCGCAGTGATTGGCACTGCTGCCTAGCGGCGCCGAGGTCCCGGGTTTGATCCCGGCCCCGGGTTGCTGTCCGTGTGGAGTTTGCGCGTTTTCCCCGTGTCCGCGTGGGTCTCCCCACTCACCGGAGATGTGCAGGGTGGGTGGATTGGCCACGCTGAATTGCCCATGATTGGGAAAAAAAAGGATTGGGTGCACTAGATTTATAAAAATAAAATAAAAAAAGTTACCTGTTACTAGTGCTAGGACGAGGATCTTGGAAAATTATTGGCATATTGTAGAGGGACTATAGCTTGTTAGAAAATTAGGACAGTTATTTTTTTCAATCTTTAGTTGTTGTATGTTGTTGTAATGGTGTATGGTAACATAGTCATTAACGTTTAATAACTAATTAACATCCATGCTGAGATTTAAGCCCCCTGTCACAATTGTTGTATTTCGACATGCAATCAGCTTCCAGCATGTTTATGAAACAACATTTTGCAGTGTGGATTTTTGAAATAGATGCTCCATCTGTCATAATATGTACCCATGCACATCATGAGGTAAAAACAGGCAGTGACAGACACCCAGGTTAGCCGTTCAACATACAGGGAAGAACACAACCTATCACCAGATAGAACACCAGAGGGGACTTCCAACTATAAAACACACAAGGCATCAGTACACCGTCTCTTTCCAGTGGTGACAACTGTAGTGACAGTCAGGGTGTATATATAAGTCACCACCTTCTACACGTGGATCAGAGCTAGCCTGGTCTAGTAAGTTAGAGTTAGTACACTTAGAGTAGTAGAGTGACAACCCACAGCCAGCTGTGTGCATTGTTACATAAGTTCAATAAATCGTATTGAACCAACGCCTACGCTTGGTGTATGCTTTACCGTTCATCTGCATCCTGTTGCAGTCCGTGTTACCCCAGGGTGAATAACACGACATGATACCAGGTGTCTACTTCATCTAAGTAATTTACCTTGAATAATTCAGTGACGACCAGCAAGTGCCTTCAAGCGGCATGGAGAAGATCCAGGCCCCTCCACAGCTCCGGATCTCCGGAAATCTCGGCACCAACTGGCGGGTCTTCAAGCAGAAATTCAGTCTATACATTGAGGCCCCGGGCCTCGAGAATGAGTCCGATGCCAGAAAATGGCTGCTCCTATCGACTGCGGGGGACCAGGCCATCCAAATCTTCAATTTGCTCACTTTTGCCGACGGCAAGGAAAAGACCAAGTTCCAGACTGTATTAGCCAAATTCGACAGTCACTGTGAAGTCGAAACGTACGAGAGCTTTGAACGCTAAGTCTTCCAGCAACGCCTTCAGGGTAAGAATGAGCCTTTCCAATCCTTTCTAACTCATCTCCGCATATTAGCGCAATCCTGCAACAACGGTGACACCGCTGATTCCCTCATCAGGGATCAGACCGTGTTTGAGGTCCACTCCGACGCCCTGCGGGAGCAGCTCCTAAAAATAAAAAACATGACCCTGCCAATAGCCATCGAGACGTGTAAAGTGCATAACAGGCAAAAAGTCACTACTCACGCCTCAAATCGGCAGAACAGGACCAACTTGCCTCCCACGAGGCAGACAGTGTGCAGGCCATCGCCCGAATGCGGCACCTTAGCATCGCTGAGGGCGGCCATTTCATGCGCTTTCCCGGGGTCCCATGCATGCGCACCACGGACGGGAGAACGAAGTGGCCGAAGACCACACTACGCAGGTGCGAGCGGCAGCTGACCGCACTGCGCATGTGCGACGACGCACGGAGCGTTACGACGTCAACGTCATGACGTGCCCGTACTGCGGCACTGCCCACATAAAGTGGCAATGCCCTGCAAGAGGCAGGCGATGTTTAAATTGCGGGAAGCCTGGCCATTATGCAGCCTTGTACAGTCTGCACCTCCGATTGTGGGCCAGCGATCCCAGTTCCAATGCAAACGAGTTGGAAGTGTGCAGCAAGAGCTGCTGGATTCGGAACCTAGTAACACCACGGATCCCGAGGACGACTGCCTGGAGTCCCCATATCGTGTGGGCATCATTACCACGTATGACAAGGCCTCCTCAAATTCAGCAACACGCCTACCCATCCTCAACGTGGATTCTGTGGACAAATGGCGTGCTGTTGTACAAGTCAACCAATGCAGCATTCGGTTCAAGCTGGGCACCAGCCAATCTCATATCTCAAGCAGATCTTGCGCGCATCCAAAGGCAACCAGAAATTCTTCCGCTGGCCTGCCAGCTGCTTGATTATAATGGCAATGCCATTACACCGTCAGGGTCTTGCCACCTGCATGTCTCCAACAAGGCCATCAAAGCCACACTGCGATTCGAAATCGTCAAGCCTGACAAGGCTTCCCTGCTTGGTGCCCATGCATGCAAGCTACTCAATCTCGTCCAGCGTGTACATGCCATGTCCTCTGCCAATTTGAATCTTCAGGCTTACATTGACGAAATCCTGTCATAATACCCGGGTGCGTTCAGTGGGATGGGACGCTGCTGTACCGCTACAAAATCTTACTCTGGCCTGTGATGCCACGCCTGTGATGCCACGCCTGTGATCCATGCACCATGCCGGGTGCCGGCTCCTCTGAAGGACCATTTAAAGGCGCAGCTGCAGGAGCTCCAAGACCAGGGTATAATCTCTAATGTGACGGAACCGACTGACTGGGTCAGCTCGATGGTCTGTGTGCAGAACCCTTCTGGAGAACTGCGCATATGTATAGATCCCAAGGATCTTAACCGAAACATAATGTGAGAACACTACCCGATCCCGAAGCGGGAGGAGCTAACCAGTGAGATGGCACACGACAAATTCTTCACGAAGCTAGATGCATCGCGTGGCTTCTGGCAGATACAACTGCACGAGTCCAGCAGGAAGCTCTGCACGTTTAATACACCTTTCGGAAGGTACTGTTACAACCGCATGCCGTTTGGTATTGTTTCAGCCTCTGAAATCTATCACAGGATCATGGAACAGATGCTGGAGGGCATTGAGGGTGTGCGGGTTTATGTTGATGACGTCATTATATGATCCACAACCCCAGAGGAACGCACATCTCGCCTTTAGACGCATACATGCCAAAGGCCTCAAGTTGAACAAGGCTCCTTTGGGATGTCATCAATCAGGTTTTTGGGTGATTAAATATCCCAGCAGGGCGCGCAACCGGACTCTGACAAAGTCAAGGTCATCAACACCATGAAGACCCCGGAAGACAAAAAGACGGTACTCCGCTTCCTGGGTATGGTTAACTTCTTGGGAAAGTTCATTCCCAACCTCGCATCAGACACCATGGCTGTTAGGCATCTGGTGAAGAAGTCCACTGCCTTTCAGTGGCTACCCACACATCAAGCAGAGTGGCTCGAGTTAAAGGCAAAGCTCACCACTGCTCCGGTACTAGCATTTTTTGACCCAGAGCGGGAGACAAAAATCTCTACGGATACCAGCCAGAATGGCATTGGTGCGGTGCTCCTCCAGAAGGATGACTCCTCGTCTTGGCTCCAGTGGCCTATGCGTCCAGGGCCATGACTCCCACTGAGCAGAGGTATGCTCAGATAGAGAAAGAGTGCCTGGACCTCCTCACCGGTATTGTAAAGTTCCATGATTACGTCTACAGTCTACCAACCTTCACAGTAGAGACTGACCACAGACCCCTAGTCCATATCATTCACAAGGACTTGAATGACATGACGCCCAGGCTTCAGCGCATTCTCCTTCGATTCCGCAGGTATGATTTTGAATTGGTTTACACACCGGGCAAGGAGCTAATCATTGCGGATGCCCTGTCTCGTGCCATCACCTCGCCCTGTGAACAGGTCGACTTCATCCGCCAAATTGAGGCACAGGTGTGCCAGCAACCTCCCGGCCTCAGACGAACGAGTCGTCAACATTCGGGAAGACACTGCCAAGGACCCTCTTCTGCAGCGGGTCATACATCACCTTGCAAATGGTTGGCAGAAAGGGCAATGCTCCCAGTTCTTTAATGTCAAGGATGACCTAACAGTTGTTGAGAGGATCCTCCTCAAGCTGGATCGTATTACTAACCCTCGCAGCCTCCAGAACTTAGTGCTCAAACAGATCCACGAGGGACACCTCGGTATCGAGAAACGCAGGCGCAGGGCCTGGCAGGCTGTCTATTGGCCTGGCATCAACGAGGACATATCCAACATGGTCCTCAATTGTGCGACTTGCCAGCGTTTCCAGCCTGCTCAGCCCAAAGAAGCACTCCAGCAACACAAGATCGTGACCTCTCCGTGGTCTAAGGTGGGAATCGACCTTTTTCACGCCAATGGGCATGACTACGTGCTTATAATTGACTACTTCTCGAGTTAACCCAAAGTGGTGAAACTGTTGTAGCCACTGGGTTGGCCACTTCCCGACTTCGGGTCACTGCCTGTGCAGAGTCTGCACGTTGTCCCCATGTCTCCGTGCGTTTCCTCCGGGTGCTCCGGTTTCCTCCCACAAGTCCCGAAAGACGTGCTGTTAGATGATTTGGACATTCTGAAATCTCCCCCAGTGTACCTGAACGGCGCCTGAGTGTGGTGACTAGAGAATTTTCACAGAAACTTCATTGCAGTGTTAATGTAAGCCTACTTATGACAGTAATAAAGATTATTATTTTAAAAGAAAGGACTTGCATGATCTCAGGACATTACATAGCACTCACAGCCATTAGAGTCATAGAATCCCTACAGTGCAAAAGGAGGCCATTCGGCCCATCGAATCTGCACCGGCCCTTGCAAAGAGCACCCTACCTAGGCCCACGCCTACACTCCTAACCCAGTCTAATCTTTTGGACACTAAGGGGCAATTTAGCATGGTCAATCCACCCGACCTGCATATCTGTGGACTGTGGGAGGAAACTGGAGCAGACGGGTGAAACACATGCAGACACGGGGAAGAAGTGCAAACTCCACAGTCACCCGAGGCCGGAATTGAACTAATTTAATTCAGAATTGTTTGGATTTATCTCCTCTTCCTCAGTTACGACTACTAACACTGCCTCCTTTTTTTCTCTCTCTGTCAAAATAACTTTTTAGCATATTAGCACACCACTCCTGTCTGGTGTTATTACCAAATCATTTACATCACTCAGTTTCCTTTTGATCTGGTATGGTCCACCAAATCGTGCTTTTAATGGGAATGCGGGAATGGTGCTGGTGTGGTTACTGTCTGCTCTTTGTCTTGACTAACCATCTGATTAAAACATGGTTTCTGACAATTTATCCACCACCTACTCTTGTTCTTTACTAACCATCTGATCAAAAATGGTTTCCGAGAATTCATTCTCATCCTCCCTATCAGCACTCCTCACGTTCTCTTTCTCCTGTCTCAGCCTGTGATTTATGAACGGGTTACCACACAATCAGGAAACACTCCCTGATATACGTCTTGCAGCATCCCTATTGTGTTATTTTCCATTGGCTTTTCAACGACAGTAGATGGCACTGCCACATGTGATCCAGCTATAATATTCCCCAGGACAAATTGCATCACTGGCAATGGTATCACTTTATTCCCACTTTTCAACAGACTCTCTAACCTTACCTTACATAGTGACGTACCACCAATCCCACCTTTTCCAACAATGTGCCTTCCAAACCACACATCTCCTTATTCTCACCATTAAAGACCGACTGGCTCCTGTATCCCGTAAGATCTTAATCTCCTTACCTACTCCACAGATGGGTAAACTTTGCCCTTACAAATAAAATTCTTAAACAGTTCTGATTTCTGCTTATCCGCCAGCTTCTGAAAAGTTTCTGGCACCTCTTCCACTGTGGGACAGTGATTTTTCTTCGCACTTTAATAAACCGTACCGGTTTATCCTGTTTTGCTGAGTCTGTTTTCCCAGCCCTTTTTGTAAGCCACCAACACTGCAAGTTCACATGTCCCTCTTTGTTACAAAACACTTGCGTTTTCTTGTCTCTCCACCACTATCGCAAGTTTCCTTTTTACTCCGAGGCGCACTTTCCTTAACATCACCAACTACATCTCCTCTGCATGGACCCCCTGTGAACTCATGTCCTCAGTTTCTATACTTCGCAGGTTGAAATTGATGTCAGATACTAAACTTTGCTTTTATGAACCAACTCAAAATCGTCAGCCATTTCTGCAGCCTGTCTAGCCGTTTTAACTATTTGCTCTTCCACATGAGTTCTCAATACTGCGGGAAGTGAATCTTTAAATTCCTCTGAAATGATTATCTCCTGAAGGGCGTGTACGTTTGGTTTACTTTTAATGCCTTTGTCCACTTATCTAAGTTAGACTGCTTATTTCTTTCGAATTCTGTATAGGTCTGACCTGGTTCTCCGATTTCTAAACTTCTGTCTGTAAGCTTCTGGCACTAGTTTGTAGGTAATATGGCTTTCTTCACCACATCATTATTCCCCAGAATCCTCCTCTGATAGTGAGGCAAACACATCGCTAGTTCTACCTACCAATTTTGTTTGAACCAACACCACCCACATGGGCTTTGGCCAATTCAATTGAACAAAGAACAGAGAAAAGTACAGCACAGGAACAGGCCCTTCGGCCCTCCAAGCCTGTGCCGACCATGCTGCCCGTCTAAACTAAAATCTTCTACATTTCCTGGGTCTGTATCCCTCTCTTCCCATCCTATTCATGTATTTGTCAAGATGCCCCTTAAATGTCACGATCATCCCTGCTTCCACCACCACCTCCGGCAGCGAGTTCCAGGCACCCACTACCCTCTGTAAAAAAAATTTTTTTTTTAAAGAAGTGCCTCGTACATCTCCTGTAAACCTTGCCTCTTGCACATTAAACCTATGCCCCCTAGTAATTGACCCCTTTAACCTGGGAAAAGCCTCTGACTGTCCACTCTGTCTATGCCCCTCATAATTTTGTAGACCTCAACCTCCGTCGTTCCAGTGAGAACAAACCGAGTTTATTCAACCGCTCCTCATAGCTAATGCCCTCCATACCAGGCAATATCCTGGTAAATCTCTTCTGCACCCTCTCTAAACCTCCACATCCATCTGGTAGTGTGGCGACCAGAATTGAACACGACACTCCAAGTGTGGCCTAACTAAGATTCTATACAGCTGCAACATGACTTGCCAATTCTTATACTCAATGCCCCAGCCAATGAAGGCAAGCATGCCTTTTGCCTTCTTTACTACCTTCTCCACCTGTGTTGCCCCTTTCAGTGACCTGTGGACCTGTACACCTAGATCTCTCTGACTGTCAATACCCTTGAATGTTCTACCATTCATTGTATATTCCCTACCTGCATTAGACCTTCCAAAATGCATTACCTCACATTTGTCCGGATTAAACTCCATCTGCCATCTCTCCACCCAAGTTTCCAAACGATCTAAATCCTGCTGTATCCTCTGACAGTCCTCATTGTTATCCGCAATTGCGCCAACCTTTGTGTCGTCTGCAAACTTACTAATCAGACCAGTTACATTTTCCTCCAAATCATTTATTTATACTACGAACAGCAACGGTCCCAGCACTGATCCCTGCAGAACACCACTCGTCACAGCCCTCCAGTCAGAAAAGCACCCTTCCATTGCTACTCTCTGCCTTCTATGACCGAGCCAGTTCTGTATCCATCTTGCCAGCTCACCCCTGATCCCGTGTGACTTCACCTTTTGTACCAGTCTGCCATGAGGGACCTTGTCAAAGGTCTTACTGAAGTCCATATAGACAACATCCACTGTCCCGAAGAATTCTCTCCAGTAATTTCCCTACCACTTACGTAAGGCTCACCGGCCTGTAGTTCCCTGGATTATCCTTGCTACCAAACAAAGGAACAACATTGGCTATTTTCCAGTCCTCCGGGACATCACCTGAAGAACATAAGAGCATAAGAACTAGGAACAGGAGTAGGCCATCTGGCCCCTCGAGCCTGCTCTGCCATTCAGTGAGATCATGGCTGATCTTTGTGGACTTAGCTCCACTCTCTGGCCCGTACACCATATCCCCGAATCCCTTTATTCTTTAGAAAGGTATCTATCTTTTTCTTAAAAACGTTTAAAGAAGGAGCCTCAACTGCTTCACTGGGCAAGGAATTCCAGAGATTCACAACCCTTTGGGTGAAGAAGTTCCTCCTTAACTCGGTCCTAAATCTACTTCCCCTTATTTTGAGGCTATGCCCCCTAGTTCTGCTTTCCCCGACCAGTGGAAACAACCTGCCCGCATCTATCCTATCTATTCCCTTCATAATTTTATATGTTTCAATAAGATCCCCCTTCTAAACTCCAATGAGTACAGTCCCAGTCTACTCAATCTTTCATCATAATCTAATCCCCTCAACTGTGGGATCAACCTAGTGAATCTCCTCTGCACTCCCTCCAGTGCCAATATGTCCTTTCTCAGGTAAGGAGACCAAAACTGAACACAATACTCCAGATGTGGCCTCACCAACACCTTATACAATTGCAGCATAACCTCCCTAGTCTTGAACTCCATCCCTCTAGCAATGAAAGACAAAACTCGATTAGCCTTCTTAATCACCTGTTGCACCTGCACACCAACTTTTTGCGACTCGTGCACCAGCACACCCAGGTCCCTCTGCACAGCAGCATGTTTTAACATCTTACCGTTTAAATAATAATCCATTCTGCTGTTATTCCTCCCAAAATGGACAGCCTCACACTTGGCAACATTGAATTCCATCTGCCAGACCCTAGCCCATTCACCTAACCTCTCTAAATCCTTCTGCAGACTTCCGGTATCCTCTGCACTTCTTGCTTTACCACTCATCTTAGTGTCGTCTGCAAACTTTGCCACATTGCACTTGGTCCCCAACTCCAAATCATCTATGTAAATTGTGAACAACTGCGGGCCCAACACTGATCCTTGAGGGACCCCACTAGTTACAGGTTGCCAACCAGAGAAACACCCATTTATCCCCACTCTCTGCTTTCTGTTAGTTAACCAATCCTCTACCCATGCTACCACTTTACCCTCAATGCCATGCATCTTTAGTTTATGCAGCAACCTTTTGTGGCACCTTGTCAAAAGCTTTCTGGAAATCCAGATATACCACATCCATTGGCTCCCCGTTATCTACTGCACTGGTAACGTCCTCAAAAAATTCTACCAAATTAGTCAGACACGACCTACCCTTTATGAACCCATGCTGCGTCTGCCCAATGGGACAATTTCCCTCCAGGTGCCCCGCTATTTCCTCCTTAATGATAGATTCCAGCATTTTCACTACAACCAAAGTTAAGCTTACCGGCCTATAATTACCCGCTTTCTGCCGACCTCCTTTTTTAAACAGTGGTGTCACGTTTGCTAATTTCCAATCCTCTGGGACCACCCCAGAGTCTAGTGAATTTTGATAAATTATCACTAGTGCGTTTACAATTTCCCTAGCCGTCTCTTTTAACACTCTGGGAAGCATCCCATCAGGGCCAGGAGACTTGTCTACCTTTAGCCCCATTAGCTTGCCCAATACTGCCTCCTTAGTGATTACAATCATCTCAAGGTCCTCACCTATCATATCTTTATTTCCATCAGTCACTGGCATGTTATTTGTGTCTTCCACTGTGAAGACTGACCCAAAAATCCTGTTCATTTCCTCAGCCATTTCCCCGTCTCCTATTATTAAATCTCCCTTCTCATCTTCCAAAGGACCAATATTTACCTTAGCCACTCTTTTTTGTCTTATATATTTGTAGAAGCTTTTACTATCTGCTTTTATGTTCTGAGCAAGTTTATTTTCATAGTCTACCTTACTCTTCTTTATAGCTTTTTTAGTAGCTTTCTGTTGTCCCCTAAAGACTTCCCAGTCCTCTAGTCTCCCACTCATTTTTGCCACTTTGTATGTTTTTTCCTTCAATTTGATACTCTCCCTCACCTCTTTAGATATCCACGGTCGATTTTTCCCCTTTCTACCGTCTTTCTTTTTTGTCAGTATGACCCTTTCCTGAACATTGTGAAAGATCGCTTGGAAGGTTCTCCACTGTTCCTCAACTGCTTCTCCATGAAGTCTTTGCTTCCAGTCTACCTTAGCTAGTTCTTCTCTCATCCCATTGTAATCGCCTTTGTTTAAGCACAAAACACTAGTGTTTGATTTTGCCTTGTCATCCTCCAACTGTATTTTAAAGTCTACCATATTGTGGTCGCTCCTTCTAAGAGGATCCCGAACGATGAGATCATTAATCAATCCTGCCTCATTACACAGGACCAGATCTAGGACCGCTTGTTCCCTTGTAGGTTCCATTATATACTGTTCCAGGAAATTATCCCGGACACATTTTATAAATTCCTCCTCAAGGCTGCCTTTACCAACCTGGTTAAACCAATCGACATGCAGATTAAAATCTCCCATGATAACCGCTGTACCATTTCTACATGCATCCGTTATTTCTTTGCTTATTGCCTGCCCTACCATCCTGTTACTATTTGGTGGCCTATAGACTACTCCTATCAGTGACCTTTTCGCCTTACTATTCCTGATAGTGAAAATCCTGATATTCCTGATAGTAAGACAGTGAGAATCCAAAGATTTCTGTCAAGGCCTCAGCACTGTCCTCTCTAGCCTCCTTCAGTATTCTGGGGTAGATCCCATCAGGCCCTGGGGACTTATCTACCTTAATATTTTTCGAGACGCCCAACACCTCGACTTTTTGGATCTCAATGTGACCCAGGCTATCTATACACCCTTCCCCAGACTCAACATCCACCAATTCCTTCTCTTTGGTGAATACTGATGCAAATTATTCATTCAGTACCTCGCCCATTTCCTCTGGCTCCACACACAGATTCCCTTGCCTAACCTTCAGTGGGCCAACCCTTTCCCTGTACCCTCTTGCTTTTTATGTACGTGTAAAAACCTTGGGATTTTCCTTAACCCTATTTGCCAATGACTTTTCGCGACCCCTTTTAGCCCTTCTGACTCCTTGTTTAAGTTCCTTCCTACTTTCCTTATGTTCCACACAGGCTTCCTCTGTTCCCAGCCTCCTAGCCCTGACAAATGCCTCCTTTTCCTTTTCGACGAGGCCTGCAATATCTCTCGTTATCCAAGGTTCCTGAAATTTGCCGTATTTATCCTCCTTCCGCACAGGAACACGCTGTTCGAGAGGGGGACAACCACAGGGGATATAAAGTATGCTTCAACATTGTTCTCATTGTATCTTAGCAAGGCTTGTTGATATTTAAATATGTGCCTACTAAACCTTTGACTAGGGGGTATTTCTTCTTCCCCCAAAACTTCCTCATCTCCTGCCTTTGCCTCCAACACTCATTTATTGCTATCCTTCCAGTGCCAGTTTCCGTTGTTCAAATTCTCTCTCACTTTTCCTTTGGTTCTACCACTACCACTCACTCTCTCTTCCTTGGATAATCTTTCCTTTCCATTTCCTCTTTAAAAACCCTCTTTTTCTTTGACTTCATTTGCCATCTTCATTTCTCCCAGTTTTTCCTGCATTTCCAATTCTTTCATTTTAAATTTAATTTGAGCTAATTCTGATGGGTTAGACTGCGTTACTGGTAAATTTAAATATTGAGCTATGGTTTGTATTATCTTTTAATTTAATCTTTATTGTCACAAGTAGGCATACATTAACATTGCAATGAAGTTACCGTGAAAAGCCCCTAGTCACCACATTCCAGCGCCTGTTTGGGTACACGGTGGGAGAATTCAGAATGTCCAAATTATCTAACCGCACTTCTTTTGGGACTTGTGGGACGAAACCGGAGCACCCGGAGGAAACCCATGCAGACACGGGGAGAACGTGCAGACTCCATGCAGACAGTGACCCAAGCCGGGAATCGAACATGGGACCCTGGCGCTGTGAAGCAACAGTGCTAACTACTGTGCCGCCCTAATGCAAACTCCACACAGTCACCGAACCCGGGTCCCTGGCGCTGAGAGGCAGCAGTGCTAACCACTGCCACCATGAGATTTTAACTCTGCCTTCTTTGACCCTTTTGGCAGTGCTATCTGCAGTTTCTCTGCCAAACAAAACAGCTTTGCTTTCGATTCCCCTTTTAAATCCTCCTGAATGATTCCTCCACCCCCCAGGACATCTTTTGCAACTGTAAGCGCCATTTTCAGTCACTCCCTATTCAATATTTGAAACCCGGAAAGAATGCAATAGATCCACAACAACTCACTGTCTTTAAGTTTGATAACAAAGAACAATATAGCACAGGAACAGGCCCTTTGGCCCTCCAAACCTGCGCCGATCATGGTACCTGCCTAAACTAAAACCAACTGCACTTATGGAGTCCGTATCCTTTTATTCCCACCCTATTCATATATTTGTCTAGATGTCCTGGGCAGCACGGTGCACAGTGGATAGCATTGTGGCTTCACAGCGCCAGGGTCCCAGGTTCGATTCCCCGCTGGGTCACTGTCTGTGCGGAGTCTGCACGTTCTCCCTGTGTCTGCGTGGGTTTCCTCCGGGTGCTCCGGTTTCCTCCCACAGTCCAAAGACGTGCAGGTTAGGTGGATTGGCCATGCTAAAGGTTAGGAGGGGTTATTGGGTTATGGGGCTAGGGTGTGAGTGAGGGCTTAAGTGGGTCGGTGCCGACTCGATGGGCCGAATGGCCTCCTTCTGCACTGTATGTTCTATGTCCCTTAAATGCCACTATCGTACCTGCCCCCACCACCTCCCAGACAGCGCGTTCCATATATTTACCACCCTCTGTGTAAGAAAAACTTGCCTCGTACATCTGTTCTAAACTTTTCCCCATGCACTTTAAACCTATGACCCCTAGTACTTGACTCTCCTACCCTAGGAAAGAGCATCGGACTATCAACTCTGTCCATGCCACTTATAATCTTGTAGACTTCTATCAGGTCGCCTCTCAACCTCTGACGTTCCAGTGAGAACAGAGTTTTTCTAACCTCT
This sequence comes from Scyliorhinus torazame, assembly GCF_047496885.1. NCBI lineage: Eukaryota > Metazoa > Chordata > Chondrichthyes > Carcharhiniformes > Scyliorhinidae > Scyliorhinus > Scyliorhinus torazame. Next base: position 260,863,633 of record NC_092712.1, read on the forward strand.
CGTCATAGCTAATGCCCTCCATCCCAGCCCAGTCCATCACACAAACCTGCCATCCATCCATTGACTCCATCTACACCTCCCGCTGCGGGCAGCATAATCAAAGACCCCTCCCACCCGGCTTACTCGCTCCTCCAACTTCTTCCATCGGGTAGGAGATACCAAAGTCTGAGAGCACGCACGAACAGACTCAAAAACAGCTTCTTCCCCGCTGTTACCAGACTCCTAAACGACCCTCTTATGGACTGACCTCGTTAACACTACACCCCTGTATGCTTCACCAGATGCTGGTGTTATGTAGTTACATTGTGCACCTTATGTTGCCCTATTTTGTATTTCTTTTATTTCCTTTTCTTTTCATGTACTTTGATCAGTTGAGCTGCTCGCAGAAAAATACTTTTCACTGTACTTGGTACACGTGACAATAAACAAAATCCAATCCAATCCATACCAGGCAACATCCTAGTAAACCGCTTCTGTACCCTCTCCAAAGCATCCACATCCTTCTGGTAGTGTGGCGACCAGAATTGTATACAAGATACCAAATGAGGCCTAACTAAGGTCCTGCAACATGACTTGCCAATTTTTATATTCAATGCCCCGACCGATGAAGGCCAGCATGCCAATGCCTTCTTGACCAGCTTATCCACATGCGTTGCCACTTTCAGTGATCGGTGGATATGTACACCCAGATCTCTCTGCCTGTCAGTACTCGCAAGAGTTACTAATAATAATAATAATTGCTTATTGTCACAAGTAGGCTTCAATGAAGTTACTGTGAAAAGCCCCTAGTCGCCACATTCCGGCGCCTGTTCGGCGAGGCTTTGTTTTGCCTTACAAGCCAGCTGTTTAGCCCACTGTGCTAAACCAGCCCCTCATTCTACCATTTATTGTGTAATTACCACATGCATTAGACCTTCGAAAGTGCATTACCTCACACTTGCCCGGATTAATCTCCATCTGCCATTTCTCCGCCCAAGACTTCAACCAGCTTATATCCTGCTGTATCTCTGACAATCCTCTTCACTATCCACAACTCCCCCAATGTCTGTGTCGTCTGCGAACTTACTAATCTATAATCAATAACCCCAAGCCAAAAAGAAATTATACAAAGGAATCCCGGCCACGAGCCCCCAATTTGTTATAGATGCCTGGTCGGCCCTCAACAATGGCTAAGGTACTGAACCAGGCGCGTAACATTTGTAAGTTTTAATGCGATGTGGAACGATCGATTCATTCCAGGAATGATGATATAAGAAATAGTGTTTGATTATTTTATAAACAAACTTTATTAAAAGAAAATAATATTTAAACTTTTACTTCATGCTCTAAAACTAACAGATTACATGCAGTTTCTTACCCTTAATACACTAGTTCCCATTACACAACACTACATGAATATTCAGCTCCTCTTCCACTTACCCAAACAGACAAAGGCAATACTTGCATTTACAAAGCAAATTTCTTCTGTTAGAGTCATTTGTTCAGAACCTTTTTCCCAAGTCTGCCTATGTGGCAACTTTTATGACCTCCCTGCTCTGTTTTCACAGCTTTCTCCCTGTATCTGTTCAAAACATAATTCTCTCTCTCTCTCTCTCCCTCATGCTCTCTCCCTCTCTTTCGCTCTCTCATACACACAGCTCGTCAAACAAAGATCCCCCCCCCCCCCCCCGAGGTGGCTGCACTTTAATCTATTCTCATTATCTTGGCTGATTGCCCACTCCCGTTTGTACAAAAGAACAGAGCTGTGCCACCTGGCTGAACCGGTTCATCTTGTGCATTCCCACTAATGAGATTAAGTCTGAATGGGGAAAGATAACTCATGCTGCGGACATATCTATCTAATCCTGCTCCTAGCAGTCTTTTCCTCAAGTCTTTTTTAAACCCTAAATTGTCTGCTACATCTTGGACCCCATTTCTGGATCCAAATTTCTAATATCTCTCTATCACGACAGGATGCAGATTATCATGTCCAAGGAATTTATCAGCCTTTAATCCCATTAATTTCCCATGTATGTTTTCTCTTGCGATAGTGATTATTTTAAGTTACTTTCTCCCTTTTGCAAAGACCCAGCCATTTTCTCACAAATTCCCAAGACAATGTAATTAATGTACAAATTATCTGTTTTAGTGGAGTTAATTGAGGAATAACTATTGCCCCAGGATGCATTAAAGGTATCAACAGTTCAGTGGCAGCACTCACCCCTATGAATCAGAAGGTTGTGGGTTCAAGTTCCATAATTTAGATTGTTGATTTAGTGTTGTATTGAGGGAACGCTGCACTATTGTGAAGTGCTGTCATTCAGAAAAGATATTCAAAAATGTGTAACAGTTACAAAAATATTTTTGATATGTAACATTTATTTCAGTATCGGTTTGCTTAAGAGTATTCAGTTTAACTGTCAAGGTCACCTTGGAACTTTTTTTTGCATTAATTTTCAAATAAGGGCGGCAGGGTGGCACAGTGGTTAGCACTGCTGCCTCGCAGTGCCAGGGACCCAGGTTCAATTCCGACCTTTGATGATTGTGTGGAGTTTGTACGTTCTCCCCGTAGCTGCATGGGTTTCCTCCTGGTGCTCCGGTTTCCTCCCACAATCCAAAGATGTGCAAGTTAGGTAGATTGGCCATCCTAAATTGTCCCTTAGTGTCCAAGGATGTGCAGGGTAGGTTATGGGGATACGGAGATAGGGCTGGGTGGATGGGGAAGTGTAAATGGATAGGGTTGGTGCAGACTTGGTGGGCTGAATGGCCTCCTTGTTTACTGTAGGGATTCAATAAACTGAGGTACATGGTACATTTTATTGTATTTCTGGGCCATTGGCAAACCAAGTCCAGTTTGCAGTGCATGTTTCCCAAAGTTGATACTATTTCACATTAATTTATACGTCCTTTTTCCAAAAACAAGGATGGTGTACATGTTAAATATGGACAGAACAGCATTGACATAACACATACAAATGTACTGCCAAAATTCACAATGACCAGCTGGTAAAAACTTGACCGTAACCCTTGTTGGACGAGAAGTTGCCAAACTCATGTCTCATCTAGTACTTACGGCATGTTGCTAGATTCTATTATCAAGGATTTCATAGCACAGCATTTGGAAAGCAGTGGTATACTCAGACAAAGTCAGCATGGATTTATGAAAGGGAAGTCATGCCATTCAAATCTACTGGAATTCTTTGAAGATGTAACTAGTAGAGTTGACCAAGGAGACCTGGTGGATGTGGTTTATTTTGACCTTCAGAAGGCTTTCGACAAGGTCTCACATAGATTACAATGTAAAGCGCATGGAATTGCATGTGGTGTCTTGAGATGGATAGAAAGCTGGTTAGCAGACAGGATGCAAAAAGTTGGAATAAATGGGTCTTTTTCCGATTGGCAGGCAGCGACTCGTGGAGTCCCGCAGCGAACTGTGCTCGGACCCCAACTGTTCACATATGTTAATGATTTGGAAGAGGGAGCTAAATGCAGTGTTTCCAATTTTTCAGATGATACAAAACTGTGTGGGAGGGTGAACTGTGAGGAGGATACAGAGATGCTTCAGCGGGATTTAGACAGGCTGAGTGAGTGGGTATATGCATGGCAGATGTAGTATAACGTGGATAAATGTGAGGTTATCCATTTTGGTAAGAAAAATAGGAAGGCAAATTATTATTTGAATTGATGTAAATTGAGAGATAGATACTCAGCTAGCTCTTGGTGCCCTCGTGCATCAGTCGCTGAAAGTAAGTGCGCAGGTCCAGCTGGCAGTAAAGGCAAATGGCATGTTGGCCTTTATAGCCAGAGTATTTGAGTACAGGAATAGGGCTGATTTAGCTCAGTGGGCTAGACAGCTGGTTTGTGATGCAGAGCAAAGCCAGCAGCGCGGGTTCAATTCCTGTACCAGCTTACCCAAACAGGCGCCGGAATGTGGCAACTGGGGCTTTTCACAGTAACTTCCTACTTGTGACAATAAAAGGTTATTATTATTATGTTTTACTACAATTGTATAGGGCATTTGTAAGGCCACACCTGGAGTATTTAGTGCAGTTTTGGCGTCCTTATCTGAGGACAGGTGTTCTTGCTATGGAGGGAATGCAGCAAAGGTTTACCAGGCTGAATCCTGGGATGGCAGGACTGTCATATGAGGAAAGACTAAATCGGTTAGGATTATATTCATTGGAGTTTAGAACAAGGAGAAGGGATCTCATAGAAAATTCAAACAGGATTAGACAGGGTAGATTTAGAAAGAATATTCATGATGGTATGGGAGTCCAGAACTAGGGGTCATAGTTTGAGGATAAGGGATAAACCTTTTAGGACTGAGGTGAGGAGAAGTTTCTTCACCCAGAGAGTGGTGAATCTGTGGAATTCACTACCACAAAAGATAGTTGAGGCAAAAACATTGTGTAATTTCAAGAAGGAATTATATATACCTCTTGGGGCTAAAGGGATATGGGGAAGGCAAATTCAGGGTATTGAATTTGATGATCAGCCATGATTCTAATGAACGGTGGAGCAGGCTCGAAGGGCCAAATGGGCCTCCTATTTTCTATGTATTGTCCTTTGAATAGTCCCTCTAAATTACTAAGCAGTATAATCTCCGGCTGGTACGTTTCTGGCAGATCGCAATTTCAGCTGACAAGTGAATCATTGAATAGTATCGGATATCTTAATCATAGAATTTACAGTGCAGAAGGAGGCCATTCGGCCCATCGAGTCCACACCGGCTCTTGGAAAGAGCACCCTACCCAAGGTCAACACCTCCACCCTATCCCCGTAACCCCACCCAACACTAAGGGCAATTTTGGACACTAAGGGCAATTTATCATGGCCAATCCACCTAACCTGCACATCTTTGGACTGTGGGAGGAAACCGGAGCACCCGGAGGAAACCCACGCACACACGGGGAGGACGTGCAGACTCCGCACAGACAGTGACCCAAGCCGGAATCGAACCTGGGACCCTGGAGCTGTGAAGCAATTGTGCTATCCACAAGGCTACCGTGCTGCCCTCACCAGTTTTTGCTAGCTCCAAGCTCTTTGATTACATTTTTTGAAACAATTTCTAATGTTGAAATTGAGAAGATCAGAGTCAAGTTAACTGAAGACATTCGTTAATGATGGAATGAATGGAGGGATTAGAAAAGGCCAGAATTGAAACACTAAAGGGGGTGACAGGGCAGCATGGTAGCACAGTGGTTATCACAGAAGTTTCACAGCTCCAGAGTCCCAGGTTCGATTCCCGGCTTGGGTCACTGTGCGTTCTCCCCGTGTTTGAGTGGGTTTGCTCCTGGTGCTCCGGTTTCCTTCCACAGTCCAAAGATGTGCAGGTTAGGTGGATTGGCCATGCTAAATTGCCCTTAATGTCCAAAAAGGTGGGGTGTGGTTATTGGGTGGTGGAGGTTTGGGCTTGGATAGGGTGCTCCTTCCAAGGGCCGATGCAGACTCGATGAGTCGAATAGCCTCCTTCTGCACTGTAAATTCTTTTTTTAAAAAAATATATTTTATTACAGTTTTCAAACACAATTTTTTCCCTTACAAATCAAAGAAATAAAAATACAAGTAACATGATAACTGCAATATAACATTGTGTAACTAACATGGTAAACTAACCAAATAACACAAAGTAATACTCCCCCCCCCCCCCCCCGCCCCCTCTCCCCCTCCAAAAACCCAAACAATTTACCCCCCCTCCCCCTGGGTTGCTGCAGCTGGTCATCTATCTTCCCTCAAACGTTCCGCTAGGTAGTCGAGGAACGGTTGCCACCGCCTGGTGAACCCTTGAGCCGATCCTCTCAGCGCAAACTTCACCTGCTCCAGTTTTATGAACCCCGCTATATCGTTTATCCAGGCCTCCAGTCCGGGGGGTTTCACTTCCTTCCACATGAGTAAAATCCTACGCTGGGCTACTAGGGACGCAAAGGCCACGACATCGGCCTCTTTCGCCTCCTGCACTCCCGGCTCATCCGCAACTCCAAATAAAGCTAACCCCCAGCCTGGTTTGACCCGGACCTTCACCACCTTCGAGATCACTCCCGTCACTCCCCTCCAATACCCCTCCAGTGCCGGACACAACCAAAACATGTGTGTGGTTCGCCGGGCTTCCCCCGCACCTCCCACACTTTTCCTCCACTCCGAAGAACCTGCTCAACCTTGCTCCCGTTATGTGTGCTCTATGCAGCACCTTAAATTGGATCAGGCTAAGCCTGGCACACGAGGAAGAGGAATTTACCCTGCTTAAGGCATCAGCCCACAAACCCTCCTCAATCTCCTCCCCGAGCTCCTCATCCCATTTTCCCTTCAGTTCGCCCACCAACTCCTCCCCCTCTTCTCTCATCTCCCGGTATATCTCTGACACTTTGCCCTCCCCTACCCACACCCCCGAAAGCATACCCTGTCCTGGATCCCTTGTGTCGGGAGCAGCGGAAATTCCCTCACCAGTTGTTTCGTGAACGCTCTCACCTGCATATATCTAAAGACATTTCCCCGGAGCAGCTTATACTTTTCCTCAATCGCACCCAAGCTCGCAAACGTCCCGTCTATAAATAAATCTCCCACTCTCCTGATTCCTACCCGGTGCCAGCTCTGGAATCCTCCATCCAGCCTCCCTGGGGCAAACCTATGGTTGTTCCTGATCGGGGACCACACCGAGGCTCCCAGCACACCCCTCTGTCGCCTCCATTGCCCCCAGATACTTAATGTTGCCGCCACCACTGGGTTCGTGGTAAATTTTTTTGGTGAGAGCGGTAGTGGCGCCGTCACCAGCGCTTTTAACCTCGTCCCTTTACAGGACTTCATCTCCAATCTTTTCCACGCCGCTCCCTCTCCCTCTATCATCCATTTACGAATCATCGCCACATTGGCGGCCCAGTAGTAGTCGCCCAAATTCGGCAACGCCAGTCCCCCTCTGTCTCTACTACGTTGTAGGAACCCCCTCCTTACCCTCGGGACCTTCCCTGCCCACACAAAGCTCGTGATGCTCCGATCTATTTTTTTTAAAAAGGCCTTAGTGATCAGTATAGGGAGACATTGGAACACAAATAGGAACCTCGGGAGGACCATCATCTTAATTGCCTGCACTCTGCCTGCCAGTGACAGCGACTGCATGTCCCACCTTTTGAAATCCTCTTCCATTTGTTCCACCAGTCGTGTCAGATTAAGTCTGTGTAAAGTTCCCCAGCTCCTGGCTATCTGAATCCCCAGGTATCGGAAGTTTCTTTCCACTCTCCTTAGCGGTAGGCCATCTATCCCTCTACTCTGGTCCCCAGGGTGTATCACAAAAAGCTCACTCTTTCCCATGTTAAGCCTATATCCCGAGAAATCTCCAAACTCCCTCAATATCTGCATGACCTCTGTCATCCCCCCCACTGTGTCCGTCACATACAGCAGTAGGTCATCCGCGTAGAGTGACACTCGGTGTTCTTCTCCCCCTCTAATCACCCCTCTCCGTTTTCTGGAGTCTCTCAGTGCTATGGCCAGTGGTTCAATTGCCAACGCGAACAGTAATGGGGACAACTGGCATCCCTGTCTTGTTCCCCTGTATAGTCGAAAATACTCCGACCTTTGCCGACCTGTGACCACACTTGCCGTTGGGGCCCCATAGAGGAGTTTAACCCAGCTGACAAACCCGTCCCCGAACCTCCTCAGCACCTCCCATAGATACTCCCACTCCACCCTATCAAATGCCTTCTCTGCATCCATTGCCGCCACTATCTCTGCCTCCCCGTCTACTGGGGGCATCATTATCACCCCTAATAGCCGTCGCACGTTGACATTTAGTTGTCTCCCCTTTACGAACCCTGTCTGGTCTTCGTGCACCACCCCGGGACACAATCCTCTATCCTCGTTGCCAGCACCTTTGCTAGCAACTTGGTGTCCACATTTAGCAGTGAGATAGGCCTATAGGACCCGCACTGCAGCGGATCTTTATCCCGCTTCAAGATTAGCGATATCGTCGCCTCCGACATTGTCGGGGGTAGGGTCCCCCCTTCTCTGGGCTCGTTAAAGGTCCTTAACAGCAGAACAAGTCCACATATTTTCTATAAAATTCCACCGGGAACCCACCTGGTCCCAGGGCCTTCCCTGCCTGCATGTTCCCCAGCCCCTTGGTAACCTCGTCCACCCCAATTGGCGCCCCCAGGCCTTCCACCTCCTGCTCCTCCACCCTCGGGAACCTTAATTGGTCCAAAAACTGCCGCATCTCCTCTTTTCCCTCCGGGGGTTGGGACCTATAAAGTCTCTCTTGAAAGGTCTTAAACACCTTGTTTATCTTCCCTGCTCTCCGCACCGTAGCTCCCTTTTCATCCCTAATTCCCCCTATCTCCCTCGCCGCTGTCCTCTTTCGCAGCTGATGGGCCAACAGGCGACTCGCCTTTTCCCCATATTCATATCTCATCCCCTGTGCCTTCCTCCACTGTGCCTCCGCCCTCCTTGTGGTCAACAGGTCGAACTCCGTCTGGAGTCGTCGCCTCTCCCTGTATAGTCCTTCCTCCGGGGCCTCCGCGTATTCTTTATCTACCCTCAAAATCTCCCCCAGTAGTCTTTCCCTTTCCTTGGCCTCTATTTTCCCCCTGTGGGCCCTGATGGAGATCAGCTCTCCTCTGACCACCGCCTTTAGTGCTTCCCATACTACTCCCACTCGGACCTCCCTGTCGTCATTGGCCTCCAGGTATCTTTCGATACATCCCTGCACCCTTCCGCAGACTCCCTCATCCGCCAGTAATCCCACATCCAGTCGCCAGAGTGAACGCTGCTCCCTCTCCTCTCCTAGTTCCAGGTCCACCCAGTGTGGGGCATGATCTGAAACAGCTATGGCTGAATACTCAGTTCCTTCCACCCTCGAGATCAGTGACCTTCCCAAAACAAAGAAATCTATCCGGGAATACACCTTGTGAACATGGGAGAAGAAGGAGAACTCTTTGGCCTTCGGCCTAACAAATTGCCACGGATCCACTCCCCCCATTTGGTCCATAAACCCCCTAAGCACCTTGGCCGCTGACGGCCTTCTTCCGGTCCTAGATCTAGATCTGTCTAACCCTGGGTCCAACACGGTGTTGAAGTCCCCCCCCATTATCAGGTTTCCTACCTCCAGGTCCGGGATACGTCCCAGCATCCGCTTCATAAATCCCACATCATCCCAATTCGGGGCATATACGTTAACTGACACGACCTCCATCCCCTCCAGTCTGCCACTCACCATCACATATCTGCCTCCGCTGTCTGCTACAATGTTCCTAGCTTCGAATGACACCCGTTTCCCCACCAGTATGGCCACTCCTCTGTTCTTTGCATCCAGTCCTGAGTGGAACACCTGTCCCACCCATCCTTTCCTTAACCTAACTTGGTCCGCCACCTTCAGGTGCGTCTCCTGAAGCATAGCCACGTCTGCCCTCAGTCCTTTCAAGTGCGCGAACACTCGGGCCCTTTTAATCGGCCCATTTAGGCTTCTCACGTTCCACGTGATCAGCCGAACTGGGGGGGGCTACCTGCCCCCTTCCCGTGTCGACTAGCCATCACCCTCTCTAGGCCAGTCCCACGTCCCGGTTCCGTGCACTCACCCGTTCCCCAGGCGGCGCATTCCAGCCCCGACCACCCTTTCTTTTACCAGTTCCTCTTTGATTTCTGCAGCAGCAACCCAGTTATCCTCTCTCTCTCTCTCTCTCTTCCCCCCCCCCCCCCCCCCGCTAGATCCCCCATCTAGCATGATTGCTCCCCCCATATTGCTTCCGAAAGTCAGCTGACTTCAACTGACCCCGGCTTCTCCAGCTCTCTCCTTGACCCCCCCGTGTGGGGAACTCCCATCTACCTTGCACCTATCTTCCCGCCATCATCTTTCTGGCGCAGGAACAAGAACAGTAAGCCCCGTGTTCTCTATAGTTGTCCCGCCCCTTGTGGCGCAGCTCCCTCTGCCGCCCCACTCCATTCCCCATCCCCCGCCTATGTCTCTTCTTCCCCCCCCACCGGCGCCCGCATTTCTTAGTGTCCCCCCCTCCCCAATTTACATCTGTATATACATCGGCATTGTCATTTCCCCTCTAACATCAGTCCCTCAGTTCTGATCCAGTTTCTCGTTTTTAATGAAGGTCCATGCTTCTTCCGCCGTTTCGAATTAGTGTTGCCTCTCCTGGTGCGTGACCCACAGTCGCACCGGCTGCAGCATCCCGAACTTCATCTTCTTCTTGTGTAGCACCTCCTTGGCTCGATTAAAACTCGCCCTCCTTCTCGCCACCTCCGCACTCCAATCCTGATACACCCGTACCACCGCATTCTCCCATCTACTACTTCGTACCTTTTTGGCCCATCTCAGAACCACCTCTCTGTCATTGAAGCGATGAAATCGCACGATCGTCGCCCTAGGTGGTTCTCCCGCCTTTGGTCTCCTCTCAGGGACCCGATGAGCCCCTTCCACTTCCAAGGGGCCCGAGGGGGCCTCAGCTCCCATTAGCGAGCGTAGCATCGTGCTCACGTAAGCCCCGCCGTCCGCTCCTTCCACTCCCTCGGGGAGACCCAGGATCCGAAGGTTCTTTCTCCGTGATCTGTTTTCTAGGACTTCAATCCTTTCAATGCACTTTTTGTGGAGCGCCTCGTGCGTCTGCATTTTGACCGCCAGGCCCAAGATCTCGTCCTCTTTGTACATCACCTTCTGCTCCACCACACGGAGCTCCATCTCCTGGGTCTTTTGTGCCTCCTTCAACCCCTCAATTGCCTGTAGCATCGGGGCCAGCACCTCCTTCTTAAGCAGCTCCACACACCGTCTCAAAAATTCGTCTTGGTCCGGCCCCCATGTCGCCTGGGCTCTCTCCGCCGCCATCTTGCTCCTTTTTTCTTCTGCCCCTGTCCTCGAGGATTCTTCGCGATCTGGCCGCCGCCGCCGATATTTATCTTTTTCGTTGGGGGGGGACTCCCTGTTGTCTCACCCCACACCGGGTTTCGTCCCGAAAAAATTCCCCGTTGGGGCTCTTAAAAGAGCCCGCAGGTCCGTTCGAGCTGGAGCCGCCGAAATGTGCGGCTTAGCTGGTCATCGCCGCAACCGGAAGTTCCCACTGTAAATTCTATGAAAGGGAGTAGGCTACAGAGATGGGAATGGTTAAGGTTCCGAAGTGATTTGAAGAGGGTGATTTTAAATTTAACGCATTGGAGAACAAAACGCAATGTAGATCCATTGAACAGAGATACATAGAAGATAGGAGCAGGAGATGGCCTTTTGGCCCTTCGAGCCTGCTCCGCCATTTATCACGATCGTGGCTGATCATCCATCTCAATAGCTTAATCCTGCTTTCTTCCCATAGCCTTTGACCCCATTCGCTCCAAGTGCTACATATAGCCGCCTCTTGAATATATTCAATGTTTTAGCATCAGCTACTTCCTGTGTAATTAATTCCACAGGCTCACCACTCTTTGGGTGAAGAAATATCTCCTCATCTCAGATGCAGGCTGAGTTTTAAATAAGTTGCTGTTGGTGAAGGCTGGAAGGCCATCAAGTAGGTCATTTGTGAAATTGAGTCGAGAAGTGACTCGGGTGACAATTTCAGCAAATAATTTCAGCCGTAGCAGCAGAGATGGGGCAGGGGCAGAGAATGATGATATTGCAGTGGTAGATGTAACAGTCTTGGTCATGGTTTTGAAGCTAAGCTGTGGATCGAAATGGGACCTCAAGATTTTGCATCTGGGTATTTTAAGTTGTTACTCGATTTGAAACTGATTTTTTTCCTCCAATTCTTTCAGAGTAACTATCAGGGTAAAACTGACAGAACCATCTGAAGTTAGCGATTTAAATGTCATCTGTCGGATAGTTCCCAGCCCAGCGCAACTGTACATAGGAAGTTGGCACTTCTGGGCAATTGCCGGGTAAATCCTTCTTGGGAATTTCCCAGCGGGATTCCCCAGCACATCATAGGGGACCCCTAAATGTGACACTGGGAAGCAGGAAGTTATGAGCCATTGAACTAGTTTGTGTTCGGCAGTGACGGACAACCTAGGGTAGTGAGTAGACTGCATGAGCGGCCCTCCTTGACGTCAATGGGCCACAAGATTGAAATCTGACTTGTTCACTAACCATAATTCCATGAATAAGGTTAAATACATTTAATATATGCTGAATATTTCCTAATGTGTTATAGAAAATGCTTAATCATTTATATATTAGTAGAACTAGCATTAAACTTAAATGGTATTGAAAAATAAATATTTACACTTTGGATGCAGAGAGAGTGCATGACTCTCATAATCAATGTTATGAGCAATCAGCACGCACCTCACTTCACTTGCCCTTTATGTGCGTACCATTTCAGTCACACTGTTAGGAAAAAAGCCATGCTGATCGAAATCAGCAGAATGTGGCAACCTGGAGTGTGGGCAACAGTTAACATAATGCCTTGCAGGCTGCATATGGTCCCTGGGCCACAGGTTACCCACCATTGCTGCAAGAGTTGGTAATAGATTATATTGTAGCTGTAAATGCTGTCTTCAATACAACGCAAGTTTGGAAGAACAACATTTTTACTTGTATTGCTGTGTATTTTCAGTTCAATTGGGTATCAATATATTAAACAATGCAAATACACCACAGATTGTTGCTGAAACACTCGGTTCTGAGCAATGCAAATAAGACTTCACACGTGTTCTTAATTGTTAATAATTTGTGAATTTAATGTAGCATTTGTGCCATTGAGATGATCATATTAAGCATTGGATTTAAATTTGAATCTTAGGATGCTGTATTCTGAGAAGTTTTCCAAGTAGATTTTGACCACAGGGTCATTGATCATAAAAAATGCAGAAAAATAGATTATGCATCTCAGTGCATCTGTGCTTTGCCAGCTCTTTGGCAGTATTCTAATTTTCATGTTTCCTTTAATATTTCTCTATCAAAGAAATTGAGCCCTTCAGGGAATGGAGGGCAACATAATACATTTTGAAGAATGAATATTTGCGAAAGGGAGTCTGGCAAAGATTTGAGCAAATGGAAATCTGTTTTCAGCTTTTGAGAACCACTAATTGATTTGATCAATTACTTATATAGCATTACATTTGGATATACAGCACAGAAACAGGCCATTTGGCTTAACCAGTCAGTCCATGCTGGCCTCTTATGCTTCAAGTCCCACAACAATCTTTACTCATCTAACTCCTTTAACGTAACCCTTTTGTTCCCTTCTATCGCCATTCCCTCTGTTAGCAAGTTCCACATTCTCATCATTCTCTGGATAAAGAAGCTTTTTCTGAATTCCCAATTTTGATTTCATGGTGACAATTTTATATTGGTGGTCTCTAGTTTTGTTATTCCCCACAAATGGAAATATTCTTCACAAGACCTCTATTAGATCACCCCTCTTTGAGAGAAAAGTGACCCATCAACTAGTGATAATGGGTACACTTTCACATTACGTAACAGTTTCCCCAATAAATATTGTAAAACATGGGGAATAACACAGTTCAGGGGCTTATATACTGCATTCGTAGGTCAGCATTACTTAAAAAATACAGCCTGCCTATGTGTTGAAAAAAATCATAATCATCCAATCATTTAAATTAAGCCCCTGATGGGATTACCTTCTAGTAAGAGTCAATAGTCCGGTTGATTAGAAGAATCAAAATACGATTTTATTGCTAATTGTTCACTTGAATACACTTGGTTAAGAACTGAATCAAAACTTTAGAAATTAAATATCAAACGATACATAAAAGGGTTGAACTCCTGCAAAAAGCATAAAAACATAAAAGCACAAACAAACAGATAGATGATCCAAGAATTCAGGAACAAGACCTTGGCCACAAGGTCCCACTCTTAAGGGAATTCTTATCTCTGGTTTAATTCCTCATTTACTGTCGTTGGTTTCTAATTCTGAGCTGAGACCTCCTGATCGGTTCAAATGGATGTCTGTTACTTAGAGGATGATTTATTAATCAAACATTGGACATTACTTAAGATTGACTGGTGACTATCAAGACTGACTCAACATCTGCGTGCGCAGTCTTGGGAAAATGACTAGATATGTTTCTCATGCCACAGCCTGACCCAGAGACCTTGCTGTAACTGATTAGTTTATACATTCTTATTGCTGAATACACTGGGATTTATCATGTGAGACATTGACTGAAACACTGTTTGGATTCCCACAGTATAATTCATTATGTGAAAGAATAACTGGATTCTCACAATCAAGACACTTTTAATAATTTTTACTTCTCTGCTACATGCATTCAATTAGCACCTAAAACTATGAATAAATCAATACTCTATCAATCCCACAATAATGGCATTAAACAGGAGCATACATGAATTTTAACACTAATAAAAATTTAAATCCTGTAGTTTGAATTTCAAGTAGACCATAGTTGAATTGTTTCTTGTTTTTAAACTTATTTTCATCTGGATTTAGTAACTGGTTCACAATGTTGCAGGCAGTAGATGGCAAAGTGGTGGTACTGTCGGCATACTGGGAGAAAAAAAGGAACCACTTCATTGAGCTGCAGGAACAGCTACAACAAATTCCAACATTGTTGGTAGGCCTGGACACCCTTACATCTAGCCTTGGTGAGTGTGATTTTTCTCTTTCAGTTAAATCAAAGTTGATTGTAGAACCCAATAATTACTTTTCTTTCTTGGTGTGGTAATGTATTCTGTGATGTTTGCTTGTGAAACTTATTGTAAGACAGGGCAGCAGGGTGGTGCAGTAGTTAGCATTACTGCCTATGGCGCTGAGGACCCGGGTTCGAAACCTGGCCCTGGGTCACTGTCCGTGTGGAGTTTGCACATTCTCCCCGTGTCTGCGTGGGTTTCACAACCCAAAAGATGTGCAGGTTAGATGGATTGGCCATGCTAAATTGCCCCCTAATTGGAAAAAATAATTGGGTACGCTAAATTTATATTTTTTAAAAACTTATTGTAAGACTGCAAATAAAATTACCATGCAAACATAATTTGGAAAAATATAAATATTACAGGCTTAATTGTCATGGCTACCAATTAAAACTATTTGAAAAGCAGTTTTGCGGTTTGAAAAAAATTTGTAAACATTTCTGAATATTCCCATTTGTGGAAAGCTTAATTATTGAAGCCGTTATCGTAATGCCTTTCTTGAAGGAAAATGTGAGTTGCTTAGTTTTGTTCACTTGCTC
The DNA here is from genome assembly GCF_047496885.1 of Scyliorhinus torazame. Taxonomy (NCBI): domain Eukaryota; kingdom Metazoa; phylum Chordata; class Chondrichthyes; order Carcharhiniformes; family Scyliorhinidae; genus Scyliorhinus; species Scyliorhinus torazame. Next base: position 260,878,735 of record NC_092712.1, read on the forward strand.
ATGGATCTCATTGAATAATTGTTGATAAAACTGTGCCATGAAGCTTGACACCACCACAAATAACCAAGCCCCTATCTCTTTGCCAATCTAAGAGTCTTTAGGTGCAAGCACCTCTGCTCATGTCATACCATGGATTGAATTTAGACCTGACCAGTGGTATTAACAGGCCTATAATGTCTTTATCATTTGTACAAATGCTCCTCAAATCCAAAATCTTTTTTTCATTTCTAACTAACATCCTTTCTGTTGAGGGCAATATAAGTTACTGAAAAAATGTGGATTTAGTTGAGGATACGGCCAACAGCTAAAATGTAAGAAAATATCAGTTGTTGGGACATCATTAAACACTGAACCAATTTTGCAACACTGAATTAAAAACTGTCACACAATGGTAATGCCACTGGAGTGGTAATCCAGAGGTCCAGGCTAATGTTCTGGGGATGTGGGTTCAAATCCCATTGCAGCTGGTGGAATTTAAATTCAATCAATAATAAATCTAAAATAGTCTCCGCAATGATGACCATTGTGTATTGTTTAAAAAAAAAAAAAAATCTGGTTCACTAATGCCCCTTAGAGGAGGAAATCTTTCTTACCTGGTCTGGCCTACATGTGACTCCAGACTCTTAACTGCTTTCTGAAGCGGCCTAGCAAGCCACTCAGTTCAAGAGCAGTAAGGAATGGGCAATAAATGCTGGCCTTGCAAGTGACGTCCATATTCCATGATGGAATAAAAGAAACGAGCGCAAGCTGCATTTGGGGAACCTAGTCATGATATAATAATGATAGACATTTCTTGTATTAGAGGAATTTCTTGATCACAGAATGGGAAAAATTGAACGTTCTACATTATATTATCTGTTTTCTCATTTATTAATGTCTTTGGTTCTATAGACAGCAGAATATAAAAATTTGCTTTTGTCGTATGGGGTTTCTACTCCTATTTACCAGCAATTTTGTAATTTGAGTTGTCTAGCTATGTGAGTGGTTGTCCACTTTGCAATTGAAGTCACATTATTGGGTGATGGAATTTATTGTTTTGCAAGTGACATAGTTTATGGGACTTCCTGTTGCGGCTATGCGGAGCTAAGTCGCACGTTCGGCAGCTCCTGCTAAAAACGGACTTTTGGGCTCTTTTCAGGGCCCGTAACGACGCTTGTTCGACGTTTCCCAGTGTGGGAAGGGGGTAGTAACATTCCCCCGATAGTGTATTGAGTGGACCAGGAGTGGGGCGATTATATAAAAAAATAAAATAAAAAAAAGTGGCATTGAAGCAAAGAAAGGTGTGTGGGAGGAGGACCAAGATGGCGGCGGGCGGAGACCGGGCAGCGTGGATGCAGTTGGCGCAAGAGCAGCAGGAGCTTCTCCAGCGCTGTTTTAAGGAACTGAAAGCAGAGCTGCTGGAGCCAATGAAGGCTTCAATCGATAAGCTGCTGGAGACCCAGATGGCCCAAGGGGCGGCGATCCGGGAGGTCCGGCAGAAGGTCTCTAAGAATGAGGACGAGATCCTGGGCCTGGCGGTTAAGGTGGTGGCGCTCCACAAGAAATGGCAGGCGAGGTTCGAGGAGATGGAGTACCGGTCGAGGCGGAAAAACCTGCGGATCCTGGGTCTCCCGGAGGGATCGGACGTGGGGGCCTACGTGGTCACCATGCTGAATTGGCTAATGGGAGCGGGGGCCTTTCAGGGGCCCTTGGAGCTGGAGGGGCCCACCTAGTGCTGGCGAGGAGGCCCAAGCCCAGCGAGCCGCTGCGGGCGGTGCTGATGCGGTTCCACCGGTTTGCTGATTGATAGGGGGCTGGTACAGGGTGGGGAGGAGCATCGGGTGTCGCTCTTTGCGGATGATTTGCTGCTATATGTGGTGGACCGGGTGAGGGGAATGCCGGAGGTGATGAGGATTCTTGGGGAGTTTGGAGATTTACCCGGGTACAAGCTTAATATGGGGAAGAGCGAGTTATTCGTAGTGCACCCGGGGGACCAGGAGAGGGGGATTGGTGAACTCCCGCTAAAAAGGGCGGAGAGGAGTTTCAGGTACCTGGGGGTCAGGTGGCTAGGAGCTGGGGGGGCCCTGCATAAGCTTAACTTCATGAGGCTGGTGGAGCAGATGGAGGAGGAGTTTAAGAGGTGGGATGTGCTGCCACTCTCCCTGGCGGGTAGAGTGCAGTCAGTTAAAATGACGGTGCTCCCGAGGTTTTTGTTCCTGTTCCAATGCCTCCCCATCCTGATCCCTAGGACCTTCTTCAGGCGGGTTAACAGGAGCATTATGGGGTTTGTATGGGTGCAGAAGACCTCGAGGGTGAGAAGGGTGTTCCTGGAGCGGTGCAGGGATGGGGGGGGGGGGGAGAGGTTGGTGCTGCCTAACCTCTGTGGGTATTATTGGGCCACCAACGTGGCAATAGTGCGTAAGTGGGTGATGGAGGGGGATGAGGAGGCATGGAAGAGGCTTGAGATGGCGTCCTGTGTGGGCACGAGCCTGGAGGCGCTGGTGACGGCACCGCTGCCGCTTCCTCCAACGAGGTTCACCACGAGCCCGGTGGTGGCGGCTACCCTCAAAATTTGGTGGCAATGGAGACGTCACGGCGGAGGTGGGGGCCTCGGTGTGGTCCCCGATTCGGGGGAACCACTGGTTTGTCCCAGGGAGGATGGATGGCGGGTTTCTGAGCTGGCACAAGATAGGGTTTAGAAGGATGGGGGACCTGTTTGTGGATGGGAAGTTCGTTTTTCTTGAGTGGGTGTGTATTTTTGCCTTTGTGTTGATGAAGGTTGTTAATTTATTATTTATGTATATGGGGGGGAGGGGGTTTGTTCTTTTCTTTCTGTATTTTGTTGATATTTTCTGAAAATTTGAATAAAAATTATTCTTTTTAAAAAGTGACATAGTTTATGTTTATGCGATGGTTCCAACAATTATAAATAGGCCTTTAGTGTATTTGTAACCCATGGCTATTCAATTAACTCTTGAGTTCTCAATTGTAAATCTAGTTCTGCATTATGATTTTGGCGCTAAAGCACCTTGTAAACCAACTTGCCACTCGATCTCTCAGTTGACCAAAGCTAGGGTTGACATTTACATGAGATATATGCAAAATCGTATTTTTTCTTTTACCAAAAATCATGATCAACTTTTACACAAGTATACATGGTAATTACACACACAATTCCCAGTTTCATGAGAAGATTGTGTGTGTTCACTTTTCGCTTTCATGGTGCGAACTCCTGGCATTGACCAAAACAGAACATCAGTTTAAACATTGAAACACTGAATTCGGGCAGCATGGTGGTGCAGTGGTTAGCCCTGCTGCCTCATGGCGCCAAGGACCCGGGTTCGATACTGGCCCCGGTTCACTGTCCGTATGGAGTTTGCACGTTCTCCCCGTGTCTGCGTGTCTCACCCCCACAACCCAAAAAGATGTGCAGGGTAGGTGAATTGGCCACGCTAAATTGCCCCTTAATTGGAAAAAAAATAATTGAGTACTGTTATTATAAAAAGAAATGCTGAATTTCAATTATTAAAATTTTGTGCTTTGTTTATCTAATCACTTGCCTCCAGCCTTTTCTTAGAACCTGATTATAACTTGTTGTTCCATGGCCATGTGCTTCCATTGAAATAAATTTAGTTCCACCTTGCTGCAAAGGAAAATCACTTTGCTAGGGGCCCCCACGTTTTATAGATCAACATTAAATTGATGTTTTTCTTTCTATGAAATTATATTCATATATTGTGAAACTAATTTTATAAAAGGACATTGTGCTGAATTTTGTAATGGGGCAGATATAAAAAGAAAACTCGTTTCTTGTTATCTAAATGAATGAAGAACTACGCTTATAGATGGAAAAATGCTGATATTTATTTTCAGAAAGAGGCTTGAATTGTTGATCTAAATAGCGAGAATATTCAATTCAATAATTCTGTTTAATACATTTATTTGTCAAATGCTTTGTGGACGGTTGGACGTCAGTTGGACGTTTGGAGAGAAGTTCGAAAATTGCAAAGGAAATGGAATTTAGCCTCTTGAGCATATTCAAGAGATCATGACTAATCCTGTATGTTTTTTAAAAAATATTTTATGAACGCAATATAAATTATCTAAACAACAAACAAACCAAATACGAGCAGAAGCAAAATTGTACAACATAATAAATATCCAGCACCTCCTCCCCATCTCCTGTGATTCCCCTCCTCCTGTCCTGCCTCCCCCATTTGTAACCGTCTTATTCTCTTTCCCCCCCCCTCCTCCTTTCCCCTCTGCTGACACCTCAATCCTCCTTAAAGAAGTCAATGAAAGGCTTCCACCTCCAGGCGAACCCATCAACTGGGTCTTCCGACACCCCAAATATCGCTACCTCTGCGCTCAGGGCCACCTTTATCCCCAACACCTTGGACATTACGTCTGCAAAACCCTGCCAGAACGCCTTCAGTTTCGGACACACCCAAAACATATGGACATGGTTCGCAGACCTCCCCGTGCACCGCCCAAACCTATCCTCTACTCCCTCAAACAATCTACTCATCCTTGTCACCATCATATGTGCCCTTGGACTACTTTAAGCTGAATAAGACTGAGCATTGCACATGACGAGGACACATTCACCCTCCGCTGCGCCGCCTCCCACCCCCCGCCTTCACCCCCCTCCCCCTCAGCTCCTCCCACTTCCGTTAACATCTCCTATCGGGGCTCCTTCCCAGTCTGTCAGCTCCTTGTAAACCTCAGACACCTTCCCCAACCCCATTCCCTCCCTTGACAACACCTTATTTTGCAGCCCCAACCCGGGAAATGGCGGCACCCCTCTCACGAAATTCCGGACCGAAGTATCGAAAAACCATTCCCCGTGGGCAGCTCATTCTTACTCCAGGTCCTCTAAATTCACAAAGCTGCCCCCTAAAAACAGATCCCAAACCACTCAATCCCCACCTGCCGCCACCCCCGAAACCTCGCATCGAGGCTCCCTGGTGCAAACCTATAGTTATCACACATCGGTGCCCACACCAAGGCACCCTCCAGTCTCAAGTGCTGCCTTCACTGCCCTCATCCCTCAAGGCCGATACTACTACTGAGCTCACGGAGTGCATGGCTGGCAAGAATGGCAGACGCGCTGTCAACAACTCGTTCCCCTGCAAGAAGCCGCCCCCATGCCGACCCCTCCCCCACTACCCATTTCCTGACCATAGCGATGTTAGCCACCTAGTAGTAATTCATTGTATTAGGCAACGCCAACCCTACCCTTCCTCGTTCCCCGCTCCAAAATAACCCTCTTGATCTAAGTATTTTGGAAGATTACCAGCAATCTATCATCTCTGTAGCCACTTGCTTTAAGACACAGGCATGCTGGCCATCAGATCCAGGGAACTTGTCAACTCGGCTCCTGTTAGTATTCTTGTTACTTTTTATCTAGTACTAGTGATTGTTCTTCGTTCCTCCCTTTTGCCTCTTGATTTTTAGTTACTCTTGGGATGCATTTTCTGTCTTCTGTGAAGATAGATACAAACTAATTTGTTCAAAGCCTCTGCCATTTCCTTGTTTCTCATTAATTTCCCAAGTCTCACCCTGTAAGAGGCTAATACTAACTTTAGCTACTCTTTCCCCTTTTATATCCTTGTGGAAGCTTTTAAATGTGTTATAATATTGGCAAGCACGTATTTGTCTCTACTTCTCTAATAACTGCTGGACATGAGTAAGATAAAGATGAGCCTGAGCTGTGGTGTACCGTACTCCCCTTCTATTGTTCAATGTTTCTTTCAGGTACACATCAGCTGCAACTGTATAATAATCAATTGAATTTTTGGATGTGTGCTGTGTGACTACAGCCTCGCTATAATTAATATATCAAGGGTCCTTAAGTTGTATCTGTAGACTGAGCTGAAGCACCAGGTCTCTCATCACTAGTTTTCTGTCTTTAAGAATTTAGCAGCTAGCAAGCATCAGCCTGTGTGAACCTGTTGGTTTTTCTAACCCTGTATGATTTTTAACCCTTTCAGTAATAAATGGGGGACAGTCCACCCGCTATCTGGAAAAGCTAAGGTCAAAACAAAAAACTATAGAAGAAATAAAATGTCACACATTGTAAAGGGAAAAGGTTAAGACAATATCATGGGTTGTGTAAAATAATTTTAGTGATTTGTATTTTTTCTGACTGGTGACCTGGCTTATCTTTGTCCAATTATCCCCAAAATGCTCCACTCCTTGATACACTGATCAGTTTTGCTAGAATATAATGAACTACTACTGGGCGGCAAACATCGCCATGGTTAGAAAATGGGTAGTGGGAGTGGAGTCAGCATGGGGGCGGATGGAGGCAGCTTCTTGAAGTGGAGTGAGCTTTAGGGCATTGTTAACATCGCCTCTGCCATTCTTGCCGGCCAGGTACTCCGTGAGGGCAGTGGTAGTGTCGACCTTGAGGGCGTGGGGGCAGTGGAGGCAGCACTTGGACTGGAGGGCGCATCGGTGTGGGCACCGATCTGAGATAATCATAGGTTTGCTGGATGCGAGGTTTCAGGGGTGGCGGCTGGCAGGGATTGAGCGATTTGGTGACCTGTTTGTAGGGAGCAGTTTCGCGAAATTGGAGGACCTGGCGGAAGAGTATGAGCTGTCCAGGGGGAACTGCTTCAGGTACCTGCAGGTTCGGGATTTTGTGAAGAGAGAGGTACCGTCATTTCCTGGGTTACCGCCCTTGGGGTTGCAAGGCAAAGTGCTGTTGAAGGAGGAGATAGGGGAGGGAAAGGTGTCTGAGGTCTCCAAGGAACTGATGGATTGGGAGGGGGCCCCTGTGGGAGATATAAGGTGGAATGGGAGGAGGAGGTGGGTGGGGAGGTGGAGGCCCAGATGGGGATCTGGACGCCGGTACGTGGGCGAAGGCCCTGCGGAGGGTGAATGCGTCCTCATCTAGTGTGAGTCTAAGCCTCATCCAGTTTAAAGTACTTCATAGGGCACATATGACGGTAGTGCAGATTAATAGGTTTTTTGAGGGGGTTGAGAATAGGTGTGGGCTGTGCGCGTGGAGGCCCCCGAATCACGTCCACATATTCTGGGCATGTCCGAAACTAAAGGGGTTCTGGCAGGGGTTTGCAGACTTAATGTCCGAGGTATTGGGGGTAAAGGTGGCCCCGAATCCAGAGGTAAAGATATTCGGGGTGTCGGAAGATCTGGGACACCAGGGGGCGAGAGAGGCCGATGTTTTGTCCTTTGCCTCCCTGATAGCCCGGACTGATCTTATTTGGAGGGATTCGGGGCCACCAAAAGCGGAGGTGTGGATGAGTAACCTGGCAGAATTCCTGAGGCTGGAGAAGGTGAAGTTCATCCTGAGGGGGTTGGTTGATGAGTTCACTTAGAGGTAGAAGCCGTTCATTGACTTATTTAAGGAGGATTGAGGAGTCAGCAAAAGGGGGGGGGGGTGTAAGGATGTTAAAATGGGGAAGTGGGGGAGGGAGAGTGGGTGTTGGTTATTTATAATGTGTAATTTTGCTTCTGTCTCGGTTGTATTTTATGAAAATGCCTGAATACATTTTTTTAAAAACTCTTCACAACACCTTCAGAAACAGTCCAAAGTACTTCCAGGGACTTTACAATTACAAAGGTTAGTGTAACTCATCTTACCTTCAAGTTGGATGACTGGTTCTTTTAAATCATGCAAGTGGGGCTCCACCTTACAGTTGTATGCATGTTCTTTGAACGACAAGCAAGTAAATTGAGTGACCTTCATGGTCCCAGTGAGTGAATCATAGATCAGCAGATGGGGCAGTTTGTTGTCACGATTTGATCAGTTGGGAAGCTTGAAGCATACACTTAGCAGACCCACTTGAGCGCCCTTCTCAACATGGAGTACTGTGCTGATCACATTGTAAGTGACGGGAGGCACCCTACACCCCACTTGGACGATTTCTGGCTTCGTGACACTGGCTGTATCATTGTATGGATCCAAATTTTGAGCTTTTATTTTATAAGTTAAGAACTTTCCAACCGTTGTATATCCTCAACTCTGGATCCGTTTCCACGGTCAAACCCGGGTCCTAAGCGTCATGTGGCATCAGTGCTAACCACTGTGCCACCGTGTCGCCCGTTTATACATTCATTATCGGTTTTACTGTCGGCCTGTTGTGATGAACATAGCTACTCCAAAGAGCACCATTACTTTCTGAATTTTCTCAAGGCTTATACTAAATTTATTCCTTTCTTTGGCCAGTATCTTTGATTCCCCTTCTGGCACTTAACGCAACCGTATCCACCTGTTCAGGCTGATTTTCTCACATGTATTTTAAGGAAATTAGATATTTGAAACCTTGGGTCCCTTTGCTTCACGACATCGTCACTGTCTTTCCATTGAGTGTGCATTCTGATTAATTTTTACCTCACACTAAAATGCATATTAAAACAGTGAAGAATTCAGTTAGTTTTAAAGCTGATATTGTCCAGAGTGAGAGTTAATCTTTGGAGGCTGCCGTTTAAATTGTAGTTGTCACTAGAGGGTGCTGCAATTACACTGTGTTAAACCAAGCCGCTGTGGCATCGTTGAGATGTGTTTTAATTCTTTCAAGTGCTAAGAGTATAGGATTGAGTAGTAATAGATTTGTCAAGATTTTTTCTTACTAGCGATTTCCCCCCTTATCGTCTTTTGAGTGAGTAGTTTTATGGGACATAGATTCTGGGAAAGTCTTTAGGCCCTAATTTTAACCGTGAGTGTTTTTGTCATTGTGGAGTCTCTGATATCCAGATAACAGAGGAGAGTATTTGCCATTATCTGTACCTGTCTGGTGGAATGTTACAATGTCACATTACAACTTCAAAGCTCTAGCAAAATATACTCATCTACAAAAATTTACATAGAATATTTACAAAAAAATCTTCACAACTTGCTTTCCTGCTGTGACTTACAGGTTAACAATTTGTCTGGGTATCATTCTTTTGGGCCATTCATGATGAAATGTCTTGCTGAGAAAATATTTTCCAAATACAATCAATTCAGCGAAAAGTACTATAGGTTTTTCTTGGTTTCTTAGTTGTAAATATCACCTTTTTCTGCTGGGGGATATTTCAACATGGTAACAAACAACTTTGTTAGCTTTTTGGAGCGATTTGATTTGATTCAGCTTCATCTTTAATTGGGAGCTGTTGATGACTTCTCATTGCTGAATTAGTTTTTCCATCTTCGCTTGCTGATTGATGTGGTGCATTAGCTTCGATTTTTTTAAAGCTAAGGCTTGATGTGAAAACATTTTACGATGTTTATTTTGGACTTCGAAAAAGAGCAATTGCCGAACTTGAACACATCCACAGTACTTAGTTGATTTTAATTGTAGAGCTTGGCTTTTTTTTCATTTTATGCTAAAAACAGGAAATACTTTGTAGTGGTATGCAGGTATGATAGGTAAGGACATGCAATCAAAATAAATAATTTCCTCTTGGACTATTTAACATGCTGTTTATGCAATTTGCATAATTACGTGCATTTTGAATGTCATAATACATGCTTGCAGATTTATCCCGTAACTGTGGCTCAGATTGCTCATTCTTGAGAATATTTTATCAAGAAAGTAGAAATTGGACCAATCAAATGGCTCAAAATATTTTCCAAGCTTTTTTAATCACAATTGTTTTTCTCTAACCACCAATATGAATCAAAGTCAAAGAAATCCATGAATTATTTCACAATGCGGTATTAAATTTTCAAGAGTATTTTAATGATGTCACAATATCAATGACAACTTTTATTTATATCAAGCCACATTTGTCATGCAACGTGAACTAAATTTTAATGAAACTTTTGAAGTAGTCAATTAGCAACAAATTTAATTCCATAAGAAATATCCTTTTCTTTTGCTATATCTACCACTTAAAACTTCATGCTTAAAAAAGGGAGTGTTCTATATTGACCAACAATAGATGACCATCGGCCATTTGTATGAACACCAATTTTGAAAATGCAGGTTTGTGCATTGTTTACTTAAGTCAGAAACTGCTGTACTTATGATTGGCAAGGTTTCACTCTTGGTTATTAGCACAGAACTAATCAGATTTGTTGAGGTTGGAACAAGGCTCATGTTAAAGTTGGGCAGTTAGTTACCACACATTGTAAAGTTCAAAGTTTACTTTTTTATCTAAGGACTTTATAAAATTAAACCTGCCTTCTATACTGAAACTGACGTGGAGATGAACAGCTTTATCCTCTCATCCTGATTAGGTCTGTTGATCCCTATGGCTGAAATGATTGAGTTATCGTAGATGTGCGTGAAGGCCAGGATAGCTTCTTATAACTGGGCATCAAACTATTCCAGTGTAAAGTGCTAATGCACTGCCTAAAAATCAATGTATTACTAATTTACTATGTATAAATATGGAATTTCTTCCAGGGAAGACCTTGGCAGATAATTTGTCACTTGGAAGTTGGTTTCTCTTATTTATCATTTGCCCAGTTTATTCTATTATGCCTTGTACATATATCATGAACAGAAAAGGTTACAATAATTTACATGAAATTGATCACTTATACTGTAGATTTCCGAGTACAAGTCAACCTGGCATGTAAGAAGATTTGATTTATTTCAGTGTCAAAAACCTAGGACTTGGCTTCTCCCTCTGCAACTGGATCCTCGACTTCCTGACCCATAGACCACAATCAGTGGTCACCTGAGGAAGGAGCAGTGCTCCGAAGGCTAGTGAGTCGAAACAAACCTGTTGGACTTTAACCTGGTGTTGTAAGACTTCTTACAGTAGGGAAAAACAACATTTCCTCCACGATAGTCCTCAATACCAGGGCCCCGCAAGGCTGCGTACTTAGCCCCCTACTATACTCTCTATACACACATGATTGTGTGGCAAAATTTGGCGCCAACTCCATCCACAACTTTGCTGATGACACAACCCTAGTGGGTCGGATCTCGAACAATGATGAGTCAGAATACCGGAGGGAGATTGAGAACCCAGTGGAATGGTGCAATGACGGCAATCTGTCCCTCAATGTCAGCAAAACTAAAGAGCTGGTCATTGACTTTAGGAAACAAAGTGCATGAATAGTGCCGAGGTGGAGATGCTTCAAATTCCTAGGTACGCATCACCAACAATCTGTCCTGGTACACCCATGACACTACGACAAAGAAAGCACAACTGTGCATATACTTTCTCAGGAAACCTAAGGAAATTCAGCATGTCCACATTGACTCTTACCAACTTACACAGATGCACCATAGAAAGCATCCTATTTGGCTGCATCACAGCCTGGTATGGCAGCTGCTCGGCCCAAGACCATAGGAACCTAGAGTTTTGGACACAGACCAGTCCATCACGCAAACCCGCCTCCCATCCATTGACTCTGTCTACACCTTCCTCTGCCATGGGAAAGTGGGCAGCATAATCAAAGACCCTTCCCACCCTACAACTTCTTCGATCAGGCAGGAGATATAAAGTCTGACAAAATGCACTAACAGATTCAAAAACAGCAGCTTTCCCGCTGTTACCAGACTCCAAAATCACCCTCTCATGGACTGATCTGATATCTTCACATCATCTCCACTGAGTAGTGCTGCAGTCCTGTATGCTTCACCCGATGCCTGTGTCTATGTATTTACATTGTGTATTTATGTAAGCCCTATGCTTTTTGTATGGAATGATCTGTCTGGACTGTACGCAGAACAATACTTTTCGCTGTACCTCGGTACACGTGACAATAAACAAATCCAATCCCATTAGACCTATACATGCCAAAAGGTCAACCCATCTACTCTGTATTAAAAAAAAGTGTGTTAGGAGTTGGCCTCAGTTCATCACCTCACAAATGCATGCCTTACTAACCTTAGAAGTCACACAAGGGATCAAGCAGGTGATGTGGGCTGTGTTGCCAAGATGATGCGTAGGAGTTTAAGATACACCAATAGAGAGCAGACCATATGTGGCAAATGACGAATAGAATGGAAGAAGAATGAACCACAAAGCTGGTTTTCAGCTAAAATTTGTAAGATTTGCTAACTCATCAAATTACTTTGCAGCGAGGGAGTTTGATAGTGATAAACTGGTGCAAATATGGCAGAAGGCTTCAGCTCTGAAGAAGATGCCCAAGAAAAAATGCACCATGAAAACTGGGATCAGCCTCCTGCCTGATCTTGAGAACTATGCATTAGAATAGGTCCTTGATAGGCAGCACAGTGGTGCAGTGGTTAGCACTGCTGCCTCACGGCGCTACGGTCCCAGGTTCGATCCTGGCCCTGGGTCACTGTCCGTGTGGAATTTGCACATTTGCCCTGTGTTTGGGTGAGTTTCGTCCCACAACCCAAAGGCGTGCAGGGTAGGTGGATTGGCCACGCTAAATTACTCAATTGGAAAAAATTAATTGGGCAATCTTTTTATTAAAAAAAAAAGTCCTTGAAAATCATTAATGATTGTGCATTGCCACCAGAAACATAATGTGTGTGTGCATACACACAATAAAGTTTGTCAAATCAAGCTCTGAGTCCAGCAAAAATTTCAAAGCAACAGCTAGTTTGTGTAGTTGCTTTATGGTGTGAAAATAACCAGCGTTGCAGCAGAAGACTAAAATTTCTCAGACACCTGAAAGACTTTGATGCCAAAAGTATTTTGCGATGAATGTAGGAATTTCAGATATGTGAAATGTATTTGGTGCAGTAAGGGTTAAAAGCCTGAGTAAGTGTGTGTATGACTACTGCAGTAATGTTTTTTAAAATACTGGTTTACAAGACAAGCAGGCGCGTTGGCTACAAGGTAAAATTATAGCATCATAAAAGTAAGGGCTAATAGAATTTTGTTTATAGAAAGAAGATTCCCTGGGGAGTGTATATTAGAGACATTGGCCTGGATTCTCTGCAGCCCAACGCCAAAAGCGCAGCGGCGGCAGGGCGGAGAATCCAGTTTGACGCCGTAATTGGGTCCGGCGATTCTCCGGACACTGAAAATCGACGTCACCAGGGAGTACGCAGCGCCGGCAGGGGGCCATTGCCAGAGGTCCGCTCATCAATTCCCTGCTCCAGACCGGACGAGTTCCCGACGGCGAGGAATTAACCACCTATTGCCGGGAGGGATGCTCGCATGGCGTCTGCGGGCTCAGTCCGCAGCCGCCCTGATCGGAGGCCGGCGGATTGGAGACTTGGCGGGGGGGGGGGGCTTATAGGCGGCTGGATATTTAATGTGCATGGGTTGTGGCTCGGGCGGGCAGTCGATCGGGTGGTCTCTTTCTTCAGACTGGCTCCACGGCACTGTGCGGCCGCTGGAGGTCGCTGCCGTGCGCATGGGCGGCCTCTGACACGGAGGTGCGGGGGCCCGTGTCTGCAACAAAAGCTGTGAGATTCACTCCGCGCCCCTGCTCACCCCCTGCAGGGCTATGAATTTGTTTAACTTTTTTTGCAGGAATTTCAGGAGTAAAACTTCACCGTATTTACGCCGACATGGGGACATAGTCTCAATTTTGGGGAATCCGGCCCATTATGGTTTGCTTTAGTAAGATGATGTAGTTAAGAGGAGGACCCAGGGCTGAAGCAGTCAGGTATTGAGCTTCTCTCAAAACAGTTTAAAGATTTGACTGTGGACAGACCAGCATCTTCTCTCAAAGCAGTTTAGATTTAAAAAAAAGATTTTGCCTGTGAACAGAGCAGCAGTTTCTGAAAAGGCTGACCGGTTAAACAATAGTTTGACACAGGCAAGAACCTGCAACCTGGTTCCTGAAGGAGCTCGCTCTCAAATCAGTTTATTTAAGACATCTCTCTATAGTAATATTCCTGGGTTGGTTGGCTAACTTTGTTTATAAGTGGACTTTGACCTGAGATGGGTTTTACATGAGTGGAGATAAAAGATAGCAGTTAAGGTTTAGTGTTTCATTGTCATTGTTAAACATTGTTTAATGGGTAATTGTAAGCTATTGTATGATAAAGTAATTTTTATTCTGTGTCAGTAATAAAGTTTGATTTAATATATCGTATCCCTATTTGTGCGTGAAATCACACCTGAAGTGAAGTATCCTTTCCTCAGTCTTAAACAAACAAAATATTGGGGTTTCTGTCTGGTATCCTACCGACTGTTGGGGCCTGGTCCAGGATTATAATAATTTTGCCTCGGATGCCAAAGACCATGAATTTGACATTTCTTTTACTGTTTTGATTGTGTTTAAAGGTATCCTTGTGGAATTGATTCATTCAATAAAAAAAGCCACATTGATCTAATTTGAAACACCAGTCTTATTATTCTTTCTCATTCGAAAGTCTGCTAGTTCACATTTTCCAGCCTTCCAGTCTGTTTCTTTATACCATGCCCCATCCTTTTGTAATTTAAAAACTTCTATCAAATTTCACCATTAATCTAACAAAAGGTTTAGTCCTTGGATCTGTCTTTATTTCTATTTCCTCAGATCAGGCAGCATCTTAGTTAGTGAATAGGGTCTCCATATCCTTCCTATTGTAAGTAAAAGTAAAGTCGCCATGGTCCCAGATGACCACAGGCTGCTTTCATCTTTGAGGGGGAGAGCTGATTGGTGATGATTTAACCTGAGGATCAGCATTCCTTAAGGTTGAGAAGGCTTCATGAATAACTTCAACCAGTATGGGAGTTGGCCTTGCTCGGCATCACAAATTGGCTGTCCAGCCAACTGAGCTAAACGGGTCCTTCCTAGTGCAGAACTTAATACTGCAAGCAATACAGTCATTGAAGTAGGACTTGAGCCACTATTATTTCAGCACTTATATATTGTAACTAAATTGAATGTGAGTCGTTGCTCAGTTGGTAGCACTCTTGCTTCTTCGTCCTAAGAACCTTTGTCCAAATCACACTTCAGAGCTCGATTATAACATTCAAGTTTGTCACTCCAGTGCAGTACGGAGGGAGTGCTGCGCTGCTGGGGGTGCTGTTTTTTCAATGGGTGCTCAGGTTGATCCCATGGCACCATGTCAAAGAAGACAGGGGGAGTTTTTCCTTGTGTCTAGCTTCATATTTATCCCTCAATCAACATCCCTGATCTGATCATTATCACGCTAAGAGTTAGTTGTGTGCATATTGCTTGCAGTGTTTCCTACATTACAAAGCAGCCACCATGTATTTGATTTGTCAGTAAAACGCTTTGAAATGCCCAGTGGTCATGTAAAAGCGCTAGATAAATGTGAAAAGCGCTATATAAATATGTAAACGCTATATAAATATGTAAACGCTATATAAATGTGTAAAGCGCAATATAAATGTGTAAAGCGCTATATAAATGTGAACAGCGCTCTCTAAATGTGTAACTGCTCAGCTCATGGCTGCCACTGCAACGGCCAGATATTTAAGTGGGATAAGATCAAATTGATGCTAGGAGGTGATAAACAGCTAGAACTGTAAGATTTATACGATGGCAGCATATACACTTAGCTCAAGTTACATTATAAATCAAACAGCAACGTTTCTCAAAAAACTAAAGTACATGAACTGAATGAGGTTTAGAAAAAAATAGGTACATTTATATAGCATTTATAAGCGTTTATATAACGCTTTACACATTTATATAGCGCTTTACACACTTATATAGCGTTTTTCACATTTATGTAGTGCTTTACACATTTATATAGCGCTTTTCACGCTTATATAGCGCTTTTCACGCTTATATAGCGCTTTTCACATTTATATAGCGCTTTTCACACTTATATAGCGCTTTACACATTTATATAGCGCTTTTCACACTTATATAGCGCTTTACACATTTATATAGCGCTTTTCACATTTATGTAGCGCTTTTCACATTTATGTAGCGCTTTTCACATTTATGTAGCGCTTTACACATTTATATAGCGGTTTACACATATAGCGCTTTTCACATTTATACAGCACTTTACACATATAGCGCTTTTCACATTTATAAAGTGCTTTTCACATTTATATAGGGCTTTACACATTTATATAGCGCTTTACACATTTATAAATTGCTTTACACATTTATATAGCGCTTTACACATTTATATAGCTCTTTACACATTTATATAGCGCTTTACACATTTATATAGCGCTTTTCACATTTATATAGCGCTTTTCACGCTTATATAGCGCTTTTCACATTTATATAGCGCTTTTCACATTTATATAGCGCTTTACACATTTATATAGCGCTTTACACATTTATATAGCGCTTTTCACACTTATAGCGCTTTACACATTTATATAGCGCTTTTCACATTTATGTAGCGCTTTTCACATTTATGTAGCGCTTTACACATTTATGTAGCGCTTTTCACATTTATGTACCGCTTTTCACATTTATGTAGCGCTTTACACATTTATATTGCGCTTTACACATAGCGCTTTTCACATTTATAAAGTGCTTTTCACATTTATATAGCGCTTTACACATTTATATAGCGCTTTACACATTTATATAGCGCTTTTGACACTTATATAGCGCTTTACACATTTATATAGCGCTTTACACATTTATGTAGCGCTTTACACATTTATATAGTGCTTTACACATTTATATAGCACTTTTCACATTTATATACCTCTTTTCACATTTATGTAGCGCTTTTCACATTTATGTAGTGCTTTTCACATTTATGTAGCGCTTTACACATTTATATCGCGCTTTACGCATTTATATAGCGCTTTACACATATAGCGCTTTTCACATTTATAAAGTGCTTTTCACATTTATATAGCGCTTTACACATTTATAAAGCGCTTTACACATTTCTATAGCGCTTTACACATTTATATAGCGCTTTACACATATAGCGCTTTTCACATTTATATAGCGCTTTTCACATAGAGCGCTTTTCACATAGAGCGCTTTTCACATTTATAAAGTGCTTTTCACATTTATATCGAGCTTTTCACATTTATATAGCGCTTTACATATTTATATAGCGCTTTTCACATTTATATAGCGCTTTACACATTTATAAAGCGCTTTACACATTTATATAGCGCTTTTCACATTTATATAACGCTTTACACATTTATATAGCGCTTTTCACATTTATATAGCGCTTTTCACATTTATGCAGCACTTTACACATTTATAAAGTGCTTTTCACATTTATATAGCGCTTTACACAATTATATAGCGCTTTTCACATGTAGCGCTGTTCACATTTATATAGCGCTTTTCACATTTATATAGCGCTTTTCACATGTAGCGCTGTTCACATTTATATAGCGCTTTTCACATTTATATAGCGCTTTTCACATGTAGCGCTTTTCACATTTATATAGCGCTTTTCCCATTTATATAGCGCTTTTCACATTTATATAGCGCTTTTCACATTTATATAGCGCTTTACACATTTATATAGCGCTTTTCACATTTATATCGCGCTTTTCACATTTATATAGCGCTTTTCACATTTATATATCGCTTTTCACATTTATGCAGCACTTTACACATTTATAAAGTGCTTTTCACATTTATATAGCGCTTTTCACATGTAGCGCTGTTCACATTTATATAGCGCTTTTCACATTTATATAGCGCCTTTCACATGTAGCGCTGTTCACATTTATATAGCGCTTTTCACATTTATATAGCGCTTTTCACATGTAGCGCTGTTCAGTTATATAGCGCTCTTCACATTTATATAGCGCTTTTCACATTTATATAGCGCTTTTCACATTTATATAGCGCTTTTCGCACATCGCGCTTTTCACATTTATATAGCGCTTTTCACATTTATATCGCGCTTTTCACATTTATATCGCGCTTTTCACATTTATATAGAGCTGTTCACATGTAGCGCTTTTCGCACATCGCGCTTTTCACATTTATATAGCGCTTCTCACATTTATCTAGCGCTTTTCACATTTATAAAGCGCTTTTCACATTTATATAGCGCTTTACACATTTATATAGCGCTTTTCACATGTAGCGCTGTTCACATTTATATAGCGCTGTTCACATTTATATAGCGCTTTTCACATTTATATAGCGCTTTACACATTTATATAGCGCTGTTCACATTTATATAGCGCTTTTCACATGTAGCGCTGTTCACATTTATATAGCGCTTTTCACATTTATATAGCACTTTACACATTTAAAGAGCGCTTTACACATATATATAGTGCTTTACACATATAGCGCTTTTCACAGTTATATAGCGCTGTTCACATGTAGCGCTGTTCACATGTAACGCTTTTCACATGTCGCGCTTTTCACATTTATATAGCGCTTTTCACATTTATATAGCGCTTTTCACATTTATATAGCGCTTTTCACATTTATATAGCGCTTTACACATATAGCGCTTTTCACATTTATATAGCGCTGTTCACATTTATGTAGCGCTTTTCACATATCGCGCTTTTCACATTTATGTAGTGCTTTTCACATTTATGTAGTGCTTTTCACATTTATATAGTGCTTTTCACATTTATATAGCGCTTTACACATTTATATAGCGCTTTACACATAGCTCTTTTCACACTTATAAAGTGCTTTTCACATTTATATAGCGCTTTACACATTTATAAAGCGCTTTTCACATTTATATAGCGCTTTACACATTTATAAGCTGAGCAGTTGCAAGAAAAGTGACTCTTGAATGAAATCCTTGGTTACGACCTTTTAACTCCAGTAAAAGGGCACCAAAAATATATCCCCCCCCCCCCCCCCCCCAACCTAATCCCCATTAACAGCACCAACAAGAAAAAATGGGACAAAGTCATCTTCCCAGTCGAAAAGCCAGCAAAGACGAGGGGAGGGAAACCTCCGCCTCCGAGCCGGCAGCCACATGAGGTGGCACGGAACTGGGAAGGACCAACCCCACAGAGCTACCAGCGCAGACCCGGGCTCTGATGGACAAACTTACGGTTTTCATCACCTTCGAGGTCTAAAGACACAGGGAGGAGCTGAGAAGAGACTTCCTGGCAGCCGTCGAGACAACAATGGTAGCTGCAACAGGCCCTATGAGGGAAGCTGTGGCCAGGATGGAGCTGAGGCTTGAGGCCCAGGAGTCTACGACAAGAGACCTCAAAAAGGCCGCCACAAAGGGATCACAGGGTGCAGTGGTTAGCACTGCTGCCTCACGGCACCGAGGACCTGGGTTCGATCCCAACCCAGGTCACTGTCCATTAGCATATTCTCCCCATGTCTGCGTGGTCTCACCCCACAACCCAAAGATGTGCAGGGTAGGTAGATTGGCCACGCTAAATTGCCCCTAAATTGGAGAAAAAAAATTGGGTACTCTAAATTTATTTTTTTTAAAAAGAAGGCTGCTGCGGATCAAGGGGAGCAGATCAAGTCACTCGAAGTGAGGTGGCAAGCCTGATCAGGGCCCAGGAGGGGCTAAGAGAAAAAGTTGACAACCAGGAGAACAGATTGCGTCGACAGAACTGAGAATCATGGGACTGCCACAAGGAATGGAAGGGAGGAACTCCCCGGAGTATATAGCGGTGAGGAGGGCTTCGCCAAGCCCCCCCGGAGGTCGACCGCGGCCACAGGTCGCTTCAGCAGCAGCCCAAAGCGGGGGAGCCCCCTGGGCGATAATTGAGCCTCCACAAGTATCAGGACAAAGAGAGGATCTAGAGGTTGGCGAAAGGCACAAGAGGATGCAAGTGGGAAAGACATTCCATCTGCTTCTATCAAGACATTGGGGCAGACCTGGCCAAGCGTTGGGTTGAATACAACAGTGCCAAATCCGCCTTGTAGAAAAGCAAGGTGCAGTTTGGCATGCTCTACCCTGCCAAGCTATAGGATAAGCACCAGGGGAAGGAATAGTATTTTGACACCATGAAGGAAGCCAACCAGTTTGTCCAAAAGAACGGTCTAGGCAACTATGGATATAACACAATGGCCATGAAACCTACCCTTAGAAGTGTAATTTGACCAGGGTTCTAACTTTTGTCTAAACTTTTCTAGGACATTATTTGTAGTTTAGGAATCAAGCAACTAAAGTCAACCGCCTGTCACTCATAAACTCAGGAAACTTTGACACAGTGGTTAGCACTGCTGCTTACGGCACTGAGGACCTGAGTTTGAATCCCGGCCCTGGGTCATTGTCCGTGTGGAGTTTGCATATTATGCCCGTGCCAGCATGAGTTTCACCCCCACAACCCAAAGATGTGCAGGTTAGGTGGATTGGCACGCTAAATTGCCTCTTAATTGGAAAACAAAATAATTGGTTACTCTAAATTTTAACAAAAATGGAAACTTTGGGGAGATATCATCAGACTCATGAACGTTCAAGCAATTGGGACAAGGGATTGGATTTTTAAAAAAAATTATTTGCCACCTGGGATTCTCCGAACGAATCTATTGGGTTTAGCCAATTTGAATTAGTCTCTGGCCATGAAGTACGATGGCCATTAAATAAAGGAATTAGGAGCAGGAATAGGCAATTCAGCCCTTCGAGCCTGCTCCGCCATTCAATCAGATCATGGCTGATCTCTTCCTGGTCTCAAAACCATTTCCCACCCGTTTCCCATATCCCTTTACCCTGTTTTTAATTTCAGAAATATATCTATCTCCCTCTTGAAACCATATATTGACTCGGACTCCACTGCACTTTGGGGCAGCGAGTTCTTCAAATTCACCACCCTCTGCGAAAAGTAGTGCCTCCTCATCTCTGTGTTAAATTTACCGCCTCTCAACCTATATCTGTGACCTCTTGTTCTAGATTGCCCACAAGGGGGAACATTTGGTTTACATTTCCTTTATCAATCCGTTTTAATATTTTATATACCTCGATCAGATCCCCTCTCATTCTTCTAAACTCCTGCGAATATAAGCAAAACTGTTTAATCTCTCCTCATACGTTAACCTCTTCATCTCTGAACTGCTTCCATTGCCACCACATCCTTCCGAAAATAAGGAGACCAAAACAGGATGCACTACTCCAGATGTGGTCTCACCCGATAAAACAGCATCCATATTGACTGAACCCACAGAAACGAGCTCAGCTAGAAGCGGAAATCCAATACACGTTGGAGAATCATTCAATTATGTATTTTCTTTTATTTCCTTTTCATGTATTTAATCTGTTGAGCTGCTCGCAGAAAAATACTTTTCACTGTACCTCGGTACACGTGACAATAAACAAATCCAATGCAATCCAATCCAATTGAGCCAAGAGTAGCTGGAGTTTACCTCAGTATTGGTACCTCAGCCGGCTAGGGCAACCCGATTCTGTATAGACTACTGGAAAGTCAATGCCATCACCAAAACTGATTTGTATCCGATTCCAAGTTTGGAGAACTGCATCGATAGGATAGGCAGTGTCTCATTTATTTTGAAAGTCCATCTATTAAAGTTCCTTCAACACTCAGAGTTAAAGAGACATCCGCCGTTGTGACTCTAAGGGGATTGTCAGTATAAAGTGATGACGTTTGGATTATAAAACGCACCAGCTCATTTCAGCAACTCGTGTACTAAGTAGTGGTTAGGGTACCTAACCGCATGGTCCAATTGTACAATGTAGTAGATTACAGTGACACATGGCAGGAACATGTCGAACAATTGAATGAGTTATTTAAACAACAGCAGTTGGCAGATTTAGCCAGAATTTCGGCCAAAGCAAATGTGACCTACCTGGGGACCGTTGTGGGACATGGACGAGTGGTACCCAGAATGGCTGAGGTAATTGTGTTACTAGATTTCCCATTCCCAAAATGAAAGGGGATATTGAGGCTCCTAGGCATGTGTGGGCTCTATAGAAAACTTGTAGCGAACTTCAGTACGATAGCGGAAGAAAGCTGAAATGGTGTGGTCTGTAGAATGGAATTGATGTTGTTGCTAACTTTCCGGTTGGTTCAATTGCTCTGTTTTATTACCTTTGCTCTCGAGTCGCCAGGTATCTTTATGCTACCGCCACGAGGTTCAAGTCCAAGTAATGATTAATAACTCAATACACCGATTAGTAAGATTAAAATCAAAGCACATTTATTATACACAGTAATCGTTACTCATGCACAAATCCTATGTCAAAGCTACTTCTACAACTAACATGCCTATACTTAACTTCTGACTCGCCCACCAGGTCAGCGGAACAAATGGCCTTTCGTTCGCGTTCTGAGTCTGCGGGATTCGAAGTTGGTATGGATTGGTAGCTAGGAGCGCCTATCTCATAGCGAGCGTTAAATTAAGACTGACTTACTTTCGGTGGTCACTGCACCGGTCACGGTCAAGGTTGGTTCGCGTTGCTGGGTGACCCGGGCAGGACGAATAGAGCGAGTTGAACTTGGGGGGCTTAACTTTATAGTCCCCAGGGGCTTCCTGCCTTTCGGGGCGGACCCTGTACCTGGTTCTAGGTGAGTGGACTTCGTTCCAATCCCTTGGTTCGATTTCTCCAATACTGGAGCGGTTCCCTGATCGATTGGCGGTCTTGAGGTGTTCGTTAACCTCTTTTGTGTTGGCTCCTGCTGGCGCCGGGGTGTCTGGCTTAGTTTTGAGTGTCCCAAATGTTGCTATTGTTCCCGGGGATTGCTCATCAGTATGTAGATGGCTGCTACATTATTATGCTGATGGTCGCTGGTATCGATGCTATTTTTGCAGAGTTAAATACAAAGCAATCCTGGACCTGCTGGTTTCTGCCTGTGTTGGCTGAATTTCCCATCAGCCTTTGCCGTTTGTCTTTTTAAATCGGGAGTTGGCCAATTTAGGTGGCAACAATGTGCACTAGCCCACGGGGTCGTAACAATACATTGTGAGAAAGAAAGCGTATTCCCTTAACAAGTGGTTATACACAGAGCACGCAATTCCAGAACATTAGATTGTACAACTAGTTAATGTTTGACTCTGATCTTATGTTGTGCATGGACCCTTTATAGATAATACAGTCCAACTTCATTAATGGTGTACCTTTTGTATAATCTCAGTAACATATGGTCAAGCCCACCACCTGTCTTTTATTGTTCTGATTATCTGCTTGTATATTATGCAAGTCTAGCAGTTGGTTAAGATGTAGTTATTAGAAAATGTTCCAGAAAATGTTTCAGGATGAGCGTCTGGGGGCAGTGGAGGAAATATAGGAGAGTGGAGGGAGCATCGGTCTGGGCCCCGATTTACAATAACCATCGGTTCGTACCGGGAAGTCAGGATGGAGGGTTTCGGAGATGGCAGAGAGCAGGGATCAAGAGGATGGGAGATTTATTTATAGATGGGAACTTCCCCTGTTTGAAGGATTTGGAGGAGAACTGCCAGCAGGTTTAGATATCTGCAGGGACAGGATTTTTTGAGAAGGCAGGTTCCGACCTTTCCGCTGCCACCACCGGGGATACAGGACAGGGTCGTTTCCAGAACGGGGGTGGGAGAAGGGAAGGTATCGGATAGCTACAAAGAGCTTATGGAATCGGAGGAAAGTCAGATAGAGGAGCTAAAGGGCAAGTGGGAAGATGAGCTCGGGAGAGAGATAGAGGCGGGTTTGTGGGCGGATGCCTTAGGCAGGGTTAACACATCCTCATCATGTGCCAGGCTCAGCCTGATACAATTTAAAGTAGTCCACCAGACACACATGATGGTGGCCCGGATGAGCACGTTTTTTGGGATAGAGGTGCGCGGGGAGGGCCAGCAAATCATGTCCACGTTTTGGACATACCTGAAGCTTAGAGGATTTTGGCAAAGTTTCGCTGATGCCATATCCACGGTACTTAAAACAAGGGTGGTGGCGAGTCCAGAGGTGGTGATCTTTGGAGTGTCAGAAGAGCCGGGAGTCCAGGGGGCGGGAGAGGCTGACATTTTGGCCTTTGCCTAACTGGTAGCCCGGAGACGGATACTGTTAATGTGGAGGGACTCCCAGCCCCCAAAATCAGAGACCTGGGTTAGCGACATGGCTGGGTTTCTCAGTCTTGAGAAAATAAAGTTTGCCCTAAGAAGGTCAATGTTAGGGTTCGTCCGGAGGTGGCAGCCGTTTGCCGACTTTTTCGGGGAAAATTAACTGTCAGCAGAGGCAGGAATCTATTGGGGGGGGGGGGGGGGGGGTTTTAGGCTCCTGCTTCGGCGTTGGGGGTGTGAGGAACGTGTCAGGGATGGAAATATCTTGTATACTATGTTCATGTTGTTATTGTTGTTAGAAAAACTATAAATACCCTAATATGATTTTTAATAAAAAGAAAATATTCCAGGATATGTTGAATCAGTTGCATCTTTATTAATTTATTATTGATATTCAATCCTCTAAACATAAAAGGTGGTCTGCCCTATATTTTGTGTAATTGCTCCTTTAATGCAGTGGTCATGGCCACGCAAGATAAGATCTTCATCTCTAGGCATCTCCACAGGCCTCCTGAATCGTTCTTAATTAGCTAACAGGTGTGTAATACATAGCTTTTGAAGTGGATGATTTTTCCTCAACAAAATCTAACAACCTGACTTGAAACTCAACTTCATACTGTGGGAAATAAATTGTCAGCTGAACTTGTTATTATACCCTAATCTGTTACTTCACGTAATAAATGCTTCCCACCACCGCTTTCAGTAAATGGTGTACTTAGTTTATTTGAGCGCGAGCTTTGAGGAAATTATGCCCACAGCTGACTTGAAGGGGTAGCTAGCCTCTTTTTTGAAATCTGTGCAAAGCCTTCTGTTTTTGTATTTTATTTTATCGCTGCTATCAATCTATCATGTAGGTTCAGTAGGATAACCATACTGCTTGCAAAGGAATGCCCCAGGTTCAGTCACAAGTCTAACCTGAGTTGGATCTGATAAACTAACTACAGTTAGTTTAGTGTTCCTGGATAAGGAAGGAGAAAAATGAACCAAGTGCCACTTCTGGACTGAACGTCGGCCATCCCTGTCAAGTCTGGACATGTAGATGCTGGGCGAGGGCAGTATCAAACTTGTTTATAATATATCTATCTGCATGGGGAAATTAGCCAGCTGTTCTAACTTCCTAGATTAATGCATGAAATTAAATGAAATTAATGCATATTATTATAAAAATTACCACTTGAGCAGTGTACAGCAGGATTCTTGATTCTCTTAGAGAAGAACCTACTATGCTCAGTTTGTAGCATATTCCGTTTATGGATTCATGCCCCATACCAGGGCTAGACTGTATCGTGAAGGCTGAAATTCCAAATAA
This sequence comes from Scyliorhinus torazame, assembly GCF_047496885.1. NCBI lineage: Eukaryota > Metazoa > Chordata > Chondrichthyes > Carcharhiniformes > Scyliorhinidae > Scyliorhinus > Scyliorhinus torazame. Next base: position 260,903,694 of record NC_092712.1, read on the forward strand.
ATCCTGCATTTGACATGCCTACTTTGAATGATGCATTAAACCAATACCCTTTTTCTAGTTCAGGAGTTGTTAAAGATCTATCTTCAATTTTTGGGTAGAATGGTGTTCTTTGGTGTTCTTGCCAGCATTTCTCCTTCAACATTGTACAAATTTTTAAAAATATTTAATTTAAAAATTAAACATTTTACAAATGTTAGATATTGAAATTGTAGAAAGGCTACTTAAGTTATTTTTTTTAAAGTAGTTAACTGCATGAAACAAGTTGTGATTGTCTGAGATTAAAGGTGCTATACAAGTGCAAGAATTAGTTACCCTGGGATCGCAAGTGCACATCTAAATACATCTAAAATGTTATGAGAGTCTGTGCCTCCACAACCCTTTCAGGCAATGAATTCCAAACTCCCACCACCCTCTGGTGAAGGAAGTTTTTCTTCACATTCCCTCTAAACCTACTGGCCATTACTTTAAATCTATGCCCCCTAGTTATTGACTCATTGGGTCCTCCAACAAGGGAACAGTTTGTTCCTGTCTATCTAAGTCCCTCATAATTTTATACATCTGAATCGTGGCCTTGCTCAGTCTCCTCTGCTCTAAGGAAAACATTCCAAGTTTATCCAATCTCTCTTCATAACTAACACTCCAACTCGGGCAGCATCCTAGTAAATCTCCTCTGCTCCCTTTCCAGTGCTATCACATCCCTCTTATATTGTGGATTCCAGAACTGCACACACTGCTCCAGCTGTGGCCTAACCAATGTTTTATACAGCTCCAGCATAGCTTCCCTGCTCTTAAACTCTATGCGTCGGCTAGTAAACCATAAGCTGTCTTAACCACTATTCACCTGCTCTGCTTAAGTGACTGGTGTACATGCACACCAAGATCCCTCTGATCTTAGATGCTTCCCAGGATACTGCCATTTATTATGTATTCCCTTGCCTTGTTTCTCCTGCCTAAGTGCATCACCTCACACTTATCCGGGTTGAATTCCATTTGCCACTGATCAGTCCATCTGACCAGGTGTCTATATACTCATGTAAGCGAAGGCTATCCTCCTCACTCCACCACCCCACCAATTTTAATATCATCCGCAAGTATACTGATCAATCCTCCTACATACATATCTAAATCATTTGTATAAAGCACAAACAGCAAGGGCCCCAATACTGATGATCCCTGCGGGACCCCACTGGACGCAAGATTCCAGTCAGAAAAACACACTCGACCATAACCCTCTGCTTCTTGCCATTAAGCCAATTTTGGATCTAATTTGCCAAATTTCCTTGGATCCCATGGTCTCTTAACTTCGTTATCAGTCTCCCATGTGAGACCTTATCAAAAGCCTTGCTGAAGTCCAAGTAGACTACGTCAAATACATTTCCCTCATCTACACACCTGGTCACCTCTACAAAAACTCAGTCAAGTTGGCCAGGCATGACTTCCCCTTAGCAAAACCATGCTGACTGTTCTTGATTAATCCCTGCTTCTCCACATACAGATTAATTCTGACTGTCAAGTTGCTTACAATCGTTTCCCCACCAGGTTAGACTGACTGGCCTGTAGTTTCCTGGTTTATCCCATCCTCCCTTTTTGAATAATGGTACCACATTGGCTGTACTCCGATCCTGTAGCACCTCTCCTGTGGCCAGAAAGGAATTGAAAATTATAGCCACGCCCCTGCCATTTCCTCCAATGCTTCACTCAACAGCCTGGGATATATTTCATCTGGCCCTGAATGTTTGTCTACCTAAGCCTGCCAGACCACTCAGAACCTCCTCTCTGATTATGTTAATCTCTTTAATTTTATTACAGTCCTTCTCCAAGATTTCTCTACCCACACTGTCCCTCTCATGAGTGAACACTGACACAAAGTATTCATTTAAAACCCTACCTACATGCTCTGGCTCCACACACAATTTACCACTTGTTGTCCTTAATGCACTCTACTCTTTCCCTAATTATCCTTTTACTCTTAATGTACTTCTAAAACAACTTTGGATTTTACTTTATTTTACCTTCCTATCATGTCCCCTTTTTGCTCCCCTAATTTCCTTTTTAGATTCCCTCTGCACATTCTGTACGCCTCTGCTGTTTTGAGTCCTCGATATCTGCCATACGCCTCCCTTTTTCTCCGTATCCAATGCTGTATATCCCTTGAAATCCAGGGTTCACTGGATTTGATGGTCCCACCATTTTTTTTTGATTGGAACATGTTGGCCTTGAACTCTCTCTACTTCCTTCTTGAATGCATCTGACTGTTCTGTTACAGATTTACCTAAAAATGTCTGCTCCCAGTCCACTCGGGCCAAATCTTATCTGATCTTATTAAATTCGGCCTTCCCCCAGTTTAGAACTTTTATCTCAGGCCCATTGTTGTCCTTTTCCAGAACAATCGGGAATCTAATGGAGTTATGATCACTCTGCAAAATGTTCCCCCACTCGGGCGGCATGTGGCGCAGTGGTTAGCACTGGGACTGTGGCGCTGAGGACCCGGGTTCGAATCCCGGCCCTGGGTCACTGTCTGCACGGAGTTTGCACATTCTCATCATGTCTGCGTGGGTTTCACCCCCACAACCCAAAGATGTGCAGGTTAGGTTGGCCACTCTAAATTGCCCCTTAATTGGGAAAAAATAATTGGGTACTCGATGCATTTTACGAATTCTGCTCCCTCTAAACCTTTCATATTGTGGAAGTTGAAATCCGCCACTATCAGTACCCTACTACTTTTACACTTCTCTGAAATTTGCCCTCATATCTGCTCTTCTATTTCTCTCGGACTGCTTGGGGGCCGATAGAGCACACCCACCAATGTGATTGCTCCTTTTTGGTTTGAGTTTGGTATGAGTTGGGAAATTACCATAGATAGGTAACACTGCGTACTCTTGTGGTTTAATTGTTCATGCAGTGTACTAAAGAGGTCACAACAACTTGAATTTATACTGTAAAATAGAGTTAAGAGATGCAATTTCTGTCACCAAGCCATTGGAGTTTTTTGGTAATGCTTAGGCAGAGACATCGGCTTTAAGGAACATCATAAAGGAAGAAAGGGCAGGACAGAGCTGGCAAGGTTTATGGCGGGAATTCCAAGACTTAAGGCTGAAGTAGTTAAAACACAGCCACTAATGATTAGGAAATGGAAATAGAGGATTTGCAGGAGGTTGGAAGAATTGAAGGAGCCCATAGATCTCATAAGGTTGTGGGTCTGCAAACAATTGCAGTGATAGGGATGGGCAAGACCAGGTTAATTTATTATAATAATCTTTACTATTGTCTCAAGTAGGCTTACATTAACACTGCAATGAAGTTGCTGTGAAAATCCCCAACTCGCCTCACTATGGCGCCTGTTCAGGTACACTGAGGGAGAATTCAGGATGTCCAATTCACCTAACAAGCACGTCTTTCGAGACTTGTGGGAGGAAACCGGAGCACCCGGAGGAAATCCATGCAGAAACGGAGAATGTGCAGGCTCCGCACAGACAGTGACCCAAGCCGGGAATCGAACCTGGGACCCTGGTGCTGTGAAGCAATGATGCTAACCACTGTTACCGTGCCGCCATTAGGATCAAGTAACCACTTTGGATAAATTAAAGTTAGAGGCTTATTATCAATTGTCTCTTGGAATTGAAACGCTTAAATGATTATAATAAGTCAGGAAATTGTATATTTGTATAATGTGGAATGTTTGTAAATTTAAATTTATTTTATTTATGGAACTCAACATACAATATAAATATATTTCATAAGTTCAGTTATTTTACAGTAATTTCAAATTGCTCTTGCGTTCCTGTCTACCTCCTGATATGTGTTTCCCACAAGCTCCTTCCTGAATTTGTTAAGACTGATCCAAGAACAGTGCTTTTCTGTGTCAGCATGCCTGGCACCAATCTACCTGGCCCGAATAAATGCATTGTTCTAACTGCTCCCATGAGTTATGGGCATGATGTCAGTACAGAAATGTGCGTAGTAGACAAATGACGCAAATATAGTCCTTTGATATTGCACATACACCTCAAAATCACAACAAGCCTGCATTTACACCAAGTGCTGATCCAGTTTGCAACATGTTTCATGAAGATTGAGTGGGCAGCACGGTAGCATAGTGGTTAGCACAATGGCTTCACAGCGCCACGGTCCCAGGTTTGATTCCCGGCTTGGGTCACTGTCTGTGTGGAGTCTGCACGTTCTCCCCGTGTCTGCGTGGGTTTCCTCCGGGTGTTCCGGTTTCCTCCCACGGTCCAAAGATGTGCAGGGGTAGGTGGATTGACTATGCTAAATTCTCATTGGTGTCCAAATAAGGTAAGGTACGGTAAGGTGGGGTTATGGGGATAGGGTGGAAGTGTGGGGATAGGGTGGAGGTGTGGGCTTAGGTAGGGTGCTCTTTCCAAGGGCCGGTGCAGACTTGATGGGCCGAATGGCCTCCTGCACTATAAATTCTGTGATTCTGAGTGCACAATATAAGATAAATTATAGGAAATGGCACAGTTGAGTTGTCAAGATTCAGTTTATGCATTTTGTGTGGTAACTTCTAAATCGCTCTGCCCTGTATAAACTTGGATCTTATCTGTTCTCCCTGTTTGAGGTGCAAATTTAAGTGGATCTGCTGAGAACTGATGTACAGATAAAAACTGGAAAAATAGTTTTCAGAAGAAATAAAGCAGCTAACTTTGCTAATGTCCAATGATAGGCCACGTTTTAGCATTTGTGGTAAGATATGTGGCAAATTTTCAAGAGTTTTTAACGTTATAGTTGTGTCACCAGATCGAGTGCAAAGATGAAAATATAGACAGAAGAGGCTGGAAATGCATCAGGTCGGCCAGCAGGGGTGGCATGTGGCACAGTGGTTAGCACTGGGACTGCGGTGGTGACGACACTGGTTCGAATCCCGGCCCTGGGTCACTGTCCGTGTGGAGTTTGCACATTCTCCCCATGTCTGTGTGGGTTTCACCCCCACAACCCAAAGATGTGCAGGTTAGATGGATTGGCCACGCGAAATTGCCCCTTAATTGGAAAAAAATAATAATAATTGGGTACTCTAAATTTATATTAAAAAAAGGTCGGCTAGCAATTGTAATGTGGAAGCCAGCTTAATGTTTTCGGTGCAAGACCCTTTTTCAGTAAAGGTCTTTACCAGAAACTCAAACCTATCTAGCAAATCCCAGCTCTTTATTATAGATTTCTGGATTTCTAGCATTGCAATGTTTTTCATTTATATGTATCATTGGCAAGTCTGGCTGAAAATATGTAAGACACCTGAAGAATAAGGAGGTGATACAAAGATATGGAGCGGGACAGGTAGTGTTGAGGAAGCGAGGAGGCTGCAGAAGGACTTGGATTTTGACAAGCTAGGAGAGTGGGCAAATAAGTGGCAGATGGAATACAATGTGGAAAAATGTGAAGTTATGCACTTTGGTAGGAAGAATAGAGATGCAGAACTATTTTCTAAATGGGGGAAAGGCTTTGGAAATCTGAAGCACAAATTACTTGGGAGTCCTTGTTTTGAATTCTCTTAAGGTTTACATGCAGGTTCAGTTGGCAGTTAGGAAGGCAAATGCAATGTTAGCATTCATTCCGAGAAGGCTAGAATACAAGAGCCAAGGATGTACTGCTGAGGCTGTATAAGGCTCTGGTCAGACCCCGTTTGGAATATTATGAGCAATTTTGGACCCCGTAACTAAGGAAGCATATGCTGGCCTTGGAGGGGGTGCAGAGGAGGTTCACAAGAATGATCCTGGGAATGAAGGGCTTGTGAACTCTGGGTCTGCACTTGGAGTTTAGAAGGATGAGGGGGGATCTTATTGAAACTTACAGAATATGGACATGGAGAAGATGTTTCCATAGTAGGAGAGACTAGAACTTGAGGGCACAGCTTCAGACTGAAGGGATGATCCTTTAAAACTGAAGTGAGGAATTTCTTCAGCCAGAGGATGGTGAATCTGTGGAACTCATTGCCACAGAAGGCTGTGAAGGCCAAGTATCTTTAAGACATAGATAGGTTCTTGATTAATAAGGGTATCAGGGGTTACAGGGCGAAGGCAGGAGAATGGGGGTGAGAAACATATCAGCCATGATTGAATGGCGGAGCAGACTTGATGGACTGAATAGCCTAACTGCTCCTATATCGTGTCTTATGTAGTCCACACTAGGGGAAAAAGTATGGCATTCTGCAACTAGATGTGCTTGATGGCAGCAGCATTTGAATCATGGTGCGCGTGTTACAGATATTTGGGTCTAATATTTTGCCAGGTCAATAGCATCAGTCTATCCCACAAGTGAATGCTGTATCTTTTACGTGCCAGAGCTGACTCTCGCTGCCCATTGCCATCTCATATGACAACATAGCCCAGGAGATGTAACGATGCATTTCCTCGATTAACAAACTAGATGTTGTGCCTTTCGCATTTACATATATATGAGAGAGAGAGAGATCTACAGCAAGAGATATCATCTAAAGGATGGCATCTGTAATGGCGCAAAGTTCCCATAAAACTTCACTAAAATGTCAGACGAGACTATGGTGCTTAAATTGTGAAGTAGAGCTTGAACCCATGGCCTTTTCACAGGGTTAAAGGGGTTTTCAGATGCGACAAACAAAATAATGTGACATTCATAGATTCAAAGCACATGATTTTGGATATTTTTAGTATGAAGGGCAATACTCTCTCCTTTATCCCCCACAAGAGAAAAGCTTGGAGCCCAAAACAATCATTGAAACTTGCTTTCTTGTGACCAAATGAAAAAATGAAATGAAAATTAAAGTGTCTAGAATTTATTTGGAGTTCATTGACTCAAATGGCATAAGTCTTCTCGTAAATATTGTTGGTGTTCATGATTTATTTATTGGGAAACGGTTCTTCAATGCTTTTAAGATCAATTTGAAAGTTAATTTTTCTTCAAGTAACTTTATTAACTAAAGGCAGTTTGGAAAAGGTGGACTTATAAGAGCGCAAAAGGCCACTGTGTATGCAGTATTGTGAAAAGCTTAGGTTGTAGCTGCATATGTTTTGTATATTGCGATTAGTTATGAACTTTTAAAAATCAACTGCATTTAACCAAATCTCGGAAATCAGTTGGATGTTTAGGTTCCTATTCTTGGGCATGACAGTATTTTACTCCTTTCAGTACAGTAGGCACATAGATGTTGAACGTTGCTTCAGATTCCAGCATCCCCAGTAATTTGCTTTTGTATAGATGTTGAACGTATCTCCATGGATGCATTTCAGACACTGCAGGATTTGTTTTCCTCTGGCACTACAGCTTTTCCAGAGTGAAGAATGTGTGTGTACCCATTGTACCAGCCTGAAGGCAATACAACATAGAGCAGTCTCTTTTGATCTACAAATTAGCAAACCATCTCAAGTGAAAAATATTTTGTTGCACAATGTTAGTTTTCCTTTTTATTAATAGCAGTTTAACCTATCTTTTATTCAGATCAATATTTTAAGATTTGAATGAAATATTCTCTAGTTCAACTTTCTTAAAAAAAAACTAGAATTACATTTTATTAAATCAAATTGTTACATGCTTGTGTGCTTAAAAGAAGAATCTGCTAAATATGAACATTTATTTGCATGCCCTTGGATGACTCTTGTTCAGAATGAATATTGTAGAAAGTGTTTTTAAACAACTGGACTATAATTAGGTTGAACAGCCAAAATGAATAACTAAGGGAAGTTTACAATTTGGACACGAGAAACAAATCCCAAGATATATGATCATTAGAAGATTATGATGAAAGATTGTAATCAGATTATAAAAGGGATAGGGAGTGGGTTACAGGAATTGAAGCAAACACGGGAGCATATTAAAACAAAAATGAAAATGTGTAAATCTGCGAATGTTTTAAGCCAGTTTCATAAATTCCACCATTCAGCTCTTCAGCATGCAAGTATCCTTTAGTATGACAATAGCATTTTAAAAAAAGAGGGTGATTGATGAGCCTGACTGCACATGAAAATAATAATGCCTCCAGGAACTTCTGATTTCGCATGAGCGGCTAGCTCTTTGACAGAAATCAAATATAAACTGAAAAGTCAACAGCAGTCACAAAAATTACAGTAAAGTTAATCAAAATTATTAGAAAAGCTTTGGTTCCTTACAGTAAAGTTAATTAAGATTATTAGAAAAGCTTGAGTTCCACGGGTTATCACGGGAAATACAGGTCAGATTCCAGCCCCATAGAGAATTGTTTGCATTGCAAGACTTGAACTTTAACTGCCCTGTTTATCATAGAACACTTTACTAGCTAAATGCATGTGTTGGCCCCACTCCCAGAAGTTTAAATATTTAGATGGAGAGGAGACGCTCCTCATTTATGTTGAGTTTAGGTAGGTTTTAAAATATGCAAGGGCCCAACAGATCCTCTGAGCATTTTGTACATAACATTACGCTAGATTAACACTTTATACAGTATTGAATAGAGGCAGGGTGTGTCTACTACCTCAGTGGAGTCTTATATTGCATCATTACGGAATCAGATTGGCCCCCAAGGTCAGACTTGTAGCACATTTGCTGTTGGTGCAAGCTAGAAGTTGCTTAACACAACACTGAAATATAAAGAAACAATAGAGCTTTTAATTTGACAGAGTGGGTGGAGGCCATTATAGCATTATCCCTTGTGAAAAATATGGAATCGGCTTTCTGTCTAATATAAGAAATTAGCTGAGCAATGTCTGGTTCAGCATAAATAAGTGTTGCCCAAAGTGTTTCGGAATAGACCTGTTGTATTGCTCAAGAGTGATAATAAGGCAATAATTAAAAATGTGAACATTTTTCATCTGAAAATTATCTGCAATATTTGTGTTCCCATGTTATTTTGGAGTTAATTCTTCTAAAACTATCCATTTTGTAATGCTTCCAAGCTAGTGTATTCATAGAAGATGACCATTGACATCTCAAATTTTAGAACTATTATATCAACTTTACTCGCACTTGCAGCAACCTACGCGAGTGACGGCCCTGATACAGCCCTTTATAATTTTATTAACTACTCAGCGGAAGTATGCCAGGTGACACACTTTGGACTTGGAGAATTCTGTCATTCAGTAAAAGCTGAATGAATGTTCACTCAGTTTTTTTTTGATGAGTCCATGGGGAAGTATATAAACACTGATGCTGGCCATAGCAGATTATCTGTGACCTGTATAATGCAGTGATGCACTGCTAATTGACTACTATGACTGAGGAATAAAGCAGTAGCATTTAAATTCATAAGACTGTACCTCATTAACCTTTGATTTGACATTATTTCCTGAGGTGAACACTAAAAAATATCAGGGAGCATGAAGCCACTTGCACCTGGTGCTATAAAAGCTGGTGGGTAACCAAACCAAAATACCTTAAGGGAATAGAAGGAACTATTAATGTATTTGTTAAGGTAGATTGTTGGCTGAAACCTTCCTGCCTCACCATTTATTAAAAAAAAAAAAATTTTTATTCTCCTTTTTCACATTTTCTCCTACATTTACACCCAACAATAAACAATAATCAGTAACGAATGTAATGTCAATCCCCATATCAATAACAACCCATCTCCCACTAAGCCCCAGACATTGGCCCACATGTTAACATAAACAAATGACAAAAAGAATCAGGAATCACCCACAGTCACCATTAACACATGCAGCCCCCGGCCCCCCCCATATTCGATGTGATTGAATTCTCAAAAGTGCATAATGCATAATGCCCATGAATTGTAGAACCCCTCCATCCTTCCCCTCAGTTCAAATTTGACCTTTTCAAGCATCAAGAATTCCAGCAGGTCCCCCTGCCATGCCAGGGCACAGGGTGAAGAGGTTGATCTCCACCCTAACAGGATCCGCCTTTGGGCGATCAGCGAGGCGAAGGCTGCAACATCTGCCTCTGTGCCAGTTTCCAACCCTGGCTGATTCGACACCCCGAATATGGCCTCCCGAGGCCCCGGGTCCAGTTTCACATGCACCACTTTAGAGATTACCCTAAACGCCTCCTTCCAGTAATCCTCTAGCTTTGGACAGGACCAAAGCATATGAACGTGGTTTACGGCGCCTCCCCCCCCGCAACGTTCGCACACATCTTCTACCCCCTTGAAGAGCAGGCTCATCCTCGCCCTTGTAAGGTGCGCTCTATACACCACCCTGCCTCACTTTCTTATAATACTGCTGCACTGCCTAAAATTGGGTGTCAATATCAATGGAAATGTCAGTCAAAAGCTGTTCGTACCGATAAGCTGAGATATATTTATATCAATGCCGTAATTGATTTTAAAATTCATGTGTGACTCTAAGGTGCCATCGTGTACACCTAAGCAAATTACCAGGACATAAAACTTGGACACTCCTGAGCACAATTTTACTACTCACTGAGTACTGGTAATTAGCACTTCATAGGAACATAGTAAGGAACTTAGGAATAGGACTAGACCATTCAGCCACTTGAACATATGTCATTCAATTAGGTTATGGCTGAAGATATGAAGAGCTATGAAAAAGATCTTTGACTTTCCTGGCACTATGTATGAATTTGTATTGAAATGTATACTGAACAATTTGATTTACGAAAACAACTCTCATTTATATGGGCCTTCCAAGGCATTTCATAGGAAGGTTGCCGAGCACAAATTGACACTGAGCCACATGAGATATGTGTGCAGATAACCAAAAGCATTATCAAAGACGTAGGTTTTAAGGAATGTTGCTAAGGAGGCGAGGGAGGAGGCGATGTTTTGGGATGGAATTCCAGAGCACAGGATCAAGGCAGTTGAATGCAAGGTCAGCAGTAGTTGAGTGATAAGTGAAATGCAGAAAGTTCAAAAGTAAGGGCTCTTGCATTTAAGATGGAGATGAGAAGAAACGTTTTCTCTGAGGGTTGTGAATCTTTCGAACTGCCTTTCCAAGAGAGTGGTGGAGGCAGAGTTATTGAATATTTTTAAGCAGAGGTAGATAGATTCTTGACTAAAAAGTGAGTCAAAGGTAGGTGGAAAGTCGAGTTGAGGCCACAATCTGATCAGCCATGACCTTATTGAATGGCAGGGCAGACTTGAGGGACTGAATGGCCTACTCTTAATTTGTATCTCCTTGAAAGAGTAGATAGAAATAAATTGTTCCCATTATTGAAAGGGTCGAGAACCAGAGGACACCAATATAAGATGAATGATAAAATACCCATAATAGGCACGTGTGGAAAAGCTTTTTTCACAGCAAATGATTAGAATATGCAGTGCATTGCCAGTGTGTGTAGCGGAGGCAGATTCGTTCTTGGCCTTTAAAAAGAAATTGGATGGACACCTGAAGAGAAAATTTGCAGGACTATGTGGAAAGGATAGAGGAATGGGAGCAACCGAGTTGCTGTGGCAGAGAGTCAGCGACAGTTAAATGACCCTTTTCTGTACTGCGACTATTCTATGCTTGCATGGTCTAAAATTGAGGATGTGGAAGAGGCCAGAATTGGAACAAGAGACCTCAGAGGATTCTGGGGCTGGAGGGCAACAGATGAGCTGAGGTAGGGGCGGAGTTAGTTGAGCGATGATACTGAGGTGGAAATATTTGTGGTGCTTTATTTAAGAATTTGAAATTGTCTCTGAGCATGCTCTATGATCTGTCAGCATGGAGTAAGCTTCAGTGACTGATCCTTTCTCATCTAATAGAATTTAGATATGCATCAGTGCAAGGATTTTATCTCCAATTCTGCAGGTTCTTTACTTCAGTTGATACTGGGTCATTTTATTGCGCAATTATTATGAATTTAAAGGGCGTGGGGAAAGAACAAGAGAATTAAATTAAATCCTTAGAGCTTACACAAATGTGATAGACCACATTACCTTTTGTGTTGCAAAGTTTTAAATTACTATTTTGGTTAAGTCAAAATTTAAATGACAACCTACAGATGCATCTCACAGTGAATCTGTGAGTAGGTGGAATGGATGAGTAGGTACATATGCATTGCAATGTCTCATTTGCCCTGCTGTAAATGTAGCCAGGTTTTGAGATTTATATAATCTTTTGGAATTTTAATTTGAAAAGTGGCTCAGAGCAAAGCCAGACAATTACAAGCTGTGGACGATGTGGTTATTTGGCTGTGACTTATCGCTGTAATTTTAGAAAGGTTTTTTTCAAAGAATTGTCTGATGAATGTAGAAATGGTTACGTATTATATTTTAAATTTGTGGCAGTGATGTTACTAAAAAAAAAACCTTGACTTAAAATACATGGTGTGTCTGCTAAAGCTGCAATAAAGAAGTCGTAAAAGCGAGGTCACAATGGTTTCTAACCATTTACTTGTTTATATATATATATGGCTAATGGAGCGGTATTGTGATTGCTGGAAATTCCCTGGGGTACAGATAATTTATGCGGGAGTGTTGAGTCCAAGCTTAAGCAGGTCATGGGACAGCTTAGTGGATACAGGCAGTGTAATTAATTTAATGAAGGGGAGGGCAAGTCTGTCTGTAGTTATGCAGCCTAGTTGAACAACAGTATGCCATGGGATTTGAGTCTCCAAGACGGAAGATTTCCAGGTTGTTCCTGAAAGGGGGTCTCTCCAAAGCTCTGCACACAAGTAACAAGTAACCTTGATTGTTAACTTTATTTATAAGTGGTATTTGAACTGTATTGGGTTGCTTAATTGGAATGTAGTGGCAGGTGTAGATAGTAAGTAAACATTTTTCTTTTATTTAACTATTCGAACTGTTAATTATAAAGATACCTTTTGGTCGGAGTCATCACTCCTGAGATGCAGTATCCTTTCCTCTCAGTTCTACAAATTGAAAATTTTTGGGGGTTGCTTGTTCGGTATTGTAACAAAAGTTGGGGTCTGATCCAGTATCCTTACAAACGTTTGGGCCTGGTCCAGTAGCCTAACAAAGGGTGAGGTCTGATTTGGTATCCTAACACTGTAGAGACTTAAGAACATAACATAAGAACTAGGAGCAGGAGTAGGCCATCTGGCCCCTCGAGCCTGCTCCGCCATTCAATGAGATCATGGCTGATCTATTGTGGACTCAGCTCCACTTTCCGGCCCGAACACCATAACCCTTAATCCCTTTATTCTTCAAAAAACTATCTATCTTTATCTTAAAAACATTTAATGAAGGAGCCTCTACTGCTTCACTGGGCAAGGAATTCCATAGATTCACAACCCTTTGGGTGAAGAAGTTCCTCCTAAACTCAGTCCTAAATCTACTTCCCCTTATTTTGAGGCCATGCCCCCTAGTTCTGCTTTCACCCGCCAGTGGAAACAACCTGGCCGCATCTATTCTGTCTATTCCCTTCATAATCTTATATGTTTCTATAAGATCCCCCCTCATCCTTCTAAATTCCAACGAGTATAGTCCCAGTCTACTCAACCTCTCCTCGTAATCCAACCCCTTCAGCTCTGGGATTAACCTAGTGAATCTCCTCTGCACATCCTCCAGTGTCAGTACGTCCTTTCTCAAGTAAGGAGACCAAAACTGAACACAATACTCCAGGTGTGGCCTCACTAACACCTTATACAATTGCAGCAGAACCTCCCTAGTCTTAAACTCCATCCCTCTAGCAATGAAGGACCTGTAAACCAACTTTTTGCGACTCATCCACTAGCACACCCAGGTCTCTGCACAACAGCATGTTTTAACATTTTATCATTTAAATAATCCCTTTTGCTGTTGTTCCTACCAAAATGGATAACCTCACATTTGTCAACATTGTATTCCATCTGCTAGACCCTAGCCCATTCACTTAGCCTACCTAAATCCCTTTGCAGACTTCCAGTATCCTCTGCACTTTTTGCTTTACCACTTATCTTAGTGTCGTCTGCAAACTTGGACACATTGCCCTTGGTCCCCAACTCCAAATCATCTGTGTAAATTGTGGGCCCAACACTGATCCCTGAGGGACACCACTAGCTACTGATTGCCAACCAGAGAAACACCCATTAATCCCCACTCTTTGCTTTCCATTAATTAACCAATCCTCTATCCATGCTGCTACTTTCCCCTTAATGCCATGCATCTTTATCTTATTCAGCAACCTTTTGTGTGGTACCTTGTCAAAGGCTTTCTGGAATTCCAGATATACCGCATCCATTGGCTCCCCGTTATCTACCGCACTGGTAATGTCCTCAAAAAATTCCACTAAATTAGTTAGGCACGACCTGCCCTTTATGAACCCATGCTGCGTCTGCCCAATGGGACAATTTCCATCCAGATGCCTCGCTATTTCTTCCTTGATGATAGATTCCAGCATCTTCCCTACTATCGAAGTTAAGCTCACTGGCCTATAATTACCCGCTTTCTGCCGACCTCCTTTTTAAACCGTGGTGTCACGTTTGCTAATTTCCAATCCGTGGGACCACCCCAGAGTCTAGTAAATTTTGGTAAATTATCAATAGTGCAATTTCCCTAGCCATCTCTTTTAGCACTCTGGGATGCATTCCATCAGGGCCAGGAGACTTGTCTACCTTTAACCCCATTAGCTTGCCCATCACTACCTCCTTAGTGATAACAATCCTCTCAAGGTCCTCACTTGTCACTGGCATGTTATTTGTGTCTTCCACTGTGAAGACCGAACCAAAAAACCTGTTCAGTTCCTCAGCCTTTTCCTCATCTCCCATTATTAAATCTCCTTTCTCATCCTCTAAAGGACCAATATTTATCTTAGCCACTCTTTTTTGTTTTATATATTTGTAGAAACCTTTACTATCTGTTTTTATATTCTGAGCAAGTTTACTCTCAGAATCTATCTTACTCTTTATAGCTTTTTTAGTCGCTTTCTGTTGCCCCCTAAAGATTTCCCAGTCCTCTAGTCTCCCACTAATCTTTGCCACTTTGTATGCTTTTTCCTTCAAGTTGATACTGTCCCTTATTTCCTTCGATATCCACGGTCGATTTTCCCTCTTTCTACCGTCCTTCCTTTTTGTTGGTATAAACCTTTGCTGAGCAATGTGAAAAATCGCTTGGAAGGTTCTCCACTGTTCCTCAACTGTTTCACCATAAAGTCTTTGTTCCCAGTCTAACGTAGCTAGTTCTTCTCTCATCCCATTGTAATCGCCTTTGTTTAAGCACAAAACACTAGTGTTTGATTTTACCTTCTCACCCTCCATCTGTATTTTAAATTTCATCATATTGTGATCGCTCCTTCCGAGAGGATCCCTAACTATGAGATCATGAATCAATCCTGTCTCATTACACAGGACCAGATCTAGGACCGCTTGTTCCCTCGTAGGTTCCATTACATACTGTTCTAGGAAACTATCGCGGATACATTCTATAAACTCCTCCTCAAGGCTGCCTTGACCGACCTGGTTAAACCAATCGACATGTAGATTAAAATCCCCCATGATAACTGCTGTACCATTTCTACATGCATCCGTTATTTCTTTGTTTATTGCCTGCCCCACCATAATGTTACTATTTGGTGGCCTATAGACTACTCCTATCAGTGACTTTTTCGCCTTACTATTCCTGATTTCCACCCAAATGGATTCAACCTTATCCTCCATAGCACCTCCCTCAACAGTATCGAAAGCGGTATATCTGTTTTGCAGGGAGATGACCGCAGAGGACACCTGCACTGCCTTCCTACTCTTGCTCTGTCTTTTGGTCACCCATTTTCTGTCTCCCTCAGTACCTTTCACCTGCGGTGTGACCAACTCGCTAAACGTGCTATCCACGACATCCTCAGCATCGCGGATGCTCCAAAGTGAGTCCATCCACAGCTCCAGAGCCGTCAAGCGGTCTAACAGGAGCTGCAACTGGACACACTTCTTGCACGTGAAGGAGCTCAGGGACAGTCCCTGAGCTCCCACATCGCACACCAGGAGCATGACACAGGTCTGAGATCTCCTGCCATGTCTTAAACCTTAGGTTAACTTATAGAACTACAATTCCAAAAAATGAAAGAAAAAATAAATAATTTAGACAATGAAAAGAAAAACGAAAAGAAAAACTACTTACTCTTCACTTACCAGGGATAAAAAGCACCTCCTTCCCCCCCCCCCCCCCCACAAAGCTTTGAATTCCCACCTGGATTCAAATTCCCAAACTCACTCTTTGCTGTCTCACTCTGGCTGTGTCTTCTCTGTCTCACTGGGAGTGAGTTACAAATTGCTCTTTTAAAATTGGTCTGAGTTGACTCCCCTCCCCCACCTGCTTTTAGATCAAAGTAGATTAAAGTGACTGGCACTTATCTGCCAATTGCGATTGCGAGCAAGCCAGTTGGAGTTGTTAGGAATTCAGAAAAAAGTTCTTTGCGAGAACTGTATCTAGCGACTCTTCAAACAAAAATGCTACACAATGATAATCCAAAATATATCCTCAAATTAAAAGAACATTTTTACCCATGACTTTATTCGGTTTTTGAAACCGCACTCTGTGCCACTGACCCTCTTGAGGTAGGGTGGTTGAGGAGGGAGGTGAAGAAAGAGAAGAACGGTGACATGCTGCTGTCATTTTATTTCTAGAGTCCATTCCCGGTGTTTTTTTTCCCCCCAAGGTGAAAGAACTAGCCAATGGAAATGAAAGCTCTGCAGTTCTACCACATCCAATTATGAATGGTAGTGGACAATTAAACCAACCAACTAGAGGAGGAGGCTCCACAACATCGCCATCCTCTGATGAGGGTGCCGAGCACATCAGTACAAAAGACATGGCAGAAATATTTGCAACCGTCGTCAGTAGATGTGCTGAGTGCATGATCCACCTCCGCCTCTGCCTCCTGAACTCTCCAGCATCACATATGTCAATCTTCAGTCAATGTGATCCAATTCACATGACAACAAGAAATGGCAGAAGACATTGAATAGTGCAAAGGCTATGACGCATCTAGTAGTACTGATGAGTTGTGTCCAGAACTAGCTGTGTCCCTAGCCAAGCTGTTCCAGTACAGATACAACACTGGCACCTACCCAGAAATCTGAAAAATTGCCCAGGTATGTCCTGTGTACAAAATGCAGGATATTTCCAACCCAGTAAATTACTGCCAATCAATCCTATCTCGCAACTTCAACAAAGTGATGGAAGGGGTTGTCGACAGTGCTATCATTCTTAAACAACAATAACCTGTCTTCTAATGCTCAGTTTGGGTTCAAACAGGGCCACTCGGCTTCAGACCACTTTGCAGTCTTGGGCCAAATATGGACAAAAGAGCTGAGTTCAAAAGGTGAGGTGGGAGTGACCGTGGTTGACATCAAGGCCGCATTTGAATGAAGGCAGTATCAAGGAGCCGAAACAAATGGGAATCTGAGGGGAAATGTTTCACTGGTTGAAATCATACCTAACATCAACGAAGATGATTGTGGGTGTTGATCAATCGTGTTAGTCTCAGGTAATTGCTGCAGGGATTACTCGGGGTTGTGCCCTGTGCAAAACCATTTTCTTTCTTTTTAAAAAAATATATTTTATTAAAGTTTTCAAACACAATGTTTTCCCTTACAAATCAAAGAAATATAAATACAAGTAACATGATAACTGCAATATAACATTGTGTAACTAACATGGTAAACTAACCAAATAACACAAAGTAATACTCCCCCCGCCCCCTCTCCTCCTCCAAAAACCCAACTGCTGCTGGTCATCTATCTTCCCTCTAACGTTCCGCTAGGTAGTCGAGGAACGGTTGCCACCGCCTGGTGAACCCTTGTGCCGATCCTCTCAGCGCAAACTTCATCTGCTCCAGTTTTATGAACCCCGCCATATCGTTTATCCAGGCCTCCAGTCCGGGGGGTTTCACTTCCTTCCACATGAGTAAAATCCTACGCCGGGCTACTAGGGACGCAAAGGCCACGACGTCGGCCTCTTTCGCCTCCTGCACTCCCGGCTCATCCGCAACTCCAAATAAAGCTAACCCCCAGCCTGGTTTGACCCGGACTTTCACCACCTTCGAGATCACTCCCGTCACTCCCCTCCAATACTCCTCCAGTGCCGGACACAACCAAAACATATGTGTGTGGTTCGCCGGGCTTCCGCCGCACCTCCCACACTTGTCCTCCACTCCGAAGAACCTGCTCAACCTTGCTCCCGTTATGTGTGCTCTATGCAGCACCTTAAATTGGATCAGGCTAAGCCTGGCACACGAGGAAGAGGAATTTACCCTGCTTAGGGCATCAGCCCGCAAACCCTCCTCAATCTCCTCCCCGAGCTCTTCTTCCCATTTATCTTCAGTTCGCCCACCAACTCCTCCCCCTCTTCTCTCATCTCACGGTATATCTCTGACACTTTGCCCTCCCCGACCCACCCCCCCCAAAAGCACCCTGTCCTGGATCCCTTGTGTCGGGAGCAGCGGAAATTCCCTCACCAGTTGTTTCGTGAACGCTCTCACCTGCATATATCTAAAGAAATTTCCCTGGGGCAGCTTATACTTTTCCCCAAGCGCTCGCAAACGTCCAGTCTATAAATAAATCTCCCACTCTCCTGATTCCTACCCGGTGCCAGCTCTGGAATCCTCCATCCAGCCTCCCTGGGGCAAACCTATGGTTGTTCCTGATCGGGGACTACACCGAGGCTCCCAGCACACCCCTCTGTCGCCTCCATTGCCCCCAGATACTTAATGTTGCCGCCACCACTGGGTTTGTGGTAAATCTTTTTGGTGAGAGCGGTAGTGGCGCCGTCACCAGCGCTTTTAAACTCTCCCTTTACAGGACTTCATCTCCAATCTTTTCCACGCCGCTCCCTCTCCCTCTATCATCCATTTACGAATCATCGCCACATTGGCGGCCCAGTAGTAGTCGCCCAAATTCGGCAACGCCAGTCCCCCTCTGTCTCTACTACGTTGTAGGAACCCCCTCCTTACCCTCGGGACCTTCCCTGCCCACACGAAGCTCGTGATGCTCCTATCTTTTTTTTTAAAAAGGCCTTAGTGATCAGTATAGGGAGACATTGGAACACAAATAGGAACCTCGGGAGGACCATCATCTTAATTGCCTGCACTCTGCCCGCCAGTGACAGCGGCTGCATGTCCCACCTTTTGAAATCTTCTTCCATTTGTTCCACCAGTCGTGTCAGATTAAGTCTGTGTAAGGTTCCCCAGCTCCTGGCTATCTGAATCCCCAGGTATCGGAAGTTTCTTTCCACTCTCCTTAGCGGTAGGCCATCTATCCCTCTACTCTGGTCCCCTGGATGTATCACAAAAAGCTCACTCTTTCCCATGTTAAGCCTATATCCCGAGAAATCTCCAAACTCCCTCAATATCTGCATGACCTCTGTCATCCCCCCCACTGTGTCCGTCACATACAGCAGTAGGTCATCCGCGTAGAGTGACACTCGGTGTTCTTCTCCCCCTCTAATCACCCCTCTCCATTTTCTGGAGTCTCTCAGCGCTATGGCCAGTGGTTCAATTGCCAACGCGAACAGTAATGGGGACAACGGGCATCTCTGTCTTGTTCCCCTGTATAGTCGAAAATACTCCGACCTTTGCCGACCTGTGACCACACTTGCCGTTGGGGCCCCATAGAGGAGTTTAACCCAGCTGACAAACCCGTCCCCGAACCCGAACCTCCTCAGCACCTCCCATAGATACTCCCACTCCACCCTATCAAATGCCTTCTCTGCATCCATTGCCGCCACTATCTCTGCCTCCCCCTCTACTGGGGGCATCATTATCACCCTTAATAGCCGTCGCACGTTGACATTTAGTTGTCTCCCCTTTACGAACCCTGTCTGGTCTTCGTGCACCACCCCCGGGACACAATCCTCTATCCTCGTTGCCAGCACCTTTGCTAGCAACTTGGCGTCCACATTTAGCAGTGAGATAGGCCTAGTGGACCCGCACTGCAGCGGATCGTTATCCCGCTTCAAGATTAGCGATATCGTCGCCTCCGACATTGTCGGGGGTAGGGTCCCCCCTTCTCTGGGCTCGTTAAAGGTCCTTACCAGCAGCGGGGCCAACAAGTCCGCATATTTTCTATAAAATTCCACCGGGAACCCATCTGGTTCCGGGGCCTTCCCTGCCTGCATGTTCCCCAGCCCCTTGGTAACCTCGTCCACCCCAATCGGCGCCCCCAGGCCTTCCACCTCCTGCTCCTCCACCCGCGGGAACCTTAATTGGTCCAAAAACTGCCGCATCTCCTCTTTTCCCTCCAGGGGTTGGGACCTATAAAGTCTCTCGTAAAAGGTCTTAAACACCTCGTTTATCTTTCCTGCTCTCCGCACCGTGGCTCCCTTTTCATCCCTAATTCCCCCTATCTCCCTCGCCGCTGCCCTCTTTCGCAGCTGATGGGCCAACAGGCGACTCGCCTTTTCCCCATATTCATATCTCATCCCCTGTGCCTTCCTCCACTGTGCCTCCACCCTCCTTGTGGTCAACAGGTCGAACTCCGTCTGGTGTTGTCGCCTCTCCCTGTATAGTCCTTCCTCCGGGGCCTCCGCGTATTCTTTATCTACCCTCAAAATCTCCCTCAGTAGTCTTTCCCTTTCCTTGGCCTCTATTTTCCCCTTGTGGGCCCTAATGGAGATCAGCTCTCCTCTGACCACCACCTTTAGTGCTTCCCATACTACTCCCACTCGGACCTCCCCGTCGTCATTGGCCTCCAGGTATCTTTCGATACATCCCCGCACCCTTCCGCAGACTCCCTCATCCGCCAGTAATCCCACATCCAGTCGCCAGAGTGAACGCTGCTCCCTCTCCTCTCCTCTCCTAGTTCCAGGTCCACCCAGTGTGGGGCATGATCTGAAACAGCTATGGCTGCATACTCCGTTCCTTCCACCCTCGAGATCAGTGACCTTCCCAAAACAAAGAAATCTATCCGGGAATACACCTTGTGAACATGGGAGAAGAAGGAGAACTCTTTGGCCTTCGGCCTAACAAATCGCCACGGATCCACTCCCCCCATTTGGTCCATCAACCCCCTAAGCACCTTGGCCGCTGACGGCCTTCTTCCAGTCCTAGATCTAGATCTATCTAACCCTGGGTCCAACACGGTGTTGAAGTCCCCCCCCATTATCAGGTTTCCTACCTCCAGGTCCGGGATACGTCCCAGCATCCGCTTCATAAATCCCGCATCATCCCAATTCGGGGCATATACGTTAACCAACACGACCTCCATTCCCTCCAGTCTGCCACTCACCATCACATATCTGCCTCCGCTGTCTGCTACAATGTTCCTAGCTTCGAATGACACCTGTTTCCCCACCAGTATGGCCACCCCTCTGTTCTTTGCATCCAGCCCTGAGTGGAACACCTGTCCCACCCATCCTTTCCTTAACCTAACTTGGTCCGCCACCTTCAGGTGCATCTCCTGAAGCATAGCCACGTCTGCCCTCAGTCCTTTCAAGTGCGCGAACACTTGGGCCCTTTTAATCGGCCCATTTAGGCCTCTCACGTTCCACGTGATCAGCCGAACTGGGTGGCTACCTGCCCCCTTTCCGTGTCGACTAGCCATCACCCTCTGTAGGCCAGTCCCACGTCCCGGTTCCGCGCACCCACCCGTTCCCCAGGCGGCGCATTCCAGCCCCGACCACCCTTTCTTTTACCAGTTCCTCTTTGATTTCTGCAGCAGCAACCCAGCTACCACCCCCCCCCCCCCCCGCTAAGATCCCCATCTAGCATGATTGCTCCCCCCATATTGCTTCTGAAAGTCAGCTGACTTCAACTGACCCCGGCTTCTCCCGCTCTCTCCTTGACCCCCCCGTGTGGGGATCTCCCATCTACCTAGTGCCTATCTTCCCGCCATCATCTTTCTGGCGCGGGAACAAGAACAGTAAGCCCCATGTTCTCTATAGTTGTCCCGCCCCTTGTGGCGCTGCTCCCTCTGCCTTCCCATTCCCCATCCCCCGCCTATATCTCTTCTTCCCCCGCCCCCCCCCCACCGGCGCCCACATTTCTTAGTGTCCCCCCCTCCCCAATTTACATCTCTATATACATCGGCATTGTCAATTCCCCTCTAACATCAGTCCCTCAGTTCTGACCCAGTTTCTCGTTTTTAATGAAGGTCCATGCTTCTTCCGCCGTTTCGAAGTAGTGATGTCTCTCCTGGTGCGTGACCCACAGTCGCGCCGGCTGCAGCATCCCGAACTTCACCTTCTTGTGTAGCACCTCCTTGGCTCGATTAAAACTCGCCCTCCTTCTCGCCACCTCCACACTCCAATCCTGGTACACCCGTACCACCGCATTCTCCCATCTACTACTTCGTACCTTTTTGGCCCATCTCAGAACCACCTCTCTGTCATTGAAGCGACAAAATCGCACGATCGTCGCCCTAGGTGGTTCTCCCGCCTTTGGTCTCCTCGCAGGGACCCGATGAGCCCCTTCCACTTCCAAGGGGCCCGAGGGGGCCTCAGCTCCCATTAGCGAGCGTAGCATCGTGCTAACGTAAGCCCCGCCGTCCGCTCCTTCCACTCCCTCGGGGAGACCCAGGATCCGAAGGTTTTTTCTCCGTGATCTGTTTTCTAGGACTTCAATCCTTTCAATGCACTTTTTGTGGAGCGCCTCGTGCGTCTGCGTTTTGACCGCCAGGCCCAGGATCTCGTCTTCGTTGTCCGTCACCTTCTGCTCCACCACGCGGAGCTCCATCTCCTGGGTCTTTTGTGCCTCCTTAAGCTCGTCAATTGCCTGTAGCATCGGGGCCAGCACCTCCTTAAGCAGCTCCACACACCGTCTCAAAAATTCGTCTTGGTCCAGCCCCCATGTCACCTGGGCTCTCTCCGCCACCATCTTGCTCCTTTTTTCTTCTGCCCCTGTCCTCGAGGATTCTTCGCGATCTGGCCGCCGCTGCCGATATTTTTCTTTTTCGTTGGGGGGGACTCCCTGTTGTCTCACCCCACACCGGGTTTCGTCCCGAAAAAATTCCCCGTTGGGGCTTTTAAAAGAGCCCGAAGGTCCGTTCGAGCTGGAGCCGCCGAAACGTGCGGCTTAGCTGGTCATCGCCGCAACCGGAAGTCCTGCAAAACCATTTTCAACTGCTTCATCAGTGACCTTCCCTCCTCATAAGGTCAGAAGTGGGGTTGTTTGCTGATGATTGCATGCTGATGATTGCACAGTGTTCAATCACTACTCGCTGGATATTGAAGCAATCCATGTCCATTTGGTTTGGACAGCAAAATGGCATGTAACATTCCTGCCAAACAAGTGTCAGGCAATGACAATCTCCAACAAGAGAGAATGTAACCACTGCCCCATGACTTTCAATGCCTTTTTGAATCAAGACTATCAATATATGCTGGGGATTATCATTGACTAGAAACTGAACTGGACCGACCACATTAAAATGTGGCTACAAGAGCAATTCAGTAAAATTCTGCAGAGAGTAACTCATCTTCTGATTCTCCAAAGTCTGTGTACCATCTATGAGGCATCAGTCAGGAGTGTGATTGGATACATTCCACTTATCTGGATGAGTGCAGCTCCAACAATCAAAAAGCTTGACACCATCTAGGGCAAAGCAGCCTGCTTGATTGGCACCCAATCCAACACAAACCACCACCGATCCACAGTGACAGCAGTGTATACCATCTACAAGATAGACTGCAGGAGCGCACCAATGCATCTTCAACAGTACCTTCTAAACTTGCAGCGTCTACCACCTCGGACAAGGGCAGCAGATGCATGGGAATACTACAACCTGCAAGTTCCCCTCAAGCCACACATCATCCTGACTTCGAACTATATAACTGGACCTTCACTGTTGCTGGGTCAAAATCTTAGTTTATTAAAAGTTGTGCTCCAGTTCTTGTAAGCCACACATCCATGCCTGTAGATGCTGCTGGGCACTACTACATTGTTAAGCACCATATTAAAAAACCACACTGAAACAATCTAGGTATTTGCTCCCCATCTAGGTGCTGACTTCAGTCTTAAGGTGGGTGCCATTCAAGTCAGGTTTTTTTCACTTGTTCAGTCACGAGATGTGGGCATTGCTGGCTAGGCTCGCATTTATTGCCCATCTTCAATTGCCCTTGAGCAGGTGGTAGTGAGCTGCCTTCTTGGTCCACTGTAGTCCATTTGGCTTTCATAGTATGCAGATGAATTTATGTTTAAAAAATTGCTGGAAATAAGTCAGTGTTGCCCATTTTTGGAGAGAGAAAAAGAGTGAATGTTCCAGGTCAAGGGCCTTTCTTCAGAACTTTTGTTTAGATGAATTAATATGACCTATGCAAAGAAAGTCCCCCCACACCCTCCAACCCAACCCAACCCGCCAATTTCAGTGACAATTCATCCTTATTGCTGAACATTAATGTTATGGTCTCAGGATCTGGAAAAACGAAAATCTGAATTTTGCTTTTCTGAGCTTGAGAACACAAGTCAATCAACATGAAATTATTTTGTGTTGCTGTATTGCATGATGTCATGAACAATGAATATAGGTTTGATTGTGATGCAGGAGAAAAACCATGGTTATATAACATCTTCTTGCTGTTGACTGGAGGAAAGAGGAACTCCAAACCTGTTCCTTTCCAAATTAAGATTTCATCTGGAGCATCAGCATGGCTCTGAGATAGCATACCTTTCCATGCCACAAAGCTGTGATGGACTTCAGTACAAAATCTGGCTGCCACTTCCATGCGTTACTTCACGGGGTGCATACTAAGGGAGTAGTTAGGGGCAACTGTTTATTTTGGATGAGGTGCTAAATTGAGCCCCATTTTCCTGTAAAGGTAGAAAAATCCATGACAGATTAGAGAGAGATTTCCAGGTCAATATTCATCTCTCAACCACCACCATCAAAATAGTTATGTCCTTGCTATTCAGGCGACCTCGCTGAACACTCAGCTGGATGCTGCAAAACAAAAGTAACTGCACTTCAACAATAACTCAGGCTGCAAAGTGCCTTTGGATCTGAGGATGCACAAGGTGATGTATGTGCTAAAATTATGATTTTTGTCCTTCAGCTGTTAGTGGTTAAAAAGACCAAAGGAGTATTCCATTTTTCAAAAATCACTGGAACTACCATCACTAAGCTCTTTGCTATCCGCCTATTTCCACCTCTTAACTTCATCCCTGTCCAGGCTCATCTGTTGCTGAAAGTCTCATTCATATCTTTATTATCTCCAGACTTGACTATTCCATTGCTCAAATTGCTCCATCGTTGCAACTGTGCCTTTTCACTTGTCTAGATCTCACTCCCTCTGATGCCCCCCGCACCCATCTGCCTCTCCACCTCCCATTTCTTCTTTGCGACTCCTTAAAACCTAGCTCCTTGAACTATCTTTTGGTCATCTGACCTATTGGACCATAACTTCTGGGCTCCACTGCAGTGGTACTCCACAGATGCGCTAGAGGACCACCCCCCACAGGAGGTTCCCAGGTAAGGATTGCACAGCAATTGCCTGGGGATGTCAGACTTTGCATGGACTTGCACTAGGAACCATCTACAAATGCGATTTAAATCACAGACTTTAGATGGTTCCAACTGTGTTACAACAATGGTTGCCCAGAAAAAGTTAGAAGAATTAAAACCACTTCTAGCTCCTGGGTAACTATTTCACTGACCTTTCCCTTCGATTGTGAACCCCAGGGGTGCGCAGAATTACACAGATCTCACCCAGTCTGAGTTGGAAGGTCGGGCAAGATAGGATCGCCTGAACTTCCAAGTAAGTATGTTCGGGTGGAATTGCAATCTGACTCACCACCACACTGGAATTATGGCCCAATATCTCCTTATGTGGCTTGGTGCCACACTTTGTTTTATAATGCTCCTGTGAAGTGCCTGTGTTATTTTATTACATTAAATTTGGTTTATTAATATGTTTTTGCTGCATTGGGAGGCACGGTAGCACAGTGTTTAGCATTGCTGCTTCACAGCGCATGGGGCCGGGTTCGATTCCCAGCTTGTCTGTGCGGTCTCTCCCCGTGTCTGCGTGGGTTTCCTCCCACAAGTCTCGAAAGACGTGCCTGTTAAGTGAATTGGACATTCTGAATTCTCCCTCCGTGTATCCGAACAGGCGCCGGAATGTGGCGACTAGCGAATTTTCACAGTAACCTCATTGCAGTGTTAATGTAAGCCTACTTGTGACATTAATAAAGATTATTATTATTATGCATTGTATGGATTCAGAAATATAATGTTGATTCATAGATGATTAAAGCAATTGAGTCTGGTGAAGCATACAAGCAACTATAGAAAAAGTAGGCAAAAATTTACATGTATGCAAAGGCTGGTTTTCCATATTAGACTACGGTTAAGTATTTGAGAGGAAATCTTGTCATATATAAGATGCTCATAAAAATAGAAAAAATAATCCAGAGCACTGGTGCAAGATGAGCAAGGTCACCACAGACTGGGAAAGGGAAAGTTCAGGACTGATGTCAGAAGCATATTTATTATAAGTAGTGACTGAATATTCTCCTGGCTGTGGTAGTGGAGGCACAAACTGGGGTCACTTATGGAACAGTTAGATTCTGTAATGGTGCAGGAAAAAATGGATTTTTGAGGAAGAATGCGCTAGCTAAAGTGAATAGTCTTCCTGATTTGCACTTTGTGAATAATTTGGGCTCCTGTAATTGAATGGTGTTTTTAAAGCTGTATTTTAGTATCCCAACTCCATTTTGATAAAATGGACAATTGCTTTATTACCAGAGCGCGCTCCTATTTATTTAACTTGATTTCATAGCTGCTTTTAGCATCGATTTTCTTATTACCAAACTTATTTACTGTTAAATGTTTCATTTAATTACCAATATTATTTCTTTTGTTTGGACCTTTGGTCAGGACATAATGTTATTACATTGAATTGTTTTGGTAACAGCTATGGATTGATGATGCAATTCAAAAAGGTTGCATGAAAGAATTGGCTTGTTTTGAAGATATTTCTTCAGCATAAGATGTGGAAAGAACACTAAAATACTTTATACATCTTATATTTCTATGGTAATTCTGACGATTTAACTTCCTTTTCATTAAAAGAAACAGGATAACAAGAAAGAAGGTAGGTGGTTACTATGTCAGCAAATTATCTTTTGACGGCGAATGTAATCATACGCCATGAATTTATAGTGAGTGTATAAGTAAAATAAGTTAATTTAATCTGGATATGATTTTTTTCTTAATTTATGGGATGTGGGCATTGCTGGCTGGACCATCATTAATTGCCCATCCCTAATTGCCCTCTAATATCTTGCTGGGCCATTTCAGAGGGTCAGTTAAGAAACAACCACATTACTGCCTGGTGTTAATGGCAGATTTCCTTCCCTAACGGGCATTAGTGAACCAGATGGGTTTTTACGATAATCAACAATGGTTTCATGGTCATCATTAGACTTATAATTCCAGATTTTTATTGAATCCAAATTTTGTCATCTGCCATGATGGGATTCAAACCAGGGTTTCTAGGACATTACACTGGGTATCTGATGTAATAGTACAGTGGCAATACCACTGCACCATCCCCGCCCTTTTGTCCAGTGTGCATGCTTACTATACTGCATATGGGTATAACCGTTATTTTAATTGAACATTGGAAAGTGTGTAGAGTCATTACAGCACAGAAGAAGGCTATTCAGCCCATTGAGTCAATGATAAATGTAGCGCAATCCAATCAGTCACATTCCCTGCTCTTGACCTATAAGTTTATTTCCCTCAAGTGCCCATCCAATTTCATTTTGATGTCATTCATTGTCTCCACTTCCAAACAACAAAATCCAAGATGGCGCCGGAGTGAGGCGACTTCTTGCAAGCTGTGCCAAGCATACCCTCTAATTTTATCTTTTACTACATTCTGTAGTCTCTCCTTCCTTCCCTATATACGGTGTATGTTGTCTCAATAGCATGCAAGAAACAATATCTTTCACTGTATACTAATACATATGACAATAATAAATCAAATCAAATCAAACTGTAGGCAGCGAGTTCCAGGTTAATATCATTTTCTGCACAAAAACAGTTCTTCCTCACATCCCTCCTGCATTCCTTGCCAATAACCTTCAACCTGTGTCCCCCTAGTCCTTGTCCATCAACTAACGAGACCAACATGTCTTTGTCTACCTTATCTAAACCTTCCATAACCTATCAAATTTCCACTCCATATCCTTTGCTGCAAAGAGAGAAGACTCAACCTCTGAAACTTAACTCTGTGCCTAAAATCCATTATCTCTGGCACCATTCTGCCAAATCTTCTCCACACCCTCTCAAGATCCTTGCATCCTTCCGAAGGTGTGGTGATCAGGGCTAGATGTGTTACTTCAATTGTGGCCTAACTAGAGCTTTAAAAAGATTGAGCATAACTTCCTACCTTTGTACTTGCAGCTCTATTATGAAGCTCAAAATCCCATATGTGTTGCTAATTACTCTCAATATGTCCTACCACCGTGAAACATTTATGCACAACTCACCCACCCCTCAACCCCCAGGTCCCTGTGTTCCTGTACTATCTCTAGAACTGTGCCATTTAGTCTATATTGCTTCCCTCCATCTCTTCTCTCTCTCGGAAGGTGCTGTATGTTGTTACGATCCTAGCTGATACTGCTGGGAGGTCAGGTCCCAGAGCCGAACTCTGGCTCAGATCGTAACTTTTATTTTTCATTTAAAGATCTGGATGAGCAAAGTTGTGGTACTGCTGTAGCCACCTAAATTGGCCAACTCCCGATTTAAAATGGCGAATGGCAAAGGCTGATGGGAAAGTCAGCCAACACAGACAGAAACCAGCAGGTCCAGATTTGCTGTGTATTTAACTCTGCAAAAGGCCAGACAACATCGATACCAGCGACCATCAGCATAAAAATGTAGCAGCCATCTACATACTGATGAGCAATCCCCGGGAACAATAAGTAACATTTGGGACACACAAAGCAAAGCCAGACTCCCCGGCGCCAGCAGGAGCCAACACAAAGGAGGTGAACGAACACCTCAAGACCGCCCATCGATCAGGGAACCGCTCTAGTATTGGAGAAATCGAACCAAGCGATTGGGACAAAGTCCAATCACTTGGGACCAGGTACAGGGTCCACCCCGAAAGGCAGGAAGCCCCTGGGGACTATAAGAGTTAAGCCCCAAGTTCAAATCTCTCTCTCTTCGTCCTGCCCGGGTCACCCAGCAACACGAACCAACATTGACCGTGACCGGTGCAGTGACCGCCGACAGAAATAAGTCTTAATTCAACGCTCGCTACGAGATAGGCACTCCTAGCTACCAATCCGTACCAACTTTGAATCCCACAGACTCAGAACCCGAACGAAAGGCCATTTGTTCCCCTGACCTGGTGGGCCAGTCCGAAGTTAAGTATAGGCCTGTTAGTTATAGAAGTAGCTTAGACGTAGAATTTGTGCATGAGTAGCGAATACTGTGTATAATAAATGTGCTTTGATTTGAATCTTACTAATCGGTGTATTGAGTTATTGATCATTACTTGGACTTGAACCTCATGGCGGTATCATAAAGATACCTGGCGACTCGAGAGCAAAGGTAATAAAACAGAGCAACTGAACCAAGGAGAAAGTTAGCAACATTATTTGGCGACATCTGACAGGACCCGATCTAGAAGTGGCATAACCACTCAGGGAGAACCCAGAATTTGCATTAGAGATCCAATTGGGAACAGAAAACCACAAGTGTTCAAGCAGTTCTGATCAATACTCGTAATTCGGAAGTGTGTGTATGCATGCGTAACTAACAGGGCGATAAGGTAAAACTGATAGATTTTTTGTTGCGACAAAACTGTCGGGAGTTTGTATTTCGTAAAGTAGCGAAAGCCGTACCCGTATTTACAGCACCGCCTTAATACTCCTGTCCCAAATTTGAAGAGCAGCATTCGGATAGGAAAGATGACAATGCAGGCAATGCAGCGCCTCGTGAACCCAGAGGAATTTGCGGTTGCGGCGACCGGTAGCAGTAGAGTGGGACAATGTCCCATTTGGGAGGAAGAAATCAGGAAGTACCTCAAAGGAAAAGGATGGCCCCTTGGAGCAAATTCTGTGACAACGAGGAATCAGGCCTCGGGAGTATAGGACATACTTGGTGGGAGAACCTGAGCGAGATCCACAAAAAGAGCCTAGGGAAAGCTCGCAAGCCGATGGCAATCGTGTCCTGCTTGGCACAGAGGAGGTCGTTAGGACGCTCCGGAAAGAAGTACAAGGCATACATCGAATGAGTAAGGTCGATGTAAGCGAGGTAGAAAGAGAGAACTTAGAATTGAGAAGGAAGTTGGCAGCAAAAGATGGAGAGGTGGAGGATGCCAAAAGGGCACACCAGTCTTGTTTGGCGCACTTAAGCAGCTTCCAGTCCCAATATGAAAAGGCCTATCAGGACACGCAACGTGCAGTCCTGGTACGTGAAGAAACAGAGAAGCAGGTAGAAGCATTGCAGAGACAGTGTGGTGACCTGAAGGCAGCGTTAAGAGCACACCATGCTGCCACCACTGAGCAAAGACAAAGCTCACTAGACCACGCAAAGTGCCGGAAGCAGATTGCAGAGCTGCAATCTCTACTTTCAGTCCAGGAAGGCTTCCAGGAAACCTTTGGAGCAAAATTAGGTGAGGAGGATGTCCCTGATTGGGAAGAGTTGAATGAGACAGCGCAGAGATGTGTTATGGGAACATGTGCGCAGGGAAAGCCACAGAAGAGGAAAGATCCCCAACCCCCCACAGAGCAGATAGTTCAGGCTCCAATGAACCCAGTCATCACCCACCGCACAGCCACATCGGACGATGCGGAATTTCTATACTCCACCCCCTTAACAGTGACCCAATTGCGGGACGCGTGCGATAAGATCACACCGTTCCGCCCCACCTCCGACCCCCACCATTTCTTTGCCAGAGTAAAGCAGCAGGCAACCATGTACGGCCTGGATGAGCGAGAGCATGTAAAGCTCACAGTTTTAAGTTTAGACCCTTCAGTCGCAGCAGCCCTTCCTGACCCACAGAATGTAGGAGGAGGCACCCTTGCAGAAATGCATACCGCGATCCTGGATGCGATCGGGTATAACCGGGGTGACCCCGTAGATGGCCTCAACAAATGCAGGCAAAAGAAATCCGAGCACCCCACAGCGTTTGCTGGACGCCTGTGGATCCACTTTGCAGCAGTCTTTGGAGACGTAGACCGTGCCCATTTGTCCCCAGACAACATGGCCAAATGGACCCGCACCCTTATCTCCCATGCCACAGAAAGCTTGCGTGAATTATGATCCCTCAGAGGAGGCTCATAATGAAAAATGGGTAGTGAAAAGATTTCCCGCGCCTGGGAGCAATCTGTACAAAACAAACCCGCAGTTAAAATTCCCGAAGAAAAGCAGGCCGAAGCAGATATACAGGCAGTTACAACACACCAGAACCCCGCATGGGTGAATGAAGGAAAGAGCAGCCCCCCCACCCAAGTCACAGGAGTGTTAAAACTGTGGACATTTAGGACACTTCGCAAGAGAGTGCAATGCCCCTAGAAAGCCACAGAGAGCCCAGCAGACGGGTACTCTGAGTAAGAAGAAGACAGAGCCCATTCATAGTGTTAGCGCCCGTTCAGATCAGACGGACCTGACCGGAACGGACTGACTGTGTTCGGGCTCCCCCAGTTGGGTCTGCGACACCCTTTGGGATAGGTCCGGACGACCGGTAGTTGCAGCGAAAATTCGGTAACAGCCCATCGAATTTCTATGGGACACAGGAGGGTCCCGCACCACAATAAATTCCTCCGCCCTGTTTCAAAAAGACACGTGGCCCACTACAGCCACCATCACCCTCAGCGGCTTTACAAGCCACTCACAGCAGGGACACATCACAGCCCCTGTACCCATTCAAATCGGCAACATCACCACCAAGCACCCCGTGGTTTTAGTTGACCTGCCCCACACAGCAGACTGCATTCTGGGAATAGACTTCATGAATTCCTACAATCTTTCATTTGATCCAGTCAACCAGTGTGTCTGGAAAATGGTAAAGTCTGCAAGAGTCCCCGCAACGCTCAACATAGGAGAATACGCAAACAAAATTAGCGCAGTAGGCAAATTTTGGTTCAATCCGACCACACTTAGCATGGACAGGCAGATTAGGGCAGTTCTGCAAAAGAACAGGATAGCATTCGCGACCCACAAACACGACTGTGGCCGGATGACTCGTTCCGTACAGATCACAGGACCTGACCCTAGACCCCAAAAACAATATGGATTTCCCCAAGAGGCAGAAGGAGAAATCTCCAAGGAAATAGAAAGCTTATTCGAGCAGGGCGTAATTAGATCAGTAGCCTCCACTAATAATGCCCCGATTTGGCCAGTGAGAAAGCCCGATGGATCATGGCGACTGACCATCGATTACCGGGAACTCAACAAAATCACCCCTGCAGCAGCCCCCACAGTAGCAACAAGTCCCAAGACCATGCTCAAGCAGGGACTCAATTCCCGATTCTTTACGGTTTGGGATGTCAGTAATGGATTCTGGCCCATTCCATTGGCAAAGGCGTGCCAGTACAAATTTGCCTTCACTTTTAAAAATCAGCAGTACACGTGGACATGCCTGCCACAAGGGTTCCACAACTCCCCCTCCTTTTTCCACCAACAGCTGGCAAATGGTTTAGCCAAATTCTCTCACCTCGAATGTCTGGTCCAGTACGTAGACGACCTACTACTTCAAAGGATCTTTGCATGTTAATCATAGAATTTACAGTGCAGAAGGAGGCTATTCGGCCCATCGAGTCTGCACCGGCTCTTGGAAAGAGCACCCTACCCAAGGTCAACACCTCCACCCTATCCCCATGACCCAGTAACCCCACCCAACACTAAGGGAAATTTTGGACACTAAGGGCAATTTATCATGGCCAATCCACCTAACCTGCACATCTTTGGACTGTGGGAGGAAACCGGAGAACCCGGAGGAAACCCACGCACACACTGGGAGGATGTGCAGACTCCGCACAGACAGTGACCCAAGCCGAAATCGAACCTGGGACCCTGGAGCTGTGAAGCAATTGTGCTATCCACAATGCTACCATGCTGCCCAATGCTACCGTACTACTGCAGACAGACACCAAGGAAGAGCACATCGAGCTTCTGTCCGAACTCCTGGAACTTTTACACTCAATTGGTTGTAAAGTTAACCCCAAAAAGGCCCAGATTTTGGAAGACAAGCTGATATATTTGGGAACAATTATCACGCATGGTAAACGCGAGATCGAGCATAAAAGGATTGACTCGATTGCTAAATTGCCCCTTCCCCAGAACGTTTCAGCCCTCCGGTCGTTTTTAGGACTGGTTGGCTACTGCCGAAACCACATTGACAGTTTCGCCAGCAAGGCAGCGCCCCTCCCAGACCTCCTAAAGAAAGGAGCCCCCTGGGAATGGCACCCGCAGCATACGGATGCTGTGGACTCTTTAAAACAAGCACTCATAGCAGCCCCTGCACTACAAGTTCCAGACCCGCTTTCCCCTTACGCTATAGAGATAGCAACCACAGACTGCACCCTTTCGGTCGTGCTCCTTCAGGAACGGCACAAACAGTTAAGGCCCGTAGCTTACGCCTCCAGAATTTTACATGCTGTGGAGCAGGGATTTTCCGCCTGTGAGAGGCACCTGCTCGCAGTATTTTGGACAGTTCAGTATTTTTCGTACATTACCGGACTGAACCCCATCACAATCCTCGCAGAACACACCCCCACCCAACTTTTACTGGACGGACGACTCGAGGACGGTACAGTCAGTCAAATAAGAGCAGCAAGATGGACCCTTCTTTTACAGGGACGGGACATTACTGTTAAACGGACAAAGACCCACACCTTTTTAGCCGACAACCAACAGTACCCTGGAACCCCCCATGAATGTGAAATTATCTCTCCACACCACAACACAGGCCCCTTTATTGCTAAAACACCCCCCAGAAAGATAGGTAGTTCAACCCAGAGCCCCTAGCACACAGACACGTGTGAGCCCATAAGGATATATTTGGATGGACCTTTCACAGTATTGGATGGGAAGCACATAACAGGTTGCGGTATTTATGTCGAGGACGCGCAGGGACGTGCCCTAGAAGAAATAGCGATAAAACTTCCAGGACACTTAGGCGCGCAGGCAGCAGAGCTTGCGGCCATCGCATATATAGTGTAACACCCAGATTCCTTCCCCAGCCCAGCAGACATATACTCAGATAGCCTCTATGTCTGCAACAGCCTCACTGAATTCCTGCCTCTGTGGAAAGCAAGAGGATTTGTTTCTGCAGACGGAAAACCCCTCCCTTAAGACCATAAGACATGGGAGCGGAAGTAAGGCCATTCGGCCCATCGAGTCCACTCCACCATTCAATCATGGCTGATTTCAACTCCATTTACCCGCTCTCTCTCCATAGCCCTTAATTCCTCAAGAAATCAAGAATTTATCAACTTCTGTCTTAAAGACACTCAACGTCCTGGCCTCCACCACCCTCTATGGCAATGAATTCCACAGACCCACCACTCTCTGGCTGAAGAAATTTCCTTCAGCCCCATTGCTCCGTCACATCTTAGAGAGAGCACAGAACAGGACTTTTGGGATAGTTGAAGTTCAAAGTCACCATCGTTCCTCCCCCCCAGGGAAATGTAAAAGCCGATGCACTGGCTAAAGCAGCTTCCAGACATGGATATTTTTGGACACCCCCGAAAGCGCACCAGTGAATGCAGTTCAGGTCTCACAGACTAGGATGAAGGATCTAGTGCAGGCCCAGAAGCAGGACAGCAATCTCAGGGAGATTTTAAAAGGAAACTATCCAGCACCCTACGAGAGATTGAAAAATGCTCTGACCACACATGACGGTGTGGTGTTGCAAGACACCCTTTATGTGGTTCCTGAACAGGACAGGAATCAACTGATTTGTTTGTTCCATGACGGTCATGGACATCAGGGAATCAATCCCACTACAGCCCACCTCGAGCAGCTTTGTTGGTGGCCAAATTTAAAGGACGATGTAAATCACTACATCGAGAATTGTCTTATCTGTGCCCAGAATAACCCGGACAGATATGCCAAAAAGGCTGAGCTTAGTCACACCCGACCCGTTAATGGCCCTTGGACTAACCTCCAGATTGATTTTATAGGACCATTGCCCCCTTGCAGGAATGGTTATAAATATGTACTCGTGTTGATAGACGCGTTTACAAAATGGGTGGAAGCATTCCTATACAGGACAAACACGGCAAAGACCATAGCCAAAATTTTGACCCACCACATCTTTACAAGATGGGGACTCCCCCGCAGCATTGAATCCGACCAAGGTTCCCATTTTACGGGACGTGTCATGTAGAACGTCCTCACGATATTTGGCATTACCCAAAAATTCAACATTGCATACCACCCACAGTCGAGTGGTATCGTGGAGCGCATGAATCGGACCCTAAAATCCACCCTCAGAAAAATGATCCAGCAAAACAACACCACTTTGGACTCACTCCTCCCTTCTGCGCAATACAGTTTCAACTTCCACAGGTTACACCCCACACACCTTCATGACCGGACGCCTCATGAAAGGCACAGAATTTTTATTAGGTTTAGACTTGACCAGCCCTGAAGTGACGGGCCTCACACACGAGAAAGCAGTAGAGCAATTATTGGATAATGTTAAAACGGCTCAGCTAGCAGCCGCAGTGCAATTGGGCACAAGAAAGAAACAGAGCAAGGCTTGTTTCGATAAGACAGTGCATGCGACTGAGTTCAGTGTAGGACAGCAAGTCATGCTCTCCGTATACAACCCCAGCACATTCCTGTCACCAAAGTACTCAGGTCCATACTCCATTGCGGACAAACTAAGCCCTTCTGTCTGTAAGATAAAGTACCCCAATGGAAAGACTGCGTGGTTCCATATCAACCAGCTGAAGGCATATGGAACATAGTCTAACCACGCACACCACGTCATGCTCGACGCAGCACACCACACCCCGCCCACAGCCAACGTAACCCTGCCCTTCCCCAACACATCCAGCCCAGCCAAAGACTCAACCTCTACTCCACCCCCGAAATATACACTCCACCCCGGAATGCCCACAGACTGCAGCAGCAGAGACAGCGACTGTGACTCGGACGATAGCCACAGCACGCCTCCCTACTATCCCCATATAACAGGACCCACACCCAGCGAATCTGACCTCGATTCGAGTGATCCCTTCATGATCACTTTCCTAAACAAACCCCACCACCGACCCACAATGACGACCCCGAGTCCGTCCCCACACAACTAGACACCACCTATTGGCACAGAGATAACTTGTTCAGACTCGTCCGGAATGACGAGAGCGATCCAAAATCATACCAAGCAGCCCTTTCAGCCCTGATACATTCAAGAGTTTGGCATCCGAGAGAAGATGACGACCTTGAGTCTGACTCCCAAAACGAGAACGCCTTTGCGACCCTGTTCACAACCGATAACTGAGGTGTCCAGATGATGTTTTAAATGGAACCGCGTGGGAGAAACGGTGTCCTTTCTGATGGAACCTGCAGCATGTTTTATGTTGTTTGTAGTGTTTTGTTAAATGCTGTATGTCAGACCGGGAAAAAAAGATTTTCACGGCCCCACGCCTTTTCGGACGAAACCTCGGAGGACTTGCCCACAGAGATTTGCTATTGGCCAGGCGCTAGTTCAGAGGAACTAGTTTGTCTGCAGAGACTTGTTAAGGTCCCAGACGCCAGTTCAGCGGAACTCGTCTGTCGACAGATACCAGACGCCCGTTCGTAACTGCCCTTCTGGTTCGAAGGTAGGACCAATACGGCAGCCCCCCCCACGATGACTACATTTCTTGCCTGTTCTTGTCGGTTGCTCAGGCAGTGGAGAAACGGCTTGGGACCCGCCCTGCCTGGGAACCCCCCTCTGGTCAGCTACGCTCGGGTAGGGGAGACACGGCATTGGTCGCCGTCCTACCCGGGGACACCATCCAACTCTTATCCGTCGCGGCCCATACGCAACTCATTTTGGAAAGTTTTAGTTCAGAAAGGTTCGTTTTGTTTCCGGTGACCCTTAGGTTGCCTAACATATGCTATTTACATCCTGAAATATTTGGATGGTAAATCAGATAGTCTGCGAGACGGCTCACACTGGTTCATTATTCGTAAGTGTGCCTTGTCCTAAAAATTCGGTTTTTGAAAAATAAAATGAGGGAGTCACACATAGTGACCAATTATAATGGGAGTAATTGGCACTAATGGACAGACAGACTATCGTACGAGATGTTAAACCAAGATAGTAACAGACACTATGCTTGATTCCAGAGAACTCCAGAAGCTCCAGGACCGGAGAAGAGAAGTGAAAGAAGAAGAACCATGAGGACATCCTTCGAATGGTTCACCGTTACAATGAACATTTGGTTGCGCGCAAACGAGAACCCCATGACCTCAAGCCCCCCCAGCCGTTAATGATTCACTTCCCCACAGTACCCAGAGCCCAGTCACCAGCGACACCACACCATCTTGGTGTGACAGGTTTATAACCTGGTATTCCCTGTCCTACGTGATAAAATCCTTATTGGTGTTGGCGATACTCTGCTGCATCGTGCAGACTATGCGTCTGAGAAAATGGAGAAGGAGAGCCTACCGCGCTCGCACCCCGGTATATAGGATCAGATCCCCTATTTTCTGATACGACCAGACCCCCGACCCCTGCGATCTATAATAAAGAGCATTCGTTTGCGTTTTTGTTGTGAATAAAGAAATGTTCATGAGCAATTGTACGATCCTGAGCTTGACTGCCAAGCCAGGAAAAATGTGTATAAACTGCTATGATTTTGTTTGTATGGTTGAGAAAGTTAGAGTGATGAAATGTTTAAGTGAGTGTAGTGTATTAAGGATAGTTAGAGGGACTTCCGGTTGCGGCGATGCGGGGCTAAGCCGAACATTTCGGCAGCTCTCGCGACAACGGACTTTTGGGCTCTCCAGAGGAGCCCCAACGGAATTCCTTTTGATTAAATCCCGTGTGGGAAGGTGAAGCAAGGTCCCCCCCTTACGTTGTATGGCAGAGATTAGCGGTGGAGCGTCGAAGAAAGAGGCTCTGGAGCAGCGAAAAAAGCGAGGGGAGAAAAACAAGATGGCGGAGGGCGGAGATCGAGCAGCATTGTGGCCAGACCAGCAGGTGTTCCTCAAGCGATGTGTGGAGGAGCTCAAAAAGGAGGTGCTGGCGCCGATGCTGTTGGCGATCGAGGGGCTGAAGGAGACCCAGAAGGCCCAGGCGGTGGAGCCCCGCGAGGTGAGGGATAAAACGAATGAGAACGAGGGTGAGATCCTGGGCCTGGCGGTAAAGATGGAGGCGCACGAGGCGGTGCACAGGAGGTGGGTCGAGAGACCCGAGGTCCGGGAGATCAGGTCGAGGAGGAAGAATCTCCGGATTCCGGGTCTCCCCGAAGGAGTGGAGGGAGCTGATGCCGGGGCGTACGTGAGTACGATGCTCCATTTGCTGATGGGTGCGGATGCCTCTCCGAGCCCCCTGGAGCTGGAAGGGGCTCACCGGGTCCTGGCGAGGAGGCCCAAGGCTGATGAGCCGCCAAGGGCGATAGTGGCAAGGTTCCATCGCTTCGCGGACAAAGAAAGTGTTTTGAGATGGACCAAGAAGGTGCAGAGCAGTAGATGGGAGAACGTGGTGATCCGAGTCTACCAGGATTGGAGCGCGGAGGTGGCAAGGAGGAGAGCTGGCTTCAATCGGGCCAAGGCGGTGCTGCACAAAAAAAGAGTCAGGTTTGGCAGCGCGACTGTGGGTCACTTATCAGGACCGACACCATTATTTTGAAACACCAGAAGAGGCTTGGACCTTTATCCAATCGGAAAAATTGGACTCGAACTGATGGGTTGTGGAGGGGATGTTGGCTGTATACGGGGTTGTAAATATGGGTAAAGAATGCTTCATGGGTGGGATGATGGAAGGGGATGTGGGTAGAGTTCTGGTTAAATTTCTTTTTTTTTTCTGTTGACGAGATAATGGGGAATGTGGGCGTCGGTGCTGGAGGGAGGTGAGACTCTGGGATGGGGGAACTGGGATAATGTCCACAGCAGGAGCTGCGCCACGGGGCGGGGCTGGCTCAGGAAAACGCGGGCTTTTTCCCGTGCTGGGGGGGGGGGGGGGGGATGGATGGAGGAAGGCGAGGAGGAGAGACTCCCACACGGGGAGATCAACGGGAAGGCGGGGGAAGCCGGGGTCAGCAGAAGTCAGCTGACTTACGGAAGTAGTATGGGGGAGCAAAAGAGCTAGATGTGGATCTAGCGGGGAGGGGGGACAATAGGGTTGCTGCTGCACTGGCCGAGGGGGAACTGAAGATGGAAGAGGTGGTCGGGGCGGGGGTTCCCCGTCTGGGGGTCTGGAGGGTGCGGGTGGAGCGGGCAAGGGACTGGCCTAAGATAGGAGATGGCTAGTCGGCGGGGGGGGGTAGCCCCCCAATCTGGCTGATTACGTGGAATGTGAGAGGCCTAAATGGGCCGGTTAACAGGGCCCGAGTGTTCGCGCACCTAAAGGGACTGAAGGCAGACGTGGTGATGCTTCACATCTGAAGGTGGCAGGTCAGGTTAAGGAAGGGAAGGGTAGGACAGGTGTTCCATTCGGGGCTGGATGCGAAGAATAGAGGGGTGGCAATACTGGTGGGGAAGCGGGTGTCGTTTGAGGCCAAGAATATAGTAGCGGACAATGGAGGCCGATATGTGATGGTGAGCGGGAGGTTGCAGGGGACGGAGGTGGTATTGGTAAATGTATACACCCCGAACTGGGACGATGCTGGATTTATGAAACGGATGCTGGGGCGTATTCCAGACTTGGAGGTAGGGAGCTTGATAATGGGTGGGGATTTTAACACTGTGTTGGACCCAGCATTAGATCGTTCCAGATCCAGGACGGGGAAGAGGCCGGCTGCAGCCAAGGTGCTCGGGGTTTATGGATCTGATGGGGGGAGTAGATCCGTGGAGATTTGCCAGGCCTTTGGCCAGAGAATTTTCTTTTTTCTCCCATTTACATAAGGCCTACTCCCGGATAGACTTTTTTGTTCTGGGCAGGGCATTGATCCCAAAAGTGGAGGCAACGGAGTATTCGGCCATAGCCATTTCAGACCACGCCCCGCATTGGGTGGAGCTAGAGCTGGGGGAGGAGAGGGACCAACGCCCGTTGTGGCGGTTGGATGTGGGACTGCTGGCAGATGAGGAAGTGTGTGGGAGGGTGCGGGGGTGCAGCGAAAGGTACCTGGAGTCCAACGACAATGGGGAGGTGCAGGTGGGAGTAGTATGGGAGGCGCTGAAGGCGGTGGTCAGGGGAGAGTTAATCTCCATCAGGGCTCATAGGGTGAAGAGAGAGGGCAGGGAAAGGGAGAGGTGTTAATGGGGGAGATTTTAAGGGTGGACAGGAGATATGCAGAGGCTCCTGATGAGGGACTACTCGGAGTGACGAAGCTTCCAGACCTATTGACCACAGGGAAGGCAGAGGCACAGTGGAGGAAGGCACAGGGGGCGATGTATGAATATGGGGAGAAGGCGAGCTGGATGCTGGCACATCAGCGAGGGAAATAGGTGGAGTCAAGGATGGCAGGGGAACTACGGTGCGGTGAAAGTGAATGAGGCATTCAAGGCCTTTTACGAGGAGCTGTATAGGTCCCAGCTCCCAGGGGGAAAAGAGGGGATGCGACGATTCTTGGACAAACTGAGGTTCCCGAGGGTGGAGGAGCAGGAAGTGGCTGGTTTGGGGGCGCCAATTGGGGTGGAGGAGCTGGTTAAAGGACTGGGGAGCATGCAGGCAGGGAAGGCCCCGGGGCCGGATGGGTTCCCGGTGGAGTTCTATAGGAAGTATGTAGACCTGTTAGCCCCGTTGCTGGTAAGGACCTTCAATGAAGCAAGGGATGGGGGGGACCCTGCCCCTGACAATGTCGGAGGCGACGATCTCTTTGATCTTGAAGCGGGATAAGGACCCACTGCAATGCGGGTCGTATAGACCGATCTCGCTTCTCAACGTAGATGCTAAGTTGCTGGCAAAAATGTTGGCCACGAGGATTGAGGACTGTGTCCCAGGGGTGATTCACGAGAACCAGACGGGATTCGTAAAGGGTAGGCAGCTAAACACCAATGTGCGAAGGTTCCTAAATGTGATAATGATGCCACCGGTGGAGGGAGAGGCGGAGATAGTGGCAGCCATGGACACGGAGAAGGCCTTTGACCGAGTAGAGTGGGAGTACCTTTGGGAAGTGTTGAGGAGGTTTGGGTTCGGGGGAGGGTTTATTAGTTGGGTTAAGCTCCTGTATAGAGCCCCGGTGGCGAGTGTGGTCACAAATCGGCGGAGGTCGGAGTATTTCCGGCTGTATCGAGGGACGAGGCAGGGGTGCCCCCTGACCCCTCTGCTGTTTGCACTAGCAATTGAACGTTTGGCCATGGCGTTAAGGGAGTCCGGGAAATGGAAGGGGGTGGTCCGAGGGGGAGAGGAACATCGAGTGTCGCTATACGCAGACAACCTGTTGCTGTATGTGGCAGATCCAGTGGAGGGGATGGTTGAGGTCATGCAGATCCTAAGGGAGTTTGGAGACTTCTCGGGCTATAAGCTCAATGTGGGAAAGAGTGAGCTCTTTGTGGTGCATCCGGGGGATCAGGGAAGAGGGATAGACGACCTACCGTTGAGGAGGGCGGAAAGGAGCTTTCGATACTTGGGGATTCAGGTAGCTAGGAGCTGGGAGGCACTGCACAAACTTAATTTGACGCAGCTGGTGGAACAGATGGAGGAGGATTTTAAAAGGTGGGACATGTTGCCACTCTTGCTGGCGGGCAGGGTACAGTCGATTAAAATGGTGGTCCTCCCGTGGTTTCTTTTTGTATTCCAATGCCTCCCAATTGTGATTACTAAGGCCTTTAAGAGGGTAAGCAGGAGCATTATGGGATTTGTGTGGGCGAGCAAGAACCCGAGGGTAAGGAGGGGGTTCCTGGAACGTAGCAGAGATAGAGGAGGGTTGGCGTTGCCGAATTTGGGTGGCTACTACTGGGCAGCCAACGTGGCGATGATCCGTAAGTGGGTGATGGAGGGAGAGCCTGGGGGTGCTGGTGACGGCACCACTGCCGCTGTCGCCGACACGGTACACCACGAGCCCGGTGGTGGCGGCAACGCTAAAGATCTGGGGGCAGTGGAGACGACATAGGGGAGCGATGGGAGCCTCGGTGTGTTGAAACCTCAGTTTCTTTACCCGTCAGTCTGGCCTCAATAAAAGTCGAGATGGATTTGCAGGTACAGCATTAGTTATTTTATTCAGCTTGCAAGCTTTACTCAGTTCACAGCGATACAGATCACATCTTGCTCTCTGCACCTCCGGAACCAAGTGAACATATAAGACAAAGGGCTCTGTACTGATACATTCAAATGGCATCAAGTTTCACATACTCGACGCCCATAGGTCATCCTATATCCCTCCTGACCGGTTGATCTATTCTGATTGGCTCACTTCCAATCCCTTCCTCTGGCCCCTATTACTCAGCATTCTTTTCTCCTGCTCTGATGGACACACCTCTTCCTGCTTTTCCATGCGGTCTGAAATACTTTGTCTGTGAACTAACCAGAATTAAACTGGTCTATCTCTACATTACATTAACTAATATCTCTAAAGTAACTATTTTATATCACATTCGTCATTCCCTCCTTTTATCATTCCATGATAACCGAACTATCCAATCCGTAGCTACGGTTCCTCATCTAAAAAGATCCGTCGCTGCATTTCCAATTCCTGACTTAGCCCCCCCCTCATCTGCTGCACCCTCATGGATTTTAACAATTAAGTTTTTAGGGGCGTTGATCTGATCCAGTGCACCCCGCATTCTACCCATCACACATTTAAGGATGGCCAGGCCCACAAAGATGCAGCCGATAGCCACCACTAAATACATGGCCATATTTATCAACCAGTCCTTCCAACCTCCAAATCCCCAGTTACCCCAAGAGCCAGGATCCTGCATTCTGTCCAGGTGATCCCGTATGTGATCCATAAATTTAGTGATGTTAGCGGTCAAGTCCTGAACTCCCATGATACACTTGCCTTGCACTATGGCGCATACCCCACCCTCACGGGCCAGAAGATAGTGAAGAGCATACCGGTTCTGCATTGCAAACAACAGTAGCTGAGACAATTCCTTGGTTATTGCCCCGAGGGCTCCCAAGGTTTCATTTCCCAAGATGGTAAGGCCACAAATAAAATAATTCCGATCACTGACAGCCAAGGAACCCCCCACACCTCCCAGTGTTAATACGCTCGGAATCCCCCACCCGGCTGAGTGGCTCCGATTGGGTGCAAGAACCTAAGGTTTTTTCCAGTTCTCGCAAAATTCAGCAGAGACTGCCCGGCGTGCTAACTGATTATGCAGCATCCACGCCGAAGGGCAGGGGACTGTGGTAGGGACTAGAGTCCCTATAGCAATTTGGCGGCGAAATGGGGGTGACAAAACGTTGGTCGTTGTGCCATTAAATAAAAGTAGTATCCTTGCTCCGTGTGCAGGCTAGCATCACAATCAGTATATCGGTTGCGTAAGGACCCCCCAGTAGCCCAGTTTATCCAGCTTCGAAACGCCCATTCGGGCCGCCTAGCAATGCGGAAAGCCCTAGTCCCAACAGTGATATGAGAGACATTCGCCTAGCCACAAAGGAGCTGGAGGCCAGCGTTCAATGGAACGCAAGTGGTGTTGTAACAAACGCATTGGCCAGACGCCTGGGTGATATGGCACCTCCTGTCCGTACAGGTGGGGAACAGACATGTTATATTCGTGTCCACCTCTACCAGCAAACAGCCGTATCCTTCACTGCTGAAACAATTCTCGTACGACCGGGAATCCCTATTGGGAGTGAAGTGGCTAGATATGTACGCCCTCCACCGTTGCAGCCTATCATACTGTGAATGGGAATTATCCCGAGGAAGGGGAAGGCAAATAGCCGGTGGTGCTGAACCCGGATCGTAAGGAAGAGTGACTTGCTCGGGCAGTGGCTCGGAATGCTGACAAATAACCACCGTTTGGGGAGTGCCCCAAAGCGGTGAAACAGAAAATAACCTAGACACCGCTGCAGGGTTCGGGTAGCAGACAACCCGTCCGTGGCCATACAAGCGGTGGTAAATCTGGTAGAAGAGATTCATACTACCCAGGTTTTCCTCAGCTTGGCCTTTAACTAACTTAAGTGTATCTCCCGGTAACCTACGTTCTAGCTGTACTTCCCTTCTCACACGCCCCGTCCTCTCTCTAGTCCCCCTCTCTTTCTCATAGCCTCTTCCTACGCTCTCCTGACGGCCTGATGTTACCTTTATTGCACCAATCTTAACACATCCAAAATCAAATTTACATGTATTCCAAAAACAAGGCAATGTCCATATAATATTCCCTTCCCATCGTCGGGACCAGTGCAATTGCTTCATGAGTCCTGCATTCTCCTTAACTTTGACGACCTTCCATGAGTCGATACCATGTCCTCGTATTTGGGGGCAGCGAAGAACATCACCTTTGCATAAGTGAAATATCCTTGTAGATTGGTTGGGGTTACAAATATAAATAATATTCCCCTTTTCCATGTCCGTCGCCAATAACACTCCAAGCGAAGTGAGGCCAAATATCACACAGACGGTGCGTAGCCACTCCATCATGCTCCATACCTGTAAAATAGCACTGGAGAAGGAAGGCAGGTTAGTATCCGACCTTTTACAGTAGTGGAGATGGACTCAATTTACAGTGATGAAGGTGGACCCAAGCACTTCGTCCCTCCACTTTAACTGCTGTGGGGATGGTAAGGAGAACTTGGAAGGGCCCGTCCCATCGCTGCACCGACCCCTTCCTAGTCCAATTTTTGACCATGACATAACTGCTGGGCTGG
This sequence comes from Scyliorhinus torazame, assembly GCF_047496885.1. Classification (NCBI taxonomy): domain Eukaryota; kingdom Metazoa; phylum Chordata; class Chondrichthyes; order Carcharhiniformes; family Scyliorhinidae; genus Scyliorhinus; species Scyliorhinus torazame. Next base: position 260,948,284 of record NC_092712.1, read on the forward strand.
ACTGAAAGTGAGCAAGGTACTGGGGGCGATGGCTGGTGAGCCGCGCGGACCTGGCCATGGAGTTCCTTGAGCACTTGCATGAGGGCTAGAACATAGGTGGTCATCTCTTCAGTCATATGGTGAAACTGAACCAGTCTGGGAACCTGCAGGCTCCAGGGAGTTCTAAGAGGCCTGCCATAAAGAATCTCGGCAGGAGAGAGCCGGGCCGGTCCCGCAGGTGTAACCCGCAGCTGGAAGAGGGCAACGGGGAGCAACTTAAGCCATGTCAGTCCTGTGTCTGCTCTTAATTTAGCCAATTTAGTTTTGAGGGTCTGATTGTGTCTCTCAACCAACCCGGCCGCCGGCGGTCTATAAGCACAGTGTAACTGCTGGCGTATGCCCAACTGGGAGCAAAACTCCTTGTTAATTTGTCCAATAAAATGAGGCCCATTATCAGAACTTAACTGAGCTGGTAGACCGTACCGGGGAATGATTTCCCGCATCAAGACTTTAACCACAGTAGCAGCTTTATTATCGATAGTCTGATACGCCTCGACCCATCTGCTGAACACATCCACAATGACCAAAACATATTTATAACATTGACACCTTTCCAACTCAATGTAATCCATTTGGAGCGTCTCAAAGGGACCACTGGGCAACGGGGTTTTGCCCAATCCCACAAGGGATACCTTTTCCGGTGTTATATTGCTGACAAATCAAACACCGATTACTGATGCTCTGGGCCAACCCCTGCATTTTAGGGTGCCACCAAGTGTCCAGCAACAAATCACTAGTCCCTCGAGCCCCACAATGAGTTGCAAAGTGTACACATTCAATGACCCATAAAGCCAGTACATCAGACATACAAGTCTGATGTGCTGGCGTGGTCCATAAAGAGGAAACAGAATCATATGTACAACCTAACCGTTTCCACATTTGTTTATCACTCTCAGGAGCGTCCTCCTATAACCTTATGACGTCTTGGATGGTTGGCATTGACTTGTCAGAAGCAGACATATTTATAGTAGATCGTTTAGTCTGACTTAACATTTTAGGCACCATCACTTGCTGAATTTGCGTGGCTGTCCGCGCTGCACAATCTGCTCGTTCATTACCAACGTCAACTGGGGTCCTACCATTCGTGTGGGCAGCGCATTTAATAACGGAAATCTGCGCGGCCATAAGGAGGGCCTGCAGTAAGTCATTAACTAAACCCCGGTGGGATATTTGACCACCCATAATCATGTCAGGTTGTTCTGACGAAATGTCACTCAAATCGCCCCTTATTGTGGTAGTTTCCTGAATCAAGGCTAAACAGTCATGGCCAGGTGCGTCTTCATGGACCGGGGGACCACTAAGAAAACAGGCTGGATTGATAGTGGTACAGTATTTAAATGTCAGACGTGGATTGTTCAAAAGGTATATCTCATACCTATTCTGACGAGCTGCAGTAAGATGCTGAGTCTGCAGTTGCCTCAGTAGTGCGATGACCGAGTGGGAGCTATACACCGTAATATCCTGTTGGAGGGTGAGAGCATGTAACGGCTATGCGATGGCATTGATTGAGCGTAAATCCTGTTCTAATCGGTACTGGTCTGGTTTGGCTGGTTTAGGCATAGCAAGTATGGGGGTGTTACATTCTGATTGGCAAGGGACCAAAATATCTTATGGTAGTGCCGTCCGGCATGACTTGAAGTGCGTACTCTGTTGGATCCGAATGATCCACTGCTCTCCTTCCATTCGCCCCATATCCCTGGCATGGTACTGGTCGTGGACCTGACGTGTAATATGAGGGCTTACCGAAGCTGACTGTGGCCATAAATGTGGTGATATTGTAACAACATCGGATATTGTAACAACATAAATGTGGTGATATTGTAACAACATCTTTTCCCGTGACTGTGGCTGTAACCTTGACTGGCCATTCGGTCCCAATTAATGGCCGGCATTTGTCCTCCAACTCCCTGTTTTGTCTAATTCTGTCATAGGCCAGGGTAACGTGATGCAGTGACTGTTCAATGTCTAACGTCCACCACTGGGGGGTGATAGAAATATAGCACTGTTGTCTCATCCTCCATGATTTAACCGTTACCCCCTCGTCTCCGCACTCTAGCTGTAGCTGGAAGATACACAGTAAATCTCGGGCCAACAAGTTACAGTCCAATCCAGTAGTCACTACAAACTGATGATCTGCAGACTTATTCTCGTAAGTGACTGTCACAGGTTCAGAAATAGGATTCTCACACACCTGTCCTTGGAACCCCGACAATTGCTGCGTGTGGTCGGATAATGGTAGTCGAAGTTCTGATTGCACAGAAGACATGGCTGCTCCAGTGTCGATTACAAATGTGTGATGTTGATCTCCTATCTGCAGAGAGATAATAGGTTCCCTGTCCGATTGGAGAGTCCTTATGACTAAATTAGCTAGTCAATCCTGTGTTGGGAAAGGGTTTTCCTGGGAGAAGTCAGTGTATCTCGTCTGTCCTCCCCTTGGTGGGTACCCCCTCCTTTTGGGTCGGATAATCTCCTTCTACTGCCTGTCTTTTAAAGGGGCATTCCTGTTGCCAGTGATCTGCACGGCCGCAATTAAAACATGTCAAGTCAACTATCATCTCCAGATTTACACTTTTTAAAATGGTGTCCGTGATCTTCTTTAAGTTTCTATTAATCTCCAGATAAAATGAGATAAACATTATTTCAAGTAAGTCAAACTTAAGATTCTGGCAATTTCAATCAATTGCTTTCGAAAATAATAACTTTTATAAAAGAGGTGGAGAAACCCACTGGTTTCCTTTAATTAATTCAAAACTTAACTTTGCTGGGGTTCACTGACTCAAAGCAAAGCTATCCGATTACACTACAGGCTGCTGCTGTTATCTCAAAGCCTGAGTGATAAGCACTGTCTGTCTTTTAACTTTGGCTGCTGCTGTTAACCCTTTGAGAGACTTCTGCTTCAACCAATATGCAGCATTCCCCACAATCTCAACTAGTCCTCAGAACTGCGCTCTTCGCTACCACAGTCCAAGGGTATAATTTTAGCTTAACCAACTATATATTTAACACACTCACACATAGAGTTGAACCATTTTCAATTTCAAATGTCCCATCAACCCCATAACCTAACCCAAGCCGAATCAGAACTCACACATGGAGTTGAACCATTTCCAATTTCAAATGTCACATCAACTCCATAACCTAACCCAAGCCGAATTAACAATATGAAATCCCATCAATTAAATTGCTAATCCCCAGACTGACCTTTGATTTCGTCGAGGCGATCTTTCCGTACCAACCGCGAGTGACCAGACTAATCAGACGATAAGAAGAGGGGAAAAATCAATGCGCGGTCATTTTCCAGCTGTACATTGTGGGCCCTTTTTTCCTCATCCTCCTGTTCATAATCAGTCTAATTCTGATTTCGCAGTTGGTCAGAACCGTCTTGAGAAATCCCGGGTTTCGGCACCAAATGTTGAATCCTCAGTTTCTTTACCCGTCAGTCTATAACTATTTTATATCACATTCGTCAGGTGTGGTCTCCGATTAGGGATAATCATCGGTTTATCCCAGGAAGGATGGACAGGGGGTTTCAGAGCTGGCATCGGGCAGGGATCAGAAGAATGGGGGACCTGTTCTTAGATGGGGCTTTTGCGAGCTTAGGGGCGCTGGAGGAGAAATTTGGATTACCCCCGGGAAATGTCTTCAGGTACATGCAAGTGAGGGCGTTTGTGAGGTGGCAGGTGAGGGAATTCCCGCTGCTCCCGGCACACGGGATTCAAGACAGGGTGATTTTGGGCGTGTGGGTCGGGGAGGGCAAGGTGTCGGCGATATACCAGGAGATGAAAGAAGAGGGGGGAGGCTTTGGTAGAGGAGCTGAAAGGTAAATGGGAAGAGGAGCTGGGGGAGGAGATTGAGGAGGGGCTGTGGACTGATGCCCTAATTAGGGTTAATTCCTCTTCCTCGTGTGCCAGGCTTAGCCTGATACAATTTAAGGTAGTTCACAGAGCGCATATGACGGGGGCGAGGCTGAGTAGGTTCTTTGGGGCGGAGGACAGATGTGGGAGGTGCTCAGGAAGTCCGGTGAACCATGTCCATATGTTTTGGTCATGCCCGGCACTGGAGGGGAGTTGCGGGAATAGTATCTAAGGTGGTGAAAGTCCGGGTCAAGCCAAGCTGGGGGCTAGCACTATTTGGAGTAGTGGACGAGCCGGGAGTGCAGGAGGCGAAAGAGGCCGGCATTCTGGCCTTTGCGTCCCTAGTAGCCCGGCGAAGGATCTTGTTAATGTGGAAAGAGGCGAAGCCCCCAGCGTGGAAGCCTGGATAAATGATATGGCAGGGTTTATCAAGTTGGAGAGGATAAAGTTTGCCTTGAGAGGGTCTGCGCAGGGGTTCTACAGGCGGTGGCAACCGTTCCTAGACTATCTCGCGGAGCGATAGATGAAGGTCGAACAGCAGCAGCAGCAACCCGGGAGGGGGGGATATCTTTTGTGGGGGGGGGGGGGGGGTATCTGGGGGGCATTTGAGCAAGAAAACACATGAATGATCCGGAAAACTGACATGTACGGGAGGAATCCAATGTACAAGCTTGCTATGCGAGCTTTCTTTTTGTTCCGGGGGGGGGTTGTTTGTAAGGTTGAAAATTTATTTTAAAAAATTCTTAATAAACATTTTTTTTTAAAAAGGATAGTTAGAGGTTCCCATTTTCTTGTTTTGTAATGCATGTCCCTGTTTGACATAGCGTCCTTAGTATTGTCAGTTAAAAATGTTTTGCATAGTTATGGTCAGTGTAGAGGCCGTGAAAGAAGTGCTCACCGGGTCAGGGAATGAAAGCAACGTAGTTATGTGATCCTTCACGCTTCGCGTTAGGATCACAAGGAGGGCCTGTAGCCACCTAAATTGGCCAACTCTCAATTTAAAATGGCGAACGGCAAAGGCTGATGGGAAAGTCAGCCAACACAGACAGAAACCAGCAGGTCCAGATTTGCTGTGTATTTAACTCTGCAAAAGGCCAGACAACATCGATACCAGCAACCATCAGCATAACAATGTAGTAGCCATCTACATACTGATGAGCAATCCCCGGGAACAATAAGTAACATTTGGGACACACAAAGCAAAGCCAGACTCCCCGACGCCAGCAGGAGCCAACACAAAGGAAGTGAATGAACACCTCAAGACCGCCCATCGATCAGGGAACCGCTCCAGTATTGGAGAAATTGAAACAAGCGATTGGGACAAAGTCCAATCACTTGGGACCAGGTACAGGGTCCGCCCCGAAAAGCGGGAAGCCCCTGGGGACTATAAGAGTTAAGCCCCGAGTTCAAATCTCTCTCTCTCTTCGTCCTGCCCGGGTCACCCAGCAACGCGAACCAGCCGTGACCGGTGCAGTGACCGCCGACAGACTGTAAGTCTTAATTCAACGCTCGCTACGAGATAGGCACTCCTAGCTACCAATCCGTACCAACTTCGAATCCTGCAGACTCAGAACCCGAACGAAAGGCCATTTTGTTCCCCTGACCTGGTGGGCCAGTCCGAAGTTAAGTATAGGGCTGTTAGTTATAGAAGTAGCTTAGACGTAGAATTTGTGCATGAGTAGCGATTACTCTGTATAATAAATGTGCTTTGATTTGAATCTTACTAATCGGTGTATTGAGTTATTGATCATTACTTGGACTTGAACCTCGTGGCGGTATCATAAAGATACCTGGCGACGCGAGAGCAAAGGTAATAAAACAGAGCAATTGAACCAACCGGAAAGTTAGCAACACTGCTGATTAACTTTTTTTTAAAAATAAGAATAAAACATTTATTAAACAAGCAAAGATTAACTCTGTTCCAGTACTCCATCACCCCAGCTATACCATTGCAAATATATGCAGATTTACAAGTTACAATTTATTTTATACCCTAATGTTCTCAGTAAGTATATAGTCCATGTGAACCAATAGGCCAGTAGTGGTCAGACACACCACACTCTGAAACCAAGTGACAGTTGCCAGTCAATACAACTTCTGTGGATTCCTCATCAAATCCACCAGAGGCTTGTCACACTGTGAGCCAACTGGTCTCATTTGGAATTCCGACTACCACACAAATGTTTCCAACTGCATTCTTGAAAAAAAAAAACACTCCGTGGAATCTTTACCGTACAATGCTTTCTATCAGATGCCTTCACCAAGAATCCACTTCCAAGATATCAGTCTCTCAGAATTCCTCTGCCTTGGATTGCTATGCATATTCAAACTTCCACACAATCTCTCAGGTATCCAGCCACACCAACAGAATACTACACTCCCTGAGGTGCCATTCTCAGCCTCCAAAGCTGATTATGGGTTTGAAAGTGGCCTGCACGCAAAGACTAATGCAACTCTTGCGTCTTCCTACTCTATTGGATGGCCACGCATCTACAATCTTGAACTGTCCCTGCTTAACACAGGAAATCCTACCAATATGTTTCTACATACATAGAACACACAGTGCAGAAGAAGGCCATTCGGCCCATCAAGTCTGCAGTCACTTAAGCCCCCACTTCCACCCTATCCCCGTAACCCAATAACCTCTCCTAAACCTTTTGGACACTAAGGGCAATTCTAGCAATACCAATCCACCTAATCTTTGGACTGTGGGAGGAAACCGGAGCACCCGGAGGAAACCCACGCAGACACTGGGAGAACGTGCAGACTCCGCACAGACAGTGACCCAGCCAGGGAATTGAACCTGGGACCCTGGAGCTATGAAGCCACAGTGCTATCCACTTGTGCTACCATGCTGCCCACATTGCTGCTTGTGGATGATCACCTTCTGGAACTGATAATCCAGGAAACAGGTCCTTATGACACTCCACTGACTCCAGATACCCACAAAAGTTTGAAATCCAGTCCTCAACTCAAGCTCAAACAGCTGGGGGCACTTCCTATACATGTGGTCATCCAAGATACCCACATGCTCAGAAATTGCAAACAATAGGTCTCAGTTGCCAAATTATGATTGAAGAAAAAAACGATTTACTCCCTCTGTTGTAATCTAGTTGGTACCTTGTATAAACTATTAATTTTAATTAACATCCCTAGGTCTGCTCTGTACTAGAAATCATCATAATTCATTTAATGTTGCACTTACCCTGGATATAATTTTATTAATTAAGCTAAACTGTAAATTTAATGCATTACTTTATTGTTTCATGGCCCTAGTCAATATCACCAACATGCTACCCTCTGATATCCTTCCTGGGTTTTTTTTGGTAAATACCATTAAAAGACCACTATACTCTTGTTCTGATTTATTTGTCGCTGCTGATTCTGCTGCCAGGTTTCTGTCGCCCTCGCCATCACTCGGACCACCCCTTGATTTGTAAAAGAGCAGAACATCCCTCATTGCACTAAATTTCCTCATTTACCAAATTCCTGAGTTAAGTACTCTGTTGAAGCAGTATTCAGTTGAGCTGAACTCAGTTATACTTTAATGCTAGAACAGTTAGCTATTAAATTATTTTCAAAGCAATGACAATATGTTTTAGATATTTGAAGACTTTCCATTTCTTGCAGCTCAATTGGAAGCAGATTTTGAAGAGTTAGATAGTCACTTACTTCACTTGGAGGATATCTGTGAACAATGTGAACTGAAGCGTTATAAGCAGTTACAGATCCTTCAGTTGGAAAACTACAAGAAAGAAAAGAGGTAACTAACACAAATTTATTATTACTCAGTTACTCACTACATTACCAGTGTTTTAGTCAACTCTGGCATAAAAGATTGCTGGCAGATGATGTTTTAAAAGTTTCATGAAGCAAGAATTCTGGCATACGTGTTTTTCTTTGTTTCCCCAATTGTTTTCTTTTGTTCTCAGCTCTAATGTATTTAGCAATTTATCAAACATTGTTGTCGTTACTTTAGTCCGGTTGCTTTTACATATTAGGCTAACCAAGGATCGGGCTATTTTGGATCTGGTAATGTATAATGAGGCAGGTTTAATAAACAGTCTCCGAGTAAAAGACCCCCTAGCAAACAGTGACCATAACATACTAGAATTTAGTATACAGTTTGAGAGTGAGAAACCTAGGTCAGAAACAACTCTTCTAAACTCAAATAAGTGTAATTACAAAGGAATGAGGACAGAGTTGGTTGGAGTGGAGTGGGAACGGTGTTTAGCAGAAAAGACGGTTGACCAGCAATGGCAGACTTTTATGAAAATAGTTCATGACTCACAACAAAGATATATCCCAGTGAGGAAGAAGGATTCTAAAAAGGGGATAAATCAACCATGGTAAACCAAGGAAGTGAAAGATTGAATGCTTTTTCTTTCAGTTTAATACTATGTGGCAACAATGAGTGGTAAGCCAGAGGATTGGGAAAGTTTTAAAAGCCAACAGAAGATGACCAAAAAATAGTAAAGAGGGAGAAGGTAAACTACGAGGGGTAAACTCTCAAGTAATATAAAAACGGACAGTAAGAGTTTATTTAAATAGATAAAAAGGAAGAGAGAGGCCAAAGTCAACATAGGCCCTATAGGGAATGGGACTGGGGAAATAATACTGGGGAACCAGGAAATGACCAAGTTAAATAAATGTTTTGTGTCAGTATTCAATATAGCAGACACAATAACATTACAAAATACTGAATAATCAGTGGGCAAAAGGGGGCAGGAAATAAACACAATAACTATCACTTGAGAAAAAGTACTAGAGAAACTAATGGGGCTGAAGGCCAATAAGTCCCCTGATGGGTCACATCCTAGGGTATTAAAAGAAGTAGCTACAGAGGTAGTAGATGCACTCGTAGTCTTCCAAGAATCCTTAAATTCTGGTAAAGTCCCAGAGGATTGGAAAACTGCCGTTATTCAAAAAGGGAGGGGGACAAGAAACAGGTAACAATAGGCTGGTTAGCTTAATATGTCATTGGATAAATGTTAGAGTCCATTATAAAGGATGCAGTAGCAGAGCATTTAGACTTGCTTAATATAATCAAGCAGAGTCAGCTTGTCTTCATGAAGGGGAAATCAAAAGAGTTGAATATTATTTAAATGAAGTAAGACTGTGGAAAGCTGCAGCTCAGTGGGATTTGAGTGAATCAGAGGGATGCTTAGTGTTTGCTTCCTCTCTCGGAGAGTCTAGGACCAGAGAGCATAATTTCAAGAGCAAGGGACCTCATGAAGAAATTGCAAAAAGTTAGCATGCAAGTTCAGCTGGTAATAGAAAAAGCAAATGGAATGTTGGCCTTTATTTCATAGAGAATGGAGTACAAAAATAGGGAAATCTTGCTTAAACTATAGAAGGCACTGGTTAGACCACACCTGGAATGCTCTGAACAGTTATTGTCCGCTTATCTAAGGAAAGGTACACTAGCATTGGAGGTAGCCCAGAGAATGTTCACCAGGTTGATCCCGGGTATGGAGGGATTATTTTATGTGGAGAGGTTGAGTAGGTTGGGACTGTACTCTTTGAGTTTAGAAGAATGAGAGGCGATCTAATTGAGACATATAGGATTCTCAGGGGCTTGACAGAGTAGATGCTGAGAGGCTGTTTCGTCTTGTGGGAGAATCTAGGACCAGAGGGAGTAATGGGTCGCCCATTTAAAACAGAGATAAGGAGGAATTTCTTCTCAGATCGTGAAAAGGCAATTAAGCCAATCAAGCATGTTACCTTTTGATCAAACCCTTCAGAAGTGCAACTATTCAGCTATTGAACTGGTTTATACTGCCTTCTCGATCACCTCTATAAATTGTTCCACCAGTTCCTCTTTTTGCTTAATAATTTGAGTTCTGTAATTTCTGAATTTGTAAATTAAACATATGTCCTTGCCAACAGAGAGCCTTGATGTTTAATTTCAGCAGGAAAAAATTGCATCTCTATAGCATTCATTATTCATAAGACAATATATGCATTGAGGGGGACTCAGCAAGCAGTGGGGCATGTGGGTGAGGATGGATCCTTGAAGGAGATGGAGAGATGTTAGTAATTTCAGTTCAAGGATAGAGAGAGATTAGTGATGTCAGTGATCATGGGACTCATTTCAGGCTGGAGGGGAGCATTGGATCAACAACTGGAATGGGAGCAAGTGCAGACTTTTATGAAGGATATATGTTCATTTATAGTGGGAATGGAGATGGTAATGAGGAGAGGTGAAGATGACTGGATTAAAGGGGGTGGGTGGATCTGAGAGGGATCGAACCCAGATCCTTGATGCCATGAGGCAGCAATGCTAACCACTGCGCCACCGTGCCACCCCTGAAAAGGAAAA